>NC_084793.1:277184037-277838203 GCF_963169125.1 Humulus lupulus
ATTTTTTGTGTGGATAAATTTATATTTGCGATTGTATTAAAAATTAAAAAATTTCATTTAATTATTTCTTTTATAAAAATATTTCAAGTTTATTATTCAAAAAAAATTAATTCCCAAATTTTAATAAATAGGATACACAATTTTATTTCATTTTTATTTTTTGTAAAAAAAGTGTTCAAATTAAGGCCTAATATAGTAATATATATATGACAATTCTTTCTATAGGGCTCCACTTTAAGCCTTATTGGTAGAGTTTTCAGTGTTTTTCGACCCGTGAACAGTTTTCGGCGTGACTTTTTTTATGACCGTGTATATTGTAGCTATTTAGAGTATTCTGAAAATTTTTAGAAAGTTTCAAATAGTTTACAGTACTAAAAACTAGGTTCAAACATGTTGCACGCGTGACTAATTTTTTTTATGCGCGTGGAAAGCAACATATTTGAACCTAGTTTTCGGTACTGTAAACTATTCAGAATTTTCTGAAAATTTGCAGAATGCTCTAAATAGCTACAATATACATGGTCATAAAAAAAAAACCGCGCCGAAAACTGTTCAAGGGTCGAGAAACAATGAGAGTCCTACCAGTAGGGCTTAAAGTGAAACCCATGTAGTAAAATTGTCATATATATTTATATGTATGGTGTAATTATAAATAAATGCATTTTTTTTATTTATAGAATGGACTGTATCTAGTGTGGAGTGTGTATATAAATTTCGGGGTGTTAATAGAGCTACCCTTTGTTATAAGACTAGGTTTGGTACGTGCCAAGGCACGTGTTTAGTTGGAAAAAAAAATTGAATATTTTTTAACATATTTTTGCCCAAATAATAAAACAACAATAGGAACTAAATTGTTATTGAATATAATTTCATATTCAATATTTTTGTATTTCTTTAAAGTCTAAAATGTACCCCGTTATCATATTTTCTATAATAAATAACATCATGATTTTTTATTAGAAAAGATTAACTTCAAAAATTAAAATTTCAATTAATTAATTAAAAAAATTATAATGCCATATATGGATCACTTGATCAAAAAGATTAATTTCAAAGTTATTATTTTTGTAAAATTTTAATTTGAAAAATGATAATAGTAAATGATTTATATTGTTTTCAAAATATAAGTGATTGGTTAAAGATTTGTGGAAAAAGTTTATATGCTTTTAGTTTTAATTAGTGCTAATTTAATTATTATTTGTATTGTGCATTATGTAATTTTGTAGTTTTAACGATAAGTGTATTTATAATTATTAGTTTTTTTATTATCATAAAGTTGATTTTAGTTAATTATAATTGTTAATATATGAATAATAATGACATTAATTAAATATATAAAAATGATAATAAAAGGAAAAGTAAGGAGCTTTAGTGTCAATATTTATATATTTATGTTAGTATATATATTACATGTAATGTAACTTATGTTTTAATATGTATGATCAATGTATACAAATGGTATTTAAATTTTAAATTACTACTTTTTTAATTATATATTCGATTTTTAGTTTATTATAATTAATAAAAAAAACATTAAATATTAATTAAAATAAAAAAATAATCTAAGCTTTAATGTATATATATACATGTTACTGTATGTATATGAAGTATATTATAATTTATGTTTATATATGTGTACATATATAAAATATGAGTTAATTAAATATGTACAAAAAGTCAAAATAATTCACTATTACAAAAATAGGTTTTAACTTCAGTTTTTACTAATAAGGATATTGTGAAATAAATAAATAATGAAGTTAAAGCTTTTAAATGATTTTTAACTTCGCTTCTTGGTTTGGCGCTCATAGCAATTAAGATATTACTTCGGTTATATATATAATGAGGTTAAAGGGTAATAGGCGCAGGGACATTTTTGCGAAAAAATATTACGGAACCATTTAACTTCAGATTTTAGAAAGAAAAAAAACCGAAGTAAAATGGTAACCTTTTAACTTCGGGGTTTTGCTAAAAACCGCACTAAAAAAATATAGGCCTAATCCGTCATACGAATCTCGGAGGGCCCGTACGTGTACGCTGAGATTGGTAGGTATTAAAAAAAAATAGAAATTTGGCCCAAAATTGGGCTCTATCTCAGTGAGCTCGCGGGGTACCACCGAGATTGGGTACATTAAGTGTAGCGTCCCAAATTTGCTAATAAGGTTTAGGGAATTGATTAGTGTGCTGAGAGAGCAATAATTGACTTAATTATGTTAATATATGAATTTGATGATTATGTGATTAGAAATACATGTTTAGGTGAATTAAATATGCATGTGAGCCCCATTTGGCTATTAGGGGCATATTTGTAATTTTAGCCCGTTGAGGGCATAAATGTAATATTTGTGTATGTGATTGATACCACGAGTGAGTGGTGATATATTTGTGATGCACGATCCGAGACGGTCCTAGGGAGCAGTTTAGCTAGAAAGTCACAACGGGGTTGACACTACAAGAAATCTGACATTTACCTACCAATTTCTTACCTATATATATATATATGTTGGTAGGTAAAAATATCTTTTGCCCACTAATATTTATTGGTAGCGAATATTGGTAAGTAATTCTTTGTCATTAGTATATTAATTCAGAAATGTTATTTCCTACCAATATTACCTACCAATATGGAGACTTTACCTACTTCTATATTGCAGGGAAAATTTTTACAACTCCCACTCAAATTTTCCTCCCATTTTCGGTTACTTTTTATTTTATATTTTTATAAATGCTTATGTGTAAGCTGATGTGTTATAATATTGATGATGTGTTAAATTTTTTGTAATATGTGTCTGCCATGTGTCCTACTTTTTTTTTTTGTATCAAATTTAACAAATATATTATATGCTAAAATAAATTATTATTAATTTTTTTAATATATGGTGTAAAGGTTATTTTATAACCCTTTGTATCTTATATCCAGCCGCACCCTTCCTTGTTTTGTTCTTCATTTCCTCTCATTCTCTCACACTCTTGGATCTCACCATGGAAGAAGCGACTGTTCTCCCCTCCTCCCATCAAATCTCCCAGCCACTGTGCTCACCCTCCTTTCTTTCAATTTGTTTCTTGGTTTGATGTATCTCTTTGTTGTGCCATCCTTTTAATTCGCAACCCTCTTTCCATTGAATCTGGTTTGTGATCCGTCGCCTCTTTCAATTTATTCTGGTTCTGAGTCGCCGCTTTTGCATGTTGAATATGTTTTTTGAGTCGTCACCTCGTTTATCTTAGCTATGAGATGTGATTCAGCGCCTCATTCACCTTGGTTGTGAGCCGTTGCCTCGTTCATCTCAGCTCTGAGTTGCCGCCTCGTTGAATATGTGAGTCGCCATCTCCTTGAACCCATTGTTGTGGCCTTCGTTGAACGCGTTAACCTCCTCCTCCTCCAACTAATCGTTGGCTCGTTGCTTCGACCCTCATCAATCCATTGGTTGTAAACGGAATCTCTCCCATTTATTTTAATATATTTATTGGTAATGGCTATGTAATGTGCTCCCAAAGCATATGTGTGAATTTTGTTAGGTATGCTTTGTTTGGGACTTTCAGATTGGTCTTGGTAGCTTTCAAATTGTTGAATACTTGGCTTGGTGGCTTTCAGATTACTGAGTTATTGGCTTGGTGGCTTTAAGGTATATATGTATGTATAATTATTAATTATTTATTTCCCACTAATCTGAAAAATTTGTAATGAATAATTGTTCTGAAGTCTTTGTTTGATTTGATTTGTGATGAATAATTGCTTTGATTTATGATGATTATGTGGTACCTTTCTAAAAAATTAGATGTGTTATTTCCAGTGATTATTGTTGGATGTGTATTGTTTTTTTTTTTTATATATACTTTATGAATTTCAGACTAGGCTTGGTTTGCTTTGATATTTTTAAAGGGGTGAGATTGATGTATATTTTTATGATACTCTTCTTAATAGTTTATCATTTGTTTGTAATTTGAATTCTTTTGAGGTAATTTTTGGTTATATATGATTTGTCTTTTTATTTTTGCATTTTTTTATTTGATTTGATTCTTTATATTTGTTTGCAAGTTATGTTTTCTAAAAATTTTGTATAAGTTTTCAGATATGATTTTATTTTAGTTTTGATTGATTTTGAATGTGTAAATATGAGCATGATTGAATTCTTGTTTTTTTTATTGTTGATCATTATTTTCAATGAGAATTTAATTGTAATATGAAGTTCTTGTAGTGCTTTGAGGTTTTGGGATTGGTCTTGGTGGCTCTGTGATTTTCGAATTAGGCTTGGCGGCTTTAACACTTTTGGAATTTAGGCTTGGTAGCTTGGAGGTAACCTTTTTATGATTTATGCTGATATAAAATCCCTACTAATCGGAAAGTTTGATGATGAATCATTTTCCTGAGGCACTTTTTGGTGCTTTGTTTATAGTGTTTGTGATTGGTTGTTTATGCATTTGAATTTGTCTATGCTATTTCTTTTGTATTTTGTCTTTGGTACTTTGTTTATGAGTTGTTGTTAGTGGCTTTCCCTTTGTTGTTTATGTACTAAGATTGATTAAAAGTCTAGTTTCTTTGGAAGAGTCACTACAAAATAATAAAATAAAAAATCAGTAAATTAACACTAATTAATAAGATTACTGTCGTTTTCTACTGGTACTTAGTTTAGAGTTTAGAGGCAAACTGTTATAGTTTATTTGCTTTGTGAAATATTAATAATCCATGTGGAAGAAGAAAAATTAAAGCCCCTGGTTTACTGGGGTGGAAATAATCTTTAAGGAACCAAACAAAACTAGAAAGTAATGGGGTTAGTTTCCTCCTCCTGGGCAGTAGTAGTAACCTTTGAGTATGTACAAGAATGTTTGCACCACATATATATATATACATACATATATTTATATGTTTCTATATAATGATAATAATTCTTTCAATTCAATATTGTTTTTTTTAAAAAAAAAAAGAAAGAATTACTAATAAAGATGCATTCATGAATCCTTGTCAGATAGATCAAATCCCATGTTACTAAATTGAACCTCCCCAAAAAATGCAACTTCCATGAGAGGTGCTTGTCTAGCAGCAACTTTCATGATTCTCAGTTTAGCTGTCCCAAGTAGCTGAACCTTTTATTTAGTTTTCTTTGTTTCTGAGTCTATTTGAATGTAGTTTTAATGGTTTAGTCTATTTTTTGTATTATCTCTGTTGTTGTTACAGAATCCTCAAATGAAAGGCTACCACGCTAGAATTTTCATTGTTTTTCTCATCCTTTTTAGCCTTTCCTTTTTCATTTCACTTCCCCCAAATCAATCTCCCACTCTCTCTTCTTTCGTATTTTCCTATTTCATTTATAATAATCTACAAAAGAGAAAAATCGTTAATATTTACCATCCTTTCTTATTCTTTTTCTTGCTCTTGTTCTCCTCTGTCTTCTTTCTATAATTTGGGTTCATCATCAGCTCTACCAACTACAACAAGAGACACCATTCTGTTGGTTCATGAGTCGTCATTGGATAAATATACCAAATAAACTTTTAGTAGAATATGTTGCTGGAATGAATGAATTCATTAGTGTTGCAAGACACTCTATGGACTCTAATGGGATGGTTCTATGCCCTTGTTGTCGATGCGTGAATAAGAAATCACAATACATGCATGTGATAAAGTTGCACTTGATCACTCATGGATTTCTTAGTACTTACACAAGGTGGTATCACCATGGTGAGCAAGTAGAGGAAGTAGAAGATGAAGGATTATTTGATACCGAGGATAATGTTGAAGATTCAGATCAGCGTGATGATTTGGCTGCAGGTCTTTATGATGCTATTGGTAGTAAGTATTTTGACATTGATCCGACTAGTGACTTCAATGATGAATCTCCACTTAATGTGGATGACAAGTATGATGCATTGTTTGAGTCACTTCATAAGCCTTTGTACAATAATTGTAAAGGTTTCTCTGTCTTAAGCGCGATGGTGAAGTTGATGAATCTCAAAGTGCTTAACAAATGGAAAGATAAATCATTCGACGGTCTGTTGGAGTGTTTGAGAGAGATATTGTCCGAGGTTAATCAGTGCCCAGGGAATTATTACCAGACGAGGAAGCTTCTTTGTGAGGTGGGCTTAGGCTATGAGCAAATTGATGTTTGTCAATACGATTGTGCATTGTTTTATGGTGAGAATGCAAATGCAGTGTCATATCATGTATGCAAGTCTAGTCGTTATGTACGAAATCAAATCCCACATAAACAAATTAGATGGTTCCCAATCAAGGCACGACTTAAGCAAATGTTTAGTTCGAAGTACACTTCTAAAGATATGCGATGGCATAAAGAGGTACGAAAAAATGAAGCTGGGATTTTATGTCATCCTGCTGATGGGGACGCTTGGAAGCATTTCGACAATGTTTATCCTGACTTTGTAGCTGATTCCAGGAGTGTACGAATGGGGTTGGCGTCAGATGGGTTTAACCCTTTCTCTAATATGACATCAACCTATAGTTTGTGGCTAGTGATATTAATTCTGTACAATATGCCACCTTGGGCTTCTCCTAAAGGAACAAACTATCTCATGTCTTTGTTAATTCTAGGTCCTAAATCTCCTGGAAAAGATTATGATGTGTTCTTGATGCAATTAATTGAAGAGCTTAAAGAGTTATGGGATGGAGTCAATGCATATGATTTGTATGGTCAATGCATGTTTAAACTTCGAGCTGTAGTCTTGTGGACAATTAGTGATTTTCCTACTTATGCATACTTGTCTGGGTGGAGCACTGCTGGTAAATTAGCATGTCCTGTTTGTCTTGAAGATACAAGATCTAGAAGAATAACTGACAAACAATGTTTCATGGGACATCGATGTTATTTGAAAAGAAACCATTCTTGGAGAAAAACTAAATAATATGATGGATCTACTGAATTACGTGACCCTCCTAGAACTTTTACTGGTGATGAAATTTTAAAGCAATTGGATGAAATTCCTATTCATACCCCCGGTAAAGCACCAAGTAATTCTTCTAGAAAACGTAAGCGTGGAGAAAAATAGCTGAATTGGTGTAAAAGAAGTGTTTTGTTTGAATTGCCATACTGGTCAAAGCTCTTGCTGCGTCACAATCTTGATGTGATGCATATAGAGAAAAATGTATGTGATAACATTATTGGAACACTTTTAGACATTGAAGGTAAATCAAAAGACAATTTAAAAGCTTGTAAGGATTTGCAAAATCTTAATATTCGTGAAGAGCTTTGGTTGAAGAAGGACCCTTTTAATAACAAGCTTGAAAAACCTTATGCTAGTTACACTTTGACGAGAGAAGAATGCTAAGATTTTTGTAAATTCATTCAAAGTGTTAGATTACCATATGGATATGCTTCAAATATTAGTTGATGTGTAACAGATAATGACAAACTAGGAGGAATGAAAACTCATGATTGTCATGTTTTACTTCATAAGATATTACCAGCTGCATTACTTCCTTTTCTGACAGACAACATTCGTGGTACTTTGATTGAACTCTGCCAATTCTTTCAAAAAACTTGTGCAAAAACATTACAAATTTCTGACATAGAAGAATTGAGAGATGGAATTGTAATAATTTTGTGCAAGTTGGAAAAAATATTTCCCCCATCATTTTTTACCATAATGGTTCATCTTTGTGTTCACCTACCCGATCAAGTGTTATTAGGTGGTCCAGTTGCTTCGAGATGGATGTTTGGGACAGAACGCCATATGGGTTTGTACAAGAAATATGTGAGAACCATGTCTCGGCCTGATGGTTCAATAGCAGAAGCTTTTGTTGTAGATGAAGCTGTAACTTTCTTGTCAAGATATGTTTCTAACATAGAGACAAGATTCACAAGACCCGAGCGTAATTGGGATATACTATCTCCAAATCATAAGTTAGATGTTTTCAACTCCAATGTTCATCCATTAGGGACATCTACTGTCAAATTGCTTCAAAATTGGAGAAAAGTCGTTCAATGGTATATATTGAACAATTTTGTAGATGATATCCAAGATTTTCTCGAGTAAGTAACAATTTATTTTCTTCTTCTAAATTATCTCAACAAAATATCATTTACTTATTCATAGAAATGAATTTGAATGTAGTGATCATATAAAGTTGTTGGAAGAAAAAGGTCTTTCAGATTTAGAAGTTGCCTTAGAGCACAAAGAACAATTTCTTTCTTGATTTAAGAATAAAGTAAGACATTATCATTAATGGTTTCTTATTAAATTCTTAAGTTGTGACATCATTCATCATAATTCAAATTCTTTCACACTATAGGTGTCTCAAATGCGAGTTCAAAAATCACCTATTTCCAATGATGATTTGTACTCTTTATCTCAAGGTCCACTTGAACGGTACAACACCTACCAAAGTTGTATTGTAAATGGTGTTCGATTTCGATGTCAAGAGCGTGACGACACTCTTAAGACACAATGTTCTGGAATTTGCACTGAAGGTGATCATGACAATATTAATATCCTATATTATGGTGTCTTGATTGAGATTTTGCAGTTGTCATTCGTTTTAGATCGGAAGGTGTTCTTATTTTCTTGCAAGTGGTATAACTCCAATCCCAAAGGTAGATCAATTGTTGTGGATCATAATTTGACTTCCATCAATACATCTACTGATTGGTATTCTAATGAACCATTTATCTTGGCAACTCAAGCACAACAAGTTTTCTATTTGCTTGATATGAAGCGTGGTTCAAATTGGAGGATTGTTCAAAAAGTAAATCATCGATCTATTTATGACATTCCTGAAATTATGGAAGAGAAAGTAAATAATGACGTGTTTCAAGAAGAAGAATCATTTCAATTGCCACCTTTTCAACAACTGAGGATTTCATTGAAAGTTCGTCTTTAGTTCGATTAGATGTTCCTTCTGTAACTCTTTCAGACCAACTTGTTGTTGATTTATTTTTAAACCAAAATCAAAATGTTGACAAGGATAGTGACTTAGATGAAGATTTTGATGAAGGAAATATATTCTGTAATAATGAAACATTTCTCTCAAGTGATGACACTAAAAGTTCTACAGAATCAAAATGTGACGATGATGCAGATTCTCAATTCATAGTTAGTCATATTGTCCTTCATCAGTTAGTGCCTCGTGAAATTTGTCTACAAATGTTCTTCCCCAATTCTTGAACCTTTTTTGCTCATGGTTGTCTTTGCAAAACCTGGCTCTTGATACCACTGTTAAGTTTCCTTAACACCAACTAGCCAAGAACCCTGTACACAAACAGAAATACAAGTACAAAAACTAAGGTTTGCAAAAACTGAGATGAAACAAGAATAACAAAAGAAAGCACAAATTTTATAGAGGTTCAACTCCCTTGAATGGAGTCTACGTCATCTTTTGAACTCTTCAAGAAGAGCTTAATCTTGCACTATATCAATGAAGAAGTCACACCCTCAAGGCAGCAACACAACTCAGTTGCCCCTCTAATCTTTTAAACACTATTGGGTGCCAATAATTACTATTGTTCTGAGCTTGAAGGCTGGTTGGTCCTTGTCTTGTTTAATGTATAAATATATAGACATCCATATCAATATATAGACACATCCAGATTCTTAATTCATAGTTAGTTTCTTAATATTTGTAAATATTTATTTACTAATCATTTTCTTTGCTTTATTTCACAGAATTTCTGTCATGACACCTGGTCATTGCAGCACTCGATCAACTGCTCAAAGTCAACAAGTTGAACCAGTCATTGATCATCCTGCTCCACCTTCACAAGTTGTTGGCACTACTTGGTTGAGTTTAGAGAATCAACTAGTTGAACCAGTCATTGATCCTCCTGCTCCACCTGCACAAGTTGTTCGCACTACTCGATCGAGTTTAGAGAATCAACAAGTTTGTTGCACCACTCGATCTATGGTACTAAGTCCACGACCTAGAAACACAACACAATATAATGTAGAGAGAAAACATTCTCAAGGCTCCACACACCCTATTGTATAGGGTGAACAAGTCAATGTGACGACCCATTTAGATATCGAAGATGATAATCAATCTTCCCAAGTTCCATTTGGTAAATTTAATGTCTTTCATGTTCATTTCTTTAAATTTCTTTTTATTTTAATTAAGATTATATTGTATTGTAGGACAAACATCTTCCTTCAAGCCACGTGGAGCTACTCGTGGCTTGACAACTACAACTATAGGTAAGGCATCATCAACTGGAAAGTTGTCAGTAACTTTTGATGTGGAGTGTCGTCAACCAATTTGTACTAATGATGAGAAATTTAATAATGAGATTGGATTCATTATTCGGAATCATGGTACATTTCATTATAAAGAGTGGAGAATGTTCCCTGAAGATGTGAGAGCTCCATTGCGACACTATCTTTTGGTAAGTCATTTCACAATATTACATTTATATTTGTAATATTTATAAATAATTTTGTTTTATTTTATAGGGACATTTTGACATCAACTTGAATGATGAGACAACTAAAAAATGCATTGATGAGCAAATGAGAAAAGCTTGGAAGGGTCGTAAGTACAAGCTGCACTTGTATTTCAAAGAAATTGGAGGAGAAAATGATCTTGAGATGGCCAAGAGCAAACGTCATCCAGACTTAAAAGAAGAACAGCAAGAAGATTGGATGATTTTGTGTGATCGTTGGTGTTCTCCTGAATGTAAGGTAACATTTGTTTTATCATAATATTCCTATTATGATAGGAACAAGAGACCCGACATACTATTTACATATTGCTATTGTTCTTGACATCTAGCTTTTTGCTTTTTTTTTTTTTTTGTTTTATTGAATTTATATTGTTGTATGTTGCCAATAATGATTTTTGGGTAATGAGATTCTGGCATTTACATTATGGTATTTATGTAAATGTATGCGTATGTATATATAACACGATAGAACTGCTATGAGTTGTTTGTATTCATTAAATTAAATCAGAGGTGGCCATGATAGTCCACAAATGTCGAACCACTGCTTAATTTTGAAATATTGTATTGGTTGTAGATGACCTCTTTGTTGAAATTTCTGTCTTTCTTTGACTGTGATGCCCAATCAATTGTTGTATTTCTTTCATTTTGGTTGTGGGAATGAAGTTTTTTCTGCCTATGTAGTTGATGTAGTTAAGGTGTTTGGTTAAATGTTTGAATGAAAAAATTAAAGCTAATGTTATTGTTTTGGCAACTTTACACATGAGAAAACTGAATGTCTATTCTTAATTTAGATCATGGATTATAACTATACATGTTATATGACTTATTAATTTTAGATTGTAGTTTTTTTTTCTTAATATGTTAATAGTTTTTTTAGTTTACCAAATGGGCCAGCGGATTGTAGTTTAGATTGTAGTTTTTTTTTCTTATATATTAATATATTTATGTTGTTGTGCAGTAGCTTTCTTCTGCTCTATTTGGCCCTACAAAGATCATAGAATTGGCTTGTGATATATTCTCTTTTGTTATGTAATTTATGTTATGTAAATTATATTGGCAGTCTGTACATCATCCGCTCTTTCTAGTCTGTACATCATCTACTCTTTCTAGTATTTGGCCCTACAGAAACAACATCTACTCTTTCTAGTATTTTTTTTTTGTCTTTGGTTTACAAATTTTAGTGTTAAACTGTTCAATAAAGTTTGTGATAAATAGACAATTGTGTTGTTCAAAAGAAAAGGTTGTGTAAGATTTTTTCTAATAAATTTTATTTGGATTTATTTCTTCAGGAAAGAGCATTAAAGAATACTACCAATCGATCAAAGAGGAAATGGGAGTCAAAAAATGGTTCAGTCTCCACACCACAACATCACATTCGACGTGGAATGGTGTTAACTTCTCCTACCGGTGAAATTGAGACATGGCGTCTAAAGAATAATGATGCTGAGAAAGGATGGACTGGAACAGAGCTCAGGCCATTATATGTAAGTAATTAAAATTTTTATTTATTATATTTATTATGGCATAATCACCGTGGGGCAGAGACACAGGTTGCTGTTTAAGTTCCTGAGTCTACAGACCCAGAGCTAGGCAAGCTAGCCCGCCATTTTCTTGCTTGGTACACTAGTGCGCCTAACTTAGTTGTAGGCGTTTTCTTCGCTGGGTTAGATTCCCGATCCACTCATCTTCAAACGCGGCTTCCAAAGTTTTGAATTCTCAAAACCTCCTTCTTCCAACAGATGGGGGTAGGCATCTCTCTTCGAGCAGCAGTGCAAGCTTGGATGGTATATTATTAGGATAAAATGATGGAGTTAAGGGGTCAACATCCTCCAGAAGAATTGTCTGATAAAGAGATTATGGAGCGTGTACTTGGACGTGAATCGGTATACTTGCGAGGGTGGGGGCAGTCTCCTAGTGTCACAACTTCTACTTCACATCGTGAAAATATTGTGGGTAATCAACCAACTTATGAAGAGTTAGTTGAACGACTTAATGATACAACTTCCCGCCTTAATGCTACAAACAAACAACTTAGTGTGGTTCTGGATATACTTCGTCATAACAATTTGATGGCACCGCCTCCACCACCTCCAACAGACCAAGCTTCAGATGCAAATTTAAGAGAGTTGCCATCTTTTTCAGCTCGGGAGTCACAAGATGATTCTTAGTTTATTTACATTAATTTACTAAGGAATGAACTTTATGAAGTTTTTTTATTTTGGTAGGGGTAACCTTAAAAGGATAACTTTATGACTTATTTTAGTATTGAACATTATAAAGAATTTTTGCATTAAACATTTTATTATTGTATGGTTTTTTTCTAGTTTATTTCTATTATAGAACATTTATAAATAACTGTTGTTATCTTTTACCTACACATAACCATTAAATTTGACCAAAATAAAAATTGTGTAACAGACCAATAAAATCATGCTATGTGGGCTAATAAAATAACCCCATGTGGTCCAATAATATTGTGCCACGTGGACTATATCAAATGATGACATATGTACTAATTATCAAACGGCACATGGACAAATTATTGATTGACATGTGGAGCAACCACAAGATGCCAAGTGGCGGTATTGATGTATGCCACGTAGGATGCCACATCATCAGACACGTAAAACTATGGAAACCATGCCAGCAGACACGTAGGATGCCACGTCATCAAACACGTCATCTGATGACTCATCAATTGATTTATAACTTAGTGGGGTCCATTGATTCTTTTACCTACCAGTATTAATAAGTGTAGGTAAATACTCTTTCCCTACTAACCTTTACCTACCAGTCTCTACCAATTCAATATTGGTAGGTAAACTATATTACCCACCATTAGGCTAGTTTTACCTACACTTACAATTGGTAGGTAAGGAACCCATTTTCTTGTAGTGTGAATACCTGGCTTGGGAGGAGCCTAGGGGTATTTTGGGAATGTTATAGGTTTTCGGGAATTACCGGGTAATGGGTAGTAATTTAGCAATGATTTGGAAATGTCAGGATGAAACGGGGAATTATAGGAACACTAGAGGAATTAGCGGGACTTGTCAATTGGCGAAATTGCCCTTGGTAGCGCTTGAGGATTTAGATAGACTTAAGGGACATTTTAGACTTTTGGCAAGGGATAGGCTTAGACTCCTTTGACTGCTATAACACTAGAGGGAGTTAGAAGGGAAAGAAAAATAGAAGAAATCCCAGCTCTCTCTCTCTGTTTCACGGTTCTCTCTCCCTCTCATGGTGCTTGAGGAATCTGAAGAAAATTGAGTGTCTTAGGCTGAAGAATTGACGGATCTTACTTGCTGTGCTTAAGGGAAACAATTCAGGGGAGGAGATACAGCAAGGGTTAAATCAAACTAGTTTTATTGAATTTTGCTGTTGAATTCTGCCATAGAAGGGAATCTTGCACGAGAGTGAGTTTGATTGGAATTTTGAGTGTAAGTGAAGATTAGGGAGCTATTCTTAAGTGGATATGATGTCTAGGTTGTATGGACAAGGAATTCAGGCTCAGGTCTTGGTTTGATTGGTGTTTCAGGTGAGAATTTATGGGTTAGGTTTAGAGAAATATGTTGAATAAATGGTGATTTTCTGGGTTTGGAGGCTTGAGCCACGGACGTGCTCTTCAGGTGCCGTGGCCTGTGTGTCAAAGAGGCTGGAAAGCCCCTATTTGCCTAGGCGCGTCGCAACGCAAGGTGTAGCGCGATGTGACTTGTGTCCCTCAGTAGAGAGGCATTTTGCCTTTAACTTGAGCGCGTTGCGGCCCTTAAGTGGCTGGGCCACAACTCAAATGCAAAATAATGGTTGTTTGAAGGTTTTTAGCTCAGAAACACAAATGTTATGGCTTGGGAAGGATTTTACTACCCGGATTGGTAGAATCCAAGGCCCCATAGGCTAGATTTATATTCCTAAGTTATTTATTGGCTTGGAACTTGATGGATGGCTATTATGAATGCATTGTGACTAGGTTTTCTACGAGGCTCGGGTTAGGGGACTATGCTCGGGATTGCGGTGCTCAGATAGCTCGGAACACAGGTAAGTAAACTGTTGTACCCGTAGAGCAGGGTTTGAGCCTATTGTTTGAATTGCAGGGCGTGTCCCTATTTCTTGTATTGTAGGATGTAGCCCTAATGTTTATATTCAGTATGTGTTTAAATATGTGTTGATATTGTGCTATGTGATGCATATTTACGAGTGAACGGTGAAGGCCGGGAACGACGAAGGCCGAGAACGACAGAAAGCCGAGTACGGAAAGGGGTCAGAATTAGCGTTGAGCGCATTGAGTGCAGGCTGTTAGGGCGAGACCCTCCTAGGGTGCTGGAGTCACCCCTCTCGGTGAAGATCGTGAACCCAGGGCCTGGTAAGCGCCTGGGACAACATTGGCTGCTATATGTTTAGCCCGTTGGCTATTTGTTATATATTGTGGATTGTCACATATATGGTTTATGCTTTGTGTTGAGTTTCTTGCTGGGCTTTGGCTCACGGGTGCTCTATGGTGTAGGTAAGGGCAAAGGAAAGATCGACCAACCATGAGTACGGAGAGCGTGGAGCGATGGGTACATGTTCGACCTACCTGGTTGCCACGACTAGGGTGATTTTGGGAAAATGCAATGTATTGATTCATTTTATCGCTTAGGTTAACCTTGATTGTACCTTTGAGTTGTAATGAATTTTCTAAATAGTATTTATGGGACCCCAAATGGATAACCTTTTACGATTTTAATGAATGACCATATTTTTGTATTAAATGTCTTAAAACAACTTTTATTTCTATTTAGATACACTTTTAACTTAAAACCTCGATTAGCGAGCTAATGGCACATTTTTAATTCACTTAGTAATGGCTCTAAGGAAGTAGAGCGTGACAACTTGGTATCAAAGCTAGCCAAAGTTTATGGTTCCTAGAGACCGACCAAACATGTACGCTTGCTGCCAGTGAGAAGCTCGACTTAGGGTTTGTTGATATTTAATGAATTATATGCTTTATTACTTGTTAAAGTACACTGTTTGCCTGAATATTTAAATAGAGCATGATGGATGAGTTGATATATGCATGATGCTAGGGCATGGACCCCATGATTGTTGTATGCTATCTGTGATATGTGGATTTACTGGTTGTGATTGGTTGATGAATTTGGGAGGTGGTTTTAGATGTTGTTATCATGCCTGATAAGCGGTGTCATTGAGTGTAGGTTGATTTTAGTAATGCCTCGGCGATCAATCAGACTCTGCAAAAACAGGGCCTAGGATGACAACCATGGTCAGGACCCTCCACCTACTCCACCGAATTGGTAATAGTTATTTTATGAGATGGAAGCTAGACTTCACCGAACAGAAGAAGAGTTTCGAAAGTTGAGGCAACATGCCCCTCCTCAGGGCATTGGGTTACAGGTTCCATAAGTTGTGGCACCAGTGCCAGCCCAGCCTGCTATGGAGAATAGATGGGAACCTTTGTATGAGAGGTTCAGGAAGAAGCATCCTCCCACCTTTGAGGGTGGTCCAGACCCACTGCGGGTAGAGCAGTGGATGAACATGATTTCTTCCATCCTGGATTTCATGAGGGTGGAAGGGAATGAGAGAGTACCTTGCGTTAGCTACATATTGAGAGAAGATGTTTGCATCTGGTGGGATGTTATGTCTCAAAGAAGGAACATTACAGTTATGACCTGGGAAGAGTTCAGAATTTTTTTCAATGAGAAGTATTATAGTGTCACAGTCTGAGCTGCGAAGGTATATGAGTTTTCCAACCTGACTTAGAGCCAGATGACGGTTACTGAGTATGCTTTGAAGTTTGACCAGTTAACGAAATTTGCGCCAGATTTGGTGCCGGCTGACATGGGACGAAGAGATCAATTTGTCCAGGGATTGAATGTCATGATCGCCTGTGATGTCAAGATAACTCTTGATCTGGGGACTACCACTTATGCATAAGTAGTGGACGAGGCCCTTACAGCTGAGGGGGCTGAGGATCAAATACGGAGAGAGGCGTTGCTAGGTGCGATGCTCGGAGGACGATGCCTCCTTTTACCGAATATAGCCTGGGTAGTGGCCCCAGTGAGCAGAAGAGAAAGGCCCCAGACTCTTTCGTTCCTCAGATATGAGGGGACAGGGTGCTTTTAGTGGCCGTCAGGGAAGGGGAGCCAACTGGAGGAGTTTCCCTGTGTGTCCTTGGTGTAGACGATGACATCAAGGAGAGTGCAGGATCAGGGCCTACTTTACTTGTGGGAGCATCAGTCATTTGAGGAAGGATTGCCCACAAGCTAGGAAAGAAGAGCCGAAACAGAGCGACAATCTCACTCCTGCCAGAGTATTTACCTTGATGCAGACTAAGGCTGAGGCTAAGGCTAGCCCCTCGGTCATGATAGGTCAGATTTCTAGTGCTGGTTCTTCTTTTACTGCATTGATTGACTCAGGGGATACTCATTCGTTATTTATGTTAGAGTTATAGTTCAACTTTGTAGACCTAGTGATTTGTATGCTAGGGGATTTCAGAATTTGTTGTCGACTGGGGAACTGGTAGTCTCTAGGAGGTTGGTTAGAGCATTGCCAGTCGAGATAGACAGTAGGGTGTTGTGTGTGGATCTGATTGAGTTAGTGATGGATGGCTTTGATATGATCCTAGGGATGGATTGGTTATCGAAGTATGGGGTGACGATTGACTGCAAGCGCAAGATGGTGACCATTGAACCGGAATGGGAGGTACCCTTTGTATTCGTGGGGACAGTGAGTGGACCACTAGTACCTATGATTTCAGCACTAAAGGCTAGAGACCTGGTGGATGAGAGTTGCATAGGATTCCTAGCAAACATTGTAGATACTGCTAGAGTTGTTTTGGTTGGACCGGAGAAGACCAGACTAGTATGTGAGTGTAATGGCCCAACTACTCTAGACTTTGGACCATTAACGAAAACTATACATAGACCCTAATCTTTAATAGAACTTACTAGTGAAAAAGATCATACTTTATTAAAAAATTGTAAAAACCAATGTTTAAACTTACATAAACTCAAAGCAGGATATGGGATCCCATTGTTTTAAAAAAAAAAAACATATCTTAATTGAAATGAAAAAGAGATTACATAAATAGGTGCGGAAAATACACATAAACCATAAATAAAGACTACATCCTCGAAATCGAACTCTCGACTCCTTGAATCCATTCATCACCGATACACATTCCCCAAGCA
The DNA here is from genome assembly GCF_963169125.1 of Humulus lupulus. NCBI lineage: Eukaryota > Viridiplantae > Streptophyta > Magnoliopsida > Rosales > Cannabaceae > Humulus > Humulus lupulus. The sequence continues at coordinate 277,201,604 of NC_084793.1, forward strand.
TCCATGAACCTTACCCGCCACTATAGCTATTTTCCTGCACATATAAACAAAAAGGAATGAGCCTAATGCCCAGCAAGGAAAATCTAACACATAGTTCATATACATAAATTTCATAAGAAACATAAAAACATAACATAACACTTATATCATACACATACTATAATGGCCATTATTACTTGGGGTCCCATAGACTAAACAAGTCATATGCCCATTAGATTAGTGGGGTCCTACTAGCTAAGCAGGTCATATGCCCATAATCCATTTGGGGCTTGTTAGTCATATGGGTCATATGCCCAAGCCTACATACATACATAACATAACACATTTCATAACATAAAAAAACATAAGATAACATATAAAACATATAACATATGAATTCTATCCTATTTTCCTTACCAAAATTACCGGGATAAGAGAACAGAGTTGGGACTTTGGAACACTCCTAAGAACCATTTGAAAAAGAGTGAGTATAGTGAAGAAGAGAAACGAAAGGAATGGAAGGACTAAACCATTGAGAAAATACTTACCAAAAACTTATGTGCAAGTTCTTAGATTTCCTAACCAAAATAAAGATTAAGGTTAGAAGGCTGAGTAGAAGACTATGAGAACTTAAAATAAAATAATACCAATGAACTAAGGTGTGGAAATACCTTGAAGACTTGTAAGACCAATCTAAACCTCGAACCGAAATACTATAAAACCTTACTTCCCCAAGTGTTTGATAAGCTTATGATGATCAAGCTTATGATTCCCAACCCAAGTGTTTACACTCTCACACTCACCTAGCAACTTGCAGCCTCTGAACTTAGAGAAAAAGATGAATAATGGCTGGGTACTAGGTCCTATTTATAGAGTTTAGGAATGAAAGGATCTTAATTTAACTTGAATAAAAATAATGGCTTTTTAAGTGAAAATAATTTGAATTATCGTTCAGCAGAGGCTGAAGACTCGTTCAAAAAGATGCTGGACTTATCAAGAGGTTGAATGGTTGAATGGAAAATGATTTAAAAAACATTCAAAATATGCTGAAGGAGGCGATATATCGCCTGGACCATTATGCCCGAGGCAAACGTGCATCGTTTCGTGTTTTCTGTATCTACGTGCTGCGATATATCGCCCCCTGTAGCTGCGATATATTGGCATACGCTGAATATTTAAACACGAAATTACACATTTTTAGCTTAATTCAAATTGAGTAAACAGCCTTGACTAAGCCTTCAAACGTATTCAAAGCTGCTGACTGACCTTAGAGCATTCAAATTTTACCTTTATTAAATTTAATCCTTTAAATACTTAATCCTTAATCACCCATACATAACATGTGCTTAAAATCCTATTGGTTCTTATCTAAACCTTATAGTATAATAAATATTATCCTCAATATCAGCCATATTAATCAAACCTTAGGTTAACATTAATATTCTTAAACTATAGGTTAAACTTAGAAAGTCTACAAGTACTACTATGAGTGTCCAAATAATTCCCGGTCTGAACCAAAAATCCACAGTCATAAAGATAATACTATTAATACTATAATACTACTATCTAACTAGCTAAGTAAAGTTTTTGGACTCTACAATGAGTTTCCTGATTTGTTCCCCACAGACTTGCCAGGGTTGCCGCCACACCGAGAGATCGAGTTCATCATATAGTTGGTGCCAGGGGCGGAGCCAGTATCTAGGAAACCTTATAGAATGGATCTGGCAGAGTTGATGGAACTGAAGATTCTGTTGCAAGAGTTACTGAATTTGGGATTCATCAGACCACGTTTTTTTCCATGGGGTGCTCCAGTGTTGTTCGTCAAGAAGAAGGATGGACCCTTAAGGATGTGTATTGACTACAGAGAGCTGAACAAGTTGACCATTAAGAACAAGTACCTACTACCTAGGATCGACGACTTGTTTGATCAGCTACAGGGGAAGACAGTGTTCTCCACGATTAACCATTAATCAGGCTACCGGCAGTTAAGGAATAAAGAGGAGGACATACTAAAGACTGCTTTCCGCACGAAGTATGGAATCTATGAATTCCTGGTTATGTTTTTTGGATTAACCAACCCACCAGTAGCCTTTATGGACTTGATGAATAGGGTCTTCAAGGATTATCTGGATAAGTTTTTGATCGTGTTCATTGACGACATACTTGTATACTCTCAGTTAGAGATAGAGCACAAGCAACATCTACACCTGGTATTACAGCGGTTGAGGGAGCATAGGTTATATGATAAGTTCAGCAAGTGTGAGTTTTGGCAACCCCAAGTAACATTTCTGGGTCATATTGTCAGTAAGGAGGGGATTCTGGTTGACCCAAGTAAGATTGAGGCAGTGAGGGATTGGCCCAGGCCGAGTAATGTACTGGAGGTTAGGAGCTTTTTGGGATTGGTAGGGTACTATCGGTGGTTCGTCGAGGGATTCTCTAGAATAGCCACACCATTGACCGAATTGACACGTAAGAAGACTAAGTATGTATGGAAATACAGGTGTGAGAACAATTTCAAGGAGTTGAAGCAGTGACTGATCACTGCTCCAGTATTGAGTTCGCCGTCAGACAATGAGAAATTTGTAGTCTATTGTGATGCTTCTAGACAGGGTTTGGAGTGTGTATTGATGCAAGCCAGAAATGTAATAGCCTATGAATCGAGACATTTGAAGGAATATGAGTAGAGGTATCCCACACATGATCTGGAGTTGGTAGCGGTGGTATTTGCACTTAAGGTTTGGAGACATCATTTATATGGCGAGAAGTGCGAAATATACACTGACCATAAGAGTTTGAAGTACTTCTTTACTCAGAAGGATCTGAATATGCGCCAGAGACGTTGGCTAAAATTGGTAAAGGATTACGATTGTGATATTCTATACCATCCTGGGAAAGCCAATGTGGTGGCCGACGCGCTGAGTCGGAAGGGCCCAGGACAGATGTTCAGTTTGAGGCAGATATAAGGTAATTTAGCTGAAGAGATGACTAGAGCGGGTATAGAGTTGGTGGTTGGTCAGTAAGCCAACATCACTCTTCAGTCTACGCTCCTTGAGAGGGTCAAGGAGGCACAAAGGGAGGATCCCCAGTTAAGAGAGCAAAAAGAGGGTGACTTAGCCGGAGCGGCTAAAGACTTTTCTATTTTGTAGATGGGATTACTTAAGAACAAAGGCCAGATTTGTGTTTCGATGGATTCCGGTATCCGGTGGGAGATTTTAGATGAGTCTCATACCACTCCCTATTCTTTACATCTGGGTACGACGAAGATGTACCAAGATTTGAGAACTCTGTATTGGTGGCCAGGAATGAAGAGGGATGTGGTGGATTATTTGGCCAAGTGTTTGACTTGTCAGTAGGTAAAGGCTGAACATTGGAGGCCAGCAGGGATGTTGCAGCCTCTAGGGATTCCAGAGTGGAAGTGGGAGGATATCACCATGGACTTCGTGGTTGGATTTCCGAAGACCGTGGGACAACATGATTTATTGTGGGTGATTGTGGACAGGTACACCAAGTCCGCCCACTTTTTATCTGTTAGGACAACTAATACTGTGGAGCCATATGCTGAATTGTATTTGAAGGAAATCGTGCGATGACATGGGGCTCTGAGGTTGATAGTATCTGACAGGGACCCCACCTTCACCTCCAAGTTTTGGGAGAGCCTGTAGAAGGCTATGGGTACACAGTTGCGGTTTAGTACTGCTTGTCATCCTCAGGCAGATGGACAATATGAGAGGACGTTTCAGATACTGGAGGATATGTTACAAGCCTGTGTGCTGGAGTTTAGGGGATCTTGGAGTAAGTATCTCCCTTTGATTGAGTTTTCATACAATAACAGTTATCAGGCGACTATTAGAGTGGCTCCATATAAGTTGTTATATGGGAGGAAGTGCATATCACCTATCCATTGGGATGAGACGGGTGAGAGGAGATATCTAGGTCCTAAGGTTGTTCAGAGGACCAATGAGGCGATTGAGAAGATTTGAGCTCGAATGCTCGTCTCTCAGAGTTGCCAGAAGAGTTACTCAGACTTGAGATGTAGGAGCGTAGAATTTCAAGTCAGTGACCATGTGTTTCTTAGAGTTTCTCACTTAAGAGGGGTGAAATGGTAAGCTGAGCCCTAAGTTTGTTGGCCTCTTTCAGATTTTGGAACAGGTTGGAGTGGTAGCTTACAGATTGGCGATGCCTCCAGCTTCATTAGGGGTTCACAATGTGTTTTACGTATCCATGCTCCGGAAGTATGTATCAGATTTTGCGCATGTGCTGAGTTATGAAAACTTGAAGATGGATCAGGATTTATCGTATGAAGAGAAGTTGGTTCATATTCTCGACCGAAAGGATAAAGTCTTGCGAAGCAAGACCATCGCCTTAGTGAAAGTGCTGTGGAGAAACAACAAAGTGGAAGAGGCGACTTGGGAACTTGAGACAGATATGCGGAATCAGTATCCCGAGTTATTCAGGTAATTTGGAGGACAAAATTTGTGTAAGGAGGGGATAGTTGTAGTGTCCTGAATTCGCTAATAAGGCTTAGGGCCTTGATTAATGTGCCAGGAGGGCAATAATTGATTTAATTATGTTAATATCTGAATTTGGTGATTATGTGATTAGAAATGCATGTTTAGGTGAATTAAATATGCATGTGAGCCCCATTTGGCTATTAGGGGCATAATTGTAATTTTAGCTCGTTGAGGGCATAGATGTAATATTTTTGTATTGTGATTGATACCACGAGTGAGTGGTGATATATTTGTGATGCACGATCCAAGACACTCCTAGGGAGCAGTTTGGCTGGAAAGTCACAACAAGGTTGAATACCCTGCTCGGGAGGAGCCTAGGGGTATTTTGGGAATGTTATAGGTGTTTAGGAATTACCGGGTAACGGGTAGTAATTTAGCAATGATATGGAAATGTCGGGATTAAATGAGGATTTATAGGAACACTCGAGGAATTAGCTGGACTTGGCAATCGACGAAATTGCCCTTGGTAGCGCTTGAGGATTTAGTTAGATTTAAGGGGCATTTTAGAGTTTCGGTAAGGGATAGGCTTAGACTCCTTTGACTGCTAGGACACTAGAGGGAGTTAAACGAAAAGAAAAACTGAAGGAATCCCAACTCTCTCTCTCTCTCTCTATCTCACTGTTCTCTTTCCCTCTCATGATGCTTGAGGAATTTGAAGAAACATGAGGGTCTTAGGCTGAAGAATTGAGGGATCTTACTTGCTGTGCTTAAGGGAAAAAATTGAGGGGAGGAGATACCACAGAGGTAAGGGTTAAATCTAAATTGTTTTATTGAATTTTGTTGTTGAATTCTACCAGAGAGGGGAAGCTTGCATGAGAGGGAGTTTTATTTGAATTTTCAGTGTATGTGAGGATTAGGGAGTGGTTCTTCAGTGGACATGATGTTTAGGTTGTATGGACAAGGAATCCAGGTGTTTGGGGTGAGAATTTATGGGTTAGGTTTGGAGAAATAAGTTGAATAAATGGTGATTTTTTGGGTTTTGAGGCTCGAATCACGACCTTGTTCTTCAGGCGTCGTGACCCATGTGTGTCGAAGAGGCTAGAAAGCCACTGTTTGCCTAGGCACACTGTGATGCAAGGTGTAGCGCGCCGTGGCCCGTGTCCCTTAGCAGAGAGGAATTTTGCCTCTGACTTAAGCATGCCACGACCCTTAAGCGGCTGGGCCGCAACTCAAATGCAAAATAATGTCTGTTTGAAGGTTTTTAGCTCAGAAACTCAAATGTTAAGGCTCGGGAAGGATTTTACTACCGGATTGGTAGAGTCCAAGGTCTCGGAGGCTAGATTTATATTCTGAAGTTATTTATTGGCTTGGAACTTGATGGATGGTTATTATCAATGCGCTGTGACTAGGTTTTCTACGAGGCTCGGGTTAGGGGACTGTGCTCGGGATTGCGGTGCTCAGATAGCTCGGGACACAGGTAAGTAAATTGTTGTACCCGTAGAGCAGGGTGTGTCCCTATTTCTTGTATTGTAGGATGTAGCCCTAATGTTTATATTTAGTATGTGTTTAAATATCTGTTGATATTGTGCTATGTGATGCATATTTTTGAGTGAACGAAGAAGGCCGGGAATGGTGAAGGCCAAGAATGAGAGGAAGTCGAGTACGGCACAGGGTCGGGATCTACATTGAGCATGGTGAGAGGAGGATGTTAGGGTGAGAGCCTCCTAAGGTGCTGGAGTCACCCTCTCGGTGAAGACCGTGAACCCAGGGCCTGGTAAGCGCCTGGGACGGCACTGGCCGCTATATGTTTAGCCCGTTGGCTGTTTGATATATATTGTGGATTGTCATATATATGTTATATGCTTTGTGTTGAGTTTTCGTACTGGGCTTTGGCTCACGGGTGCTCTATGGTGCGGGTAAGGGCAAAGGAAAGGTTGACCAACCACGAGTACGGAGAGCGTGGAGCGACGGGTACATGTTCGGCCTAACTGGCTTCCACGACCAGGGTGATTTTGGGAAAATGGATTGTATTGATTAATTTTTTCGCTTAGGTCGACCTTGGTTGTAACTTTGAGTTGTAATGAATTTTCTAAATAGTATTTTGGGATCCCAAATGTATAATTTTTTACGATTTCAATGAATGACGATATTTTTGAATTAAATGTCTTAAAACAACTTTTATTTCAGTTTAGTTACACTTTTAACTGAAAACCTCGATTAGCGAGCTAATGGCACATTTTTAACTCACATAGTAACGACTCTAAGGAAGTAGGGTGTTACATTAAGTACCCAATCTCGCTAGTACCCCACGGATCTGCCAAGATAGGGCCCAAAATAGGGCAAAAAACATGAATCAGCCATCACATCCACCATTTTCCCCTATTTCTTTCTTCTTCTTCTTCTTCTTCTTCTTCTTCTTCTTCTCCATGCGGCCCCATGAAACCAAACACCATTTTTGAGTTTTTTTGGCGGAAATTGAAGGGTTTTGGGTCTTTTTCACAACCATAGTCATCTAATGTCAAGAGGAACTTTGGGTTCTTGGTATTGGTAAGTATTTTGCCCTAATTTTCATTTTTTAAAAGTTTGAGAAAATTGACAAATGTATGTTGTTTTAGGTTGAAAATAGAGTGAGTTATCTTCATAGAAGACTAAATGACATTGAACCATTGAATTGAAGCTATTTTGGATAAGGTTTGAATTTTTTATTCTTTTTTTATATTTGGCCGAAAATTATATTATGATTTATTTAGTTTGTGTTTTTTTGTGTGTATATTATGTAGTTAGATATATTGGTAATGTTAGTAGTTATAACTAGATTATTGTAAATTAGTTTAGATGAATTTTGTCATTTTAATATATATATTTTAATTTTGGCTGAAAATTAATATTATAATTTATTATTTCAATTTTTTAAATATGTTTTGTTGTATATTGTGTTAAATAAAATCTTGTTGTAGAAATATATATGTTAAATTGGTTATTTTTACATAATTTTCATTTTTGAATTTTGTATAATTATATTTTCTTAGTTTATTAGTTTAATGAGATATGATTTTAGAATTTATATTTTGTTTATTGTTAATATATTCACATAATATTATTAACATTATAGGTGGATTTGGAAGGACTTAACACTTTGATAGGTATGTTACCATAAAATTTATGACATATTTATATATTATGAAAAAAGTTATTGATTATTAGAGAAGAATAGGATCTGGGACTTGTGTGTTGTGGAGAAATAAGGATGAATTTAGTTGTGGGGTATTGTTTGATTATTTTGTTATGGTTTGTAAAATTATGGATAGTGTGTAGAAGTAGGAGAAACTTTGCTCAATTTTTTTAACCCCTTAGATTATTTTCAATTTCTTGTTACTAAAATTGAGATATATGTTTCAAAACTTATGACATATTGATATATTATGAGAAATATGAATGATAATTAGATATGAATTAGGATCTAAGACTTGTGTGCTGTAGAGAAATAAGGATGAATTTTGTTGTGTGGTATTGTATGCTTGTTTTGTTATTTGTAAAATTATGGATAATATGTAGAAATAGGGGAAACTCTGCTCAATTTTTTTCCCTGTAGATAATTTTCAATTCCTTATTACTAAAACTGAGATATATGTTTAATCATTGGGTTAGTATGACCATATGCTTACCTATAATAGTATTTGAATGTATTAGGTGATTTTAGTTAGTGATGGATAAAGATTGGATGAAAAAAATAGATTGTCCAAAGAATACGAAGAGGGAGTTGAATATTTCATGAAGTTTGATATAGAGAATGGAGATGACCCTAATATGATATCTTGCCCTTGTGTGAAGTGTGAAAATTTTAAATAATTAAAATATGTAGATATAAAAGGACATTTATGTATAAATGGAATAGATCAATCTTACGAAAAATAGATATGGCATGGTGAGACTGTGTTAAAATAATTATTTTTAAAGACGTATTTATCATTATATTTTTAAAGACGTATTGGTAGCTTATAACTCTGAGTATGAAATGATGTCTTGTATATATTTATAATTTATTCTTTTCAATTATTATTAAATAATGTCTGACATTGTTTTTATAGACAACACTGGATGTTGCTAGTCATTTATGCATCTAGCCAGGATGTATATATTTTTTTGATCTAACTATTTGCGATCCAAGAGAAGATGTTGTGAATGTAGTCAAAATATTAGATTCATTTCAACTTTGTACCGCAATGCATTTGGATTTTTAAGTGCATCATTTAATTGAAAATTAATTTTATTTTTAGTGCATTTGGAATCCACAATGCTTTATATAATCCAAGAAGGAAGGCCAGGGGCATCACTTGGTTTCCAGTTCAAGTATGACTTCAAATGTGAAACTTATTTCATTTGATTTTTTTTTTATAATTCATTGATTAATATAATAAATTGTATAATATGTATATGCAGGGTCCTCGACAACCACATGCTACCATTTGCGGTTTTTACGTCATGCGACTAATAAGAGATTTAACTTTGGAGAAAGACCCAAAAGAATATCTTTTGAAGCATGTAAGTACTTAATATATCTTTATACACTTTCAATTATCAAGACACTACTAATGTATAGTTTGAAATTGACTTTTATTTTGTAGTGTCATGGAAAAATCATATATACAATGGATGAGATCGACATTGTGCTTGAGGAATGGGTGGACTACTTCACTAAGTATATGCCAACATGACTATTTTATTGAGTTAGAGTAGACTATGCATGCTAGACTAGACTTTCAGTTAGAGTTTATTAATTAGCTAGACTATTGTTTATAGCTAGGCTAATAACTACTAACTTGCAACATATATTCACAACATAGATCTATACATTTTTTATGAGTTTTTGAGTAATATTTAGATATCATGTTATCATATATATATATATTCTATAATATGTTTATCTACTATAAATTTTCTGGGTCTGCTGTAAATACAAGATATAATCAATGAAATATAGCAGGGGAAAAAGAAAAGAACTACAATTATTATTCCTCCTGCAATGCACTATCTTAGCGGGCTGAAAGAAGCCACTGAGAAAAAAACACTTACACCCATTCTCGGGGCGCCAAAACCTTCGAGATTGAACCCTATCTCGGCAGGCCACAAAAGGACCGTCGAGATTGGATCAATCTCGGTTGGCCTAGCTCGTCGAGATAGCATGATTAGCCATAAAATTTCTCCCTATCTCGGTGCTCCTTAATTCGCCCTACTGAGATTGGGTACCTAATCTTAGCAGGCCAAAATTGCCGACATTTAGCATAGAAACAATCTTGGTGCTCAGATTCTCGGCGGGCTGGGCCTGTCGAGAAAGACCAATTTTTTTGTAGTGCCGAAGTTAAAGGTCCTTATATTTGACCCACTTAGCCTCCTCTCTCATTTCTGAAATGCTGAAACCCCCAATCTGAGAGAAAAACTTCCATTTCCACCGTGAGAAAAACGAGGATTTCACCATATAGCATCGTTTTTCCTCATTTTCTTCCAATTTCATTCATCAATCTTGCTAAAAAACTCAAATATATCATAGAAACTTTGTTATTTCAGTTTTCTGTGAAAAAATGGTGTCTTGACAATGTATACATGTGGTGGTCGGAAATACCCATTGTGTTGGGTTTTTCAACGAATTTTCAGCTTCTATACAAGCTTTTGAGCTTTGTACTAGGTATTGATCATTAAATAGATGTTTCTATGATTATATATATATATTATTTCAGATTTTTTTTTTTATATTTTTGATAATGTATATGTGTTTATGATTTGATTGGTTATGAGCTCCAATTTTTTTTTTTGGATTTTTGTTTATTGGTTTGGAAAGTGGTTGTTGTTCTGGTTGTTTTTTGTAACCTTTGATTATATTTATATGATCAGCTTCTGTGGAAAAACTGCTGAAAAGTACTCTGAATAATGTAGCTGTTTAGTTAGCCTTACTAATTTGATTAAAGCAGAAAACATAGGTGGATTATTATTATTATTATTGCATAGTTTGTGGTCTCTCATACTTGGTTTATTTTGGATTTCAGGAAAGGAATAGAATTTTTGGTCATCATTTTGCTATACTACAGTTCTTAATGATCTGATCTTTTGTGAGATTGAGTTATTTTTATATGTATACATCAATGGAGGAGAGAAACAAAATACAATTTTAATTTTCATGATTTCAACCTGAATATAGAGAAATCTTAGATAGTTTTACATTGCTTGTTGAGTAGATTACCTTGTACTCAGTCCTGTTCTTGGCATGATGGCCAATCTAGTCAAATAATAGTGATTAAGGATAGAACAAATTTTACATTTTTAAAATTATTGAATCCAAAATTTGACAAAATTAATTATTTTCATAGGTGGTAAGATCCAATTATGTAAGTAATTAATGCATAGTAAATGTCCCTTATTGACGTAATCACTCATTGTAATTGTTCATGGGTTAAAACTAAGATTGAAACACCCGGGGTATCTGCAAAAGGGATCGGGGACTCTAATGATCAAGTTCGTGACGATTCTCTCTACAATTCAACAAAGTATTAATGTAAAAATGAATCAAAGGTTCACAGGTTATACTTATACTATTTATAGGAAAAATCTAACTAACTAACTATGAAGAGAAAAAATTAAACAGTTAAATTGTTGGTCCACATCATCAGTATGATAAGCTAGTTATTTCTCTTCTTAGTTGGACGTTTTACGTTTGATGAGAACCAGTTTCTACTTCTGCCACAGTGCAAATATCGAACCTTAGTAGTTCAGAATTTTTGTTGTTTCTTAGTATTGATGAAACGATGCGTTTTGTTCCTTCTTCATTAAACAAAAAATGCTTAGAAAGGAATCTTTGATGACCCAAATTTTTGGGTCTTACAAAAATCATCACAATTAATTAAGTTCTTAGTCATTTTTAGAGTTCGTTTTTCTTTGTTACATATAGTTGGCCATTGGTTTGAGTTGCTATCTTTGTTGAATTTTATCAAGCATAAAGTTAATTGAGAATGGGTATGGAGCTAACATTGACATGATAGTTATTTTCCTACTTTCATTAATACAACTTTCTTTGTTGTTGCCAGAAATTTTTCTGTGGTGGGTGATTCATTTTTGGCCCCGATGCAGCGTCCGTGCTTCAAACTGTATTTCTTATAGCTGGACTTGCAATTTCCTTTTGTGTAAAGGTTTTTTTATGAAATAGATCACATGAGGTACTACGATAAAAGTTACTGGAATCTCGTATTGGTCGTTGGCGCAATTCTTACTCTTTTGGTAAGTATTTTATTTCTTCTTTCTAGCATTGATATCTTCTAAGAGGAAAGATTTTTGGGCAAGTATAATGTTTTTTTTAATATATTTCTTTTCAATCACACTCTACATCTTGTGATTTTACTTTGCCACTATGGCAATCTTTTTCCTAAGCTGTTTTCCAATTTCTTTTACCATTTGAAAAATTCTTTCAGTTATTTGTTCCACAATTCTTCTCACGTATAACTGAGTTAAAAAAAACTTTTGATCAACTTTATAGAAAGTATCACTATAAATTTGAAATCCGTTAGCTATAGTATAGAAAAATTACTTTCTATAATTAATAGTATAGTAATGTAATTTGTAATATAAATTAAATGTTTTCTATCAAAAAATATTATCACTTTAAGCATATTTCTTTTGGCACAATAGGTCCAGCTTCGATCTTGAACTAACTCACTTTACTTAATAGGCCGAAGTCTATTTGGTAATTTTTTTTAATAGCCAGTAGCATCTTAAGTTTACATGGACAAATAATAGTCTATAATAGGACTTAATTGCTAGGAATTTGAGTTTACCTTTTTCGGAGTTGTAGGCGTATATTGGATTGGAGTACTAGGAATTTTTAAAAGCGTTATGACATAGGTAAGGCAAGTTTAGCTTTTGAAAATTGACTCAATGATAAGAGTGGCCAATGTAATTTCCTCTTAATTATGATTCATTTTCTTCTGAATGTAATAAACTTGGGATAAGTTTCTGTAATAAGTAGCTTTATGTGTGTCTTTTTCTTAGAATGAACCTAATTGTGAGAGAGTACATGTAGCTCTTTGTGTTTGTTTATATTGTTTACTTTGACATAATTTAACAAATGGACAAATCTGCAAGACTTGACATTTCTCTTCCTAACATCTAGTAGAGATCCGGGTATTGTTCCTAGAAATACAAGGCCTCTTGAACCAGATGAAGCTGATGTTCCTAAACCCTCAACGGATAAAACTTTAGAGTAAGTATACTTGAGTCATGGAGGACCCCAGAACCCTTTCTAGTTAGCATTCCAAAGCTAATAAGGAATTGATTGGAACGTTAATATGTGCCATAGAAATTTTGGGATCAAGCTTGGTGATTGGGTAAATATTATCACTGGTCAAAATGGAAGTAAGGCTTTCTCTCTGTTTATCTTGTTATTAACATTTGAAGTAGTTTTTTAGTCTTACATGACAACTGAGTATAGGTTTGTATTCTCCTATGCGTACTATTTCCCTTATTTTGAAATGTATAAAAATAATCCAAAGATAGATGTTCATCAAATAATCAAACATGGAGATAAAGTGAAGATGTTTCCCATTTAGGATTGCAATTCTATTTTCTTTCTCATACATGATTATTGTCTATTTCTCCCTAAATCTCTATCCCTATATCTTTCTATTTATCTTTTTTCTGTTGGTCTTTTATTTCTTGAATATGGGACCATTGTATTTAGTTTCACAATCACCAATTTCTCACCGTCGTATATGTTTCTTATACTTCAAATTTTCATCCCATTTTTTTATTCTAGCACTTAATGTTTATGGGTATGTTTTATTTAGGGTTTTAGCTCACATTTCTTGAGGGAAAAAAGGGATAATAGTTTAGTGTTGGTTTGGGTCTTGATTCTTATTTTCTTCTCTGAGATGTTTTTGTGTTTACTATAGGTTCATGAAACAAAATGATATGGTGAATATAAAAGTACATATAATTTTGGTTACTTGTACTAATGTTCTCCATTTTTATGCGTTTACATAGGAAATGAGTTGGCTTTGGTATCTATAGAACCATCCAGGTCTTCAGTTACAATTGCTGGGGGGCCTACAATGTCAAATGGTCATTCAACTGGATATAGCTCTAATTTATATCAGGGAAATGCTGTAAGTTCGTCATTCTCAGATATTGATGATGGATATGATGTTTACAAGTCAACAAAAGGAGAAAGGGGAGGTTTGGCAGGATTGCAGAATCTGGGAAATACTTGCTTTATGAACAGTGCCCTGCAATGTTTAGTTCACACGCCTCCTCTTGTTGAGTATTTCTTGCAAGATTACAAAGATGAGATCAATACTGAAAATCCTTTGGGAATGCATGTAGGTTTTAGTTCTTTTTTTTTTATCTTCTTTCTATTTTTTTTATGGGGATAACTTGAATTTTAAGTAGGTCTGGTGCTTATACAATTTCTAAAGTATATTTTAGCTGTGCAGGGTGAGCTTGCAATCGCCTTTGGTGAGCTGTTGAGGAAATTATGGTCCTTAGGGCGAACTACAATTGCACCACGTGTTTGCAAGGGAAAATTAGCTCGATTCGCTCCCCAGTTCAGTGGCTATAACCAGCATGATTCTCAAGTTAGTATTGTATATTGAATAATAATCGCAAAGCTTTCAATACTGAATACTTCAATGTTTAATATATTTTTATGTCCTAATGTTTATTTTTGGGAGAAATTTTAGCGCATGAAGTTGGAGAAATCAATCAGTAATTTATGTTTATAGTACTCTGGTTTTGGACTTGTGCTTGCAGATGCTACTGGGACTAAGTCTAAGTTTTGCTTTTATTTTTTCTCAGCCTTTTAAAATTGGGCAAATGCTTTTCTTACTAATATTTAGTCACTTCATTGAGCTGATGATTTTAAAATTAAAACCTCTTTGTGTGGCTTCAGCAAACAAATTTGCATTGTGCTTATTTGTACTTTATGACGTTAGGGTCTGTTAGATATGTTTTGTATGATTAGTTTGTCCATATTGCAAATGAGATAAACCATTCAGGGTAGTTTACATGTAGCACACATACATGTATATATAATATGGGGTCGTCACAACAGGATTTTTTTCAATATCAATCGAGAAATCAATTTTGACTTCTTGATTTTAATCTAAAGTCCACCATATATCACCTTTATCCATATATCATCAATCCCCAAAAAATTTAAATACTACTTTTCATACAAATTATTTGTTCTTATCAATAGGCTAAAGAAGCATACCGATTGAACTGACTCCTATATATATATAAATATATTTTTATAGTTTACTCTTTTTTACGATCACTATATTGCTTCATGTCATAAAATTTTCTTAGTGAACAACTAAGTAATGCTTGTTGCTTGAATGCTGATGATATTCTTCTGCTTACAGAGGTAAATTTGGTTTCCATTCATATCTGCTACAATTTATTTTATTTATTCCCTTATTTTTAGTTCTAGTGGTTGAGTAACTGTAATTTCGATTGCCAGGTTTATGAACATAAGATTTTTCGATATTTGGAAAACCCCTCAGAGCTATTGGCTCCAATTAAGGAGGATGACCATATTGTGGCTTATAGACTTTCTAAAAACGTCGTGGGAAGATCCAGAGTTGAAATAATTCATCGACCACATGAAAAGTAAGCTTGCATCCCTATCCTTATGTAATTGGTAAATAGCACTGGTAAACATGTGATGTACAAACTGATGTTGCCAATCCATCTATTGAAAAATAGCTTTAACTAAGTAATTTCAGAAGGGGATTATAGTATCAATTAAAATAATTATTGGCCTTACATAAGTAAGACTTGTTCATTAAGAAGCTGAAGTCCGTATGAATAAAGTTCAAGCGCTCCAAGTCAAGTGTTGACTGGATAATACTGGCTATATTATCTGCTTTTGAGAAATATGTGTTTTAATTTTTTGTATCCTAGTCATTTTATGTCTTGGATCATCTACGCAGACTGCTTGTTAGACTTCTGCTGGATTTCCTAACTTAGATAGTTGGATTTTTCAGGTGCCCGTCAAACAGTGTTAAGGGTTGTCAGGGAAAGCTTATTGGTACCCCTTTTGTTACTTATTTAAAAGAGCCAATATGTGGAGCCAATGTTGAAGCCGCTTGTTGACTGCGTTTTTGGCCAACGACGTGAGAACGTCAAAAACGATAAAGCCTTCAAGAGAAATTAAGCGACACAGACAATTTTTAACAGAAAGTAAATAAAACACGCAATTTTTATAGTGGTTCAGCCCCAATATGTTGGTAATAGCCTAATCCACTTAGAGATATGATTATATATTTACACTCAAGATCAGATGAACCTGTGTCAACTGAGTTTCTTCAGTGTAAATTCTCAGAATACAAGTAGATCCTTCCCCTTTCAGCCTTGTACTTCCTTCACGAGGAACAGTTTCTTCAACAAGCTGCACAGTCGAACATGAGGGTGAAGAAATCCAATAGACTCCCCCAGGACCAAGATCCACAAGTTGCCCGCAGAGCGGTGCAAAAGGTGGTAGAACGCAGTGAGGCCCACACTGCAGCTCCTTCGAGATCAACTCTTCAGGTGTCAAAATCAAGTAATACCCGAAGACGAATTACTCAGGAGTTTGCCATCGAGGTCCAGCACTTGGCCGTTCAAAAACCACGGAAGGCAAGAGAAGAAACACCACCTTCCTGGTTCACCGCTTAGCCCACAAAACTTAAACCCGGGATGTTCGACAAACACATCCAAGCTTTGGGTTTGAGTGAGGTGAATGTGATATGCCCGCAGCCCTACCAGAGAGCCAACCTGCCCGGCAGACCATACTGTGCCTGGTCTAGGCACCATATCTATGCAGGAGCAACACTCCCACTACACCCCTATTTCCGGTCTATAGCGGATTATTTCAACGTCTCCCCTTTCCAGATCGCACCGAATGGGATCTAGGCGTTGTCCGCACTGTATATTCTTTACTTTTTGCAAGGTTGGGATGAGCCCACTCCTCATGAGGTACATTATTTGTTCGACTTCAGGACTAACCCCAGCCACAAGAACACGAGTTTTTTTCACCTTAGATATCAAAGCCAACAACTTGGCTTTTACACATGCGGGTCCGTTCAAGCAACCCTTGCCTACTCAAGGGATGTTCAAGCGAGCAAAGGTGCTGGCTAACATGAGTATCGAGGAGAAAGACGTGAAAGGTTTGGTCACTAAAGACAACCTTCAGATGGTGGGCCTGATACCGTGCAACCAAAATATCACGGTGGAGAGTACCACTGGGGAGAACAACACGACTGATCAGTCCAATGCGGGCACTGAGGTGGTGACTGACCAGTTTTCTCCCGGGACATCTCCACTTTCCCATAGACCTGGTGACCTTGTCATTAGGGAGCCTCAGCCTGGGCTTCAGCACAGATCTGCTATTCCCGCTCAGTCCGGGAAAGGAAAGGTCGTCCAGACTGAGAGAGACCTCAGCCCATCCTCTGACGACAAGGATGACTTCCTCGATCAGATTCTCAACTCAGGTCTGGTAGTCATAGGAATATGTTTGATAACTTGGTGATTTGGGACTAATAAAACTGTAGTAGTAACATACTTATCTACATTTTATTATATTTATTTTTCTAACAATTTTGTGTTTTCCTCTTTTGTAGATCCAGAGATGTTCAGGCACTGCATCGTTCCTCCTGTCCCGAAGAGGAAATTTGGTGAAGGAAGTGGCTCCACTCCCGCGAGCAAGGTCCCGAGGACAGTGCCACCGAGCCAAGGGAGACAACCTAAGGGGTCAGTCATGATCCCGTAGTTGACCCCTTCCTCGCTTCCTCCATCAGCGAGCTTAACTCCCCCTCGTCCGTCCGGCTCGAGCGAGGCACTCCGTACTGCTAGCACCAAACTTAGGGGGGCAGTTGATCAAACCCTCAACGATGCTTCAAAAATTGAAGGCTTTGAATCCTTCCCTCGACTCAGTGTTGATGTTGTCTTAGAGAGAGGGATTGCTCAGTTGACAAATGTAAGTGTTCTACCACAAGATAGATTGTTACTTACGTTCATGCTTTGTTGTAACTTTTTGTTTTTCATGCAGACGCTCATGACCATCTGTCTTGCCCAGCAGTGATCAGTCGACTACAAGGAGTTGATCAATGTCCTAAATGATCAACTCGTGGAGGCTTAAACGAAATCGGACGCTCTTCAATCCAAGCTGGAATGGGCGAAGAAGACTGTAACTGAGCAAAAGGAGTCTCTCAAGGGGTTTGCTGATGGGAATGATCAGCTAACCCAAGCTAATAAGTCCTTGACTGATTGGCAAGACAGATTGACTCGTGAGAACGAGGGGTTAGCTCGCTAGAACGAGGGACTAATTAGTGAAAATGAAGAGCTGAAGCAGGAGAAGGAAGCTGATCTAACCCGCTACGAGGAGACTTGCTTCAACTACTTTTATCAGGTGTGGAAGCTAAATAAACCCCTCAAGCTCGACTTTCTCACCGATGAGATTAAGGCAGAGGAGCTCGCCAGATGTGAGGCCAGGGCTGCTGAGGAAGTTGATAATCCTACCGGCCCTACACCTGCCTCTTCTACACTGTCATTTCGAGTGAGAGGAGCAGTTGATGCCGAGGAGGGGGTTGATCAGCCTACCAGAGCAGCCGACCAGTAATTCCTCATCCTACCAGAGAAGCTTCTGCATGACCAGTTGTAGTCTTACCAGTCTTTTATCATAGTTTGTTTTGTTTTGTATACTTTTGCTCGTATGATTGAGCTATTTGGCACTTGCACTTTACTTTTGTTTTTTAACTAGCTTGAAACATTTAAGTCTTTTTACTCTTAAGACATTACAAGTTTATTGTGAATAGTAAAGTCTCTATATGCCCTCAACTTTCACATGAGTACTTAGTTTTCTAACTTAGAAATTTTAAACATTTCATAAGTCCATACTAAATATACTTCCTCACGCTCTTATTGCTCTAACATTTTATGAGCATAACGCTTATTATCACACGAATATCTGCTTCTAACTTAAAATTTTAAAAATTCCAAGTTACTTAAGCTTTGTCAAACAAGTTAGCTTAATGGCTTTTTTAGACTTCAAAATTTTAAGCCAGCCTAAAAACAGATATTTTGCTCGTGCTCTTATTGCCTGTGTTGAAGTGCACGCCAGTATACCTTATGTGCACGCCAGTATACTCTATGTGCCCCCCAAGTGATTGAGGGTTGAAATATCCTTGATCACTTTCTTCTTGACCGAATTTGTTCGAGCAGTGACTACTCGTGAAACACATAGAATATACAAACATATTTCAGCAATTGACCACTACAAAAACATGCAACTATTTAAACGTTGGTCATTCATCTCATGGATACCGACCAGTTGAACACTGTCCGGTATATATGTATATGTATTTTTAGAAGACCTATTTTGTTTAAATCGTAATGACAGTTGAACACTGCCATGCAAGAATAATCAACACATATGCAAAAATTTTAGCAAGATTCGACCATGCTGCGCGTGATCTCTTTTATTACTCGTAATAATAAATGACAAAACGTGTCTAACAACGAGTTTCAAACAAAATAACATTGTTCAAAATAACATGACTGGTTAGCAAATAGCCAGTTCACAAAAAAAAACTTAAATAACAAGTTAAGCACTTGATACAAAGCTACTACTCTGTAAGTAGTATTCATTGATAATATTTCCTCAAGTGCTCACCATTCCAGTAATTCCTGATCAGCTCTCCATTTAACCGAGCAAGCTTGTAGGTGCCGGGTGGCAAGACTTGCTCAATTTGATATGGTCCTTCCTAGTTTGGTCCTAGCACGCCAGCTGCTGGATCTCTGACAAACACCTTTCTGAGGACCAAATCTCCGACCTGGAACTTCCGATCTTGGACTTTGGAATTGAAGTAGCGCGCCACTTTTTGCTGGTGAGCAGCAACTCTCAGGTTCGCCTCCTCTCTTCTCTCCTCGAGGAAGTCCAAAGATTCTGCTAGCAATTGATGATTCTCCTCCTGGTTGTACATGGTCCTTCTATGAGATGGTGGGTCTATCTCCACGGGTAACATGGCTTCATACCCATATGCTAAGGAAAATGGGGTATGTCCAGTTGTTGTCCGGGCAGTAGTCCTATATGACCAAAGGACTTCTGGTAATTCTTTCGCCCAAGCACCCTTAGCTTGCTCCAGGCGCTTTTTCAGAGTGTCCTTCAGTGTTTTTTTTACGGCTTCAACCTGCCCATTGGCTTGTGGATGGGCCACTGAGGAGAAACTTTTTGTGATGCCATGCTGAGTGCAAAAATCGGTAAATATGTCGCTGTCAAATTGGGTGCCGTTGTCAGACACTATCTTCTTAGGCAGACCATAGCGACATATTACGTTCTTAACCACGAAGTCTAGCACTTTCTTTGAGGTGATTGCGGCTAGTGGTTCTGCTTTAGTCCACTTAGTGAAATAATCCACTGCAAACTGCACTCCTCCTTTTCCTTTGGGCAATTTCCCGATCAGATCAATGCCCCACACTGCAAAAGGCCATGGGCTCTGCATTTGCTTTAAGACATTCGGAGGCGCCCTGGGCACTTTAGAAAATCTCTGGCACTTATCACACTTCTTCACATACTCCATAGAATCCTTGTTCATCGTAGGCCAGAAAAATCCTTGCCGCAAGATCTTTTTAGATAGACTTTGTCCCCCAGCATGATCTCCACAGAACCCTTCGTGCACTTCTGCTAATAAATTTTTTGACTGGTCGGGTGTTATGCACCTGAGTAGAGGTAGGGAGTACCCTCTTCTATACAACACTCCATCCATCATGGTGTACCTAGCAGCTTGCCTCATAATCTTCCTTGCTTCATTACGATCATCTGGGAGGGTTCCTTGCTCAAGGTAAGCAATGATGGGAGTCATCCAAGTGTTAGTTATTGTGATAGGCAAGGCTTCCTGTTCATCAATGCTCGGCTCTGCCAAGTACTCCACCGGCACTATATTTAGAGTTTCGGCATCTTTTGCACTAGCCAACTTTGCTAGAGCATCTGCATTAGAGTTCTGCTCTCGTGGTACTAGCTTGATGGTATACTCCTCGAATTGTGCTAGTAGATCCTTGGTCTTATTTAAGTATGCCATCATGCGTAGGCCCCTTGCTTGATATTCCTCCAAGACTTGGTAGACCACCAATAGAGATTCGCTGTTTACTTCCACCGATTGGGCATGTACATCTCTAGCCAGTCGCAAGCCTGCTAGGAGGGCTTCATACTCCGCCTCATTAATAGAAGCATTGAATCCGAATCTCAGTGCACAATGAATTCGGTGCTTCTCTGGTGTGACCAATATAATTCCAGCTCCTGAATGATGCTCATTCCACGACCCATCAATGAAAAGTTGCCAAGTAGGAGGCTCATCTTTCTACCCAGTGACACGCTTTTGCTGGTCGGGAACATCAGCGATTCCGGTACATTCAGCGATGAAATCTGCCAAAGCTTGACCCTTAATAGCAAATCTCGGCTGGTACTTGATTTCGAATTGGCCCAACTCAACTGCCCATTTAAGTAGCCGACCAGACGACTTCGGCTTCTGTAAGACTTGGCGTAGAGGCTGGTTAGTAAGGACCTTAATGGGGTGTGCTTGGAAGTATGGCCGCAATTTTTGTGATGCGAGTACCAAGCAATAAGCCAGCTTCTCGATCACGGGATACCGGGACTCTTCTCCTATCAGTTGCTTGCTAACATAGTACATCGGGTGCTGCACTCTATTCTCTTCTCGTACCAAGGCAGCACTAACAGCATGCTCCGTGATTGCTAGGTACAAAAAGAGGTCTTCTCCATCAACTGGCTTAGAAAGAACAGGAGGTTGGGCCAAATGCTCCTTTATGGCCTGGAAAGCTTGCTCACACTCTGCCGTCCACTCAAATTTCTTGCCCCCTCTAAGCAGGTTAGAAAACGGGACACACTTGTCCGTTGATTTAGAAACGAACCTGCTAAGAGCTGCAATCCACCCAGACAAGTTTTGTACATCCTTTATTCTAGCTGGAGACTTCATTTCTATGAGAGCTTTTATCTTTTCTGGGTTTTCCTCTATTCCTCGGGAATTCACAATAAACCCAAGAAATTTTTCCGAACCCACTCCAAATGAGCACTTGAGGGGGGTTTAACTTCATGTTGTACTTTCTCAGTATTGCAAAGCACTCCTCTAAGTCTCGCACGTGCCCTTCAGCTTCCTTTGATTTCACCAGCATATCATCTACGTACACCTCCATGCTCTTGCCGATTAAGTCGTGGAACATACCATTCACCAAATGCTGGTAGGTAGCTCCCGCATTCTTCAGTCCGAAGGACATGACCCTATAGCAGTATAGCCCTATATCTGTTCGGAAGCTGGTATGCTCTTCATCAGGAGGATGCATGCTGATCTGGTTGTACCCCGAGTATGCATCCATGAAGGACAATGTTTCATGACCAGAGGTTGCATCTACCAACTGGTCTATTCTCGGTAAAGGACAGCAATCCTTTGGGCATACTTTGTTCAGATCAGTAAAATCTACACAAGTCCTCCATTTTCCATTGGGTTTGGGCACCAACACTGGGTTTGAAACCCAGGCAGGGTAATATGCTTTCCTTATAAACCCATTCTCCTTCAGCCGCTCTACCTCCTCCTTAAGAGCTTTTGCTCGATCTTTGTCAAGAAATCTCCTCTTCTGCACTGTTGGATAACTTTCATCCACGTTGAGCATGTGGCTGATCACAGTTGGTGAGATACCCACCATATCCTTGTGAGACCAGGAAAAGACATCTTGATTCCTTTGCAAGAATTCTATCAATTGTGCTCTCACCTCTGCTTTCAACCTTTCTCCAATTTTGACCCCTCTCGTCGGGTCATTCTCATCTATCAGGACCTCGTCTAACTCCTTGGATGGTCCCACACCACTTTCATAATCCCCAAAGTGAGGATCAAAGTCCCTTCCCTCGCTTTGGGCAACACCCTATTTGGTGACTTCATCACCGGATGGGGTTTTCTGCTCTTTCAAACCAAGAGTGCTCTCTTGGCCAAACTCCTCTAACATCTCTTCCAGATCAGTTACAACTGCAAAACTTTGGTCGACATCCATCTCATCCACTTCCTCTTTCTCAACACATACAATCATGTTGCTCTCCTTGGCCCCCTTCCTTGCCTTAGCTACTGAGGCATTATAGCACTCCCTAGCCTCCCTCTGGTCTCCCTAGACACCGCCTATGCCAGCACTAGTTGGGAACTTCATGGAAAGGTGCTAGATTGAAACTATCAAATGTAAGTTTGTGAGCAGTGGTCGACCAATAACCACATTGTAGGCGGACAGGCAGTCAACAATCAAAAACTCGGTCATTATTGTCTCATGTTTGGAAGCCTCCCCCGTCGTGACTGGCAACTTGATTGTTCCAGTTGGTGACAATCCTTCTCCAGTAAACCCATAAATGACTTGAGAGCATGGCTTCAAGTCATTGATAGATAGCTTCATCCTCTCGAAGGATGACTTATAAATAATGTTCACAGAGCTCCCTATATCGACCAGACATCTCTTCACTTTCATATTGGCAATTTGGACCATCACAACAAGAGGGTCATTGTGAGGATACCTCACGTGTCAAGCATCTTCTTCAGTGAAAGTGAGGGACTCACTTTCATATCTTGGGTTCTTTGGTGGTCGCTCCTCCACTGTCATAATTTCAGAGGTGGATGCTGCATCCAACTCATGACGAAGGGTGTGAGCATACCTCTCCCTCGCCTTATTGCTATCTCCAGCAAGATGTGGTCCTCCACATATAGTATCTAGTGTGAAGTCCACAGGTTCAGGTTGCAAAGGTGGGGATCGTTGCCGCTTGAACCTAGGATTGTTGTTACTCCCCTCTCCTTGGGTCTTCTTTGCTCGATACTTTTTTAACTTCCCCGACCGGAGGAGAAACTCTATCTCATCTTTGAGATGATTACACTCATTCGTGTCATGACCATAGTCTCCATGGAAGCGACAGAACTTGTTCATATCTCTTTTATTCATTTCCTTCTTGATAGGTAGGGGTTTCCGGTAGGGGACCTCTTAATGACTGGCCAAATACATCTCCGCCCGACTTGCCAAAAGAGTGGTGTAGTTGGTGAACTAGGGTTCATACTTAGTTGGCTTGTCGTTTGGTCCCGACTTATCCTTCTTCTCATTGTGGCGGTCAGACCCGTTATTCCCACGTTTCTTACCACCACTTTGATCATTTCCACCATTCTTGGGAGGATCAGCCGATCCACTCGGGTTGTTCAGGCCCTTCTCTCCCTTCTCAATTGCATCATCCAACTTCATGTATTTGTCTGCCCGGTCCAAAAATTGTTGTAATGTTGAAATCGGGTTGCGATGTATGCTGTCCCACAAAGGACTCCGATAGATAATGCCGGAAGAGATTGCCACCATCATCCCCACATCTCCTACTGCAGTAGCTCGGTTAGCTTCTCTCATGAACCTTTGTATGTAGTTCTTGAGAGACTCATCTTTCCCTTGCTTTATATCTACCAAGTGATTGGCATAAATAGGAGGGGTTCGAGCAGCACTAAACTGCCTGCAAAACTCCTTTCTAAAACTTTCCCAAGAAGTGATGGAGTTAGGCTTGAACTTCCAATACTCTTGGGCAGTGTCGGACAATGTGGTGGGGAAGACTCTGCAGCGATAGTCATCACTCACCCCAAGCAGCTCCATCTGATCTTCGAACTTCCCAACATGCCTAATCGGGTCTGCCTTTTCTGTATAAACTGGCAGTACCGGTGCTTTGTATTTTGCTGGTGGTTGAGCTGCTCTAATTCGAGCACAGAAAGGGCTGCCACTCCTGTGGTCTACTGGATTAATTGCAGATGGTCGTTTTGACAGGCTCTAGACTGCTGCTGTCAAAGCATCAAGCTGGGCTTGGATGCCTGGGGCCCCTGCTAGGGACTCATTTTAGGGACCGCCGGGTCGGGTGCTCCTATCAAGCTGACCATCATCGAGTATTTCTACTTGGCTGGTAGGTCGGATTGGCTCTTGCCCTTCGACTGGGATGGTCCTACGTCTATCAGCAATGATGTCCCTTAGATCCTTCTAAGTAGTGTGCTTTCCCAATCAATCGAACACTGTACTTTGAGTCTTCTCGGAAGGTTTGCTGGGTGGAACATGCTCCTTGTCACTGCGCTGGTTAGGATGCAGTGGTGGCTTTCCTGTCTGAGATGGGCGATCCTTTCCTCCTCGATGGTTATCATTATTCTTGTCCTTCGACTGGCCAGTGTGATGACTGTCAGCTTCATCACGCCCATGCCCATCTTTGAAATGGAAAATCTCATTGCCTCGAGGAGCTCTATTGTGTTCCTGCACAGGAGGTGTTTTCTTGCTGCTTGACTTGTGACTTCCTGATCTGGAAGTCTCTGATTGGTGGCTCCTTGAGGGGGTTTTGGAGTCCCTCCTTTGAGTTGAGGCAGTGTGTGATTAGACTCCATCTTCCTCACGACCAGGTGGGTTATTACCACCTCTTCTTGGTCTATCAGTTTTCTTACGACCAGCTTTTGTGGTCCTTGCTCCTGGGGTGGCTGCCACTCCAGGTGTAGCCTGGACATTGGCCTGGGCCAGCTGCGTAGCTGCCTCCAGAGCGAGTGCAGCTTTGCGATGTCGCCTATCGGCCTCCTCCTGCTATCGACAGATCTCCTCACTCCTGGAGTCCATTTCCCATTTTTGCTGCTCGAATGCGGCATTCTGCCTAGCCATTTCCTCAGCGAACGCCTCCTGCCTGGCGTTGAACTGGGCCATCTCCTCCTGGGAGGCGCTCATGGCTTCCTGGAGCTCTTCAACTTCTAGAGCTACGTCCTCGAGCACAACTCTAGGCTCAGTTTCACGATCTTGAAGGCTAGGACCTTCTGATTTAGCAGGCTCTTTAGAGGAGCACGTCTTCTTGGAGGTTGCATTGGTGTTCTTAGGCGCCATATCACTCCAGGGATCATCTGTTTTTCTCTTTAGGCTCTCAATGAAAGCACCAAAATGTTGACCGCGTTTTTGGCCAACGACGTGAGAACGTCAAAAACGATAAAGCCTTCAAGAGAAATTAAGCAACACAGACAATTTTTAACAGAAAGTAAGTAAAACACGCAATTTTTATAGTGGTTCAGCCCCAATATGTTGGTAATAGCCTAATCCACTTAGAGATATGATTATATATTTACACTCAAGATCAGATGAACCTATGTCAACTGAGTTTCTTCAGTGTAAATTCTCAGAATACAAGAGTTCTTTCAAGAAAAAGCTTTCTCTCTCTAGAAAATTCAGATCAAAACTCAAGATTTCCAAAAGTCCCTTTCTAATCCCATAAGCCATATATTTATAGGCTTAGGATCATACATCTTCTCTCCCCTAGAATCGGGATATTTCATTATATTTATTATATTTAAATTACAAAAATATTCAAAATGTAATAGAACACCCAATTTGTGGGAAGAATGAGAGATTCCCGCGTATACCAAGACCGATTCTTGTTGAAGCCGTTTCTGGGAATCTTGACGTAGTTTGTTCTACCTGGTTGATGAATATCACCTTCTGGTTGGCCATACCTCTACTAGACAGTCAAGCACTTGGCTGGTAGAACACGCACTCCTCTGGTCTAACATGGCACATCTCTGGTCTAACATGGCACACTGGTCTAACATGACATATCTCTGGTCTAACATGGCATATCTGGTCTATCATGGCATATTTGGTCTAACATGGCATACTGAGCTACTCCTAATCCAAGTCACCCATCCATTCCTTGCCACTTGTCATTCCTATTGCCACATCATCATTTTCAAATTTTGGGGATAACACCGTTGTTACTAGATTGTTGTCACCTTTGAAGAGAACGCATCCTTCAGTTAAGCTCTAGAATGGTAAGTAAAATGGATTTGAAAAAGAGTTTATTGAAGAACCATCAAACAGCTACAATTCTAAGAACCTGTCAATGGATGATGCAGAAGTAGAGGAAAAATCCAACGAAGCGTTATCCTTTCAACTTTTTGTTACTGATGGAAACAGTTCGAGCTGCAAGCCCATTGAGAAGGACACTTTATTAAATCCCAGTAGAGTTGTAAAGGTATATTTGGACTGGACTGACAAAGAACACAACTTGTATGATATCAGCTTTCTCAAGGATCTCCCTGAGGTTCACAAGGCTGGGTTTACTGTGAAGAAAACTCGACCAGAAGCTATTTCTTTGTTTACATGCTTGTAGGCATTTCTAAAGGAAGAACCTCTGGGGCCTGATGACATGTGGTGGGATACTTATTCAAATTCAGATAATTTTATACTTTGACCTTTGAAATAAATTGCCATTAATCGATGTCTTATTCATTTTGTTTTCAATAGGTACTGCCCCAGGTGCAAGGAACATAGACAAGCTACCAAGAAACTAGACTTGTGGATGTTGCCCGAGATTCTTGTTTTCCACTTGAAAAGATTCTCGTATAGTAGATACCTCAAGAACAAATTAGACACGTTCGTGAATTTTCCTATTCAAGGCTTATATGTTGAATATTTAAGACTACTTGAATACTTTAAGAACATTTTGTTGTTGATGACAGTGTTGAATGTTTTAAATTAATTTGTGGATTGTTAATATAATGTTGAATGTTTTTACTATTTGTTATTTGAAAATCAAGTTCATTTGATGATGCTAGTATATATTAGAAAGCTAATTTTAATTATATAAAAAAATTAAAATATAATAGAATAAATTAGTGTTATATAAATGAATATATAATGAGAATTTAAACTTATCTAAATATTAAAATAATACAAAAAATGTGTTATAATATCTATTGCAATAACACTTTTTATAAGTAAAGAATTTTGTTATGCAAACTTCATTATATAACACAAATAATGTGTTATACTAAAGTGTAGTATAACACAAATTTATAAGTATTGAAATGTGTTATATAATCGACTATAAATAATATAATTAAACACTTATCTATTTATTAAAATAACACAGAAAGTGTGTTATCATTGACAGTATAATAACACATCTGTATAACAATGATAAAGTGTTATGTAAAGTACCGTGACCTACGATAACATAGTCGGTCTTAACACATCAAAAAGTGTTATGGTATGTTTTGATAACACATTTTTGGTGCTATTAAAAGCCTTTTTTCTTGTAGTGAATTAATGTTTTGACAGAGTTGTATGAAAATGGTGTTAAGGCATATGATGGTTTAAAGAAATAATTCTTTAATTTGAAAGTTGTGTTGTTGTGGACTATTAGTGATTTCCCAACATATGATAATTTATTAGGGTTGAGCACAAAAGGTTACGAAGGTTGTCCAATTTGTTGCACCAACGTATTGGCTCATCGCTTATCAAATGGAAACAAATGTGTTATATGTGTCATAGGCAATACTTGCCTCTAAGTCATCATGATAGAAATAAAAAGAAAGCATTTGATGGTACTGAAGAATGAAAATTTTCTTCTTTGCCACTATCAGGGGAACAAATTCTTGATGAAGTAGAAAAAATAGACTTTAAGTATGGAAAGACGCAAAAAATAAGAAAGTTAATGGATGTTTTCAAAGAAAATCAATTTTTTTTCGTCTTCTATATTGGAAAGATTTATTGGTTCGACATTGTTTGGATGTCATGCACAAAGAAAAAATGTCTGTGAAAGTATTATCGGTACTATACTTGATATTCCCGACAAAACTAAAGATGGTTTGGCTAGTTGTTTAGATCTTTTTGAGATGGGCATAAGACATCATTTGACACCTGAAGAGAAAGGTAAATGTATATATTTACCTCCAGCTTGTTTTACATTGTCTAGCAAAGAGAAACAAGTTGTATGTAAATCACTTGCGGAGATGAAAGTGCCTGATGAATATTCATCTAACATTCGAAACTTGGTGTCTATGGAGGATTTGAGGTTAATGGGAATGAAATCTCACGATTGCCACATGTTAATGCAACAATTATTTCCGATTGCCATTCGATCAGTCTTACCAAAAAAAGTTTGGGATTGTGTGACAAATGTTTTAATCTTTTTTAATCTTCCTCCACTAGCAGGTTTTTTCAGAAAACTTCATTTATTTTGGTGTGGATGGCAGGCAGGCCTATATTTCTTGGTTTCAATAGGTGTATTACACAGGAATCAACCATTCGTATGATTCTTTGATAGAAAGAAATCCCTCAAAATGGTATGTTGTTGCTATTTTGAAATGATTCAAGATCACCGAAGTAGAAAAGAATTAGAAATGAAGAGTTTGGATGCATTGCATGATGAGATAGTCGTTACTTTATGCCACCTTGAAAGATATTTTCCATTATCTTTCTTTGACATCATGATACATTTAATGGTTCATCTTGTAAGAGAAATGAAATTGTGTGGGCCAGTTTGGGCGAGATGGATGTATCCATTTGAAAGGAATATGAAGTTCTTGAAAGTTTATGTGCAAAAACACCATCATCCATAAGCTATTATGGTTGAGTGTTATATATCAGAAGAGGCAATCGAATTTTGTTTAGAGTACATGGTTGGAGTCGAGACAATCGGAATCGACAAACCACGAAATAACTCAGAGATTGATAATGGATTACGGGGGAGAGGAATAGTGGTGACCGTACCTAAGAAAAAATTAGATCAAGCTCAATTAGTTGTACTGGACAACAATCCAGAGGTTCAATCATATATAATGTAAGTCATATATTTGAATCAATTTTAACACTCATTTGTTACAATCTCATTTATGTATTGTTTATATTTAAACCATTAATGTTTATTTGTAGTGAGCACATGGAGTTATTACAATCAATGGTTCCAAACAAGATTAAAAATAAACAGAAATGGGTTATAGATGAACATCGTAAGACATTTATTAGGTGGTTGAAAAATACCATCCTAACAAAGTTGGGAAAAAAAGCATGAAGTGTCGGATGCGTTGAATCACATATCTCTTGGACCAAGCATTGAAGTAATAAAGCATCACGCTTATATTTTCGGGGGGAAACAATTTCATACAAACTCAAGAGATGATGCTTGAATGGTTCAAAATAGTGGAGTAAGTATTGTCCCTGATGCAATGCCTTTTGGAAGTGCAAAAGACAATAATCCAGTTTTAGGTACTATGACATATTATGGGGTTGTTGAAGAAATATGGAAACTTGATTATTCATTGTTCCGAATTCCCCTTCTTAAATGTTCTTGGGTAGACAACAATGTTGGAATTAGAACAGACAAGCTTGGATTCACTTTGGTTGATTTAAGTAAAAAAGGAAGCAAGAACGATCCTTTCATCATGGCTACCCAAGTAAAATAGGTGTTTTATATAACTGATCCAGTTGATGCTAAATGGCTTGTTTTTTTAACAGACCAGGAGATGAAGCTTTTAGAGAACGAAAATGATGAGGAGAATGATGATTTATGTAATGATTGTTTCATTTTTGGACAACTGATACATGAAAAAAGTTGAGGACATTCATGACTGTTTAGTAGATGATGATGGAGAATACATTAGAAGTGATATTGAAGAAGGAATATGGGTGGATTATCAATCGACCAAAAAGAAAAGAAAAAGGAAAACATGTTCAGTGAGTAATATGTGTTTATTTATGTCCTAATTATGTGCATGTTTTTAGTAATGTATAAATGGGTACTAATAATTGTTAAATTGATGTTTATGTTGTAGATGACAGATACAGGAGATGAGAATATGCCAAATAAGCGAGGTCCTACAAAGATAGGTCATGTAAATCAATGAAAATATAAAGGAATCAGGGTAGACCTTGAGTACAATGATAGGGGAGAACATTTTGGAGATGCATATTGAAAGAAGATTTCATACCTTGGAGTTAGATGTAGAAAGTCAATCTCTCTGAATTATGCTGATTGGAGGTGTGTCCCACAACATTTGAAAGATAATATTTGGACTGATATATATGCAAGTTAATCCATGGTATGTATAATGCTTTAGTGTTAATTTGAATTGAATGTTTAAATTTAATTGATTATTTTTCTTTATATTTTCAGGGTGGTTACAACGTTCTAGAGTCATGGAAGAAAGAGTGCTTGAAAATTTCTGGAAGAATGATGAAGGATTTTAAGACTTACATCACTACCAAATACATCTACCCCTTGGAAAATGCGAACATGATGGAACAACTCTCACATGTCCCATCAGCGTATCCTGAAATCGACTACGAGGACTAGCTACAGTTTGTCCAACATCGTCTATGTCTAGAGTTTCAGGTACTATTTTCTATGCAAACATAGTTTTGAAATATGAGTAAGTGTTAGTAACTTAAAATTAAATATTTTTTGTAGGAATTCATGAAAGCACAAACAGAATGAGCTCTACAAAATACATCGAGACATTGCACATCTTGCAGAGGCATGGTGAATATTAGAGAGGATCTGGTAAGTAATTCATGTTAGTGGTTTAGCAAATATTGAGTATCACCAAATAACTTCAATTATCTTGTATGTTGTAGAAAAAAGAACGAGGTGTGCAAAACGTAGAATGCTGTGAGTTTTGGCTAAGAGCTCGTGAAAAAAGGTTATTGTCACAAAATTGGACATACAAATTCAAGAGAAGATAGTAAGTGATCCAATGTAATGTAACAATGATTAAAATAACTTCAATTTGTATAAATTATTAATTTGATTGATTAATGGTATGTTGAATAGGAGGAATTGAAAGAAAAAGTTAGTAGTAATGAAATTGTAGCTAAGGTTCGGGATGGCATCTTGACTCAAGTGTTAGGGACACCTGAGCACTAAGGTCGTGTTCGAGCTAGTGAGTACGATACTTCTTAATTTTTGTTAGCTTTGTATTTACTTAACTTAAATGAATAACTTGTTTGATTATTTTGTAGGATTAGTGCTAAAATTTATGCATTATTTAGAAGAAAAAAAAAGGAAAGTGTCAGATGTTGTTTCTCAGAAAGAAAACGAGATTGCTAGACTCACAAAAGAAATTGAAAAGTTGAAGAGGGAAAGAGCTAGACAATCAGAGGAGAATGAGAATGAAGAGGAATTCTACAATGAAGAGGAGAATGAGGACACTGAAGTAGAATACAACAATGAAGAGAACATTGAAGAACAATTTCAACCTGTTATGTATTAGTTCCCTCCACAACATAACGATGTTGTGAAACTATGTTCAGATAATATTCACAATGTAGTGGCTGAGGGTGTCATCATTGATTCAGTGCCCCTATCACAATTCATATAGTTCAGCTGGATGATTTGGTTGTGCAAGTTTTGGTCGCCAATTTTATATAAGAGGATGCCGAAATCCCATTTGCAGTTTGTGAAGTACGATATGTTCGTGATACAACCGATACATTCCTTCCTTGGCCCAAGCATTTAATTATGACTCATCAGGTATAAAATAATTCATCACTTAATTCATTTGTTATATATGCATATAGTATTAATGATTTAAATGATATTATACAGGGTCCCCTACAAATGAACCCTGCAATGTCAAGAAGTGCATCCAAGGAGAAACACAAATCCATGCCTAGCCCACATTTGTCATCATCTGGATATCACATCAATGTAGGAGAAGCTGAAATAAAACCCAACAATTCAATGACCATATAATGAATCGCATCCAGATTAGTCTTAGATTTATTGTGGAGGAATATCGTTCGATTAAAGGAACAATATAAGCCATAGTAATTCCCATTGACCAATCATTTATGGGTAGCGAGTCCATCTACATCACTTCAGAAGATGTAGAGCAAGTAGCAACTTTGGATAATATGGGAGGCTTAGCTAAGCTTTTTGGCATGAGGTATCCCATCAACTTCAACTTAATCTTTAATTTAAGATACACTTGACAGGATTCTGCTTATCTCCTTTGTGAACAGTGGAATAGTTTAGCTGTAAATTGAATGTTAACAGATTAGGGCAATCCTATTTATACGGGAAACTCTACCAAAATTTTTAAAAAATATTTAATACTTGAGAAATTTTTATAGATGCATTTGGGAGAGCCTTTAGGAAAATACATGTGTCTATTTAAGGTTTTTTGATATTGAGCTTCTTAATACTAACAATGCACAAAATGTGGAGCATACAACTTCAATTATGGCCAATTGGTTGACGACAATGGATAGACTAGGACAAATGTACTTTATTCCTTGGAACGTGAGGTAAGAACTACCTAAAACTACTTTAACTACTCTTTTCATATATTCATTTAATTAATTTAACTCAATTATTATTTTAGTAAAAATTGGATGCTAGCAATAGCTATACCACAAGGAAAGGTCGTATTTCTGGACCCATTAGAAGTACATGAACGACCTCCACAAATTGATGCATTGATGATGAGGTAAATTTTATTTTAAAATTATGTTTCTTAAATTTTCAAGTTTAAATTATTGGATTTTTTACATCTTTAATTTCTTAATATAGTGCATAAGAAAAGGCTTCTTCAAATTCCATGCTTGGGAAGTTGACAAAGATCTTCAATATTCAGTGCCCAAAACAGCCAAAGAGTCATGAATGTGGTTTCTATGTATTAAAATACATCCAGGATCTTGTAAGGGCAGCAAATGCGGTGGGATTTCAAAAAAATAAAGTAGGTTTGTTTATATTTTTAGAACTTATTTTGGCTTAAGATAAACTATAAAATAATTAGTATGCTCATTAATTTTTATCTTTCAATTTTATAGTTTGATGGGAAAAATGTGTACAGTGAGATCGATGACCTCCTCCCAATACAACATGACTGGTTAGCAAGATTGACAGTTTTTATTTATTATTAGGTGAATTTAGTTTTATAGCTACGTGTAATTATGTCAATTTGTATGAATACTATGTCTTTTTTTAGACAAAAGAGTGAATGTTTAGTATATGAATGTTTTTATAAGATTACAAACTTGATGAATTTTATTTATGTAAATGATTAATTAAATCATAATAATGTTAGTAAAGGAAATAAAATATTATTTATATTAAAATAAATTGGATTTCTAAATATTACATCTAAAAGACAATTTTGGTTATATAATATAAAACAGAAATATATGTATTTCGAAAATTACAAAACAAAAATATATATAATTCAGTTATTATAAATTTTTTTAAATAACTATTTAACTTCGGTTATTACATAAAATTTGAAGTCTAAGGTTAACCTTTAACTTTAGTATTTTTGTGATAACTAAAGTTAAAGGGTTTAAATAACCACGTTCGAACCCTTTAACTTCAGTTATTACATAAATATCGAAGTTAAAGGGTATGAATAGACTTCGGTTTTTATGTAATAATCAAAGTCTATTCTTAATTTTTAACTTCTAATTTTGTAAGGCTTTTAACTTTGCATGGATAGACTTCAGTTCCTATTTCATCGAGAACCGAAGTCTATTAGCCTAAAACACCAAAGTTAAAGACTATTTTTAAAGTAGTGTTTCACCAATGAATAGTAACATGTTGACCAACGTTTTGGTTCACGACACTGAGTCAAATTGAAAGTAATAAATAAGTTGAATAAAAGTAAAATGACACAAATAATTTGAAGTGGTTCGACCCCAAGAATCAGAAATGGTCTACGTCTACTTGCACTTTTATTAATAAAAAATGTCTCAAACTCAATATAAGAACAAGATTCAACTCAGTTTCCAAAGTCTCGGAGAGAATACAATTCGATAGGGATTTTGTATGTAAAGTCTACATGAGAGAACAATGATTGTGAGAGATCTCTATTTATAGAGACCCTAAGCAGGCCATGCGCTTGGCCATGGGCCTTACAAGCATGAAATAGGCCCTACACGCATAATATGAGCTTGTTACAACTGAATATATAATAAAAGATACATTCAAAATACAGTTACATAAATATCTCACCAAAAGCAGATTGATCTGGTTGTTGAAGTTGCTTTTGGGATATTCATTCAACTAGCGTTCTTCCCTCGAGAAGATTGCATGTAGTCAGTCTTCGACTTCTTGGACCAGCAACCTCACTCATAATAGATGAACTTGAGGAAGAAACTCTTTATGTCCTGGTCGAGCCCATTCAGCCAGGGCTGGTACAAGAAATGCTTTTTCTGCCATGTGTCATACCACTATGGCACATCACCATGTACATTTTTGGGATAACATTTGCCCCCCAAGTTTATCACAGTGAAATCAACGCTGGATAAACTTTCTCGTTGCAACCAGCCTACAATCCTTTGATATTATGATACTTTGGAAAAAGGAATACCATTTAATTGGAGCAATGATGACTATTTTCTTGGTAAACCAACTAGCTGCTTATTAGTTTCTTAGGCACGATGACATTATACCAACTATAAGAATGATTAATTTTCAGTGCCTGGGATGACACCATTCCTACTCGCGTGCTTGGAGGCTATATATATCCCTTCTTCCCCCATTTTCCCTCCACTTCACCCTTTTCCCTTCTTTTATTTTCTCTTTCCTCAAAGAACCCCCATATTTCCTTTTTGCATATAATTTTTATTTCTTTGACTATTTTCCTTCTCTTTTTCAGGGAGCTATGACTATAAGCTTTCCCGTCAAAGAGCAAAGGAATTGTCCAAGTAGCTCAAGAAAACCAAGTCTTTCTTGGAACGCTCCCGTGAGATTACCTCAAAGAACAAGGAAGAGGCTAAGCTAATCGAGAAGGAGCCCCTTGAGAAAAAAGCTGATCTTGAGTAGAAGATCAAAGAAAACTAGGTTCTTCAAGTCAAGGAAAATGAGTTTTTTCAACTCGTCGAGGATCAAGACGAAAAGCTTAAGAAGAAGGATGAAAAATATTCTTCAGACATGTCGATGTAAGGGTTCAGATTTTAACTGCTTCTATATGTTTTGGAAGCATAATAAGGATGCAAAATTTTCTTATCTCCCTAAAGAAGTCTAGAAGGAGATAGAAAAATGTCTTGCTCAAGAGGCTGCAAAGGGTGCTATTCCTGAAACTCCTGAGCCAGAGTTCGTCGAGGAGGAGGAGGTTTAGGATTGGATCAACCAGTAGTAATATTTGTTTTTCCGTTTTTTACCAGGACACTTGGACATAACTGTTCGTATTGTCTATACAATGGCTGACCAAGCAACTTTTAATCTCGGTAATTGTAATACTTCTGTGGGAATCTTTCTTCTTGATGCAACTATAATTCCGCTGCTCGTATGATATATTCCAGATATAACATTTTCATGCTATATGTGTTCTCCAAGATACAACATTTTCATGTCATACTTGTCATTTTTTTTTTCTCTTTAGTGTTTGAACAAACAAACAAAGCACCAACACTTTATAAGTCAAGGGCAAATCTTGCCTTACGACCAGCACATACAAGATAATAAAAATATCTGGTTGTTACAAAATGGGCAAATTGTGCCTTACAACTAGTAAACAAATGCTTTTAGTAGATATATGGTTGTGATAAAGTGGGAAAAATTGTGCCTTACGACTAACAAACATGCAGTAAAAAATCTGTTAGATAACTAATCGTTTAAAAAATGAGCAAAAAATGTGTCTTACGATCAGTAACCAAAAAGCCTTAAAATAAAAGTGATCGGTTGTTTAAAAATGGGAAAATCGTGTCTTAGAGCAAGAGAAATAAAATATTAGTCGATAAATTACTGGTCATTTACAAAGTGGGAAAATTGTGCCTTTCGACCAGTAAATTCATGGAATAGAAAATAAATTACTGGTCAGTTACAAAGTGGGTAAATCATTCTTTACGACCAGTAAACACAATAAAAAATTATTGGTTGTGTTAGAAATGGGCAAAAACGTGCCTTATGACCATCCTTGCATTAACTCATAGTAATAGTGAAATCCAACACTTAAGTTGTTTATGTCTGTCTGACCAATTCTGATTAGCTTGTGGAAGTAGCTTGTGAAGTCATGTTTGTCATGGCTGGGCCTTTTTTTACTGTAGTAATAGAAGAGTTGTAGCATTCTCGTGCTTCTCTTTGATTTCCTTTACTAGCATTGGTTGGAAATTTTATCATAAGATGGAATGTAGAAGTTACTGCTTGCAAGTCAATGAGAATCAATCTTCCAAGCAAGGTATTGAATGCAGATGGAAGGTCCACCACAAAAAATGTTGCCATAATTGTGCTATTCATTGGTGCATTCCTAATTGTGACTGCAAGCTTGATTACTCTTGTCGGGGACATTACTTCTCCTGTAAAGTTGTAGAATGTTTGAGGCAAGGCTCGAGATCTCGAACGGAGAGTTTCATTCTTTCAAGGGTCGACTTGAATAATATGTTCATAAAAGGACCATTGTCGATCATTTCTCGTATGACTATCATGTTAAAAATTTGTGCTTCGATGACCAGCAAATCATTATGTTGGAACTTAACATGATTGGCATCTTCCTCATTGAAGGTCATAGGTTCACATTCATAGGGAGCCATTTTGGGAGTTCGTTCCTCGACAACCAATACATCATTGCTTGGCTCATGGCGAACTGTTCAGGAATATCTTTCTAGGTCCTTTCTACTTTCCCTTGCCAAATGTGGTCATCCACAGATTGTGTCAAGCCATCATGCTAGTGAGGCAAGTAATAAAGGCTAAGTGGGTGCATCTTGATTGCCTGTAGTAGGTGGCTACTGGTCATTAGGTCGATGAACATATCTTCTCATGGTTTGGTGATTCTGCCGAATCAGAAACTCAACCTCTTCTTTGAGCTGGTAGCACTTATTAGTTTCATGACCATAGTCATTATGGGATCTGCAAAATTTGGTCATGTCTCTTTTCCTAATGTCCTTTCGTATAGGTTTCGGTTTCTTGTATGAGACTTCAACTTGTGTGGCTTGAAACACATTTGCTCATGACCAAAGTAGCTTAGATTAACTTGTAAATTGAGGCACATATTCGCGTGGTTTATCATTGGTTTTGGCTCTTTTTCCATTGTCATTATTTGTGCCATTGTTCTTGTTGTTATTTTGCTTACCACTATCATTTTTCTTATTTTCACCACCATTACCTGTCTGGTTGTGGTTAGAACTAGTGCCTTGATTATTGTTTGGGGTGCTGCTCGTCCCTGCAACAGCTGGGTCTGCCTTTCTGATGGCCTCTTCCAGTTTGATAAACTCATCTGCTCAGTCAAGAAATTCTCTGGTTGAGTACACAATTTTTCTTCTCAGATCAGTCCAGAATGGTCCCTTAACCTTTATTTCAGCCATGATGGCAATCAGTTTTCCATCATCACTAATGGTTTTCAAACGAGCAGCCTCTTGCATGAATCTTTGTACATAATCTTTAAAAGGCTCGTCAACACCTTGTTTGATATCCACCAAGTCATTAACTTCAGCAGGCAAAGTTCTAGCAATAAAAAATTGTCAATAGAAAAATCTTACAAATGAATCCTAGGAATCAATGGTTCTTGGCTTTATTTTAAAGAACCATTGTCGAGTAGCATCTACTAGAGTAGTCGGAAAAATCCTACACCAGGCATCATCCCTTACGGCTTGCAAATTGGTTTGGATTTCAAAGTTGTTGAAATGTGGCAACGAATCCTCTTTTCTCATGCACATCTTCTTCTAAGTAGGCATTTTGAACTTGGGAGGAATTGTTAGAGCATTTATGCGGTCAGAAATGGGAGATCATTTCCTTCTTTCTAAATCAATGTCAGTGAGTTTCGTGGCTGTCAATTCTCGAACAATTTGAGTCAGAGCGTCTAACTGCTCTTGAATGGCTAGTGCAACCATGGGTGGAGCGGCTGGTACAACAACAGATATTGTCGTTGCTTCATTTTGTGGTGCTGGAGGAACCAAAGGAGCAGCTGGTCGAACAATGTTTGATCTGTTGTCTTCTCTAAGCTAGCCAAGGACATTCCTCAGGTCCATTTGCCTTCTATTTCAAGGTGTGTTGAAAACGTTGTTTCCTCTTGGTTTCCCCCCAGCGTTTTGGCTATCTGCTTGAGGAGATATTAGGGGTGGTCCATTAGGATGATTATGCTGCTCGGGTTACCTTGGTGGGACAAACAACCTTATAAGAACATGATACCATGGTGCGACAAACGGTCCTTCAACATGCATGTTATCTCGAGGAGGGACATTTTGGGGGCCGAGGGGGCCTTAGTAGCTGCTCACTTCTTGGTCGTTTCTTTGGCGATGTTGCCTAGGTTGCCATTGACAATTTCTAGCCGAATGGTTGCGTTGAGGTTGTTGGCCTCGATTCTGACTTACTGGTTGATCATTCATTAGTTGTCGGAATTTTTGACCGATAAATTGATTTAGTTGAGGAGGGGGAATTCCTCCTCTTGAGACTGATTGTCTCAGTTGCTGTTCATCAATAGGTCTTCCATTTTCGGACACTTGTCTGCCATGAAATTTCTCCTGGTTTTGATTAGGCAGGACTTGTTCATCTTGATGCAATTGGTGATGGTGCACTAGTTAATATTCTCTATTTTTGCGATTACTCCGAGTTTGTCTAGGAGGAACAACTTGATCTCGAGATCTTGTTGGTTGATTAGGTTCAACGACTAGACTTGTGTGTCCTTGTAACGTCACAATTTCCCTAATAAGGCATAGTGCCTTGATTATGGGGCTATGAGGGCAATAATTGAATTAATTATGTGATTATATGCATGATTATGTGAATTATGTGAGTTTTATTATAATATGACTATGTTTGCATGTTTAGGTATATTAAGCATTCATGCGGGCTCGTTTATTATTAGAAAATTTTCATAATTTTGACCCGTTGAAGGCATATTTGTAAATATATGCGTTTTATGATCGAGACCACATTATTATGTGGATATATTTGGGTTATTCGGCACGAGGCGATCCTAGTAAGCAAGTTAGCGGTTTAGTCACAACGGGTCCAAATACCCAGCTCAGGGTG
Source organism: Humulus lupulus (assembly GCF_963169125.1). Taxonomy (NCBI): domain Eukaryota; kingdom Viridiplantae; phylum Streptophyta; class Magnoliopsida; order Rosales; family Cannabaceae; genus Humulus; species Humulus lupulus. Next base: position 277,240,811 of record NC_084793.1, read on the forward strand.
AGCCCAGGGTATTTTGGCAAATTAGTACATTACCAGGATTTATCAAGTAATGGGAAGTTATTTGATGATTATTGGGAAATTATGAGTTGTTAATTGAGATAAGCAGGAAATGTGGCAAAAGACCATTTTGCCCTTGAGGACATTAAAGGACTTAGGATTGACCAGAGAATAGGTTGGTCTTTTCTAAGTGTTGGGGTGACTTAGTTGAGTTGAAACTCTCAGAATATGGTAGAAAGTATCAAGACACCAACTCCATTTTTCTCTCTCTCGTTTCCTCTCCCTCCCTTTTAGTTGATAGAATTCTTTGAATTTTTGAGGAAATTGGCTTGGGTAGTTGAAGGTTTAGAGGTAGGAATCGGATTAAGAGTAGATTGGGGATGTGATTACTCAGCTGAGGTAAGGTTTAACCTATGTTTTGCTGTGATTTCTGGTTTAGTTTTAGAATGTTCTTGAGTTTTGAACTCAAGGATTGAATTTTTATTTGTGATGAGGTTTTGATTCGGCTTTTTGGGTTTTATATGTTGTATATGACGTGTTATTGAGAGTCCTGGGCTTAATTAGGACTTTGGTTGTTAATTGGGAAGAGTTTTAAAGGATTTGGCTCGGAGAATTTTTTTGAAAATATGGGTTCGTGGGGTTGCGCTGTGGCGCTGTTCTTGGAGTGTTGCGACCCACATGAACTCAAAGGTAGGGCGGTTCCATGAATTGTCTTGGCGCGTGGCTCTTGGTGGGCTATGCCATCGCATGTGTGCTAGGGATAATAAGCTAGGGGCTCTATGGCTTGAGGCGCGCTGCAACCCTTCAGGGGTGCGCCGTGGCGCTAGTCGAGAAAGTTAACCATAAAAGGTTTGTGAGTGCGAGGACTCAAACCTAAGGGCTCGGGAAGGGTTCTAATACCCGGTTTAGTAGAATTTGAGGTCCCGGAGGCTAGAACTCATTCCGGAAGCCTTTATTTATAGATATTGATGGATATAAATTATTATGGTTGTGACTAGGGTACCACTATGGCTCGGAAGGGGATCGTTCTTGAGGGTCATTTTTATTTAGCTTGTGCTTGGACCATAGGTAAGAAAATTGCACCCAATACGTGATATATGTGATTAGGGATTGGCCTGGTTGCTGAACATGGTTATGATTAAGGCCGAGGCCCCTGTGAATGAGCATGACTATGATTATGCGTGTAATTTTTTGATTAAGAATTCTTGATTGCTCTGTATTTGGATAATTGTTAAATGATGCATGCTTGTCTGCATTATCTAATTGAAAAGGCGTCAATAGCGCGCTGAGTGTTGGTCGAAAGGATTGACTTATAAGTCAAGGGCAGCAATAGCGCGTTGAGCACATGCCGATATGGTTAGGCTTAATTAGGAGTGTGGTATACACTTGACCGACCCTATGGTCGCTTAGAAAATAAAGCGCCAGGTACGCTTGGCTCGCCCTAAGGCTAGTTATAAAGAGGATAGAGCATTGGGCCCCAGGGTGACTCTACAGTCACTTATCCTAGGGAAACAAGCTCTAGTATGAATCTATGGTCATTTATTTTGGGCAACAGGCCTCTGGTATGACCTTGTAGTAACTTATTTGAATAGAATGCATGCAAGAGTAAAGTTAATATTGCTAGGTGTAATGTCCTCCTAATCCAGGATCCGTTACACTGTGTAATTTAAATAGTGTCAGACTTGCTAATCAAGTCATTTAGTCATAAATGTGTCACTAAGGTTAATGTCAAGGGTTAGGGTTAAACATTTTTGTCAAAGGAAATGTTGAATTGTCATTTAAATGTTTAATACATGCATAGGATCCCAAAATATTACAAACATAAGTTTAGAAGGGTATATACAAGTCAATAGTATAATCAGCTGGCCTAAGTGACTAAATAAGGGATACAATACTAGTTCCCTGAGATATCCTCAGCCGTGGTGGACGAGCAGCTGCATATGTACACGCTGCCATCGAAGCTCTGCAACTCATGGTTGGTCAAGCTTTCCTTTTCCCTTACCTGCGTCACATAGCATCTGCGAGCCAAGACTTAGCAAGAAAACTTAAACATGTGCATGAACAGTAAATACAGATTCCAAATACTTATATAGCATGCACAGCAGTAATAACCTACTCGTGCATGCATACAATTACAAATAAATGATCATTGGAACATTCTGGGGACTGCTGCCATGAATAGTTTACCATAGAATCAATCTGGGGCCCTATGCCCTAGCTATGTGACCATAGAGTCACCTGGGGCCCTTGCCCTTAGCTCTGAGTAACTAGTTGTAGAGCTAGCCAAGCGCTTTGTTTTCCAATGACCATAGGGCAGCCAACGTAATAGTACGTTCCTAATTTGGCCTAAGCCTTTCGACTAGCGCGCAACATGCTATTGCCGCCCTTTACTAATAAGTCAAGTCTTGGGCCATGTATTCGGATACAAATACAAATACAGATTCCGATACAGATAAGCATACTTCAGACAATACAAGTATGAATACATATTAATTATATAACACCATCAATTAAATGTAAACATAGTAATAACCATGTTCCTTACCGGGGCCAACCCCTAACTACGCTGACCATGCGAACAATCATATAACACTTAGCGGAAATGGAGTATTCAAGTATGTTTAACCAACAAGCACAAACTTAACTCAATCACATTCATTCTTAGCAGCACGAGACATAATCACATATATCACGTATTGGGTGCTATTTTTCTTACCTCAGGTTTGAGTGCAAAGTATAATAAGAACGACCCTCAAGCACGATCCTAGTTCTGAGGCCCTAGCGATAATCTAGTCACAACCATAATATAGAATCCTATCAATAACGAGCACTTAAAGGCTTTCGGACAAAAACCTAGCCTCAGGGACGTCGAATTCTACTAAACCGGGTAATAGAATCGATCCCGAGCCCTTAGGTTTGAGTTCCCATTACTCAAGCCCTAAGGTGGCAAAAGATGCTCAGGCGGGCCACGACTTGACCCTAAGGGTTGCGGTGTGCCTCCAAGAACAGAAAGCCCCTTCTTCCTTGAAACAAGTCACGGGCCGCAACTTGCCCCCGAGGGTCACGTTGCGCCTCTGAAATAGAAGCCCCACCTGGCCCTGGGTTCACATGGGTCGCGGGGCCCCAAGAACAGGGCAGTGACCCGACCCTACGAACCTAGAATTCCCCTACTTTTACCCAGCCAAAAACTCACCAAAATCCTCCCAAATAATTCCTAGAAGCATAATCCAATCCCTAGAATAACATCAACATGATACTAGCAACAAAACCCAACATTAAGTTCAGCCAAAATCCTACCAAAACACAAAATCTACACCTTGAGCCAAATATCTCAAGAACACTCCAAAAACTCTATAAAATCATTACAAAATTCAACTAAAATAAGTATTAGAGTGTTACATCAACTGTGTTTAATGATCTCCTAGCTGCAACAAATCCAAATCCTAACCCAAGCCTTCAATCCCCTTAGTTTCTCAAGAAATTCACCCAATGTTGAGAGAGAGTCGGTTGGGAGAGCAAGAAAGAGTTGAGTGTTTTCTGTTTTTGCTTTTGTGTGGTTTACTTAAGGTTCAAGTAACCTTAAGCTAATCCCGAGGCTCGGGGGTACCAAAAACATCCCTGAGGGAAATGGTCAAAATCCCTTATATTCCCTCCTAATATCACTAACTCCAAATATATCCTCGAATATTTATTCCCATTTCCCGATAACCCGGTAATGCACTAGATGCCCAAAATACCCCTTGACTCGCCCCGAGTTTGGTATTGGGTCCTGTTGTGACTTTCCCGCTAACTTTCTCCCCTAACACCATGTAATGACCCAACATCACTAGTATGGCTTAAGGGCCTTGATTAGTGTGCCGGGAGGGCATAAGTGGTTTATGTGTGTGTGTGTTTATTAATTTAATGTGTGATTGTATGATAAGCATGCTTGTAAGATTATATGTTTCAATTGTGAGAACCACATTATTATGTGGTTAAATCTGCAGCATGCGACTTGAGGCAATCCTAGGGAGCTAGTTAGCGGGAAAGTCACAACGGGGCTTAATACTTGACTTTGGGCAAGTCATGGGGTAATTAAGTATTGGAGGGTTATTTAGGTTAGCGGGTTATGGAAATAAATGATTGGAGATATATTTGAGGTTACGAAGCTTAGGCGGGAATACTGGGGAATTTTACCATTTTTCCCTCGGGGACGTTTCCGGCACCCCGAGCCATGGGATTAACTTAATCACCTAGGGATAGACTAAGTAAATCTCAGAACATAGTGGAACACAAGGAACCGACCCTCCCTCTTTCTCCCTTTCTCTCTCAAAGAAAAACCACAGAAAACTTAAGGAATTCAGCTGGGAATTCAGTGGTTTGGGCTAGAATCTTGAAGGATTAGTCCATTGTTCAGCTAAGGAGTTCAATCAAGAACTGAGGTAAGATATAAGCTTTATGCATGGTGATTAATTCCGTGTTTTGGCTGGGTTTTAAAGTGTTTATGGTTTTGAAATTTAAGGACTGAATTGAAGCTAGAAAGCTTGGGTTTTAGCTCAGGAATCGTTAAGGGAGTTGGTTCTGCAGTGGAGGTAAGCTTGAATCTATGATCTAATGGTTGAATTCTAGTGTTTCATAGCTAGTTATTATGTTCTTGAGCTTTTGGGTTTCAGAAATTAAAATGGGATTTTAATGAGTTTCTATGTTAGGTTTTTGCGGGATTATGTTGCTAGAATCATGTTAGAAATTTTGTGATCAATGGGTTTTGGAATTAGGATGGTTTGGGGTGGTTTTGAGCAAGGATGGGATGTTAAAAATGGTGGATTTTATGGGCATGAGGGGCTGGGCCGCGACTCTGTTCTTGAGTGTCGCGACCCTGCGAAGCAAAGAAGAGCCAAGGAGGCTCTGCAGTGGGGAAGCGTCGTGGCGCCACAGGGAAGGGCCACTGCGCGTGTCTCTCTTCAGAGAGGCCTAGCCTCTGTTTTAGGGGTGGGCCGCGGAATGGGTTTCAAGGGCCGCTACCCTTAAGGGAATTTTTGGTTACTTGAAGGATTTAAGCACGTGAATCTAACCTAGGGTGCTCGGGATCGATTCCACCACCGTGCTTGGTGGAATTCGATGTCCTGGAAGCTAGAACTTCAGCCAGAAACCTTTATTCGAATATTAATGGAATCCCTTATCTTGGTTGTGACTGTTAGTTTTTATTGATCAAATTAGAGATTATGCGCAGCGGAACAACAATCATATTGTTAGATTAATCCCATAAGATTTCTAGATCTACTTCTTCACATGCATATACATATTGAATCAAGGACAAGAATAGAAAAATTACCTCAGGTCCTTCCAAGCTGCTATCTTTTGGTATGGCTGAATCCTTGAGATCTCACACCAAGATCTTCCAAAATGTTCTCAGTCACACAAAGTACGAGTGTGGGCTCGCTATACAAATAATAGGCAATAAACTATTTATCAGATGTTCTCAACACATGAGATCTGATAAAGTTTTGGACCTAGGTTTTGTGAAGAACAATGACCTTTGTTTTTGTCACTGTTCTCTTTTCTCTGAGAGAATCCTAGATATTTTTCTATCCCTGAAAAAAATTACGTTATGGGAAAACTGATATCCAATATTTAATAATATCCAATATATTAAAATATTTGTTATTTTAAACAAATTCAAAAATAACTGATCAGTTATGAGATTTTTGTTTAAATAATAATATTTTAATCATATTAAAATATCTCATTATTTATTTAATATTTAAATAACTAAAATTGTGGAATCAAGAGACTCAGTCCATCTCTTATGCGTGATGCACAGTGCTTGTGCACTGTGCTACACGTGTACCACATGCTTGTGCAGGTATGTGATTTTTCCCAGTTTTTATTATTATTTAAATACCAAAAATCTCAAAAATAAATTAATTAAAATTAATTATATTTTTGATAAATCAAATAATTAATTAATTCTTAATTAATTACACATAATTAAACAATAATTATGTTTGATACATAGAAAAATATTTTACTTATCACATAAGTACTTTTTGCCCATTTTTTGTATTTGCCTTTGACAGTGATTGTTTGAGCCATTTCGGGGACCATGGGCCTATAACATTAAGCTCCAATAAATTGATACTAAATAATTAAACTCTTTAATTATAATAGTTAATTTATTAATTATGATATTACTCCACTATAAATTCAGAATTGCACTCTTTATGTTATAGATATACTTTTACAGAAATCTTTTTCTTAAGTCGTCCATTGATATAACCATCTTACAATAGTTCAACCCTCTAATTAATTAGTTCATAAATTAGAATGGGAGAATTACCATTTAACCTTTCTAATTTACTTCTTACAACTTAAGTACCATTAATTCACTAGTGAATAATTAATCTATAATCTAATTATAGATTTGAGCTCAAAATCATTTAGTTCCAGAATTAACCCTTAAGGGAACTAATATACGATCTGTTAGGAAAGATTAGATTCTGTATTGTTGATACATGGTCCCAGCCATCCATGATATTAAATCTCCAAAACAAAAGTCATTAGCCTCATTCTTTGAAGAGACCTTAACGAATGAATCAAAAGATTTAATAAACATGAACAGGAGTTCATGAACACTCAGGATTTAGGTTGATCTATAAATGATCATCTGTTATGATATGAATTACAAGTCTTTATTGTTAAATGGTTTTTGGATAAAGACTTTAATTCATATCGGTCCATGTCATATATAATCATATTATATAAAGCACCTTTACCGAGATGTCTTACCACATCAATAATCTGAATCTAGATTATTTGTATCATTATGATACTCAGTAAACCGTACTTACAACTCCAATTAAAGAATTACATAACTTTAATTTGTCGTTGTTGACTATTTTTATTCATTCATGTGATCTTAATTCTCTCGCACTAATACAAGATCACATCCTCAATAATGAATATGGAATTTTTATGATATTTACAAAATTATTCAAACAATAATTTAACAATCTAAATATGACAATAATAATAAACCATTGTATTTATTTATTCATAGAAAAAACAAATGTCTTTACATGCTTTTAGGACACACTCCTAACAATCTCCCACTTGTACTTAAAGCAAGTGAGGCACTTTTCTCAATCCCATATTACGTACATGACCCTCGAATTGCTTTGCTGGAAGCGTCTTCGTGAACGGGTCCGCCAGGTTGTGTTCTGATGCGATTTTCAGAATGGTCACATCTCCTCTACGTACGATTTCTCTGAATAAGTGATATTTGTGCTCTATATGCTTTGCCCTCTTGTGGCTTCTTGGTTCTTTAGAATTGGCCACTGCTCCACTATTGTCATAGTAACGAATAAGTGGTTTCTCCACTTCTGGAACTACTTCCAAATCTGTGTATAACTTTTTCAGCCAAACTGCTTCCTTAGTTGCTTCACAAGCTGCTATGTATTCAGCTTCCATGGTTGAATCAGCTATACTGGATTGCTTAATGCTTCTCCAGACAACTGCTCCACCACCAAGAGTGAATACTGACCCAGAAGTAGACTTTCTACTATCCTTGTCAGATTGAAAGTCCGAGTCAGTGTATCCAATAGGATCGAGGTCACTACCCGAATATACTATCATATAGTCTCTCGTTCTCCTAAGATACTTGAGAATATGTTTCACCGCAATCCAGTGTTCCAAAACTGGATTTGATTGATAATGACTGACAATCCCTACTGCATAACATATGTCAGGTCTAGAACATAACATTGCATACATTAGGCTCCCTACAGCTGATGCATAGGGGTACCTTCTCATGTCCTCTTGCTTTTGTAGTGTCTTTGGACACTGATCTTTGCAAAGAGAAATTCCATGTCTGGTTGGAAATTGACCCTTTTTGGAATTCTATATAGAGAATCTTTCAAGCACTTTATCAATATAATTTGCTTGTGAAAGTTCTAGGAGCTTGTTCTTTCTATCTCTTCGAATTTTAATGCCTAGAACATAGCTCGCTTCTCCCAAATCTTTCATTTGGAATTTGTCAGCCAACCATTTCTTTACATTTGATAATGTCTCTACATCATTCCCAATGAGTAGGATATCATCAACGTAAAGAACTAAGAAAACCATAATTTTTCCTTTGATGTATTTATAAACACATGTTTCGTCAACATTTTGTTCGAAACCATATGTTTTAATTGTTTCAACAAATGTTAAGTTCCAAGATCTTGACGCTTGTTTCAATACATATATGGATTTCAACAATTTGCATACCTTTTTATCTTGATCCTTCTTTTTAAACACTTCTGGTTGTTCCATATAAATGGTTTCATCAAGGTGGCCATTCAGAAAAGCTGTCTTGACGTCCATTTGCCATATCTCATAATTATAGATGGCAGCTATGGATAAGAGTATGCGAATGGACTTAAGCATGGCCACAGGAGAAAATGTTTCTTCATAGTCCACACCCTCTCTTTGTGTGTAGCCTTTGGCCACAAGCCTTGCTTTATAGGTTTCTACCTTTCCATCTGCACCCCTTTTCTTCTTATAGATCCATTTGCATCCAATGGCATTAACATTGTTAGGCAGATCTACAAGTTCCAAGACTGAATTGGAATACATTGATTCCATTTTTTGATTCATGGCTTCTTGCCACTTATAAACATCAGGGTCTTCCATTGCTTCTTTAAAAGTCAATGGATCGTCCTTTTCAGTATCTGATACAAGAGCGTGTGCCTCATGTTCGTAGCGAATAGGTTGTCTCACAATCCTCCCACTACGACGTTGCAGTGGTTTTTCCTTTTCAGGAAATGTGGTTTCTTTGGTTGTTTTGTCAATAACCGATGAAGAGGATGGAGATGAAATATTATCTGTCATTAGTTCCTCTAAAACTACTTTGCTCCGAGGTTTAAAATCATTCATATAGTCGTGTTCTAAAAAGGTTGCATTTGTCGAAACAAATACCTTTTGATCACTTGGGCTATAGAAATATCCACCTCTTGTTTCTAGAGCATAGCCCATGAATATACACACTTCAAACCTAGAATCCAGTTTTCCAGATTTAGGGCTTAGCACATGAGCAGGACAACCCCAAATATGGAATTGTCGTAAACTAGGTTTACTTCCATTCCATAGTTCCAAAGGTGTCTTTGTCACAGCTTTGGACGGAACTACATTCAAAATGTAGTTAGCCGTTTATAGTGCATATCCCCAAAAGGATAAGGGAAGTGAAGAGTAGCTTAACATAGACCTGACCATGTCCAACAGAGTCCGGTTTCTTCTCTCTGAAACTCTGTTTTGTTGTGACGTTCCAGGTGCTGTGAGTTGGGATAGAATTCCATGCTCCAGCAAGAAATCTTTGAATTCAGAATCCTAATATTCACCACCACGATCAGATCTGAGTGTTTTTAAAGATTTACCTAATTGCTTCTCAGCTAAAGCTTTGAAGTCTTTAAACCTTTCAAAAGTTTCTGACTTCTTAAGCATTAGGTACACATGACCGTATCTAGAATAGTCGTCAATGAATGTGACAAAATATTCATAACCACCTCGAGCTTGAATGTTAATTGGACCACATACATCACTATGTATTAGCTCTAGTGGTTCTTTGGCTCTATTTCCCTTCGAAGTGAAAGGTCGTTTAGTCAATTTTCCTTCTAAACAGGATTCACAAACCGGTAGGGTTCCAACTTTTAGTTCCCTTAGAGGTCCATCTTTAGTTAACCGATTTATCCTATCTAGACTGATATGACCTAATCTTAAGTGCCATAGATACGTGTCATTTTCTTTAGAAACCTTTTGTCTTTTGTTACTTTGCGGAACAACTACTTTAAACAATTCAGAATTATTGAGCGATTTTTCTATTGGATTAAGCATGTACAGTCCGTCCTTTTGTTTTGCATAACAAATATTGTTCCCATTCCTTGAAATAAAAATCATATTATTATTAAAAGAAATGTTAAAATTTTGTTCATGTAACAAAGATAAAGAAATAATGTTTCTAGTAATTTCAGGAATAAATAGCACATTATTCAAAACTAGAAAATTGTTCTTAAAATTTAAACGGACTGTTCCACATGCTTTGGCTAAAACAAGCGCTCCACTTCCCACTCTCATAGTCTTCTCTCCTTGCTCCAACTGCTTTGCAGACTCAAGCATCTGCAAACAAGAAAAAACATGGTTAGTGGAACCAGAATCAACTTTCCATGATAATTTTTCTTGTTCCACCATACAAGCTTTGAGTACAAGTAAATCTGATTTACCTTTCTTTTTCTCTTTTAGCTCGGCGAGATACTTTGGACAGTTTCTCTTCCAATGACCATCGACATTACAATGGAAACATTTTCCTTTGGGTGCCTTTTGTTTTGGGTCATTGTTCTTTTTGTTCTTGGGCGCTTTGGAAGACTTCTTTGCCTTTTTCAGATTGTCCTTTTTAGGTTTGCTGTCATTGTTATTGCCTTTTCTTTTCTTCTTTGAAGAAGATGGTTTTGCTTCAGCCTGACTTGAGATGGTCTTATTCAAAGACTCAAAAGTTTGTAATTCATTCACTAATTGTGTCATGTTAAAATCTAATTTGTTCATGACATAATTTGTTGTGAATGCAGAAAAGGCAGGAGTTAAAGACTCAAGTATAATGCTTACTTGTGTCTTTTCATCCATGTCTGCTCTATGCGTCTCAGCTTCATGAAGTACACTGATCATGTTCAAAACATGCTCACGCACAGATTGACCTTTCTTCATCTTAGCATTCATGCAAGTTCTAGTAGCCTCATGACGGCTTTGATCAGATAGGCGCCCAAACATTTCCTTAAGAGATTCTAGTATCTCAAAAGCAGTTTCCATGGATTCATGGTTTGTTCGTAAGACATCACTCATGCTTAAAAGCATATAGCACTTAGCTTTGTTATTTGATTGAATCCATGCATCAAATTTGTCTCGAACATGTTTCGGGGCATTGGCGCCAGGTTCTTCAGGACATTCCTCATTTAGGAGAAACTTGTGGTTTTCACTAACCAACAACAGATTCATATTTGATTTCCATTTTATGAAGTTATCACCAGTTAATTTTTCTTGTGCAATCAAAGCAATGATGGGATTTCCAGAGATAGACATATTCTGAATAAAAAAATACAAATGTATTATTATTATATTTAGAAAAATAAATATCAAAGTTTCAGAAATTAAACGTGATGCATGAGCACAATTAAAACACATAAAATAAAGATTAATTTCCACGATAAAATTTTCTAACAATTAAAGTGCCACATTAGGGTCGGTCAAATTAATTTTAGAGAATTTATAAGACATTCTTATCTTTATTGTTTAATACTTAATATAACTCTTTATTTTCTCTTTTAAACATTAAAGTACTGCTTAGTTTGGTCAAGTTATGATTATCCACTCTCAAGCTTAATCATAACTTTGTGAGGGTAACCCATTATTTCGGAGTTCATGACTTAACTTAGCACATGCCGCCTTAGGGTCGGTCAAGCCTAAAATACATCATTAGTTCCTATCTATGTAAGAAATATAACCTTGCTATTGATATGTCCAGACACCTTCCTTAGGGGGACGAAAACAAAGCTATCGCGAGGTGTTATTCATATCTCATGGTGTCATATTAATAATGGAGACCATGGGTTATGTTTGAGATATCAACCCTCTCCCACTCACTATTTTGAAATAAGTGTTTTTAACCTAATTAATTCCAAATTAATTATAGTTTCTTTAAACTTTATGAACACAATTAAAATTGGAAAGAAAGCGAGTTTCTAGGTCCATGTCCAATTTTAAATTACCAATCATGTTCATCTAAACTTTACTAAAAAACACTTTTTAAAATAAAGTTGGTTTAAAGAAATTAAGTCATAAAGACTTAAAAAAAAATTGGTGTGATATTTTACCAAGTTTTCAAAATAAAACTAAGTAATTTACATGCAAATGATTTCACAAAACAATTCATATAAACATATAGGACAATCCTAATAATCATGTTTCTACTAATGAGATGCATGATTATGACTGTGTGGGTTTTCATGTATGGCATACAATGCATGAACATGTTATCAATCACATTAACCACATGAAAATAATTATTTAAATAAATAAAGAAACAATAAATGTTGAACCGGGTGCTTTTGGGTATTTCTAATTTTACAACCACTTTATTAAATTATAATAAATAAAATAAAACTGCCTTGATCTCCATCGGGCTTCTTTACTTTACTGTCGGTAGGATATGTGGCATCGTTGGTCCAGAACAATTATAAGAAAATAATTTTCAAATTATTTTTGATTAATTAAAACAAACTTTTAAATAATCATTATTTTTTATTTTTCTTTTAATTAAAACAAATTTTAATTAAAACTGAAATGAATTTAAATTAAAATTTGTTATTTTGAAAAAAATAAATTTTAAATAAGATATTCAAAAAAGTTTGTTAAGACAACAAAAATATCTCATTATTTAAATATCAAATTTCAAAAATAGGATATTTAAACATTTTTAAAATTTTAAAAAAATAACAGATTAATTTCAGAAAAAATTAAAAAAATTAAAAAAATTCTGAACCGTCAGGCGGGGACACACGATGTCAAAACGGGGCCGCCGGGGCTGGACCGTATGGACCATACGGATCCGTACGGACACGTCCGTACGGCCGTCCGTACGACGTCCGGCAGCGGCTCGGAGGTCGGCCTCGGAGGTGCGGTGGCTGAGTTCTGAATCCCGGGCTCCGTTCTGACTTTTGTGTGATCGGAATTACAATTTTATGGTGTCGAAAACCAAATAAAATTACATAAATCCTATGCCCTTTAATGGCTTACACAATGATCTAATCATAAACAAATCTTAACCCAAAAACACCATACAATTAACGATTCAACATTCCCACGCATTCAATCACATTAAGCCATCCATTCATTCATCAAAATAAATAAATGCATAAAATTAATACATATATATATGTGAAGATGGATCTGGTACCATTTGTTGGTTTTTATTGATCAAATCAGAGATTATGCGCAGCGAAACAGCAATCATATTGTTAGATTAATCCCATAAGATTTCTAGATCTACTTCTTCACATGCATATACATATTGAATCAATGACAAGAATAGAAAAATTACCTCAGGTCCTTCCTAGCTGCTATCTTTTCGTATGGCTGAATCCTTGAGATCTCACACCAAGATCTTCCAAAACGTTCTCAGTCACACAAAGAACGAGTGTGGGCTCGCTATACAAATAATAGGCAATAAACTATTTATCAGATGTTCTCAACACATGAGATCTGATAAAGTTTTGGACCTAGGTTTTGTGAAGAACAATGACCTTTGTTTTTGTCACTGTTCTCTTTTCTCTGAGAGAATCCTAAATTAATCCCATAAGATTTCTAACAATATGCGTAGCGAAACAGCAATATGCGCAGCGAAACAGCAATCATATTGTTAGATTAATCCCATAAGATTTCTAGATCTACTTCTTCACATGCATATACATATTGAATCAATGACAAGAATAAAAAAATTACCTCAGGTCCTTCCTAGCTGCTATCTTTTCGTATGGCTGAATCCTTGAGATCTCACACCAAGATCTTCCAAAATGTTCTCAGTCACACAAAGAACGAGTGTGGGCTCGCTATACAAATAATAGGCAATAAACTATTTATCAGATGTTCTCAACACATGAGATCTGATAAAGTTTTGGACCTAGGTTTTGTGAAGAACAATGACCTTTGTTTTTGTCACTGTTCTCTTTTCTCTGAGAGAATCCTAAATATTTTTCTATCCCTGAAAAAAATTACGTTATGGGAAAACTGATATCCAATATTTAATAATATCAAATATATTAAAATATTTGTTATTTTAAACAAATTTAAAATAACTGATCAGTTATGAGATTTTTGTTTAAATAATAATATTTTAATCATATTAAAATATCTCATTATTTATTTAATATTTAAATAACTAAAATTGTGGAATCAAGAGACTCAGTCCATCTCTTATGCGTGTTGCACAGTGCCTGTGCACTGTGCCACACGTGTACCACATGCTTGTGCAGGCATGTGATTTTTCCCAATTTTTATTATTATTTAAATACCAAAAATCCCAAAAATAAATTAATTCAAATTAATTATATTTTTGATAAATCAAATAATTAATTAATTCTTAATTAATTAATTAATTACACATAATTAAACAATAATTATGTTTGATACATAGAAAAATATTTTACTTTTCACATAAGTCCTTTTTGCCCATTTTTTGTATTTGCCTTTGACAGTGATTGTTTGAGCCATTTTGGGGATCATGGACCTATAACATTAAGCTCCAATAAATTGAAACTAAATAATTAAACTCTTTAATTATAATAGTTAATTTATTAATTCTGATATTACTCCACTATAAATTCAGAATTGCACTCTTTATGTTATAGATATACTTTTACAGAAATCTTTTTCTTAAGTCGTCCATTGATATAACCATCTTACAATAGTTCAACCCTCTAATTAATTAGTTCATAAATTAGAATGTGAGAATTACCATTTAACCTTTCTAATTTACTTCTTATTCCTTAAGTACCATTAATTCACTAGTGAATAATTAATCTATAATCTAATTATAGATTTAAGCTCAAAATCATTCAGTTCCATAATTAACCCTTAAGGGAACTAATATACGATCTGTTAGGAAAGATTAGATTCCGTATTGTTGATACATGTTCCTAGCCATCCATGATATTAAATCTCCAAAACAAAAGTCATTAGCCTCATTCTTTGAAGAGACCTTAACGAATGAATCAAAAGATTTAATAAACATGAACAGGAGTTCATGAACACTCAGGATTTAGGTTGATCTATAAATGATCATCTGTTATGATATGAATTACAAGTCTTTATTGTTAAATGGTTTTTGGATAAAGACTTTAATTCATATCGGTCCATGTCATATATAATCATATTATATAAAGCACATTTACCGAGATGTCTTAGCACATCAATAATCCAAATCTAGATTATTTGTATCATTATGATACTCAGTAAACCGTACTTACAACTCCAATTAAAGAATTACATAACTTTAATTTGTCGTTGTTGACTATTTTTATTCATTCATGTGATCTTAATTCTCTCGTACTAATACAAGATCACATCCTCAATAATGAATATGGAATTTTTATGATATTTACAAAATTATTCAAACAATAATTTAACAATCTAAATATGACAATAATAATAAACCATTGTATTCATTTATTCATAGAAAAAACAAATATCTTTACATGCTTTTAGGACACACTCCTAACAGTGACTAGGTAAAAGCTAGGGCTCGGGAGGCGGATCGTGCTCAAGGGGTATTTCTCATAATCGAAGCGGTTGGAAATTAAAGGTAAGAAAATTGCACCCGGTTGTGAATTCATAATGGGACTAAGGGTTCCTTGCTTTGTATGCTTTGTAGAGGATGGTATTATGCCATGTAAATAGTAAACGAGCGGCCTAAGAGTGCTGGAGTTTACATTAGCGCACAGGGTGCGGCTTGGCCACTGGTAGTTGATGACAACTTATTATGCACTGAGCTCGGTTTAAGCGGGTCGGAGTCAGTGGGGTAAACAGAGGGTGCAACGTAAGGGTGTCGACCCTATTTATTGTGTAATCTGGTTATTGTGGTTGATTGTTGAATACGATATGCTATATGGCTAAGTGTTAGCTTGTGAATTCATGTTTATGTCAATGAGTTATATGCTTATTAGGGATTTCTAAATGTTTAAACATGCTTAAAGGGTTTATGATTATTATCAGTACTCATGTTGTGATATTACGTTTTCTTGCTGGGCCTTGGCTCATGGGTGCTTCGTGGTGCCGGTAAATGCAAGGGCAAGCTTAATCAACCCTGATTTAGAGAGCTCTGGGAGCAGTATTTACATGAACAGCTGCTCAGCCGCCACGATTGAGGGGAGACAGGGATAGGGGAACCATAAACATCTGTTTTGCCTTTAGAATGGATAATGGTTGTCTGTACACCGAAAATTTTATAAACAGACTCTTAAATGCTGTCTCTTTTGGGATCCCATGTCTTAAATGTTTAATTATATGAAAATTTTCTTTTGAGACCAAAACCTTTTAACCCTAGCGCATTAATGACTTTAGCAAACACGTTTTGAACTAAATGATTTGGTTAGCAAGTCCTATACCTTTATAAACACACAGTGTAACGATCTTGGCTATCCAGGGTGTTACACACCGTCCCGTACCGAGTAACCCAAGTAAACCCACATAATAATGTGGTATTTCACATATATCACATATATACATTTATGCCCATAACAGGCCAAATTACGCAAAAATTCCCTTCTAATAAGAAACAGGCCCTCATGCATATTTAATACACCTAAACATGCATATCTAGTCATATTACCATAGAACTCACATAATCACATAATTACACACAAATATATTTCATATAAACATATAATTCTATAAATTTCCACCATGGCCCCCCAATAAAGGCCCTACGCCTTATTAGGAATTTTCGGACGTTACACTAGGCAAGCTAATTATGATTGTATAGTATGTTGTGTTGGGAATACATTTTAGAGGATCATAAATATTTTAATGTATGTTTGATGTATTAAACAAATTAACATATAAAACAACCTAGAAACATGTTTATAATGAATTTCATTAAGTAAATCAAATAACACAGTTTAAGAATCTTACTTTTACGCACCGGATATTGAGATCCCTTCCTTTACTCTCTCCAACCCTTGTTTCTTTCTATCACAGAGCAATGACAAGAGAGTGAATTGGATCTTCAAACTACACAGTCTTCCATAATATCCTTTGATCTCCTAGACTAGAGTGGGCAATTATCAACACATGAGATGAGAAAATTATAGTGAAGAATAGGAAGGATATGAGCGGTAACAATATGTCTCTTAAGTCTATGTTTTTGCTTTTTCTCATCACTTTACCACACACACAAAAAACTTAAACTTAAGTGTCTATTTATAGCAACACTTTAGTGTTAATTCAATTTAATTAAATAATTAAAATAATAGCTTAAAAATACCCTATATGACTGAATACTATAGTATTTTGCCATGCCTTGAGATTTTTCCATTTTTAAATTGAAAACATAAAAGCCTTTAAATGCAAATACTATTATTTTCTATAATTTAGTAATAAAATGCAACCCTTGTTACTTAAATAAATAAATATAAAATATATATAAAAACTGATTTCGTATATTACCAAATCTTTAAAGTTTTATTAAAACTTTTATATATAATTATAAATATATTTAAGCAATAATTAATTAATTAAATAATTTATTCAAATAAATTAATTGTAATTGGAACTTTGATTTAATACTATTTATCAATTTGGCACCAATTTGTCATAATTAATAAATTTGCCCAAATTTCTCTTTCCTTCTCTAAATTTCACATCTTAGTCAAATTGTCCAAATTTGACACAAAACAATTTTGATAATCCTAATTGATAATTAAATCAATTAATCGAGACTATCTAGATGATTTAATCAAAGACATTGTGGGGACCATGGACCCATGAATTCAAGCTCCAATAAGCTACCGTAAAATTATTGTCGAATAATCTCACTACCTTATTAATTTCTCGTGACTCCACTAAAGACTTAGAATTGCACTCTTGAACTCATAAAACGCTTTACACTTAAAGTAAATACATTATATATCCATTGTTATAACCATAATTTGTCATTCAATCATCTATAAATGATCTACAACTCAGTCAGGTATAAATTACCTTTTTACCCCTCATTATTTTTTTATCCTTAAATACCACTAAATTCCTTGTAAATGATATTTTTGTGAATTTTAATCATAGAAATGAGTGCTCAATCATTTAACTCGTTGAATCAAGCTATAAGGTGATCATCATTTCACTTCTTGCTAGAAGCTTTAGATGTTCATATCTATGATTAACACTCCCACTCAATAATACTATCAAGTCCCCAAGATGTAAGTATGGGCTAATTCATCGGATAAGCTGGTAACGAACAAATCAAAGGACTTGAATAATACAATTAGTTAGAATACTAACCACTCATAATTGAGTTTGAATTAACCTATGGTCAACTTTATGATTTGACTATATTAGATAATAACATTACATTTACTTATCTGTCTAAAGTCAATATCAGTCCAGTCCGAAGTAACAAATACATCTGATCTTATCTACTTTGCTAATGTTCTGGAAAGAACATAACATTACAATGTGTAAGTAGACCATATCATAGTCTTGCAAGTCAATGTAAATCTTGTGCACTGACTAATCTTAGGACTAACTTATTTTTGAACATATAATCATATTTATATTTCACTGTGATTACGTCACTATAAATATGATTGGCTCTATGACCAAGATTTAATAGAAGTTTATATTAAATAAATAACCATGAAAATAAAACATGTGAGCAAAGTGATTGACCAAGTAAAAAACGATTTCTATTCTTTTATTGATAATAAAATGAGATTGCAAAGAAATTGGGTTTTTATTAGGGTATAAAACCCTAACACGTTGTTAACTGCTTATGAGCATGTTTAAGTTTTCTTGTCGAGCCTTGACTCATGGGTGCTATGTGGTGCAGCCTTGACTCACGAGTGCTATGTGGTGCAGCCTTGACTCACGGGTGCTATGTGGTACAGCCTTGACTCACGGGTGCTTCCGTGGCGGCATTTACATTGCCACTGCTCAAACACCATAGCTGAGGTTTCTCAGAGGAACTAGGGTTAAACATTATTTTGTCTCTTAGGCCAGCTTGTTGTATCCTTTTTAGTTGTAAATAACATTTTTAAATGTTATTTTGGGATCCCATGTACGAACTTAACGTTTTAATGAAATGACTATTCCTTTCATCCAAATTTTTTAAATCAAACCAGTTAATCACGTTTGGTTACACGTTTATGGCCAAATGACTCGTTTAGAGAGTCTAGCACTGTTTAAAATACACAGTGTAACGGTCTTGGCTATCTAGGGTGTTATAGTGCTTAAGCGTCATTAACTCGACTAGCATTGTCAGGTTATGGATTTGCTGGTCGGTTAGGTTGAGTTTGCTGTAAGACAGCTCCTAGCAATTGGGATGCTTCAACATTCATTTGATTAGCTTCTTCTTGTCAAGCCTCTAGGGCCTCTTATTGCTGGTCCACCCAAATTTGGAAGTCCTATCTTTTTTTTTTGTTTAAGGCTTTAACTAATGCCACTTGTATTGCTGCCTAAGTTTCAAGGAGAGCAAAAAGTAGTTCTTGCATTTGGCCCACAACTTCCTTTAATTGTTCAATACCAGGATTAAGATCATACCTTAAGCCCACACGAGGCTCATTATTACCAGGGTATTCTGTGATGAGGAAGATTTCCAGTAAGAGGCACTTGTTGGCCAGGATACTAGGGAGGACACTTATTGTTTGAAGGGTGATCGTGCTGTCTAGTAATATGATTTTCTCCTTGAGGTTCTTGGCTTTGGCTTCTTGAAGTTATAACCATTTTTTCACATTGGTGATAGTAAATTGTTCATTGAGTTTGACTCTCAATGAAAACACCAAAATGTTGACTAGCATTTTTGTCAATAACACTGAGTCAAATTGAATGTAACAAATGAGTTGAATTAAAGTAAAATGACACAAATAATTTGTAGAGTCCAAGAACTTTACTTAGCTAGTTAGATAGTAGTAGTAACAATAATAACTAGTAGTAGTTATAGTATGTTTATTACTGTGGATTTTGGTTCAAGCCGGGACTTAGTTGGACACTCGTAGCAACACTTGTAGATTTTATAAGTTTAACCTGTAGTTTAAGAATATTAATTATAACCTAAGGTTTGATTAATACGATTGATTATGAAGATGATATTTATTATATTATAAGGTTTAGATAGACACAATAAGATAATGACATTTCTCATGTGCATGTTTAATGAGAAATTAAGTATTTTTGAGGAATAGTTTATTAAGAGTAATATTTGAAAATCCCAGAGTCTGCCAGCAGCTTTGAAATCGTTATTAGATTCAGTCAAAGTTGTTTACTCAATTCAAATTAGGCTAAAAAAGTGGAATTACGTGTATAATATTTCAGCGTATGTCGGTATATCGCAGCTCTAGGTGGCGTTATATCACCACACGGGGATACGAAAAACACGTAACTTCGCACAACCACTTCAACGAGCCTCAGGAATATTAGCCCAGGCGATATATCGCCTAGCATGGGCGATATATCGGCTTTAGGGCATGAATTTTGAATAATTTTGAAACCAAGCTCATTTTAATCCTTAACCTCTTGATAAGTCCAGAATCTTTTTGACCGAGTCTTAAGCCTCTGCTGAACGAATATTCAAATGATTTTCAATTAAAAGTCATTATTTTTATTCAAGCTAAAAGAAGATCTTTTCATTCTTGAACTCTATAAATAGGACCTAGTACCCAGCACTTTCTTTCATTCTTCAAGCTGAGTTCAGAGCCTTCAAGCTGTTAGTTTACTTTAGAGCAGTGTTAAACACTTCGGTTGGGATTACAAGCTTTATCATCTTAAGCTTATTAAATACTTGGGAAGTAAGGTTCATAGTGTGTATTTCGATTTCGAGGTGTAGTTCGGTCATAGAGCATTCAAGGTATTCCTATTTCTAGTTCCTTTCTGTATTGTTTCATTAGTTTTTATAGTTTTTCTCTACTCATTTCCTAACTCGTTGTTTTTATTAGTGGTTAGGCATCTAAGTTCTTTGAACTTGAGGTTCTTGTTGGTAAGTTCCTTCTTGGTGGTTTAGTTCATTCCTTTTCATCTCTTTCTTTTAGAATACTCACCTTTCTATTAATGGTTTTTAGGAGTGTTCCAAAAAACCCGCCCTTGTTCTCACATCCTGGTAAATTGGTAAGGAAAATAGGATAGTATTATATGCTTATATGATTATGCTATAGTATGCTTTTATATGTTATGATTATGCTATAGTATGTTTCTATATGTTATATGTTTTGGGGTTTATAGTTGCTTAAATAGCAAACCCCAACACTTTTATGTTTTTGGGGCTTATAGTTGCTTAACTAGCAAACCTCATTGTAGTTTGAGGCTTATAGTTGCTTAGTTAGCAAACCCCAATAGTCACCATGTACATGGGTTAGAATTATGATATATGTTTATAGAATATGTTATATGTTTAAAGCTTATGTTTATGTATATGATTCATGCTTGTAGTAGATTTTCCTTGCTGAGAATTAGGCTCATTCAATTGTTTTATATGTGCAGGAAAATAGTATGGCGGCAGGAAGATTCTTGGCAGCTTGGGATTGTGTATTGAGGGAGAATGGAATCGGTGGACTGCGTGAACGATTCGAGGATGAAGTTGTCAAGTCTTTAAAATTTTGATTTCTATGTATTTCCGCACTTGATTTTTGTAACCAATTTATTTAAGATTTAAGTTCTGTTATGTTTTATTTTTAAAACAATGGGATCTCATATCCTACTCTGAATTTTATGTATTTTCACTTTTTTTTTACAGTTTTAATGAAGTTATGATTATGTCTGCTTTCTTAAAGATTAGTGTCTATGTATAGTAGTTATTAATGGTCCAAAATCTAGAATAAGTTGGGTCATTACATAATTTATAGTGGTTCGGCCCGAAGAGTAGGTAATGACCTACGTCTACTTGCACTTTTATTAATAAAAAAGGTCTCAAATTCAAGATCAGAAGAACAAGATTCAACTGAGTTTCCTAAGTCTGAGAGAGAATACAATTCGATAGGATTTTTGTATGTAAAGTTCGCATGAGAGAATGATGACTGTGAGAGATCTCTATTAAACGAGCCCCTAAGGGAATATGGGCATTACAAGCATGAAATAGGCCCTACACGCATAATGTAAGCTTGTTACAACTCAATATATATAATAAAATGATATAAATGATACATTAAAAATATAGTTACTTAAATATGTCACGAAAAATAGATTGATCTGGTCGTTGAAGCTGCTTCTGGGATATTCATTTGACCAATGTTCCTCCCTCGAGCAGGTTGCATGTAGTCAGTCTTCGACTTCTTCGACAAACAACTTCAGTCGTAGTTGGGTGAACTCGAGGAAGCAACTCTCGACCTTCTGGTCGAGCCCATTCAACCAGAGATGGTACAATAGATGTTTTTTGCTGCCACATGTCACTCCACCATGCCACATCACCATGTACATTTATAGGATAACATAAAAAAATGACAAAATTCCTTGACCAAAAGTTTTTGAGCTTCATTCACTCATTTATATATGTTATAGATAAAGAATAACTTATCCTTACTAAATAAATTACAAAATTTTAATTTGACCAAAATTCATTTTAAGAGTTTTTTTTTTTGTGCACCTCCCCCACTAGCCCCCTATCTCCTTCATCAGCCACTGTTGTCACCTGTCATCCACCTCTCACCGCTTTCTACTATTTGTGTGCTAATTGATTTGAGGAATTGATTTATTTGAGGGGTTGAGATATAAGATTTTATACCATATGAGATATGAGATAATATTTCTTTCAATACAACAAAAATAACATAATTAGACACTTTTTCATGTCATGCATTAATATTGTATAACATAAAAAAAACTCGAAGATTTATTCTGTCTTATAAAGCATGACGTGTTATCTCACATGTTATCTCATGCAATGCAAGTCATAATATATTACATTTCGTTGTGTGAGACGTAATATGTGCCCAAAAGGCCACATATTATACAATTAAAAAAGACCTTTTACACAATTAATATTTCAATAAACCTATATACACCTTAAAGAAGTGAAAATCCTAAAACAATATATCAATTGCCATTACCTTTCCCTCATAAGCTCTTTCTCCACTACAAGAAAACTAGGATTTAACGTCAGTAAAAAAACTAAAGCAAAAGGTTATTAATGTAATTAGAAATATTGACGCCAAATCTGATAACATGATTTGAGTCCTGTTTTAGTGCCAGTACCACAATGACGCTAATTATGGTTAACAACATCAATAGCACAAAATCCATTTTTTTAAAAGTAAAATTAATGTCTTTTATTTATATTTGCGTTATAAAATCTATTTTTTTATACAACCCATTTACATATCACCAAATCAACAAAACACAAAACTAAAATAGTGCACAGTCCATTTACACAATCTATTTAATTAGATGGCTGGAAATTCTGAGACAAAAAAAAGTGGTAAACAGAAAAAAAAAAATTGAAGCAATAGAACCATTTCATCAATTGAAATTAAAGGAACCTTCTGTCTTGGAACATCAACTAGACCAAACCAAGGATAAAATACGCAGAAGACCAAGGAAACTACCAACCCTACAAGTTGGTATACCACAATATGCACATGTCGGACTAGGATCTTGCCAACCCACATGCTTTGTAAAGAAGTAACTAAGTGAGCTGAATCACTAAATCACTCAGTAAGAAAGAATTAATATAATATAGAACTAGCAAACATTCAATAAATTCACATAGTCATAACTATCATAAAATTCCACAGTCAAACTGGACTAATCATATATAGTTAACTAGAGCATTCAACTAAACTTACCTCTCAAATGGTATTCTTGCATATTAAGATCATATAAATACACATATACAATCCCAAGATCTACAACTAGCAACAAACATTCCCAGAGCATGCATAGTAAATATTTCCACCAATCTTAACTTACTTTGTGTGTAGACTTCCTTACCTTAGGTCCTTGAACATAGTATAAGTGATCATATGCCCTCATTTCATATAAATGAAATAGGACATAAACTTAGTGTAGAGCACTACTATCACTGAATGAGAAATTAAAAACCCTTATAAAAATCATCGTCACATAAACTAGACTAAAAAACAATGCCCTAGAGTAAAATGGCTACAAAAATGCCACTCTTTACATCAAAATGACCAAATTACCCTTGTAGTCAAATTACTAAGTCTCCCTTGGTAATAATTACACAAATTATCTTTAGCAAATTAATTAATAATTATCTAATGATTAGTATTTGTTGTAGAGTAATTTCCTAAGGAAAAGTTACTAAAATATACCAATAATTAAAACTCGAGCCTAGAGCCTAACCTGTCCCATGCACCGACCCACCAAATGTTGGGGGTTAGGTTATATGAACCAAGTTCTGTATATTACAAGTCAAGAGAATAAACAAATATAATCTATACTCTAATGGTGAATAACACAAAGAACAAAACACAAATAAACAAGTGGTAGAATTGACCTTTGGTGTTGATGAACGTTGATACATAAAATCACAAGTCTATGATTTTATGTGAAACATAAAATGAAACCAAGGCTTAACACAAATGAAGATTTGTTGTCCAAAAATCTCTATTCCTAGCCTCCTCCATGAGATTTCTTGAATCTACTACCTTGGAATGAGATTGGGAATCACAAGCCTTGAATCTTCATAAAAGTCAAGCTTTCTTGACGAAGATCTTGGAGAAAACTAATAATCTTGAAAGCTAGAGAGAGAGAGAGAGACGTGAGTGATCAATTCACCAAAAACTCAAGCGACCCCTTTAAATAGTATAGGAACCCCCATTAGGCGATGCAACATAGGTCCCCCTGCCTTGGTGCACCAAAACTTGTCACAAACATCCCCAAACACCTCCAATTTTTTTGGGCACTCTTATACACTCCAAAGAGATACTTTGGACCCAAAAAGAATATTTATAAATTCCTATACAAAAATTCAACTCTCGCATGTTGACTTTAATGAAACCGTTATGGTTTTTGCACATCTTCGTGCCTAACAATTTTCACTTTGTATTTAACCAATCATAACATTTCCCCACTTGTTTAAATACATCCTCAATCCTCTAGCTCGAATGATATTAATGCATAGAATAAACTACCTTTTGGGTTTGAACTTTATGTTAGTGAAAACACTACAAAGCTTCTATCGAAATGCTAAAGTATTTTAAAAGATTGAATCCAACATTCATAGTGATAAAAATCGATAATGTCTCGCACACTTCTACCTAATTACTCATGTATTTCCCACTTTTCAAGCTTATCACTTTTATGGCCTTGGGTTCATCCATTCATGAATCATCTGGAGAGAAAGCTCCTAATCTCTTGAGAGGCGGCACCACCTCTAAATTCACATACGTGAAATTCTTACAACATCTTTGCTACCTTTAGAGATACTTGTTTCTCTTCAACTAAATTTCTTTAAAAGCCTATGGCTTAACCGTCATGCTCAGTAGCAAAGAACATTAACTCATCCTAGAGGGGACTTTTAAGTCATTAATGTTGTAACTATTCCCTTGTCAACAACTTGTTCTTACCCATTGAACTCTACACTTGATGTATACAAGTTTTGAGTTGGGTTGCCATCATGTGGTAATTTATTGGTCAAGGAGTTTTAGTCCCATCCCTCTATTTGTAGAACTCACTAAATCTTTCCTAAGAGGTTTGCTAGATGGATCTGCCAAGTTCTCACAAAATTTGACATACAAAATTGATATGATACTCTTATCAATCAATTATCTCACATAGTCATGTCTTAGACTTATATGTCTAGACTTCCCATTGTATATTTTGTTGTAAGCTCTAATCAAAGTGGCTTGATTATCACAATGTATCAAATAATCGATACATCAACCACATTTTTTTGGTATCTCCAACATGAGATCTCTTAGCCACTCGACCTCTTTGTCGGTTGCTGGTTGCCGCTAGAGCTACAAACTCGGACTCCAGTATTGAGTGACATATACATGTTTGTTTCTTAGATCCTCAAGAAATGAGACCCCCACCAAGGGTAAACACCCTACTGATTATGGAGAGATTATCTTCTACGCCGGATATCAAACATGCATCGGAATATTCTTCAAGTATCTTAAGAAGCTTAGAACATTAGAGGCATAACTCTTTGGTCCTCTTAAGGTATCCACATACTATTTCCACAACCTTCTAATGTTTGATACATGGATTGCTAGTATCAATGAAATAACGACTTCATGAAACTTCTCATGCCATTGCTTTGGTGCTTATTTTAAACCATATAATGATTTAACAAGCTTACACACCTTATGCTTCTTTCCCTTTAGAACAACCCTTCCAGTTGTTCCATGTAAACCTCCTCATCGAGATTACCATTTAGGAATGTTGTTTTGACATCAATTTGATGAGCATATAGGATGTGCATTGATGATAAGGCAAACAACATTCTTATTAATGTTGTCCTTGCTACCAGTGCATAGGTATCAAAATAGTATATGCTTTCATTTTGTCTAAACTCTTTGGCCACCAACCTTGCCTGTAACGTACCAAATTTGCTAATAAGGCTTAGTGCCTTGATTAGCGTTTCGGGAGGGAAATAATTTATTTAATTGTATTACTACGTGATTAATTGTGATATAGGTACATCTACACGTGATTACTTGAATTAAATTATTATATGACTTGATATCCATGTTTAGGTGAATTAAATGTGCATGTGGGCCCGTTCGTGTTGTTAAGGGCATATTTGTAATTTGACCCGTTGAGGGTATATATATGTTTATATGTGTGTTATGGATGAGACCACATTATTGTGGAGATATATTTGAGACGTGTGATACGAGGCGATCTTAGGGAGCGGATTAGCGGAATAGTCACAATGGGGCCAAATACCCAGCTCGGGGTGAGCCTAGGGGTATTTTGGTCGGGATTTACCGGGTAACGGGCAGCTATTTAGCGATTATTTGGGTATGGCGGGATTAATTGGGGATTCATAAGAATACTCGAGAAATTAGCGAGAATGTGGTAAATGAAGGATTTACCCTTAGTGGTATTAAAGGGCTAGAATTGATCTTAGGGGCAATTTGGTCATTTTCAAAGGATAGACTTGGACTTCTACCTTGGGACTCTAGAACTAATCAAAAGAAACACATTCTCAACCCTTTCTCTCTCTATATATATATCTCTCTCTCTCGATACATACTCTTTCTCTCCTTAGCTTGGGGGGATTTTGCTAAAATTCAAAGAAGAAAGCTTGGGAATAAAATGGAATTGAAGTTTGGAAGTGGTTAGCAACAGCTGAGGGTCGAAATCATCA
This sequence comes from Humulus lupulus, assembly GCF_963169125.1. NCBI lineage: Eukaryota > Viridiplantae > Streptophyta > Magnoliopsida > Rosales > Cannabaceae > Humulus > Humulus lupulus. The sequence goes on from NC_084793.1 coordinate 277,267,842, forward strand.
TTGAGGTAAGGTCTGAGTCTTGATTTCTATATGAAATTTTGCTACTAAGATAGGTCTAAGCTGGGTTTTGTTTTAACATGATTTGTAGAATTAGGATGGGGTTCTTGGTTAAATTTTGGGATAATCATGATGTTTATGTTGTGTGAATGGAAGTAGTGGAATCAATTCTGGGTTTAGGTATGGATTTGGGTGTGAATTGATGATTTTGGCTCAAGAAAATGCAGGGGGATTTATGGGTTTCAAAGTTCGAACTGCAGCCTTGTTCTTCAGGCGTTGCAACCCGCATGAACCTAGAAGGCTTGCAAAGTCTCTGAAATTGTATAGGCCCCGCGACGCAGGTTGAGGCACACCGTAGTACGCGTCCCCTAGGAGAGAGCCTTGGGGATCTCTGACTTGTAGCGCGCCGTGGCCCTAGGGGGCTGGGTTGTTGCTCAAATTAGGGGAAATGGCCAAAATAAGGTTTTAAGCTCGACAACTCAAACTTAAGGGCTCGGGGAGAATTCTACTACCCGATTTAGTAGAATTTAAGGTCCCAAAGGCTAGAATATTATACCGAACTTTTTAATTGGCTTAGGGTTTGATGGATATTTATTCTTATTGAGTTGTGGCTAGGTTTTACCACTAAGGCTCGGGTTTAGGGGATCGTGCTCCGGATCGCCTTATATGGTCAGCTCGGGACATAGGTAAGAAAATTGTTTGTGCCTGTAGAGCAGGGCATGACCCAATTATCTGCATTTAAAGTTATGTATGAATATTTATAATTATTATCCCATGCTTGTGTGATTATGGTTGATTAGCGTAGGCCTGTATTGGCGAAGGCCGGGAACGACAACAAGCATGCTTAATGCAGCCCGCCATGGCATGGCCATCTAGCGTGTTGTACTCACCCATTCGGTGAAGACCGTGAACCTGGTGCCTAGTTATGCACCTTGGCCGGCATAGGCCGCTATGTGAATAGTCTGCATTATATGTTTAAAGTTATGCATTTAGTGGAACGCATTGTTATATGATATGTGTGTGGAGTTTTCTTACTGGGCCTTTACTCACCGATGCTCTATTGTGCAGGTAAGGGGAAGGGAAAGGTCGACCAAGTATGAGTTGGAGGGCATGGAGTGATGCATACATGTTTGGCCTACCTGGTCGCCACGGCTCGGGTAGTTTTGAGGATCGCTGTGTAAACGTTTGATTTTGTCACTTAGGTCAACTGTACCCTAACTTTTGAGTTGTAAATTTATTTTGAAACAATGTTTCGAGATCCCAATGTAACTATTTTGTAAACTTAATGAATGTCCAAACCTTTTTCTATTAAAGTTTCGTTTTATGAGTCCTTACTTTAAATTAATCACAGATTTGATCTAAAACCTTGATTAGCGATCCAATGGATCATTTAAAAATCACATGGTAACGACTCTAGGATAGTAAGGCGTTACAACTTGGTATCAGAGCGTGCCAAGGTTTATGGTTTTGTGAGATTGACCGAACATGTACTCTCACTGCCAGAGACAAACTCGACTCAGGGTCAGTTAGTATTAAGTTAATTAGCTATTTAATTGCTTGTATGAATTGCCATGTTTTTTTTATTAATATAAATAGAGCATGGTGAGTGTATATAATGCTAGGCCATGGCCCCTTTGACTGCTATATGATTATGTTATGTGTGCACTATATTGATTTGATATTTGTGGTTGATTGATTGAACTGGGAGGTGGTTTCTTTAAATATGGTTATCGTGCCTGATGAGCAACATAATTGATTATATGCATATTGAAGTTATGCCTCGGCGATCAACTAGATTTCGCGACAATATGGTCGAAGCTAACAACCAAGGTTAGGACCCTCCACTTGCCCCCACAGAGCTGGCAATAAATTTTGCAAAAATGCAAGCTAGAGTTCAGAGAGCTAAAGATGAACTCATAGAGTTGAGATAGTAGGGTCTTCTTCAGGATGTTGGAAAACAGGTCCCATAGGCTGTGGCACCAGTGTTAGCCCAACATGTGATGGAGAATAGATGGGAGCCTTTGTATGAGAGGTTCAGAAAGCAACACCCACCAACCATTGAGGAAGACTCAGACACACTGCGAGCAGAGCAGTGGATGAACATGAATTCTTTTATTGTGGATCTCATGAGGGGTGGAAGGGAATGAGAGGGTGGTTTGTGCCAGTTACATGTTGAGGGAGGATTCCCGCATATGGCGGGAAGTTGTGTCTCAGAGGAGAGATGTGACTGTTATGAATTGAGATGAATTTTGGGATGTCATTAATGAGAGGTATTATAGTGTTGCATTTTGAGCTGCAAAATTAGATGAATTTATCAATCTAACTTTGAAAAGAATGACTGTCACATAGTACGCCTTGAAATTCGACCGGTTGGCGAAGTTCGCACTAGATTTGGTGCCTACTGATATGGCACGGATGGATCGCTTTGTACGGGGGATGAATGTAATGATAGCCTGGGACGTCAAGATAACATTGGATCCGAGGACTACAACTTATGCTCAGGTAGTGGAAAAATCCGTTATTGTTGAGGTTGTCGAAGATCAGATATGGAAGGAAGGTGCTGCAAGGCGCGATGCTTGGAGGATGGTGCCTCCCTTCATTGGTTCTAGCCAAGGTAGTGACCCCAGTGAGAAGAAGAGAATGGCCCCATATTTTTTTGCTCCTCCTGGTCCAGATAGGAGGGCACAGGGTGCTTTTGGTGGTCGTCAAGGCACGGAAGAGAACATGAGAAGCTTCCGAGAGTGTCCACGATGCAGGCGACGACATTTGGCCTTCATCTGTGGGATTGTCAGTCACTTGAGGAAGGACTACCCACAAGCCATAAAAGAAGAACCAAAGAGGAGTGATAGCCTCACTCCAGCCAGAGTGTTCACTTTGACCCAGACCGAGGCTGAGGCTAGTCCCTCGGTCGTGACATGTCAGATTTCTAGTGTCAGTTCTTCATTTACTGCATTGATTGATTAAGGAGGTACTCATTCATTTGTATCTGCTAGGGTGATAGACCGTTTGTGTAGGCCTTGTGAATTGTATGCTAGTGGATTTAGGACTTTGTTGCCAACTAGTAGTATCTAGGAGGTGGGTTAGAGCACTACCAATAGAGATAGACAGTAGAGAGTTGTCTGTGGATTTGATTGGACTAGCGATGGATGACTATGATATGATTATGGGGAAGGATTGGTTATCGAAGTACGGGCCGATGATAGACTGCAAACGTATGATGGTGACTTTTGAGCCTGAAGAAGAGGAACCCTTTATGTTTGTAGGGACAATGAGTGGACCATGAGTACCTATGATCCCTACATTGAGAGCTAGAGACCTATTGCAAGAAGGTTGCATAGGATTCCTATCGAACCTAATGGATACATCTAGGGTCGTTTCAGTTGGATCGGGTGAGACTATGTTGGTGTGCGAGTTTCTTGATGTATTTCCAACAGACCTGCCAGGATTGCCACCACACCGAGAGATTGAATTTTTCATAGAGTTGACGCCAGGAGTGGAGCCAGTATCAAGGAAACCTTATAGAATGGCTCTAGCAGAGTTGAAGGAACTGAAGATTCAGTTGCATGAATTACTGGATCTAGGATTCATTAGACCCAAGTTTTCACCATGGGGTGCTCCAATGTTATTCATCAAGAAGAAGGATGGATCATTAAGAATGTGCATCGATTACAGAGAGTTGAATAAACTGACTATTAAGAATAAGTATCCACTACACAGGATTGACGACTTGTTTGACCACCTACAAGGGAAGACGATGTTCTCTAAGATTAACCTTCAGTCTGGCTACCATCAATTAAGGATTAAAAAGGAGGACATACCAAAGATCGCATTCCGTACAAGGTGTGGACATTATGAATTCCTGGTCATGTCTTTTGGATTAACCAATACCCTAGCAACCTTCATGGATTTGATGAATATGGTCTCCAGGGATTATTTGGATAAGTTTATGATCTTATATATTGATGATATACTGGTGTACTCCCAATCAAAGACATGACAAGCAACATCTTTGTTTGGTACTACAGCAGCTAATGGAGCATAAGTTATATGCTAAGTTCAGTAAATATGAGTTCTGGTTACCTAAAGTAACATTTATGGGCCACATTGTGAGTAAGGAGGGGATTCTGGTGGACCCAACCAAGATATAGGCGGTGATAGATTGGGCGAGACTGAGTAGTGTACCAGAGGTTAGAAGTTTCTTGGAATTAGCAGGGTACTGTCGGCATTTCTTTGACGGATTCTCAAGAATAGCCACATTGTTGACTGAGCTCACGCATAAGAAGACCAAATATGTCTGGACAAATAGATGTGAGAAAAGTTTCAAGGATTTGAAGGAGTGACTGATCACCGTTCTGGTACTGAGTCTTCAATCAGATAAGGAAAAGTTTGTGGTCTATTGCGACGTTTCGAGGCAGGGTTTAGGGTGTGTATTGATGCAAGATGGGAAGGTGATAGCCTACACGTCTTGATAGTTGAAGGAGTATGAACAGAGATATCCCACCCATGATCTAGAACTGGCAGTGATGGTATTCGCACTAAATGTATGGAGGCACTACCTGTATGGAGAAAAGTGCGAAATATACACCGACCATAAAAGTTCGAAGTACTTCTTTATTAAAAAGGATTTGAATATGCGCCAACGACGTTGTCTGGAATTGGTAAAGGACTACGATTGCGAGATTTTGTTCCATCCAAGAAAGGCCAAGGTGGTGGCCGACGCATTGAGTCAAAAAGGGCCAGGGCAGTTGTTCAGTTCGAGACAGATATCAGAAAAGTTAGCTGAAGAGAAGACGAGAGCGGGAATTGAATTGGTAGTTGGTCAGCTAGCCAATATCACTCTTCAGTCCACACTTCTTAAGAGGGTCATAGAAGCATAGAAGGAGGTTCCATAGTTGAGGAAACAGAGGGAGGATGTCTTAGTTGTATTGGATAAAGACTTTTCTATTTCAGAGGTAGATCTATTGAGATATAAAGGTCAGATTTGCGTTCCAATAGAGTCCGAAATCAAATAAGAGATTCTGGATGAGTTTCATACCACTCTCTATTCTCTACATCCGGGTACGACGAAGATGTACCAAGATCTAAGGACTCTCTATTGGTGACCAGGGATGAAGAAGGAGGTGGTGGATTATGTGGCCAAGTGTTTAACCTGTCAGCAGGTGAAGGCTGAACATCAAAGGCTAGCAGGGTTGCTGTAGCCTTTAAGGATTCCAAAATGAAAGTGGGAGGATATCACCATGGACTTCATGGTTGGATTGTCAAGGACAGCGGGGCAACATGATTTTGTGTGGGTGATTGTGGATAGGTACACCAAATTAGCCCACTTTTTGCCTGTTAGAACGACTTATACGGTGGAGCACTATGCTAAGTTAAATGTAAAGGAGATTGTATGACTCCATGGGGTTCCGAGGTCGATAGTGTCTTACAGGGACCCCACCTTCACCTCTATGTTTTGGGAGAGCCTGCAGAAGGCTATGGGCATGTAGTTGAGGTTCAATATAGCATATCCTCCTCAGATCGATGGACAATTTGAGAGGACGATTCAGATACTATAGGACATGTTGCGGGCCTGAGTGCTGGATTTTGGGGGATCTTGGAGTAAGTATCTCCCTTTATTGAGTTTTCTTATAATAACAGCTATCAGACGTCTATCAGAGTGGCTCCGTATGAAATGTTATATGGGAGGAAGTACAGATCATCCATTCATTGGGATGAGACGGGTGAGAGGAAGTACCTAGGTTCTGAGGCCGTTCAGAGGACTAACAAGGCAGTTGAGAAGATTAGAGCTCGAATTCTCACCTCCTAGAGTATACAAAAGAGTTACTCAAACTTGAAACATAGAAGTGTAGAGTTTCAAGTCGGTTATCATGTGTTTCTCAAAGTTTCTCCTTTGAGAGGAATGAAATGATTCAGAGTGAAAGGCAAGTTAAGTCCTAGGTTTGTTGGCCCCTTCAAGATCCTGGAGCGGGTTGGAGAGGTGGCTTATAGATTAGCCATGCCTCCAGCCTTATCAGGGATGCACAACATATTTCACGTGTCTATGCTCTAGAAGTACGTATCAAACTCTACACATGTGCTAAGTTATGAAAACCTAGAGTTGGATCAAGATTTGTCTTATGAGGAGGAACCAGTTCAAATCCTAGGCCAGAAGGATAAGTTCTTACGGAATAATACTATTTCCTTAGTGAAGTGCTGTGGCGAAATAGCAAGGTAGATGAGGCAACTTGGGAGTTTGAGTCTGATATGCAGGATCAACATCCCGAACTATTCAGGTAAATTTCGAGGATGAAATTTCTGTAAGGAGGGGATAGTTGTAACGTCCCAAATTTGATATAAGGTTTAGTGCCTTGATTAGCATACCGGGAGGGCAATAATTGATTTAATTGTATTACTACATGATTAATTGTTATATACTTGCATCAGTACGTGATTACTTGAATTAAATTATTATATGACTAGATATGTATGTTTAGGTGAGTTAAATGTGCATGTGGGCTCGTTCGTGTTGTTAAGGGAATATTTGTAATTTTGATCCGTTGAGGGTATATATATATATGTTTATATGTGTGTTATGGCTGAGACCACAGTATTGTGGATATATCTTTGAGATGTGTGATCCGAGGTGGTCCTAGGGAGCGGATTAGCGGAATAGTCACAACAAGTTCTAATACATGGCTTGGGGTGAGCCTAGGTGTATTTTGGGGGAGTTAGTGTGTGTTTGGGATTTACTGTGTAACAGGTAGCTATTCAGTGATTATTTGGGTATGTGGGGATTAATTGGGAATTCATAGGAATACTCAAGGAATTAGCGGGAATGTGGCAAATGATAGAGTTACTCTTGGTGGTATTAAAGGGCTAGAATTTATCTGAGGGGCAATTTGGTCATTTTCGAAGGATAGACATGGACTTGTAACTTAGGACTCTAGAACTAATAAGAAGAAGCACATTATCAACCCCCCTCTCTCTCTCCATAGCTTGGGGGTTTTTGTTGAAATTCAAAGAGGAAAGCTTGGGAAATGAAGGGAATTAAAGTTTTGAGGTGGTTAGCAGCAACTGAGGGTCGAAATCTGTTATGATTGGTTAAATACAAATGATAAGTGCTAAAATACAAGTAAGGTATAAACACTTAGTAGAATTCACATAGTGAAGATATGAATTTGATTTTAAATTGTAGGAACTTATAAAATGCAAATTTGGGTCCAAAGTGATACATGAGAGTACCTAAGGGTTCCCAAAAAGTATAATGGAATTTGGAGCATTTTTGGGACCATTGAAAGTGTCCAAAGTCAGAGAGGGTGGCGATACGTTGCCACCCAAGAGGCGAGACGTCACCTGTTGGCTAGGGTTTCCAGAAACCCTAGGAGGCGATGCATTGCCCGCATGCAGGTGACACGTTCCCTGCTCTATCATGTGAAATATCGTAAATGCTCTAAATGATGTGTTTTTCAAGTCTAATTCCATTGGTTAGACATAATGATGGTGCCTACTCTATATAAAGGCCAAAAACAGTGATTTGGGAGACTTGATCACTCTCTTTCTCTAGCTCCAAGATTCTCTAGTTTTCTTCAAGAACTTTCCAAAAAAGTGCTTGACTTAGAGAGTTGAAGGCTTGTTCATTCTCAATCCTTATTTCCTCAAGAGAAGGCCTCAAGTATCAATGGTGGCTGCTAAATAGAGTATTAGGATAGTGTTCTAAAACGTGTATAAGCCTTGCTTTGTGATTTGCTCAAAATGGTGATATTGCCTAGGGTTTGAAGTTTCATCAAATTTGAAGAATACCATTGTTCTTCTTGGGTTTGCATGTTCTTTCTTAATCTTTTTTGAGTCTCTGTCGATCCAAATTTTGTATAGATTCTATATCTTGTCGTGGTGTTATCTCACTCTCCCCTAACAAAATCATCACTGAGGTAAGGTCTGAATCTTGATTTCTATGTGAAATTCTGCTGTTAAGATTGGTTTAAGCTGGGTTTGGTTTTAGCATGATTTGAAGAATTAGGATGGGATTCTTGGTTAGATTTTGGGATAATCAAGATGTTTTTGTTGTGTGAATGGGAATTTTGGAAGCAATTCTAGGTTTAGGTATTGATTTCGGTGTGAATTGGTGATTTTTGCTCAATAAAATGCAGGGGGATTTTTGGGTCTTGGATCTCGAGCCGCGACCCTGTTCTTCAGGCGCAGCGACTCGCATGAACCTAGAAGGCTTGGGAAGTCTCTGGAACCGTCTAGGCGCCACGTCACAAGTTGAGGAGTGTCGTGGCCCGCGTGCCCCAGAAGAGAGCCTTGAGGATCTTTGACTTGTAGCGCGCGGCGACCCTAGGGGGCTGGCTGGGCCACGGCTCAAATTAGGGGAAATGGCCAAAACAAGGTTTTATGCTCGGGAACTCAAACTTAAGGGCTCGAGAAGAATTCTACTTCCCAGTTTAGTAGGATTCAATGTCCCGGAGGCTAGAATAATATACCGAAGTTTTTAATTGGTTTAGGGTTTGATGGATATTTATTATTATTGCGTTGTGACTAGGTTTTATCACTAGGGCTCGGGTTTAAGGGATCATGCTCGGGATCGCACTATACGGTCAGCTCGGCACACAGGTAAGATAACTGTTTGTGCCCGTAGAGCAGGGCATGGCCCGATTATCTGTGTGTTAATGTTATGTATGAATTTTTATAATTATTATGCCATGCTTGTGTAATTATGACTGATCGGGGAAGGCCAGGAATGACAACAAGCATGCTGAATGTAGGTCGCCATGGCATGGCCATCTAGGTTGTTGTACTCACCCGTTCGGTGAAGACCGTGAACCCGGTGCCTGGTAATGCACCTTGGTTAGCATAGACCGCTGTGTGAATAAAGTTTGTTATCTTTTTAAAGTTATGCATTTACTAGAATGAATTGTTATATGCTATGTGTATGGAGTTTTCTTGTTGGGACATGGCTCACAGGTACTCTATGGTGCAAGTAAGAGAAAGGGAAAGGCTGACCAAGCATGAGTTGGAGGGCATGGAGTGTCGCGTACATGTTTCACCGACCTGGCCGCCACAGCTGGGGTAGTTTTGAGGAACAATGTGTAAACATTTGATTTTGTCGCTTAGGTCAACTTTATCCTAACTTTTGAGTTGTAAATATATTTTGAAACAATGTTTTGGGATCCCAATGTAACTCTTTTATAATCTTACTGAATGTCTTAACCCTTTTCGATCAATGTTTCGTATAATGAATCCTTACTTTAAATTAATCACACTTTTGATCTAAAACCTCGATTAGCGAGCCCATGCCACATTTTAAAATCACATGGTAACGACTCTAGGGTAGTAGGGCGTTACATTGCCATAAAAGTTTATGTGGTCCCATTAGTATGATATTTTCTTCGAAATACCCACGTACAACCTATTGGCTTTAATCCTTCTGGTAGATCAACAATATGTTGGGAATTGTGCCCTATTAAGCATATGTGTTGAACAATGTTTTATGAAATAAATAATTTAAATGAATTTTGTATATTTTGATTGTTATTATTATTACCATTATTATTATTATTAGAATAATATTATATGAATATCAAAAAATTCTCAAATTCGTTATTGTGACTACAATCTTGTATTGGTACGAGATGATTAAGATTGTAGCAGGGAACAAATTTAAATAGTTTGCTATAAAACAAAGTTATATGGAATCTTTGGATTAAATACTCTAAGTACAGTTCACTAGTATTATTAAAACATGTAATCTAGATTTGAAATACTGATGTGGTAGGACATTTTAGTTGATGTACTTTGTATAAAGTGGCTATACATGAACATGATCCGATATGTTATTATTACTTAACTAAATATAATTTATTTTATATTTATTAATTAAACATATCAATAAGATGATCATAAACAAATTGATCTTAATCTTAAAGTTATTATGAACTCTTGTTTATATCATTTGGGTTCTTTGATTCACTCGTTATTTTTTGTCAAACTGATCAGACTGAAAACTTTTGTTTTTGGAACTCATTGGTGTAAATGGTTGGGGACATAATATGCAGATATGGAATCTATACCTTTCAAAGAGGAATTGGATAATGGCTCTCTTAAGGGTTAGGTTTTGGAAATGAAAAGTTATTGAGCTCAAATTCATAAAACATATTATGTATGAACCTTCACTGGTAAAGTTAATAGTACTCAAGGAAACAAGATATGATTAAAGAGGTAAAATAGTATCTTAACCCTACATTAATTATGAACCATTACTATATGATTGGATTGTATGTAATGATTAAATCGATGGATGCTTTTTAGATTTAAAAAGTACTCAATAAATAAATGTCTATAATTACAAGAGTGCAGTCTCATATTTTTAGTGGAATAATATTGAGATTACTAAATTAAGGTTATTATATTAAAGAGTTTTAATAAATAATCTAAATTTATTGGAGGATGAAATTATAGGTCCATAGGACCCCAAGGTGGCTTTATCAACATTATTCAAGGTAAGTGTTAAAATAGAGAAAAATCAATGAAATAACATATTTGGAAGAAATTTGTTATTCGGAGTCAAATATGTAAATGAGACACATTAATTAATTAATATATAATTTTTTCAAAATTAATAAATTAGTTAATGTAATTTTTGAAATAATTTTTTTAATAAAAATGGTATTTTAGAAATTGACATTTAAATATTTAAGATAATTAATTTTGAATTAAGTAGTTTTATTTATTTAAATAATGTGAAAATATAATTTAGATGATTCAAAATTAGTTTAAATTAAATTTGAATTTATTCATCAAATAATCTGATAAGATTAGTTATCAGGTTTAGATATTTTGAATAAATGATTATTAAATAATAATTAAATAAAAGTTTTTAAGACGTATCCCTGAAAAGGGATATGCTACATGAATGGCTCAGATACCGGTAAGTGAGGCTTTTTTGGGTCGTGTTATAAATGCCTTGGCTAAACCTATTGATGGTCAGAGTGCTTGCACTATGATTGGCGTGTGACTAGGCCCAAACAAGTGTTGGATATTTCTTATATTTATATAATTATTTATTTAATAATTGGTTTATAGTTTGAATTTTGAATTTATTAATTCTTTTATAAATCTATCTGATAGAAATTAGTTTCAAGGAGAGAAAAGGTTCTAGAGAATTCCATGTCTTTCACACACAGAGAAAGTATATCTTAATATTTTCTCTGTTCTTGAAAAATTGTTTCAGACCTGAAAATTCCAAGATCTCATGTGTTGAGAATATCTTGTGAATCACAATATTCCCACCATAAATCTAATGCCCACACGCATATTGAGGTGTAGAGATACATCTTGGAAGATCTTGGTCTGAGTATTGTGGAGGCTACTTTGGATTGGATGTTCGTTGGAGATACAAAAAGATAGCATAGATTCTTGATAGTTCTACAACTGGTAATTCCTTATCCATTTCTTTCTAATTGATTAATGTATGCATATTAATGGATCCGATTATTTAAATATTGGTTAAATAATTTTTTAAATCCCTGGGCCCACCACTTCATGCATTCCACTGCGCACATGGTAAACTAGTTACCAACACTGTAACATCCTAAATTTGTTAACCAGGCTCAGAGCCTTGATTAGTGCGCCGGAAAGACATAAATGGATATTAGGTGCATTTGTATGATTATATGCATGATTATGTGAATTATGTTAGTTATATTATGCTATGACTAGTATAGAATGTTTAGGTGTATTAAGCATGCATGTGGTCCCGTTTCTTATTAAAATGGTATTTTCATAATTTTGACCCATTGAGGGTGTATTTGTAAATATATGTGTTTTGTGATTTATACCACATTATTATGTGGATATATTTGAGTTATTATTGTGATCATTTTTTAACTACGCAAGTATACACAATCGTAACAAGTAATAAACAGTAAGTAAAGTATCGTTCCCCCGACGACTATTACCAATTACCAAAACTTAGTCTTTAATTATAATTGATTGACAATTAATTTTTTTTGAATTTATAAAACTAAGACACCAAAACAATAAAATAGAACAATGGAGACTCAAAACTTAATATTAATTCAATGTATTAAAAGTTAGGGTTATTAACTTCATCAACTATCCACCTATGCTTTTCTAGTGCGGATTTAAGAATTTTTATCTCTAGTGTGATAGTCGATTATAATTATAAATTATATTCTTAATAGGACTTATAATTCTCTGCAATAAGCAGTCTCCTACATCTCTATGGTAAACTAACATATTCCACACATTAAACACGTAATCCCTAAGCTACACAAATCATACAAGTACTCTCGTCTAATATAAATCTAAGATTATTTGACTATAGCATAATTATCCTTCACTTCTCGGATCTCAGGTTAAAAACATATAAATCATGCAATTGGTGGCCAATTAATCACAAGCATTTAACACAACCCAAATAATTCACACTATTGATAGGAAAATCATAAAAGCTTCATTAAATAATCATAAGGTTTCAAGAGAATCCATTAACACCCTAAATAAGAAATTAGGTAATGCTAAACATCGTAAAATCCATTAAACCAAATATGAACATCACTAATCCAGAAAGTAAAAGTAAATAGTGAAATAGAATGATAGACTAGTTGATCTCTAAGCCTTTGCCCCCTTAGTGTGCTCTTTGAGTCTCCTCCTTGGGGTTCTCCTTCAGAAATCCTCATAATGAGGATTAAATAGTAATATGTGCTTTGGATGTGAAATCCCACTTTTGCCCCTGTTGTTGATGGTGAGAACTCATCAACGATATAGGATCGGAAAATTCAAAGTGTATTGCAAAAACCAGGTTGAAAAAAGTTAGAAAGAACTTGAAAGAGAAAAATGCAGAGCTACAATGAAGGAAAAATCATATATTCCTTAGTTAGAGGGGTCGAAGCCTATTTATAGAAGAGCTCCAATGGACCCAGATACAAGGTGGTCCCAAGGGACAAGATCGTACGTAGGTACATTGTCAAGGTAGTGGTGCAGGATGTGGTGGTGCATAGAGTCGTGGTGTCGGCTCTGGTACATGGTCAGGGGTACGCAGAACATTCTACCACTTCTTGTACTAATTCGTGTCACCACTACTTGTCGGATACGGATGTCAGAATCATGCATTTGCCACCTTTATAGATGTATATCCCGTACTCGTACGCATGCCTTGTGTGTGATGGTCCTTCTTTCATTTTCAAGGTACAATTCCCCTCCAAGCTTCCTTATATTTTGCTAAATGTTAGAGAACATCTTGGGATCTCCATTACCGTAGAAGGAATTTCCTTTACAAGGTTTCCATGTCGAGGCACTTTCAAGAGGTAGTCCTTAGGTAGTGTAGTGCCTCAGAATTTTACTTAGTTAGATAGTAGTACCTTATGTTTTTAGTATTTTAGTTTTTGTAGTTATTGGTTCAAGCCAGGAATTATTCGAAAACTCATAGAGATAGTTATAGATATTATAAATTTAATCTATAGTTTAGAAATACTAATTTTATCATAAGGTTTAATTATTGAAGCTGGTCCAAGAAATATTATTTATTATAACCTAAGGTGTAGATTGAAAAATTAAGAACGTGAAATTTGTCACATGTATGTTTATTAACGATTTAAGGATCTTAGATGAGTAAAATAATAAAGGATAAACCTAGGAAGTCTAGAACCTTCCCTCAGATGTTAGCATCTCGTATTACTCAGACAAAGTGGTTTAAACAACTTTAGGTGTGCTTAAAATGTGCAAAAACATGATTTAATATATTAGCATAAGCCGATATATATCGCAGATATAGGGGTCGATATATCCCCTATCCCCCTATGTTGATATTGAAAACACGTTGACTTCACACGAATGAAACCACAGAGCCTCGGGAAAATGGGGCAGGCGATATACGTTGGTTTTTATAGATCAAATTAGAGATTATACGCAGCGGAACAACAATCAAAATTGTTAATTTATCCCCACATGATTTCTAGATCTACTTCTTCACATACATATATCTATTGAATCAAAGATATGAATAGAAAATTACCTCAAGTCCTTCCTTGCTGCTATCTTTTTGTATGGAAAAAATCCTTGAGATCTCACACGAAGATCTTCCAAAATTTTCTCAGCACACAAAGAACGAGTGTGGGCTTACTATACAAAATAATAGGCAAAATCTATTTATCAGATGTTCTCAACACATGAGATCTGATAAAGTTTGGACCTAAGTTTATGAAGAACAGTGACCTATGCTTGTATCACTGTTCTTTTTCTCTCAGAGGGATTTCACAATATATTTTCTATCCCTGAAAAGTATCGTTCTGAAAAACTGATATCCTATATTTAATATATCCAATATATTAAAAATAAAATATTAGTTATTTTAAACAATTTGAAAATAACTAATCAGTTATCTGATTTTGATTAAATAATAATATTTTAATCATATTACAATATCTCATTATTTATTTAATATTTAAATAACTAAAATTGTGGAACCAAGAAACTACCAAGAGCTTCTTATGCTTGTAGCACAGTGACTGTGCACTGTGCTACACGTGTACCACATGTCAGGGAAGGCATGTGATTTTTCCCAAAAATAAATTAATTCAAAATTAATTATATTTTTGTTAAATCAAATAATTAATTAATTCTCAATAAATTAATTACACATAATTATACAATAATTATGTTTAGTGCATAGAAAAATATTTTACTTATCAAATAAGTCATTTTGCTCATTTTTGTATTTTCCTTTGTTAGTGTTTGCTTGAGCCATTTCGGGGACCATGGACCTATAACATTAAGCTCTAATAAATTGAAACTAAATGATTAAACTCTTTAATCATTATAGTTAATTTATTAATTATGATATTTCTCCACTATATATTCAGAATTTCACTCTTTATGTTATAGATATATTTTTATAGAAATCTTATCATAAGTCGTCCATTGATATAACCATCTTACAATAGTTAAACCCTCTAATTAATTATTTCATATATTAGAATGGTAGAATTACCATTTTACCTTTCTAATTTACTTCTTATTCCTTAAGTACCATTAATTCACTAGTGAATAATTAATCTATAATCTAATTATAGATTTGAGCAAAAAATCATTCAATTCCAGAATTAACCCTTAAGGGAACTAATATACGATCTGTTCGGAAAGATTAGACTCCGTATTGTTTATACATGTTCCTAGCCATCCATGATATTAAATCTCCAAAACAAAAGCCATTAGCCTCATTCTATGAAGAGACCTTAACGAATGAATCAAAAGATTTAATAATCATGAACATGAGTTCATGAACACTCAGGATTTAGGCTGATCTATAAATGATCATCAGTTATGATGTGAATTACAAGTATTTATTGTTAAATAGTTTTTGGATAAAGACTTTTATTCGTATCGGTCCATGTCATATATAATCATATTATATAAAGCACATTTACTGAGATGTCTTACCACATCAATAATCTGAATCTAGATTATTTGTATCAACATGATACTCAGCAAATTGTACTTACAACCCCAATTAAAGAATTGCATAACTTCAATTTGTTGTTGTTGACTGGTTTTATTCATTCATGTGATCTTAATTCTCTCGCACTAATACAAGATCACATCCTCAATAATGAATATGGAATTTTTCTGATATTTACAAAATTATTCAAACAATAATTTAATAATCTAAATATAACAATAATAAACCATTGTATTTATTTACTCATTGAAATAATAAATGTCTTTTACATGCTTTTAGGACATACTTCTAACAATCTCCCACTTGTACTTAAAGCAAGTGAGGCATTTCTCTCAATCCCATATTACGTACATGACCCTCGAATTGCTTTGTAGGAAGCGTCTTCGTGAACGGGTCTGCTAGGTTGTGTTCTGATGCGATTTTCAGAATGGACACATCTCCTCTATGTACGATTTCTCTGACCAAGTGTTATTTGCGCTCTATATGCTTTCCCCTGTTGTGGCATCTTGGTTCTTTAGAATTGGCCACTGCTCCACTGTTGTCACAGTAAAGAACAAGTGGTTTCTCCACTTCTGGAACCACTTCCAGATCTGTCTAGAACTTTTTTAGCCAAACTGCTTCTTTAGCTGCTTCACAAGTTGCTATGTATTCAACTTCCAGGTTGAATCAGCTATACTGGAATGCTTAATGCTTATCCAGACAGCTGCTCCACCACCAAGAGTGAATACTGACCTAGAAGTAGGCTTTCTACTATCCTTGTCTAATTGAAAATCTGAGTCAGTGTATCCAGTAGGTTCCAGGTCACTACCCGAATATACTATCATATAGTTCCTCGTTCTCCTGAGATACTTGAGAATATGTTTCAGCGCAATCTAGTGTTCCAAACCTGGATTTGACTGATAACGACTGACAACCCCTACTGCATAACATATGTCAGGTCTAGCACATTACATTGCATACATTAGGCTCCCTACAGCTGATGTATAGGGATACTTTCTCATGTCCTCTTGCTCTTGTGGTGTCTTTGGACACTGATCTTTGCAAAGAGTAATTCCATGCCTGGTCGGCAAATGACCTTTTTCGGAATTTTTCATAGAGAATCTTTGAAGCACTTTATCAATATAATTTGCTTGTGAAAGTGCCAGGAGCTTGTTCTTTCTATCTCTTAGAATTTTAATGCCTAGAACATAGCTCGCTTCTCCCAAATCTTTCATTTGGAATTTGTCAACAAACCATTTCTTTACATTTGATAATGTCTCTACATCATTCGCAATGAGTAGGATATCATCAACATAAAGAACTAAGAAAACCACAACTTTCCCTTTGATGTATTTATAAACACACGCTTCGTCAACATTTTGTTCGAAACCATATGTTTTAATAGTTTCATCAAATGTTAAGTTCCAAGATCTTGATGCTTGTTTCAATCCATAAATGGATTTAAAAAACTTGCATACCTTTTGATCTTGATCCTTCTTAATAAACCCTTCTGGTTGTTCCATAGATATGGTTTCATCAATTTATCCATTCAGAAAGGCTATCTTGACGTCCATTTGCCATATCTCGTAATCATAGATGGCAGCTATGGATAAAAGTATGCGAATGGACTTAAGCATGGCCACAGGAGAAAATGTTTCTTCATAGTCTACACCCTCTCTCTATGTGTAGCCTTTGGCCACAAGCCTTGCTTTGTAGGTCTCTACCTTTCCATTTGCACCCCTCTTCTTCTTGTAGATCCATTTACATCTGATGACTTTGACATTGTTAGGCAAATCTACAAGTTCCCAGACTGAATTGGGATACATTGATTCCATTTCTCGATTCATGGCAGCTTGCCACTTATCAACATCCGGGTCTTCCATTGCTTCTTTAAAAGTCAATGCATCGTCCTTTTCAGTATATGATACAAGAATGTGTGCCTCATGTTTGTAGCGAATAGGTTGTCTCACAATCCTCCCACTACGACGTTGCACTGGTTTTTCCTTTTCAGGAATTGTGGTTTCTTTGGTTGTTTTATCATTAACTGATGAAGAAGATGGAGATGAAATTTTATTTGTCATTAGTTCCTCTAAAACTACTTTGTCCGAGGTTTAAAATCATTCATATAGTCATGTTCTAAAAAGGTTGCATTTGTCGAAACAAATGCCTTTTGATCACTTGGGCTATAGAAATATCCACCTCTTGTTTCTGGAGCATAGCACACAAATATACACACCTCAGACCTTGAATCCAGTTTTCCAGATTTAGGTGTTAGCACATGAGCAGGACAACCCCAAATACGAAAATGTCATAAACTAGGTTTATTTCCATTCCATAATTCTAGTGGTGTGTTTGTCACAACTTTGGATGGAACTACATTCAAAATGTAATTAGCTGTTTGAAGTGCATATCCCCAAAATGATAAGGGAAGTGAAGAGTAGCTTAACATAGACCTAACCATGTCCAACAGGGTTCGGTTTCTTCTCTCTAAAACTTCGTTTTGTTGTGGTGTTCCAGGTGCTGTGAGTTGGGATAAAATACCATGCTCCAGCAAGAAATCTTTGAATTCAGAATCTAAATAATCACCACCATGGTCAGATCAGAGTGTTTTTAAGGATTTACCTAATTGCTTCTCAGCTAAGGCATTGAAGTCTTTGAACCTATCATAAGTTTCTGACTTCTTAAGCATTAGGTAAACATGACCGTATCTAGAATAGTCGTCAGTAAATGTGAAAAAATATTCATAACCACCTCGAGCTTGAATGTTAATTGGACCACATACATCATTATGTATAAGCTCTAGTGGTTCTTTGGCTCTATTTTCCTTTGAAGTGAAAGGTCGTTTAATCAATTTTCCTTCTAAACAGGATTCACAAACAGGTAGGGTTCCAACTGTTAGTTCCCTCAAAGGTCCATCTTTAGTTAACTGGTTTATCCTATCTAGACTAATATGACCTAATCTTAAGTGCCAAAGATACATGTCATTTTCTTTAGAAACCTTTTGTCTTTTGTTACTTTGTGGAATAGCTACTTTAAATAATTCAGAATTATTGAGCGATTTTTCAATTGGATTAAGCATGTATTGTCCGTCCTTTTGTTTTGCATGACAAATATTGTTCCCATTCCTTGAAATAAAAATCATATTATTATTAAAAGAAATGCCAAACTTTTGTTCATGTAACAAAGATAAAGAAATAATGTTTATAGTAATTTCAGGAATAAATAGAACATTATTGAAAACTAGAAAATTGTTCTTAAAATTTAAACAGACTGTTCCACATGTTTTAGCTGAAAGAAGTGCTCCACTTCCCACTCTCATAGTCATCTCTCCTTGCTCCAACTGCTTTGCGGACTCAAGCATCTGCAAACAAGAACAAACATGGTTAGTGGAACCAGAATCAACTATCCATGATAATTTATCTTGTTCCACCATACAAGCTTCGAGTACAAGTAAAAATAATTTACCTTTCTTTTTCTCTTTCGGCTCTGCGAAATACTTTGGACAGTTTCTCTTCCAATGACCATCGACATTACAATGGAAACACTTTCCTTTGGGTGCCTTTTGTTTGGGGTCATTGTTCTTTTTGTTCTCGGGTGCCTTGGATGACTTCTTTGCATTTTTCGAATTGTCCTTTTTAGGTTTGCAGTTGTTGTTATTGCTTTTCCTTTTCTTCTTTGAAGAAGATGGTTTTGCTTCAGCAACATTTGCTTCACCATGACTTGAGATCGTCTTGTTCAAAGACTCAAAAGTTTGTAATTCATTCAGCAATTGTGTTATGTTAAATTCTAATTTGTTCATGACATAATTTGTTGTGAATGTTGAAAAAGCAGGAGTTAAAGACTCAAGTATATTGCTTACTTGTGTCTTTTCATCCATGACTGCTCCATGCGTCTCAACTTCATGAAGTACACTAATCATGTTCAAAACATGCTCACGCACAGATTGACCTTTCTTCTTCTTAGCATTCACGTAGGTTCTAGTAGCATCATGACGAATTTGATCAGATGGGCGCCCGAACATTTCCTTAAGAGATTCTAGTATCTCAAAAGCAGTTTCCATGGATTCATGCTTTGTTCGTAAGGCATCACTCTTGCTTACAAGCATATAGCACTTAGCTTTGTTGTTTGATTGAATCCATGCATCAAATTTGTCCCGAACATGTTTCGGGGCATTGGCGCCACGTTCTTCAGGACATTCCTCATTTAGGAGAAACTTGTGGTTTTCTCTAACCAACAACATTCATATTTGATTTCCATTTTATGAAGTTATCACCAGTTAATTTTTCTTGTGCGATTAAAGCAGTGATGGGATTTCCAGAGATAGACATATTATGAATAAAATAAAAAATACAAATATTATTATTATATTTAGAAAAATAAATATCAAAGTTTTTGAAATTAAACGTGATGCACGAGCACAATTAAAACACCTAAAATAAAGATTAATTTCCACAATAAAACTTTCTAACAATTAAAGTGCCGCCTTAGGGTCAGTCAAATTAATCTTAGAAAATTTATAAGACATTCTTATCTTTATTGTTTAAAACTTAAAATAACTCATTATTTTCTCTTTTAAACATTAAAGTACCACTTAGTTTGGTCAAGTTAGGATTATCCACTCCAAAAGCTTAATCATAATTTTGTGAGTGTAACCCATTATTTCGGAGTTCATGACTTAACTTAGGACATGCCACCTTAGGGTCGGTGAAACCTAAAATACATCATTAGTTCCTATCTATGTAAGAAATATAACCTTGCGATTGATATGTCTAGACACCTTCTTTAGGGGGACGAAAACAAAGCCTTCACGAGGCGTTATTCATATCTCATGGTGTTATATTAATAATGGAAACCATGGGTTATGTTGAGTTATCAACCCTCTCCCACTCACTATTTTAAAATAAGACTTTTTAACCTAATTAATTCAAAATTAATTAATGATTCTTTAAACTTTATGAACATAATTAAAATTGGAAAGAAAGCGAGTTTCTAGGTCCATATCCAATTTTAAATTACCAATTATGTTCATCTAAACTTTACTAAAAAACAATTTTAAAATAATGTTGGTTTAAAGAAATAAAGTCATAAAGACTTAAAAAAATGGTGTGATATTTTACCAAGTTTTCAAAGAGTAAAACTAAGTAATTTATATGCAATTGGTTTCGTAAAACAATTCATATAAACATATAGGACAATCCTAATAATCATGTTTCTACCAATGAGATGGATGATTATGACTATGTGAGTTTTTATATATAGCACAAATGCATGAACATGTTATCAATCACATGAAAACAATTATTTAAATAAATAAACAATAAATGTTGAACCGGGTGTATTTGGCTATTTCTAATTTTACAACCTCTTTATAAAATTAATTTAAAATAAATAAAACCACCTTGATCTCCATCGAGCTTCTTTACGTTACTTTCGGTAGGATATGTGTCGTTGTTGGTCCAGAATAAGAATAATAAGAAAATAATTTTCTAATTATCTTAATTAATTAAAACAAAAATTTTAAATAATTATTATTTTTATTTTCCTTTTTAATTAAAATAACTTTTAATTAAAATTGAAATAAATTTAATTAAAATATGTTATTTTAAAAAAATTTAAATAATATTTTCAAAAAAAGTTTGTTAGGATAACAAAATTATCTCATTATTTCAATATCAAATTTCTAATAAATAGGATATTTAACATTTTAAATTAAAAAAAATAACAAAATAATTTCAGAAAAATAAAAAAATTATGGACCAGACGTGGCACCATTTGGTGCTGCCGGGGCCCATTTGTACCGAACTGTGTTGTCCGTACGACGTCCCCGGCAGCGGCTCAGAGGGCGGCCTCGGAGGAATGGTGGCTGAATTCTGAATCCCGGGCTCCGCTCTGACTTTTGTGTGATCGGAATTACAATTTTATGGTGTCAAAAACCAAATAAAATTACATAAATCCTATGCCCCATAATGGCTTACAGAACGATCTAATCATAAACAAATCCTAACCCAAAAACACCATATAATTAACGATTCAACATTCCCATGCATTCAATCATATTAAGCCATCCATTCATTCATCAGAAATAAATAAATGCATAAAATTAAACCCACACAGATTCAATATATATATATATATGTGAAGATGGCTCTGGTACCATTTGTTGGTTTTTGTAGATCAAATCAGAGATTATACGCAGCGGAACAACAATCAAAATTGTTAATTTATCCCCACAAGATTTATAGATCTACTTCTTCACATACATATATATATTGAATCAAAGATATGAATAGAAAATTACCTCAAGTCCTTCCTTGCTGCTATCTTTTTGTATGGCAAAAATCATTGAGATCTCACACCAAGATCTTCCAAAATGTTCTCAGCACACAAAGAACAAGTGTGGGATCGCTATACAAAATAATATGCAAAATTTATTTATCAGATGTTCTCAACACATGAGATCTGATAAAGTTTGGACCTAAGTTTGTGAATAACAGTGACCTATGCTTGTATCACTGTTCTCTTTCTCTCAAAGAGATTTCACGATATATTTTTTATCCCTGAAAAGTATCATTCTGAAAAACGGATATCCTATATTTAATACATCCAATATATTAAAAATAAAATATTAGTTATTTTAAACAATTTGAAAATAACTAATCAGTTATCAGATTTTAATTAAATAATAATATTTTAATCATATTACCATATCTCATTATTTATTTAATATTTAAATAACTAAAATTGTGGAACCAAGAAACTACCAAGAGCTTCTTATGTGTGTAGCACAGTGACTATGCACTGTGCTACACGTGTACCACATGCCAATGCAAGGGAAGGCATGTGATTTTCCCCAATTTTTTTATTATTTAAATACCAAAAATCCCAAAAATAAATTAATTCAAAATTAATTATATTTTTGTTAAATCAAATAATTAATTAATTCTCAATAAATTAATTACACATAATTATACAATAATTATGTTTAGTGCATAGAAAAATATTTTACTTATCAAATAAGTCATTTTGCTCATTTTTGTATTTTCCTTTGTTAGTGTTTGTTTGAGCCATTTCGGGGACCATGGACCTATAACATTAAGCTCTAATAAATTGAAACTAAATGATTAAACTCTTTAATCATTATAGTTAATTTATTAATTATGATATTTCTCCACTATATATTCAGAATTGCACTCTTTATGTTATAGATATATTTTTATAGAAATCTTATCATAAGTCGTCCATTGATATAACCATCTTACAATAGTTAAACCCTCTAATTAATTATTTCATATATTAGAATGGTAGAATTACCATTTTACCTTTCTAATTTACTTCTTATTCCTTAAGTACCATTAATTCACTAGTGAATAATTAATCTATAATCTAATTATAGATTTGAGCAAAAAATCATTCAGTTCCAGAATTAACCCTTAAGGGAACTAATATACGATCCGTTAGGAAAGTTTAGATTCCGTATTGTTGATACATGTTCTCAGCCATCCATGATATTAAATCTACAAAACAAAAGTCATTAGCCTCATTCTATGAAGAGACCTTAACGAATGAATCAAAAGATTTAATAAACATGAACATGAGTTCATGAACACTCAGGATTTAGTTTGATCTATAAATGATCATCAGTTATGATATGAATTACAAGTCTTTATTGTTAAATGGTTTTTGGATAAAGAGTTTTATTCATATCGGTCCATTGTCATATATAATCATATTATATAAAGCACCTTTACCGAGATGTCTTACCACATCAATAATCCGAATCTAGATTATTTGTATCAACATGATACTCAACAAACCATACCTACAACCCCAATTAAAGAATTCCATAACTTCAATTTGTTGTTGTTGACTATTTTTATTCATTCATGTGATCTTAATTCTCTCGTACTAATACAATATCACATCCTCAATAATGAATATGGATTTTTTTTTTATATTTACAAAATTATTCAAACAATAATTCAATAATCTAAATATAACAATAATAAACCATTGTATTTATTTATTCATCGAAAAAATAAATGTCTTTTACATGCTTTTAGGACATACTCATAACAATATATCCCCTATAGGTGCGATATATCGCCTCCATCAGGCCATTTTGAAAATTCGTAAAATCCGAAGCTAAAAACAGCCCTAAAACACTTGGACTTGCTTTTGAACGATTTTGACTGAGTTCTGGGCATCTGTTGAGCAGAACATTCAATTTTTATTCATTTATTTATTCATTCTAATGGGAGTTGGATTCATTCCATGAACTCTATAAATAGGAACCTTCACTTAGACATTTGCACCACCATCTTTCAAACACTTTTCAGAGCCTCCAAGCTGCCAATATCGATCTAGAGAGAAACACTAGGGTTTTAGGATTAAAAGCTTTCAAATATATGTTTTTCTAAGCACTTGGGAAGTAAGCTAGATTGTGATTTCGGTATTGACGTATAGATCGAAGCTCTAAGCTATCTAAGGTACTCTTAATCCTCAGGTTTTGTTCCTTACTCTTCCTTTTACTCTTTTCTTTATTTCAAATCTGAACTCGTTATAATGGCTTTTGGTTAGGTGCTTGATTTCTTGAAACTTAAGGTTTTCGGTAAGTTCTTATCTTGATTATTAAGATTTTCTTTTCATCCTCTTTTCTTTAGGCAACTTATGGTTTTACTGTTTGGTTTTAGGTGTTTCCAATCCCGCACTTGTCTCCAATACCCTAGTTTTTGGTAAGGAAAATAAGTTAGATTTATGTTATATGTGCTTTGTGCATCTATGTTTGCTTTTATGTCTTTTAGTCGCTTGGGAAATACAGTTGCTTAGATAGCAAATCCTGAGATTTTTATCATTATCGTAGACTATAGTAGTGTCTAAACCTACCTCTAAATAGTAGCGAGAGGACTATAGTGGTTTCTATCACAAACTACGGTAATGAGTTAATGGCCATTAATATTGTAGTCCATTTTTATGTTTTATGTTTTATGTTTTATGTCTTATGTTTTATGTTATGGTTTAGTAATTTTTCCTTACTGACATTA
The DNA here is from genome assembly GCF_963169125.1 of Humulus lupulus. NCBI lineage: Eukaryota > Viridiplantae > Streptophyta > Magnoliopsida > Rosales > Cannabaceae > Humulus > Humulus lupulus. The sequence continues at coordinate 277,292,313 of NC_084793.1, forward strand.
GGCTCATTCCGTTTTATTTAGATTGTCCAGGAAAACGAACATGGAAGGTGAGACAAATCCTAGGTGGCTTTGGCATGTGTATTAGGTGAGGACTAAATGCATGGATCGAAGGGATCGATCGAGGATGATGTTGATATTTGAGTCTTTTAATTATGTATTTATGATTTCCGCATTTAATGTTTGAACATTTAAATAAAGGTTTTGTTTTTCTTTACGATTTTATGTAATAACAATGGATTCCCGTATTTTGGATTTTATATAATAAAGTTTTATTATTTTATTTATGTATCCAAATGATAGTAGTTAAGTCTTAGTAGTTTTAAAGGTCCGAGGTCTTTAAGTTAGTTGGGTCTTTACCGGTAGTGAGCCCCTGCTACGTATAGGCCTCACTTACGAGGTTTTGAGAACAATGCCTCGCATAGCGAGGCATCTAGGTATGTGGCTCAACATTGAAGGAGTTTAGCATCTGGGCATGCAAGGCCTCGCCTAGTGATGTACCTCCTTCGTTTACCCAACCTCGCACAGCAAGGCACCTTTCTTCTCACGGGCTTTGCGCCAAGTCGAATGAGGCTTTAAGCCTCGCGTAGAGGAGCTTCGCATAGCTCCTCCTTTGTTTACTCAGTCTCCCACATCGCCTCCTTCATTTACTCAGCCTCGCACAATGCCTCCTTCATTTTACTCAGCCTCAGACAGCTAGGCACATTCCTTCTCGCAGGCGTTGCGCCAAGTCGAATGAGCCCTTAAGCCTTGAACTGAGGAGTCTCGATCTTGAGGCACCCATGAGTGCCAAAATAGTGAGTTGGGCCACGCTATGCGAGGTCTTTTCCTACCGAGGGGTGCACTAAGTGGTTGTGGGGGTATGTGCGAATGTCTAACGCTAGTTGGGCCTTGTATAGCGAGGTGTTCACCCCTTCGATGCTCACGCCCATATGCATCAACGAATGCTTGAAGGGAAATTATCCCACATTCACACTTGCCCCTGAGTCTATAAGTACACTTTTAAGTGTTCTTGTAGACTCCTTCCTAAGTCCCTTATATGACATGAATGACACTAGAGCTTTGCATTACTTCATGAAGCTTGGGAGGCTCAATATTGGTGTGTTATTTGATGGTATATGAAGAAACACAAAGTGTATTTGGGTGGTGTGTTTCTTTGTAATGTATAAAAAACACAAAAACAAAATAACTAAGGTGGTGATCCAAGTTCATTCTTGTAGTTGAGTTAGGGCCAATCATTTTTGGGTGCGGATCCCAGAGTTTCCAAGGCTCTTGATTTTCACCATTCATCCTAGAATTGATCTAATGGCTAGGAAGTGTTGACTTTCCTTATAAATACCCCAAGGCTTGCATACATTTCTTCACACAAAAACTTTCTTAGCCTAGTGGTATCTCATTTAAGCTAATTCCAAGAGCTCCAAGTTTCTATCCCTGATAAAGGCATTCTCAAGGTAATTTTCGCCCCTTTTCATTAGACTCGTCTCTTTTTTTTTAAAAACTTATTCTTCCTTATACTATTTTTGCATTGTAGGGGTACAAGGTGTTCTCTCATTCCTAAAGGTTCGCTCTTGCTTATCGCTCGATCCTTCTTCACACACCCAAAAGCCTATCCTCGCACATCTACAGATTCACATACACGTACTCAGGGATTCCTTCCTCCCCCAGTGATACACACGCCTCTTTTATTTTTTACACGAGGGTAGGGCCATAGGTTGGAATGTACCTGTTCTTTAAGGGTTATTTATTCCCATGGCACGTTAGGTGCGTATACATGGGTCATTTTTTTACACCCTTTACACTCATGTTGTAGATATAGGGTTATCTTCATGCACACACATCATCGAGTCTTAGCTTGCCTATGGTGTCTGGATAGTCTTTTAAAGTTCCGCCTGGTGTTGAGTTTATCGAGTTTCCATCCTACGACTCTGAGGCCGACATTTGCAAACCCTCTGCAAATGGGGGTGTGAGAATGCTCTACCTGCAGAGGTTATCCTACCTCAGTGTAACGACCAAAAATCACTAATATGGCTTAAAGGCCTTGATTAGTGTGCCGAGAGGGCATATTTGGTCCATGTGTGGATTAATTGATTAAATACATGATTATATGCTAAGAATGCCTGTTTGATTGTATGAATGTTAAATTGTGATTAAATGTTATAATTGTGAGAACCATAATATTATGTGGGCAAATATGCAGTGTGTGACCTGAGGCGATCCTAGGGAGCCAGTTAGTGGGAAAAGTCACAACAGGGCTTAATAGTTGACTTTGGATAAGTCAGGGGTATTTTAGGTATCGGGTAGTTATTTAGACTATCGGGCTATGAAAATAAATATATGGAGATATATTTGAGGTTAGGAAGTCTAGGTGGGAATATTGGGGAATTTTACCGTTTTGGCCTCGGGGACGTTTCCGGCACCCCGAGCCTCGAGATTGACTTAACGGGATAAGGGTAGACTGAAGTAGAGGAAAACAGTAGAACACAGAATAAACCGACCCTTTATTCAGCCTTCTCTCTCTCTTCTCTCTCAAGGAAATCACAAGAAGTAAACAGAGGAATTTGGAGGATTTCAGCTGGAATTTAGAGAATTAAAGAGAGGATTTTGAGGTTTAACTCAAGGATTATCCAAGGAACTTAATCAGGACTAAGGTAAGCATTGAATTCCCTTCTTTGTGGTTAGAAATTCTGAGTTATAGCTGGATGTTGAGATAGTTGCAATTTTGATATTTTAAGGTTGAATCTAAGCTAAAAGCTTGGGAATTAGCTGGGAACCTACCTGGATTCTGCGTAGAGAAGGAGCTCAGCCGAGGAGGTAAGCTATAACTCATGATTTAGAAGCTTAAATCTGAGTTTTGCATGGCTGGTTGAGTGTTTTGAAGTTCTTGAGTTTCAGGAATTGAAAAGAGATTTTAATGTGTGTTGGGCTGGGTTTTTCTGTTGAATTATGTTGCTAGAGTTATTGTAAAAATGTTTGGATCAATTGTTGTTGAAATAGGGAACTTTGAGGTGATTTTTGGGTAAGGTTTTAAGCTTGTAAATGGAGGGATTTCTTGGTTCGAAGGGAAGGGCCGTGACTCTGTTCTAGAGCACTGCGGCCGTAGGATGAAGATGAGCCAGGAGGGCTCGGCCAGGGGTGAGCGTCGCGGCGTGTGTCTTCTTCCAGGGAGGCCTTAGGTTTTTTTTAGGGCAGGGCCGCGGCTAAGCTTCAAGGGCCGCAACCCTTAGGTGCACACTTGAACGTTTGGGGATTTTAGGCACAGGAATGTGGTCTAGGGTGCTCGGGATCGATTTCCCCACCGTGCTTGGTGGAATTCGATGTCCCATAAGCTAGTGTTGTATCCGGAAACCCTTACCTGAATACTAATGGAACCCTATATTTTGGTTGTAATTAGGTGTTGAGGCTAGGGCTCGGGAATAGATCGTGCTTGAGAAGCATTGCTCATAAACAGTAACCGCAAAGATCAGAGGTAAGAAAACAGCACCTAGTTGAATATCTATAATGGGATAAAGGGTTCCCTATTGTGTATGCTTGAAAGGATGGTATTATGCCATGCAAGCTAATTAGTGAACCATCGGCCTAAGGGTGCTAAGGGTTACACTAGCGCACAAGGTGCGGCTTGGCCACTGGTAGCCGAGGACAACTTAATATGCACTGAGCTCGGTTTAAGCGGGCCAGAGTCAGTGGGGTAAACAGAGGGTGCGACCTAAGTTGTCAGCCCTGATTATTATGTGACTTGAATGTTATAAGTGATTGATTGCATTCCCGAATCTAAATATATGTTGATTGGTTAGTGTGAATTAATTGGTGAAAGATCATGCTTAGTGAATTTACTATTTGTTATTATTATTTGTGTTCGACATTGTGTTTTCTTGCTAGGCCTTGGCTCAAGGGTGCTACGTGGTGCAGGTAAAGGCAAGGGAAAGCTTGATCAGCCCTGACTTGGAGAGCTTTGCGAGCTGAATGTACATGACCAGCTACTCAGTCGCCACAGTTGTGGTTTAGGCAGGGACGCCAGACCCAGAAGTGTTCATTTTGCCTTAGTGTGACTGTCAACTGTCTGTATTTTTGGAAAGTCTGTAATCCAACTTTTATACTCTGTTTCTTTTGGGATCCCATGTATATAACTGTTAAATTATATGAAATGTAACTTTTGAGACCAAAACCTTTTTAACCCTAGCTCATACATGTTTAGTGACACGTTTTTAAATTAATGACTTGATTAGCAAGTCTTGCACCTTTATAAGTACACAGTGTATCGGTCTTGGTTATCCAGGGCGTTACACTCAGGCAGATGGCACGGGGCCTTTAGAGTGAACTCGAATCTGTTACTAGTGGTAGGGGTATAGGTTTTTCCCCATGGCACGAAACATATGACTCCTGACTAAATCAACCTTTCAAGACTGTATAGCCGAAATCACTTGACTAAAGGAAAACCTACCACCTAAACCTCCATCATTCTATGGTGATGGAGCCCCAGGATTTGGAGGTCCTGCTACCTTTGGGGGTGCTGATTATGATCCACTTGAACCTGAGTTCCTTACCATGGTTTTTCCCTCGTTTCCTCGTCTGTCCACGGCCGTACATCATAGGGTCAAGTAGTATGTGGGTAAACATAGGACATGTAAAGGGTTTTCTAGGGGGTTGATGAAGTCAGTCACTCACAAACTGCCTGTTGTCTCTGTCCAGGTATCAAACATGTCGAGGGGATCCTTGATGATTCTGAGGACGCGGACATCGTGTCTACTCGTACCCGAGTTAAGCTTTCCATCATGCTGAAGGACCATCAATTGTCACCGAACATCAACTTCATCATTCCATCTCGCAATGAACGTGCGTCTGAGTAGCCTGAGGGGCTTGTAACTTTCAGCGACTCAGTAATCAAGTCTAGAGGGGTCTTGTTGCTTCACCCCTTTTTCGTTAAGGTACTTAACTATTTTGAGCTGGCACCTCTCCAAATATCGCCCAACTCTTGGGTTGTGCTTAGTTGTTTGTATGTGTTATACAAGCAAGTGCACTCTTGGGAGCCTCCATGAGTGAGGTCCATCATCTGTACACTCTTAGGGCGACCCCAACAGCCCTTGGCATTTATCAGCTTTAGAAAGTTGTGGCTCTCATAGGGTACCCCTTCCTGAAGGGGTTCTATTTCCAATAAGGGCTCGTGGAAAAGTAATTTTTTCTTCACCAATAGCATATCCACTCAACATACGCGTTTTAATACATCAAGTAAGATTTTTCTACCTGCGTATATATATAAGAAATTTTTTCTTTACCCTTCTCCTCAGGTTTGTCTAACTATACTTATTTCTTTTTCTTGACCATAGGTCTTGAAGGGGTTGTCGGCCCCACCTTGAGTCTGGCAGCCCATGATCGTGTGGCGGAGATCCTGGCTGTGCCAGCTTCGCACAAACAAGCTTGCAACCTTTTCACTGAGGGAAATCTTTATTCGTGCAAGTTACTATCTCCAGATCAAGCCATTTCCCTGTGCTTCTTCTCATCCAAATCGACCATCCTAAGGGTAAAAGGAGATGATGACGATGATGAAGATTATCAATACTCTGAGGGTGACCATATGGATACGGAAGATGAGGCCGAGATGGAGTCTGAGAACTATTCATGTTTAAGATCCTTGGCTGAGGGGGCTCGAGATGTTGCCAACGATGGACATACTGATGGCATCACCTCTTGGATCCCGTCGCTGGTGATGGGTGGCGAGCTTGCTTTCTATCCCAAAGAGGAATTTCTTCCTCGCTTCTTTTGACAATGCCCTTGTACCCTTGGGGGCGTATTTGGGACAGGCATCTTTGGGTGCCTCGCTTCCTAAAGAGGTGACTCCGCACCCCTCTACTCCTTGTGCCTCTGTGGACGGATAAAGATCTTCCTGATCCCCTTCCTTATCTAAGCATGCATTGATAGGTATACATGTCTCCCCCACCGAGCTCATACTTCCGCTTCCCGGGGTCATCATTTGGCTAGCCAGTACGGAGAGGCCATGAGCCATTACATGGGAAATATTTCCGAAGGCGAGTGGAGGTCTATGTATGATAATCCAGATGCTGAGTTGGGCGAGGTTTATATGCGAGCCTCTATACAGGAGCTTGTCAAAACACTTAATGTATGTTTTTCGGTTTTGATATCACCTGACCATTGATGTTTTGTTTTGTTTCTTTGTTTTTAATTAGGCTTTCATCTTGTGTCACTGTTTTGTCACCTCGAGCTCCTCATCCATGCAATGGTTACAACTAGAGCTTGAGGGGCGATGAAGAACCTCTCCATGGCCGAGGCAGAGAAAGATGGTTTGACCACAGGGGTCAATGACTTGGAGGGCTAGCTTGCTGAGGTCGTTTGCCAGAGGGTTACTGCACTGGCTAAGGCTTCTTCGACTTCTTGCTCCAATACCAAGCTCAAAGCCACTAATCATACCCAGAATGAGAAGATTAACACTTTTGAGGCTGAGCAGGTAAATTCTAGGAATGGCATAGTCAAGCGCACATGGTACGCCGTGTGGAGGACTAATCCTGATGTCAACCTATCTACCTTTGGAGATTATGCGACTGAGAAGATTGCTGAGTGGAAAGGTCGGGGTGGAAACCCATAGGCCCTTCTCCAAGGCTTACTTATATATATATTGTTGTTGTGTAACCCTCTGTGTTGTTTTTTTTCTTTTTATATGAAACTCCTTATAAGTCTTTAATAATATGTGGGACTCTTGATTTCTAAGTCCTTGCTTATTTTTTATATCGACTACAATGATGCACTGCCCTTCCATGCCTTTGTCATTCTCTTTTGGTTATCATGGATAAGGGACTTTGATAAGTCCCTTTTTTTTTATGAATTCCTTATGTCTTCCTTGGGCTGATGATAATAGTCTTTTTGGTGCACCGTAACTATACTTGTCAGGACATATTAACCCTTCGAATTCTTGGCATCCTTTTATATTATTTGCACGTGTTTGTAATTTTGTGCGATAAGCGTCCTTCTCGTTATTATGTGTAGTACTATTTTTACAAGGGTCTGTTTTAGGAACCTTTTTTGCTAGACAGCTTGTTGGTCGTTCTAGACTTATTGGGGGATACCTTCCTTGAAGCCTCACCCCTTATGAAGTGTCAGCCTTCGGTAGGAGGTTATCTTTGTGAAGTTTCTTAACTCTCTTGATATTCATAAGGGTAACTAATCCTTTTGAATCTAAGAGATAACTTGCCTCCTAATGTGCCTTCTATCTGCCCCCCAAGTGCTTGGTGAAATTTATTCTATCGAGCACTTTGATAAATGTTTGCATAGAGACGAAATGTAGCATGTAAAGTAGGAAATACTTTCATTTATAATAAGTAGATTACAAAGATATTTATAAAACGATTACATCTACTGTGAGGTTATCAAGGTAACCTCTTTGATTCTTATCTGCTGAAGTTAGCATAACATAAACAAACTAAGTACAAATATTCTTTGCATTGGATATGAAAGTCTTACTGGTAGTTTTTTTGACGTGTTCCACATTCCATGCTCGAGGTAATATGGTATCATTGTTTGTAAGTATTTGGAGGTATTCACTGGGCAACTTGGTAGGTCCTTCCAATTCGCCCCTAAAACACCCGCCCCTGGGTCTCGTGTGTTGGGGAGTACTTTTCTAAGCACCAAGTCTCTTATTTTGAACATTCATTCTCGTACCCTCGAATTGTAGTATCTCGCTGCTCGTGTTGGTATGTTTCCACCCTCAGTTGTGCCTTTTGTTTTCTTTCTTCCAACAAGTGTAAATTTTTAGCCATTGCCATATGATTGACTTGGTCCTCATATGGATGTACCCTGAAAGAGTTAAAATTCATTTCAACCAGAAGGACAGCCTCACATCCATATGCTAAGGCAAAAAGGGGTCTTCCTAATAGTCGAGCGAGGCATGGTCCTATAGGCCTAAAGCACATTGGGTAGCTCATCGACCTAGGCTCCCTTCAGTTTTTCTAGCTTTGGTTTTAGGTTCTTCTTGAGAACCTTGTCAATGGCCTCCACTTTCCCATTGTCTTGTGGATCGATGTACCATCACTGAGAAGCTTCACCTTGTTCCTTTCTCCATACAATACCCCTTGAACATTTCCCCCTCAAACTCGGTGCCGTTGTCAGAAATGATTTTGTAAGGCACTCCATATCTGTAGACAATGGACTTGTTGACAAAGGTGGTGATATGTTTGGCCGTTATTTTTACCAGAGGTTCTGCTTCAACCCACTTAGTCAAGTAATCTACCGCTACAACTACGTACTTGGCCCCTCTTCTACTTACGTGAAGGGCGCCAATAAGTTCTATTCCCCAAATAGCAAAAGGCCAAGGGGTGGTCAGACTGATTAGCTCATTTTGGGGCTTTCGGGAGTACTTTGCGTGTCTGTGGCATTTGTCACACTTTCTTGCAAAGTCGCTACCATCCTTCTCCATAGAGGGCTAGTAGTACCCTTGTCTCATTGCTTTCTTGTCCGTAGATTGCCCACTCGCATGGTTGCTGCAATCTCCCCCGTGTATTTCATATAGATCTTTCATTGCTTCCTTCTCACCGACATGCCGTAAGAGTGGGACAGAAAATCCTCTCTTGTACAAGACTCCATCTACTAGGATGTATCGAGTGACTTTATATTCTATCCTTCGACCTTCTCTCTTGTCTGTTGGTAGAGTTCCATCCTTCAGGTATTTCATAACTGGGTCAACCCATGACTCTATGGGGGTGTTGATCATGTGATCCTCTGCTTCAGTGATGCTTGGCTTGGATAAATACTCCACGGGTACAGACTCAAGCGTATCTCCAACCTTTGTCGAGGCTAGCTTTGCGAGAGCATCGACATTGGTATTCTTTTCTCTTGGGAATTTCTCTATGGTATACCCCTCCAATTGATCCAAATAGCCTTTTACCCTTGCTAGGTATGCAGCCATATTGGGATCCCTCGCCTGATACTCACCTTTCACCTGAAACACTACCAACTGCGAGTCGCTAAAAATGTACGAATGTATTACCCTTAGCTCATTGGCCAACCGCAAGCCAGCTATAAGTGCTTTGAACTCTGCCTCATTGTTCAAAGCTTCAAATCCAAACCTTATTGCACAACACATCTTATGCCCTTGGGTCCAGTCATCAGGATACCTGCCCCAGCTCCCCCTTCGTTGGATGCTCCATCCACGTGGAGCCTTCATTCCTCAAACTTCCTTTCCTCTTCCTTATCAACCGATTCGCTTTCTTCTATCTCTCTGTCTTCATTTGGTCGATAGGTGAACTCGACTATAAAGTCTGCAATCACCTGCCTGTTGATGGAGGCCCTTGGGGTATATGTGATGTCGAATTGACTTAACTTAATCAACCATTTCATTAGTCTTCCTGAGGTTTCAGGTTTATGCAAGACCTACCTCAAGGGGTTATTAATTAGTACCTAAATCGCATGGGCGTGGAAGTAGGGCCTTAAGTTTCTTGGGGCCACGACCAAGGCATACACTAACTTCTCTATTTATGGGTATCGGGTTTCTGGGTCTGCCAAGCATTTTCTGATGTAGTACACGGGTTCTTGGTGCTTCTTCTCTCCTTTAACCAGGGCAGCACTTATGGAATCTCTCCTTTAACCAAGTATAAGTATAGCCTCTCACCCTTTTCGTTTAGCCAACAAGGGTCGCTTCCCTAGGTGATCCTTTAACTTGGCAAAGGCTTCCTCATAATCTCCATCCTAAGAAAACTTTTTTCTCCCTTCTAGGATGCTGAAGAAGGGGAGGCATTTGTCCGTTTACCTCGAAATAAGCATGTTGAGCACTGTTACCCTTCCCGTTAGACATTGCACCTCTTTCTTGCTCTTGGGTGGATTCATCTCTACTAGGGATTTAATTTTCTCAGGGTTAGCCTCAATGCATCTGGAGTTAACCATGAAACCCAAGAACTTTCCTGAAGAGACTCTAAAAGTGCACTTGAGTCTGTTTAGCTTCATCCGATATTTTTGGAATGTGTCAAACATCTCACTTAGGTCCCAGTTGAGTTCTTCGACCTTTTTGGTCTTCACCAACATATCATCTACGTGTACCCCCATGTTCTTTCCTATCTGGTTAGCGAACATCATTTTCACCAATCTTTAGTAGGTGGCACCTATATTCTTCTGCCTAAAAGATATCACTTTATAACAATAGAGTCCTTTATTCGTTATGAATGAAGTATGCTCTTCATCAGCCGGGTTCATGGGTATCTGGTTGTATCTAGAATAAGCGTCCATGAAGCTAAGTAACTCATGTCCGACTATTGCGTCCATTAATTGATCTATTCTTGGAAGCGAGAAGCTATCCTTAGGGCAAGCCTTATTGAGGTTAGTGAAGTCCACACAAGTTCTCCACTTTCCATTTGGCTTTGGGACTAGCACGGGGTTCGATACCCATACGGGGTAGACCTCTTCGCGGATAAATCCATTTGTCTTCAATTTGTCGACCTCCTCGTCAAGGCTGCATGTCTCTTGGGATCGAGTGCTCTTCTCTTCTGCCTAACTGGCCTTGCCTCAAGGTCAATATTTAGGTGATGGCACATGATGGAAGGATCTATCCCTACCATGTCTTCGTGACTCCAAGCGAATACGCCAAGGTTATCCTTCAAAAAATTTACTAATTTGTCTTTTATGTCACCTTAATGATTTTTTCTCACCTTCAACTTTCACAATGGTTCGTTCATTACAACGATTTCTTCCAACTCCTCCACATGTTCGACCCCAGGCTCCCCTGTGACTCGGGGATCCAACTCTTGAAGGTTTGTGCCTCCATGTATTACCATCGCCATAGGTTCCTGTGGCTTTATAGACATGCGAATGGAGGTGTTATAACATTCCCTCGCTTCTTTTTGTTCCCCTTTCATACTTGCTATTCCTTTAGGAGTTGGGAATTTGACAGCAAAGTGATATATTGAAGTTATCGCTTTCAATTCCCTTAGGGATGGTCTCCCTAATACTGCATTGAAAACTAAAGCGAAGTTTGCCATGACAGTGGTTTATCTGGGTTGTTCTCCAATGGTGAGGGCCAATTCTTTCACTCCTTGGGGTTGTATTGAGTCCCCAGCGAATCCATATGAGGAATGGAAAGGTTTTAAGTTCCTGATGCCCAAGCCCATCTTCTTCAAGGAGGGGCGATGCAAGATATCCACAGAACATCCATTGTCAACGAGGACCCGATGTACCCTCATATTGGCCAGTTGGATGGTCAACAACAAGGGGTCGTCGTGGGGGAAATGCACCCCTTGTGCATTTGCCTCTGTGAAAGTGATCGAATCATTCTCCCCTTTAAAATTCTTTAGGGGCCGCTGCTCTAGGGTCATGATACATGGGGGTGGATTCATTTAGCTTCCCTAGTATACTTGTCTCGCCCCTTCCTGGACTCTCCACCAAATCTCGGGCCTTCGAAGATAATTCTTACTTCTCCTTGTACTTTTGGGCCTCTTTCTTGGGCTCAAGGTGATGCCGGCCCATCCTTTGGTCTTTGATTTTCCCTTCTAACATATCTTCCCAGGTGCCCTTACATATGAGTTCCTCGATTTCCACCTTTAAAAGAGTACACTCTGCTGTGGTATGGCCAATATCCTTATGGTATTGACAATATTTACTAAGGTCCCTTTTGGATCGGTCTTTTCTCATCGGCATGGGTCTGTTGAAGGCAACATGGCTTTCATTCATAAGGAAGATATGTTCCCTAGTGTCTGTCAAGTCTATATAGAAGGTGTATGAGGTTTGCCTGGGGTCACCTTCGCGTTTGTGCTTTCTTTGGTGGTCATCTCTTGGCCCTCCATACATTCTCTTCTTTTTTTCACCATTGGAACCTTCACGGGCCAAGGGCTTGTAAAAGGGTTCACTTTTTCCTACCCTTAGGTTCTCATGGCCATCTTCAACACGAATGTCCTTTTGTGCTATTTCATAGAAGTCGTCTAAGTAGGTGACCTCCCTTTTGAGCATATTATCCCATAGCTAACTGCCTGGGCGCACTCCAACTGTGATTGCCATCTTGAGTTCTCCCCTAGTCAGGCTTCCACTTTATCTGCCTCCATGTTGAATCTATGGATATAGCTTTTCAGGATTTTTCCTTCACCTCACTAGTGTCTGGCATGGTGTAATCGCGCACTGCATGGTGGTGCTGGAGAAACTCGTCAGAAGATTATTGCCATGACCTAATGGTTCCCGGCATCAGCGTCTTGAACCACTTGTACACAGGTCCTTTCAGCATGAAAACAAAATAGTGACACCTTGCTCTGCTATTGACCCGTTTTAGTTTCATCAAATCGTTGAAGGCATCTATGTGGTACTTTGGGTCTGTAGTTGTAGTGTCTCAAAATTTTACTTATCTAGATAGTAATAGCTAGTAGTAGCTTGTACTATTTTAGTTTTCTAGATTATTGGTTCAATCCGGGATTTAGTTGGAAACTCATAGAAATAGTTATGGATTTTACAAATTTAGCCTATAGTTTAGAATTATTAATTAAGGTTTGATTAATATAGCTGGTCCTAAAAATATTATTTATTATAACCTATCGTTTAGATAGAATAATTAAGAGCGTGACACTTATCACATGCATATTTATTAAGGATTTTAGATGAATAATTTAATAAAGGATAGATCTAGAAGCTCTGGATCTTCCAGTAGTTGTAAGGATCACGTTTTACTCAGTGAAAGTTGTTTTACCAAATTCAAAATGTGCTGAAAGTGTGCAAAAATGTGTTTAAAATATCAGCGTATGTCGATATATCGTAACTATAGGGGCCGATATGTCGCCTAAGGTTGATACGGAAAACACGTCGACTTCACACGAACGAAACCACGAAGGATCGGGGCATAGGGGTGGGCGATATATCGCCTATAGGGGGCGATATGTCAGACCTTTGTGTTGTTTTTGAAATTTCATGGAACCGAATTAGAAACAGCCCTCAACAACTTAGATTTGTTCCTGAACATTTTTGACTGAGTTTTCAATTTATATTCATTTAACTATTCTTTTTAAAAGGGGTTAGTTTCACTCCTTAAACTCTATAAATAGGACCTATCACTCAGCAATTTCATTCATTATTCAAGCATTCTTCAGAGGCTTCAAGATGCTAAGTTTATTCTAGAGAGAAAACACTAGGGTTTTTGATTTAAAAGCTTTTCAATCTAAGATTTATAAACACTTGGGAAGTAAGATAGAGTGATATTTCGTTATTGAGATGTAGATCGAAGTTCTAGTCTATCAAGGTATTCTTATCCTCAGATTTAGTTCCTTATAGTTCTTTTATTTTCTTTCATTTTCTCAGATACTAATTCATTATTATGGCTTTTGGTTAGGTGTTTAAGTTTATTGAAACTTAAGGTTTTCGATAAGTTTCTATCTTGATGGTTTAGATCTCTTTTTCATCTCCATTTCTTTAGAAACTCGTTATTTTTACTGGTTGTTTTAGGAGTTTTCCAATCCCGTTCTTGTCTCCAATATCCCAGTTTTTGGTAAGGAAAATAGGTTAGATTATATGTGTTATGATATGTTATGGTATGTTATATATGTATATGAATATGTTTTATATTATAGTCACTTGGGTATTATAGTTTCTTAGATAGTGAATCAATCCCAAGATTTTTATCATTATCGTAGATTAGAGTTATGATTTACCCTACCTCGATTAGTAGACAGAGGACCTAGATGAGTTATCATATACTATTTTGTGATCTAACCTACCTTGATTAGTAGACTGAGGACCTAGATGGTTTTATCACATGCTACGGTAATGATTTAATGGCCATTAATATTGTAGTCCTATGTTTATATGATATACGTTTTTATGTTATATGTTTTATATTATATGTTTTGGTAGATTTTCCTTACTGGGCATTAGACTCATTCCTTTTATTTTAAATGGTGTAGGAAAATGAGCTTCGAAGGCAGGATGGATTCTTGGTAGCTTTGGAATGTGTATTGGGGATGGACTGAATGGATGGATTGCTAGAAGATCGAGGATGAAGTTATTTTGAGTCTTTTCAATTTATGTATTTATTTTTCCGCAATTAGTTTTTGAACAATTAATCAAAGGTTATCTTTTCTTTAATGTTTTTATGTAAATAACAATGGGATCTCGTATTTTGTATTTCTATAATAAAGTTCTATTTTTTTATGTATGTATTCCAAAATAGTAGCTATGTCTTAGTAGATTTTAATTGTCCGAGGTCTTAGAATTAGTCAGAGCATTACAGTAGTGCCCTCATAGGGGTTCATATGAGGCTCTTCGAAGTTAGCTGGGAGTCGTTAATCCTGAATTTCCCTTGTGAAGGGTGACTCGTAGTCGAACTTTTCATCGGCAATGTGCCCCCCAAACGTTGTGATGATTTTACTCCGAAGGCTTCTCATCTCGGTTTCTATCTCCTGCCTCTTTCTATTCAAGGAGTCCCTCAACTCCGAAGGGTTGGCCTTTCTCTTCTCTTTGCCCTTCGAAGGGGCCACAGGAGGTGTTTTCCTTACATCTGACCTTCTTCCATTGAGATTTTCTCTTAGGTCAGAGGGTGCCTCCTTAGAGGTGACTTCAGCTTCGTTCCTACGACAAGTGTTGTCCTTCAACCTTTGTTCTTGGGGATACTTTGCCGGCTTAGGTCCTTCATGGTGATTTTTCCGAGGAGTGTTGCTAGTGGAAAGTCGGGTCCTCCCGTCATCCATGGGGACAGTGGTTTCTCCTCTCCCACGCTCCTTCTCCCTGTGCTTGGGAAGGGAAATGCTCAACTTCCCTTGTAGAAGGTCGTTCAACGCCTCCTGCATGTTCTCTAGAGTAGTTTCCAACTTTTCATTCTTTTTGTGTAACTCGCATATCTCGTCCTTATACAAGCGAGTCCTTGAGCTGGAACCCACATAGTGTATTCGGTGACTCTTGCCCGGCCTGTGCATAGAAGGACCGGATCCCAGTGGCTGGATCGTGGTGCAACCAAAGGTCGAGGATGAGGGTGTGTTGGTGGCTCTGGATGACCTCCGTCAGGTCGGCCAGCCGAGGATGATACCTCTTTCTCCTTTCCAGGGGCAGGATGTTCTTCCGACATGTCTCCATGCTTAGGTGGTGGAGGGTCCCTCCTAGAGGCTCTCAGCTGTTGTCTGTCCAGGTGGACCTCAATATCTTTTAAATGACGTAGGTGTCTCCAACGCCTTGCCATTTTTCCTTGTTGGAATTGATGAAAGAAAGGTGGTTCCTACAGACGGTGCCAAACTGTTGACGGTGAAAACTCGTCAACGATATAGGATCGGAAAACTCGAAGTGTATTGCAAAAACCAGGTCGAAAATAGATAGAGAGAACTTGAAGGAGAAAAATGCAGAACCACAGTGGAGGAAAAATCGTATATTCCTTAATTGTCTGAGCATACAAAGAATTTTCTAACCCTTTAGTTTGAGGGGTCGAAGCCTATTTATAGATGAGCTCTAATGGCCCCTGATACAAGGTGGTCCCAAGGGACAAGATCTTACTTAGGTACATTGTTAGGGTAGTAGTGCAGGACGTACTGGTGTAGAGAGTTGTGGTGTTGGCTCTGGTACATGGTCAGGGTTATGCATAACATGCTACAACTTCTCGTACTAATTCATGTCACCACTACTTGTCGAATACGGATGTCAGAATCACACATTTGCCACCTTTATAGATGTATATCCTGTACTCGTATGCATGCCTTATACCTGATGGTCCTTCTTTCATTTTCAAGGTACAATTTCCCTCCAAGCTTCCTTATATTTTCTAAGTGTTAGAGAACGTCGTGGGCTCTTCATTAGCGTACAAGAGATTTCCTTTACAAGGTTTCCATTTTGAGGCACTTTCAAGAGGTAGGCCTTAGGTAGTGTGCCCCTGTAGCTTATCGGCCTCATGTTACGGGGTTTGGAGAACTATGCCTCGCATAGCGAGGCATCTTGGTATGCGGCTCCATCGTTGAAGGTGTTTAGCATCTGGGGATGCATTGCCTTGCATAGTGAGGCGCCTCCTTTGTTTACTCAGCCTTGCACAATGAGGCACCTTTCTTCTCGTGGGCCTTGCATCAAGTCAAATGAGGCTTTAAGCTTTAAGCCTCGCGTATAGGAGCCTCGCACAGCGCCTTGTTCATTTAGTCAGCCTCGCACAGTGAGGCACCTTCCTTCTCGTGGGCCTTGTGCCAAGTTGAATGAGGACTTAAGCCTTTCACCAAGGAGTCTTGATCTTAAGGCATCCATGAATGCTAGAATAGTAAGTTGGGCCTTGCTATGCGAGGCCCTTGCCTACTGATGGGTGCCCCAAGTGGCTGCGGGGGTATATGCGAATGTCTAAGGCTAGCTGGGCCTCGCATAGTGAGGCCCTCGCCCCATCGACGCTCACGCCCATATGCGCTGACGGATGATTCAAGGGAAATTATCCCACATTCACACCTGTGTTAGATGCCCTAATATGCGAATTAACCACTCAGGCAACGCGACTCTAGAATGAGACGTCGCGGCCCATGTTCAAGAACTGGAATGCGCCTTGTCTCTGACTGCTCAAGCACCATGGCTGTAATATACCTACGTCGCGGCTTAAATTCCCCAGCCAATAGCGTCACGGCTCTGAAAGGTAGTGCCGCTGCTCAAATGTTTCTAATGATTTGGCCTCCCTTTCTAATCGCAACGCCGCAGTTCTGTGTCCAAGCGTCGCGGCTCAAATGCCCTTTTTTGACAATTTCTATCTTTTTGAAGCCAAACGCGGTCATTTATCAATTACGTCCCATAAATCTGAAATATTATCAAACACAGGCAACAAAACGTCATACTGCACAAAAAATAACAAAATAAACTCAAAACATTAACAAAATAACCATTTTAAATCATATAAAACTACTCTATCAAACTCCTCCAAACTTAACGTTTACTCGTCCTCGAGTAAAACCTATTCACACTTTCTTAAACAAACTAATCATAGACATGAATCAAGTTTACCTAACAAGCCTCCCCCTCATGAAAACCATGCAATACAAGCTCATAATTTTCAACTACATTCGTTTAGAATTTCAATAATATCAATTTAATAATAAACTTCAATCTTTGCTACACAAATTAGCCTTAACCAATAAATGACACACAATCACAATACCATATGCATGTCAAATCTTCCAAATCACTCCATCAAAACCAAGTATTTCATATGCTTGCATAATTCATCAATCTCGCCTAATATGATAACACATGCTCAAAATTAAAAGGACTTTCATGGCTTATAATCGAATGGCTAAGGTAAAGGTAGATGAAAATGTCATTTAGGCTAAAGTATACCGTAAGCACACAACCAAACAAACAATTCTTGTATCAATTTTCAAACTCCAAAAACAATTCCAAATTTCCCAAATTTTCTTACTTTGAGAGAAAATTCATAAAGTGAAATATTTTTTTTCTCATTTCATTTTTTTCTAATGATACAACACTCCCCCAAACTTATTTCTTTGTATTTTCAATTGGAGTGTAGTTCATTTTCAATATTTTTTTCTTACTCTCTTTGTCTCTCAATTTTTCTTCTATTATTGACACAAATTTCTAGATATAAACCCAATTAAAAACCATCCCCCAATCATTTTTCATATGCCCATGGTTTACATCAAAGGGGAAGGTAAATAACAACGTTTCAATCAGGCTCAAACTAAGTGGCAAAAAAAAAAAAATCACATTAAGCTCAAAAGTTAGGCAACTAGGGATTTAATATATTAAGGTTGGCTTGAAAGGCTCAATCGTTTCAAAGAATTGCCTAAATCATCTTCCTAACAATGTATTATTCCAATTTCAGCTTAATCAACAAACTATGCAAGTTCTAGAATATTTTCAAATTTTGATCCACAAATCCACAAACCCACTTAACATGCATATATTAAAGGATTGTAAGAAATTTATTAATTAAGGATTTCATGACAATTAAAACTCAAATCAAAGCTAATCACTAAATTAATTTCACCAAGCACACAGATTCACATTGTATATTGTCAAACAAAATCACTCACATCACATGGTTATAAGTATTATTGGCTTCAAAACAACTTGATTCATAATTGTAAACAACTAAAACTAAAACAAAACCAAGTAATCCCTCCCCCAAACTTAAATAACACATTGTCTTCAATGTGTTACAAAAAGAATAAGGAAAGAGGATGTACCAAATCATGCACCACATTAGTATGTTGGTTCCTTTTTTTCTTTTTCTCTCTTTCTGGTAGGCCTCTAACTTTTCAAGGGCCACGACTCTAATAGGGAAGTGCCACAGCTCAAAATTGGTACATGCGTATTTGTTATGTTTTTCAAGTTTCCACGATTTTCATAATTACAATCCTAAGTCTAAAAGTCCATAATTTTAAAATAAAAACTAAACCAACATAAAAATTTAACAATAAACATAAAAATAATTGTCCAATTAAAATAAAAGAAAAAAAAATACTAAAAAGAACATGGGATGCCTCCCAAATAGCGTTATTGTTAACGTCATTTAGCCGGACGCTTGTTTTCTCTTCACATTTCAACTTTGATCAAGTCCACCCTCACATCCTTGAGAGCCATAGTGTCATGAGTGGACCCTCGTTTCTTGTTATTATAGATTGGTGAAACTTCACCTCGTTCATGTAACATTCGAATCCTCTCGCTAAAGAACCTTTTTAAATGATGACACACTTTTTGCATACCACTTTTAACCATGGATCTTTGCTTAGAGACTTCCAACTTGTTCTCTCCTCTTTTTACCACTTCAACTCAACAACTATTTGGAATTTTTGCTGCTGCAAAAACATTAAATGTTACCTCCTCTTTTTGAACTCGCAGCTTCAACTCACCCTGTTGTACATCGATTAAAGCCCTACTAGTGGCAAAGAACGACCTTCCATGAATTATTGGAATATTTTCATCTTCCTCCATATCAAGAATAATAAAGTCCGCAAGAAAGATGAATCTATCCACTTTCACCAATACATCCTCAATCACTCCACGAGGATGTTTAACTAAGCGATATGCCATTTGCAAAGACATGGTAGTAGGTCAAGCTTCTCCCAATTTCAACTTGCGAAAGATTGATAGAGACATTTGATTCACACTGATCCCTAAATCACATAAATCCTACGTCACCACTGAGCCCCCTATAGAGCATTGGATATTGAAACTACCAGGATCTTTAAGCTTGGGAGGTAGTTTCTTTTGAATTGTCACATTGCACTCCTCAGTAAGGGCCACTGTCTCATAGTCCCCCAATTTCCTTTTCTTTGACAAAATTCACATAACTTGGCATTTGTGAAAGTGCCTCAACACACAGGATATTGATTTGTAGCTTTCGAAAGATATCCAAAAATTTAGAAAAATGCTTGTCAAGCTTATTCTTTTGAAGCCTCTAAGGATATGGGATCTTGATATGGTGATCTATGTTTCTTGTTGTCTACTTCTCTAAGTTCTCTGTAACATTTTACCCACTCACTTCCTTCTCCTTATCAACCACTTTTGGCTCTTTTAACTCTTTGCCACTCCTCAAGAATATTGCATTGCCCTGCTCTTTTGGGTTTACCTTAGTAGTGCTTGGTAAGTTCCCTTGAGAATGTTTGTCATCAAAGTAGCCAATTACCCTATTTGAGTCTCCAAACTCTTGATAGATGCTCTGGTTTCAGTCATGAACTGGTTCAGTACATCAGATTGTGCTTCAGGTTGTTTTATATCTGTTAGTTGATGTTGTTGTGTAGGAGGGAATTATTACTGACTTTGACGGAAAGGTTGTTGTGCAACTTGATTATTTGTCCATGAGAAGTTAGGGTGATTCCTCCACCCTTGGTTATATGACATTGAAAATGGGTTGTTGGTTGGTCTTTGAAAATTTCTTAGGGCTTGGACTTGTTCCATAGGTATATTATTCATATCCATGGTAGGACACGGATTAAATGGATGAGCACTCCCACATGCCCCACATAAACTCTGTACTTGCATGGTTTAGGCTGACAGGTTGCTCTGTTGTAACTGTTTCGTTAAAGCTGCCACTTGCGATGTAAGCATGGAAATAACATCCAATTCAATCATACCAGCCACCTTCTTTGTTTGTCCCCTCTCAGTTGGCCACTGGTATTTATTCATTGTAATCTCCTCTAGCAATTCATAAGCTTCATTAGAACTTTTGCTCATGAACGCATCTTCTGCTGCATCATCTATTATTGTACGAGGAGTACCATTCAACCCATTATAAAAATTATGGACTAACATCCACTTCTCTATACCGTGACGTGGGCACTTCCTTAACAACTCTTTAAATCTTTCCCATGCATCATACAACAATTCAACTTCTGTCTGGTAGAAATTATTAATTTCCCCTATCAACTTTGCAACTTTTGCTGGAGGGAAAAACTTTGCTAAGAACTTCTGGGCTAACTGCTCCCTTGTTGTGATAGAATTAGCTTGCAGCAAAATTAGCCAACTCTTCGCTCAGTCTCGTAGAGAAAATGGGAATAATCTAAGTCTAACCGCATCATCACTCACCCAATTCTTCTTAAATGTTGCACATAGCTCCAGAAAATTGACTGTGCAAATTAGGATCTTCCATGGAGAACCCCCCAAACTAAATAGTAGACTGCAACATTTGTAATATTGCTGGTGTGATCTATAAATTATTTGGAGCAATAGTGGGGTGTCTGATGCAGGAATGCACTCATGTGACAGTAGGAAGTACATAGTCTCTAAGCGTCCTTGGTCCTCGTTCCACTGAGACCTCTGCAATATTTGGGATATTATTAACATTAGCAGCATTGTTTGTTGCATTGCCTTGATTCTCAACCATGACAAAATCTAGTCTTTTTTTTTTATCTTTTGGTTTTGTCTCCACATTCTTTGAATTTCAAAATCAATCGGTATGAGTTCATTTTTTCTACTTCGTCACACATACCAATAATTCTTGAAACACAATACAGCCACAAACTGAATGAGTACTTGAAATAAAAACCAATTTAGAATAAAATTTAACTATATTTATATTAATAATACAGTCCCCGACAATGGCGCCAAAAACTTGTTGTGATCATTTTTGAACTACGCAAGTATATGCAATTGTAACAAGTAATAAACAATAAGTAAAGTATCGTTCCCACTAGGACTGTTACTAATTACCAAAACTTAATTTTTAATTCTAATTGATTATAAATTAATAAATTCTAAATTTATAAAACTAAAACACTTAAACAATAAAATAGAACAATGGAGAACTCAAAACTAAATATTAATTCAATGGACTAAAAGTTAGGGTTATTAACCTCATCAACTATCCACCTATGTTTCTAATGCGAATTTAAGAATTTCTATCTCTAGTGTGATAACTGATTACAATTATAAATTATATTCTTACTATGAGTTATAATTCTCTACAATAAGCAATCTCCTACATTGGTGTGGTAAACTAACATATTCCAGGCATTAAGCATGTAATCCTTAAATATAAATCTAAATTATATTTAGATTTAAGCAATCTCCTACAATAAGCAATCTCCTACACAGATCATACAGGTACTCTCGTCAAATATAAATCTATGATTATTTAACTATAGCATAATTACCCCTCACTTCTCAGATCTCAGGTTAAAATCATATAAATTATCCATTTAGTGGCCAATTAACCACAAGCATTAAACACAAGCCAAATAATTTGCACAATTGATAAGAAAATCATAAAAACTTCATTAAATAATCATCAGGTTTCAGGAGAATCCATTAACACCCTAAATAAGAAATTAGTTCATGCTAAACATAGTAAAATCCATTAAACCAAATGTGAACAACACTAATCTAGAAAGTAAAAGTAAATAATGAAATAGAATGGTAGACTAGTTGATCTCCAAGCCTTTGCCCCCTCAGTGTGCTCTTTGAGTCTCTTCCTTAGGGTTCTCCTTCAGAAATCGTCATAATGATGATTAAATAGTAATATGTGCTTTGGATGTGAAATCCCACTTTTGCCCCTGCGTAAAATGCCCTATTCTGCGAATTAACCACTCAGACGCAACGACTTTATAATGAGGCATCGCGGCCCATGTCCAAGAATTGGAATGTGCCTCGTCTCTGACTGCTCAAGCGTCGTGACTCTAATATACTTGGGGCACGGCTCAAATTCCCCAGCCAATAGCGTTGCGACTCTTAAAGGTTGCGCCGAGGGGCTCAACTCTTTCTGATGATTTTTCCTTTCTGTCTAATCGCAGCGCCGCAGTTCTAAGTCCAGCGTCACAGCTGAAATGTCATTTTTTCAACAATTTTAGTCTATTTGAAGCCAAACACGACCATTTATCAATTACGACCCATAAATCTGAAATATTATTAAACACAGGCAAAAAACTATCAAACTGCACAAAAAATAACTAAATAAACTCAAAAATTCAATAAAATAACCCTTTAAAAAACATATAAGAACTAATCTCTCAACTGTGGTTAGACATAATTGAATCCATCTCATCATTTATTGCTTCTTTCCAAAAGGTAGAGCCCCTTCAGGAGATATATTCTTGGAAAGTTTTAGGATCATCCTCCACTTCAAGTACCATTGGATACTTCAAAGTTTATCCCTTGTGATTTCCCTCTCCTAGGAAAAGTGTCTCCACTTGAGAGGTTTCATTTTGTGATCCATTCTCTTTAAGCCTTTGGCTTCTTCTAGGAAATTTTGGTTGCTCTACAACCCTTGAAGCCGACTTCTCTTGAGTTCCTTCTTATGAGATCGATTCTTGAGGCTTATTGTCACTATATAATAGATTCTCAAAGAACTCAACTTCTTTTGATTCAATTATCACATTAGACTCCAAGTGTAATATCCTATAGGCCTTGTTATTTGAGGCATAGCCTACAAATGAACATTTGATGGCCCTTGGACCCAATTTGGTCCTTTTAGGCTCCGTGATCTTGCAATAGGCAAGAGACCCCCACACTTTTAGATACCTTAGGTTGGGCCTCTTTCCTTTCCATATCTCATATGGTGAAATTTTTTTCTTCTTTAGAAGAATCCGATTTAGAATATGACAAGCGGATAGCATGGCTTCTCCCCATAATGCAAAACTCAAATTAGCATGTAATAACATAACATTTATCATTTCAACATATATTATATTCTTTGTTTCTGCTATACCATTTTGTTGGGGTGTATAAGGGCTTGTACACTCATGTATTACACCTTGCATCTCACAAAACACATTGAATTCATTGGAAAAGGATTCACCACCCCAATCACTTTTAATAACTTTAATTTTCTTTTCCAATTGATATTCAACTTTAGCTTTATAGATTTTAAACATGCTAAAGGCCTCATCCTTATTCTTAAGCAAGTATACATATGTGAATATAGAACAAACACCAATAAAGGAAATAAAGTACCTATATCCACCCCTAGTAATTATTTCATTCAATTCACATAAATCACTATGTATCAAATGTAACAAGTTAGTTTCTCTTTCAACACTTGGAAAATGTTTCTTTACCATCTTAGATTTAATACATAACTCACATTTATCATGATCAACATCATTGCATACAATTAATCCACATGTAATAACTCTTTTAATTGTACTATATCCTATATGAGTAAGTCTACTATGCCACAACGTTATAGAAGCAAAGCCAAACATATAAAAGGAAGATATGCATGCATTATTATCAAAAGAAGAGTATTTGATACATAATTTTATCAGTCCATCACACACATACCATTTCCCCACAAAGAAATCCCCCTTCCACAAGATTAACTTGCCGAACTTATAAACAACTTTGAAGCTTGGTTAGCTCAACAAATGCCCACTCACACAATTCCTACTCATATTCGGAACATACAATACATTGGTCAAAATAAAATTATTTCCGGATGTGAAGTAGAGATTAACATTCCCCTTGCCCAACACCCTTGATCTATGCTCGTTTCCCATTTGGATCTCATGGCCATCCTTTGACTCTTCAAAGGTTTTGAAGACCTCTCTATCATATGTTACATGAATGGTGGGACACGTGTCATACAACCACCCTTGCTCTTTTCCTTGGATGGCATTCACCTCACTCAAGGTTGCAACAACCTTTTCTTTGGTTGTGTTGACCTTTGATCCATGGTTGTGCAACTTACATTCTCTAGCCATGTGATCACTCTTGCCACAAACAAAACAATGACCTCTCACACCCTTGAATTTCCCTTCATTCTTCTTAGGGGCTAAATATGTATCCTTCTTTGATTAGGGTCTCTATGGCATTAGCCTTGGAGGTCCCAACAATTGACTCATCCATACACTTGTCTCTAGAACGAGACTTCTCTTCAATCCTTGGGTGCTTTAGAATCACCTCCAAAGATATATCCTCATTCTTATGGAGAATCTTCTTTCTGTATCCCCTCCAAGATGGAGGAAACTTGGCTATGATCCCACCCACAATGAAGGACTCCGACAATGACATCTTTAGGGTAGATAACTTATTTACAATAACTATTAGCTCATGTACTTTAGGAAGTAAGCGTTTCCCATCAAAGAATTTAAATTTCCATGAATTGAGTTATGAGGAATTTCTTGGTGCCTTCTTCTTCTATTTGCCAATGTTGTACTGGTGTAGAGATCATATAGAAGATCTAATAGAGCATTGAGAATGTGGACTCTACAGATAAGCCCATCTTCTTCCCTTTTCTTCTTTTCGTTGATCACTTCTTGAGTATCATCATCCTTTGGAGAATCTAATGTCTTCAAGTCTTTGTCATGGATGTAATGAACCTTCAATGTTTTGAGGAGAAACTTGTTCTTGTCTTGCCATCGAACAAAGTTTGAGCCATAGAATCCATCTTGTCTCACTATATCTTGAGACATGAACTTGAGGGCTGAGATTGACGAGTTTTCTTCCATACTCTTGATGAGTAGATAAACCTTAGAGATAGACAATATTTCGTACAAAACATAGGTTTGGGGTTAGAGATTTTTTATTGTTTGGGGTTAGACTATATGAACGAAGTTTTGTATATTACAAGTCAAGAGAATAAACAAGAATAATCTATACTCTTATGGGGGAATAACAAAAATAACAAAACACAAATAAACAAGTGATAGAATTGACCTTTGGTGTTGAAGAACGTTGATACATAAAATCACAAGTCTATGATTTTATGTGAAACACAAAATAGAACCAAGGCTTGACAGAAATGAAGATTTGTTGTCGAAAAATCTCTATTCCTAGCCTCCTCCATGACATTGCTTGAAGTTACTACCTTGTAATGAGATTGGGAATCACAGGCCTTGAATCTTCATACAAGTTGAGCTTTCTTGATGAAGATCTTGGAGAAAACTAGTAATCTTGAAAGCTAGAGAGAGAGGTGAGTGATCAATTCACCAAAAACTCAAGTGACCCCTTTATATAGTATGGGAACCCCCATTAGGTTCAACCAATGAGATTAAAGCATTTTTTTTTAAATTTTGGAGCCACAAACACGTCATTGTACAGACTCGTACGAACAACCTAGGTGATGCAACACAGGTCCCCCTGACTTGGCCCACCAAATCTTGTCACAAAACATCCCCAAATTCCTCCAAACTTTTTGGGTACTCTTATAAATTCAATAGAAACACTTTGGACCCAAAAATATGATTTATAAATGCCTATACCAAAAGCCAACTCTTGCATGTTGAGTTTAGTGAAATCGCATGGTTTTTGCACCTCTTCATGCTTAACCAATTGGTTAAATACATATTGAAATTGGTTAGGCACGAAGAGGTGTAAAAACCATAACGGTTTCACTAAAGTCAACATGCGAGAGTTGACTTTTGGTATATGCATCTATAAATCATCTTTTCGAGTAAAAAGTGTTTCTTTGGAGTATATAGGTTTACCTAGAATGTTTGGAGGCATTTGGGAATGTCTTGAGACAAGTTTTAGGGTGACAATATAGTGGGACCTACGTTGTGTCATTGGTCCATGGAAACACAACAAAGGCGATGCATCGCCTGAATGATGCTGATGTGTTGCTTGGGCCGTCTGTACGTGTTCGTACAATGATGTACAATTACGTGTTTTGGATCCAAAACTTAGTTTAAAAGTTTCTAATCTTATTGGTTGAGTATAATGAGGTTCCTATACTATTGAATGGGTTAAAAGTTTAAATGGGTCACTTGAGTTTTTTGTGGATTGATCATTCACCTCTCTCTCTCTTTAGCTCTCAAGATTACTTGTTTTCTCCAAGATCTTCATCAAGAAAGCTTGACTTGCATGAAGAATCAAGGATTGTAAATCCCAATCTCATTCCATTGTAGTAGCTTCAAGAAATCTCAAGGAGGAGGCTAGGAATAGAGATTTTTGGACAGAAAATATTCATTTGTGTCAAGCCTTGTTCCATTTTGTGATTCACATAAATTCACAGACTTATGATTTATGTAACTTTGTTTTCTCTCCACAAAGGTCTATTCTTTCTCTTAATCTAATTTGTAATATTCTATCATTAAATACATGGTTGTATTGTGAATAAATGTTTCTAAATTAATGTCATAATTATTTATTTTTTAATTATCATGATTTGCATTCATACTTTGTATATGATTATTTAATTATCAATATTTGCATTCATACATTGAATATGGTTCTTGATTAGTCTCTACAGTTTGAAATATTGAATTAATTCTCATTATTCATTGAGGGATTAGAAAGTTTAAGCCATAAATCTCCAACACTTTATACAGTTGAAAGGCTAATAAAAAGACCTACATATTTGTCTCTAATAGAGTAATTCTAATTGAGAAATTTCAGCTTTTATGATTAATGACGTGTCGTAAATTAAAAAAATTATAAGCCTTCTAATCATTTCAAAAAAATGCATATTCTTTTGACAATACCCAAAATACCCCTCCTATAACTTTTCCCATCCATTTCCTCTTCTTTCTTCCCTCTCTCTCCCTCAACCCATTCCTCTCAACTCTCTCTCTAGAAAAAAAATCCATGGGTAAGGTAAAATATAAGAGAACTCAATGTAATGGCAAGTATTCCTCACTTAGGACACTAAAATACTACATTTCGAACAGATATGGGCTTGATTTTTGAGTTTTTTTTTTTTTTTGCAATTTTTTTTCAGATCTGAAACATTGAAATCTGTAGAAAATCGACATGGTTCGATGGTGCTCGATGCCTGCTTGTTGGGGCCTTCAAAATCAAGATTTTCATGAAAAAATCGATGTTGCTCGATGGTGGTTCGATGGTTTTTGATGAGATTCTTGCAAGATATATAATTTTTCACTCGGGTGTCCATTTGGGGTGTTTTTAATATTTTGGGTATTTTTTCAAGATATACACATTTGAGATGTATATATATACATCTGGGAAATGTAAATATTGGAAAAAAATGCAAAATGAAAAACATACCTCATGTTAATGATATGTTTTGGTATGTTATCAAGTTCTAAACTTTGAAAATGTGTATGTGAACATCTAAAACATGTAGATCTAAAAAATACCCATAATAAAAAAAATCACCTCAAATGGACACCTGAGTGAAAAATTATGTCTTTTACAAGAATTACATCGAGCCACCATCGAACCACCAGCGAGCAACCATCGAACCACCATTGAGGTACGTCAATTTTTTCATGAAAATCTTGATTTTGAAGGCCCCATCGATCTAGTATCGAGCACCATCAAGAACCAATCAAGCAAAGTCAATTTTCTACAACTTTTAGATATAAAAAATAACTCAAAAATCATGCCCAACTCGATGGTTTCTCGATGGTGTTTGATGCCAACTCGACGGGGCCTTCAAAATCAAGATTTTCATGAAAAATTTGACGTTTCTCGATGTCGATTTGATGCAATTCTTGTAAGAAACATAATTTTTCACTCGGGTGTTCGTTTAGGGTGAATTTTTTTTTATTTTGGGTATTGTTTTGAGATCTACACATTTTAGATGTTCACATACACATTTTCAAAGTTTAGAACTTGAAAACATGCCAAAACATATCTTGAACATGAGGTATGTTTTGCATTTTGCATTTTTTTTTTCAAGATTTACATTTCCCAAATGTTTATGTACACATCTCAAACGTGTAGATCTTTAAAAAATACCCAAAAAAAATCACCCCAAACGGACACCCAAGTGAAAAATTACGTATCTTGCAAGAATCGCATCAAATACCATCGAACAACCATTGAGCAACATAATTTTTTCATGAAAATCTTGATTTTGAAGGCCCCATTGATTTGGCATTGAGCACCATCAAATCGCGTCTATTTTCTGCTGATTTCAAAGTTTCAGATCTGAAAAAAATCGCAAAAAAAAAACCCAAAAATCATGCCCAAATCTGTTCGAAATGCAATATTTTAGTGTCCTAAGTGAGGAATACTTGTCGTTACATTGAGTTCTCTTATATTTTACCTTACCCATGGATTTTTTTTTCTAGAGAGAGAGTTAAGAGGAATGGGGTAAGGAAGAGAGAGATAGAAGAGAGAAGAGAAAGTGGATGGGAAAAATTATGAGAGGGGTATTTTGGGTATTGTCAAAAGAATTGGCATTTTTTTTAAATGATTTAAATCCCTAACATATTTTTTGGCTTTGAACCCATCATTAAGGATAAAAACTCAAATTTCCCTTCTAATTCACACTCCTTCGATGGGATTTTTTTTCACAAAGTGAAATCTTGATGAGTTGTGGAAAAATGGCAGCAAGGGGTTAGAGACTTTTATGGGCTTCAAGGAGAGTATCGACCAATAAGTCTAAAGTGGCCATCAAGCCGTCTAGCCAAAAAAGATCCTA
Source organism: Humulus lupulus (assembly GCF_963169125.1). Lineage (NCBI taxonomy): Eukaryota > Viridiplantae > Streptophyta > Magnoliopsida > Rosales > Cannabaceae > Humulus > Humulus lupulus. The sequence continues at coordinate 277,321,000 of NC_084793.1, forward strand.
AAAGAGATCCTTGTAAAAAAAGAACTATGCATAATGAAGAGAAGGACGCTTCTTGCGCAAAATAACAAGTGCGCACAAAGAATATAAAATGATGCCGAAAACCCAAAGGGTTAACATATCCTTACAAAAGAAAATATTCTCAAGGTGCACCAAAAAGACTATCATCACTAGACCAATGAAGACATAAGGAATTCATCAAAAAAGAGGGACTCATCAAAGCCCCTTACGCATGATAACCCAAAGAAGATGACAATGGCACACAAGGCCAATACATCCTTGCAGTCATTTCAAAGATAAGCAAGGATCCTACATATAAAATTTCCGCACACAGAGGAGAACTTAAAAGGACCTCAGACATAAAGTGTTCCACATATAATCAAAGACTTAAGAAGTTCCATGCAAAACAAAAAAGGTATAGGGTTACAAAACACCATTTTTAAAAAGAAAAAAAGTAAAAAGCCATGAAGAAGGCTCTACGGGTTCCCACCCTGACCTTTTCACTCGAAAATTTTCTCAGTGGCATAGTCATCAAAGGGAGACAGGTTGACATCAGGAATAGTCCTCCACATGGCATGCAATGTCCGGTCAACCATGCTATTCTCCGCATTAACCAGCTCAGCTTTAAGAGCACTAATCTTCTCAATGAAGGTTCGAATGGTGGCTTCGAGCCTGGTTTTAGATTGAGAGGATGACATGACTTTGGCCATTGCTGCATACCTCCTCAGCAAGCTGGCCCTCCAAATCTCTAACTTGTGCGAAAAACTCATTTTCCTCTACCTTTACCAAGGAGAGGTCCTTTATCGCTACCTTAAGCTCAGACTATAATTGATGCGTTGATGAAGAACTTGAGGCAGTAAAATGGTGACCCAGGATGGAAGCCTAAGTAAGTACAAAAAAAAACAGAAAGTCAATGATTGGGTGCTATCAAAACTGAAAGACATACAATAAGTGTCTAAACACATACCTTCATAGAGGCTCGCATATAAACCTAACCCAACTCAGTGTCCGGAATGTCATACATAGACCCCCATTCCCCTTCGAGGATTCTCCCCTGTCAAAGGATGCCCCCAAGGAGTGGAGGTATGGACTCGATGGGGGTGAAGCATGCACACTTGTTGATGCGTGCCTAGATAAAGAAGGGGACCGGGAAAGTCCTAATCCATCAATAAAAGGACGGGGAGCAAAAGGGCATGGAGTCATCTCTTTGTCTTCATCATCCTCGTCTTTATCCATACCTGAACCTCGTCCTCTTTATCCATCATATCATCCTCTGAGTATTGGTAGTCTTCATCATCATCACCGTCATCTACATCCTTTGAGTCAGTAGACTTGGATGAGACAGAGAATACATATGAAATTGTCTAATCAGAAGAAAACAACATGGATGAGTAGAGGTCGTCCTCAGTAAAAAGACAGCTAGCTTGCTTTCATATAGATGGCATAGGCAGGACCTTCGCCACACAGTCGAGGGTTGCAGAACTCAAATCAGGGCCAAACAAAAGAAAAGAATATAGTAAGACAAAACAGAGAAGAAGGATTAGAAAATAGAAAAAGTTTGCATGATTGGTTAAAATGAGTATGTTATGTAGACACGCTATTGGTACAGAAAAAAAAAATCACTCTTCCATGAGCCCCTATTTGATATGGAACCTGTAACGCTCCACGTAACTATGGCTGCTTCCTAGAATGACGACTGGCCCTACAAACCAACAAAAGTCTTTCCAGTCTGCTTTGTCTTCACTCGCATGCTTTCTGGGAAAACTTCCCAGGAGGTCACCCGTCACGAGACTACTCCAGGTCAAGCATGCTTAACTTTGGAGTTCTCAAGTGATGGGCTACCGAAAAGAAGATGCAACTTGTTGGCATAGGTAGTAACCATCAATACATTTAAGCCTTCTTCAACTATGTAGTTCCCTACCTACACAGTCTTAGAATCATCACACTTGACTTTCCCAGGCGATGTGGGATTGTACAGCTTTATCTGCTCTTTCCCCCTACGGATCATGGGATACTGACTGTCACAATCACTCTCCCTTAGGGGTTTGACGTCCCTGTCGGCCATACTTTTGGTTGGGTCAAGGCTTCGATACCATTTGTAATGCCCCATGTCATTATGGCTGCTTTCTGGAATTATGATTGGTCCTGTAAACGAACACTAGTCTTTCCAGCATGCTTTGTCCTCACTCGCACGCTTCCTGAAAATACTTCCCAGCAGGTCACCCATCATGAGACTAATTCAGGTCAAGCATACTTACCTTTGGAGTTCTCAAGTGATGGGCTATCGAAAAGAAGATTCATCTTGTTGGCATAAGTAGTACCCATCAATCCATTTAAGCCCTCTTCAATTGTGTAGTCCCATACCTACACAGTCTTAGAATCATCACACTTAACTTTCCCCAGACGATGTGGGATTGCACAACTTTACCCGGTCTTTCCCCCTACGGATCACGGGATATTGTCTATCACAGGACCCTCTACGAAAGGGTACCCTATGAGGGCCACAACCTTTTGAAGCTGATAAAAGCTAGGGGTCAATGGGTTCACCCTTAGAGTAAAAAAATAATGGACTTCCCTCATAGAGGAGCCACGTAGGTGCACTTGCTTATATAATATATACATACAACTCAACACAAATCAAGAGTTGGGTGACAACTGAAGGGGTTCTAGCTCAAAATAATTAAGTGCCCTAACAAAAAAGAAATGGAGTGGAAAGCCCCCCGCCCCCAGACTTGATCACTGAGTCTGTGAAAGCTATAATCCCCTATGGCGGGTCTAATGCACGATCGTTATGAGACAGAATGGTGTAGCTGATATTCAGTGATAGTTGATGGCCCTTTAGCATTTTAGAAAGCTTGGTCTGGGTCAAGGTGGACTCGATGCCCATAATCTTGAAATCGTCGGGAATCCTCCTTGACATGTTTGAAATATGAATAGAAAAAACATACAGTTTATGAGCAACTGACTTCATCAACCCCCTTGAAGGCTCCCTGTGTGCCTTATGTCTACCCGCATACTGCTTGATCCTATAATGTCTAGTCATGGATGGGGGAAGAAACGACGGAAAGGCCATGGAAAGAAACTCAGGTTCAAGTGCATCACTCCCCGTGAGCATGCCCTCGGCGTCTAGTGCTCTAGCATCGTAGGGGGACGGAGGTTCATGAGGCAAGTTTTCCTCTAGGCAAGAAATTTCACCTATACAGTCTTGAAGAATTAATTTTATTTTTTCAACGTATGTTTCATGCCATGGGGAGAAACCTGAACCCCCTTCACTAGTGACGAATTCGAGTTCAATCTCGAGGCCCCATACCTTCTGCCTAAGGTAAAATAACCGCAGCAGGTAGAGCATTCACACACTCCCATTTGCGGAGGATTTATGGACATTGGCCTTAGAGTTGGAAGATGACAACTCAATATGTTCAACTTCAGGCGGGACATTAAAGGATCGTCTAGATGCCATAGGCAAGCTGAGACTCGACAACATGTGTGCGTGAACACGACCCTATATCTACAACATGAGTGTAATTGAAGTAAGACAAGGACATATATATATGTGCGTCTAAAATGCCATGGAAACAAGGAACTCTGAATGAAAGTTACATACTAACCTATGGCCCCTAACTTCATAGAAAATACAAAAAAGATATGCACGTATCATCGACAAAGGAAGGCATGCCTGGGTGTGGGTATACGAGTTTGTAGGTGTACGAGGACGAGCCTTTGGGTGTGTGAAGAGGAATCCTTGGATATGCAAGGGTGGCCCTTTGGAAATAAGAAAACACCTCAGGCTCCCTACAGAACTTGCATGGGATAAGCATAGACGCTAAAAATAAAAAATAAAATAAAAAAAGGGTCAAAATTTCAAATTGGCGAAAATTACCTCACAAAATTCTTCTATTGAGGATGGAACCTTTAAGCTCTTGGAAGTAACTTCAAGATATCACCACTAGGTTATGTAATCCTTAATGTGATAAGACAAGTCCAAGCCTTGGGTATATATAGGAAAAGCCAAAGCTCCCTAGCCTTTGATTCAAATTTAAAGTGAATGGTGGGGATCAAAGGCATTGGCAACATTGGGATCTGCGTTTGGAAATGATTGGCTCTCATTCAATCTCAATGATATGCTTGGATCACTACCTTAGCTAGTTGGTTTTTGTGTTTCTTTATAAACTACAAAGAAACACACAAACAAAGTGCATTTTTTGTTTCTTCATTCACCACAAGACATCACTCGAAGGATGAGCCTACAAGAACACTTGAAAGTATACTTGTAGACTCGAAGGCAAGTGTGAATATGGGCAATGGACCCTTCAGGAACCCCGTGCCAAGCCACCTTGAATGTCTAGATGTCAAGACACAAGGGCCTCACTTTCCGAGGCCTGTCTGAAGTTCCCTTGCCTACCTGCTGAGACACGAGGGCCTCGCTATGCGAGGCCTGTCTCAAATTTCCTTGCCTTCCTGCCTAGACACAAGAGTCTCACTATGTGAGGTCCATCTCGAGTTTCCCTCGAGTGCTGTAAAGGATTGCAGACCTCGTGCAAGTGTGCACCAAAGATTCTTGTGAGGCTTGTGCCAAACATTCGTCATGGGTCTCGCTATGCAAGGCTTGTTGGTATGTCAAAGGGTCGTGCGAGTGTGAACCAAGGAAGCTTGCAAACCTTGCATCGAGATGCAAGGAATCGTCATTAAGGGTATCGCTATGTAAGGCCTAGGGGTACACCGAAGGGTCCTACGATTGCACACCAAGAAGGCTTGCGAGCCTCGCGCCAAACAACCATTAAGGGTCTCGCTATGTGAGGCCTGGGGGTATGTCGAAGGGTCACGGATGTGAGCGCCTAGATGTTGCCAAGGATTTACAGAGCTTATGTCGAGCCCAGATGGAAAGTTCAGCACACTTATATTCATCAAGGAGACCCATACTATCCCCATTGAGGAATCCATAAGTCAGTCAACACTCAGCAAAATATAAAGAAGTTCAGAGAAAAGAAGTATCTTGGAAATGTAAGAAAGAGCAACAGGTATGAGGCATGCATATGGGTATGGGATGTACAACCCTGAGGAAGACAAATGGATGACTCTAAAATTTCTGTCTCACAAGTAGTGGCGGTACAAACCCGTACGAAGAGTGGAGATGCTACCTATGAGCATGTACTAGAGCCGACACTACTACGTCCTGCACCAGTGCCCTGAAAATGAACCCACATACCTTTTTGTCCCCAGGGACCACAATGTATCTGGAGCGATTAGAGCTCTTCTATAAATAGGCCCAAAACTCTCCTGCTTGGGGGGTTGGAAAACTGATTGTATACATAGGTTATTGAGTAAATATAGAAGAATTTCCTCCATTGTTGTTCTGCACTTTTTTTGTCCATGTTTTTTCTAAGTTCTATCTACGTAGTTCTAATATTAAGCTTTGTGTTTTTTGACCTTATATCATTGATGAGTTCTTACCATCAACACAAAGCAATCCACATAATTAAATTCACACACCCAAGTTACCGTAGGCATGCAACAACGTACATAAGCATGGAATACTCAAAAAGTTATAACATACATGGAAAATTATAACATACATAAGATTTGTGCCTTCAAATGCACTTGTGTTACAGTGACCACTATTCTTACCTTAAACCCAGCAGCGATGCAATCACCTCAATTCAAGTGCCTTGCCGAGTCCTAAATCCAAAACATACAACATATACCACTTTAGAGGCTCATAACTTAAACCAAAGATCATGAACCAAATCTAACCTTTTCTAAGATCCATTCAACCTTATATTGTCCTTAGGAAAGTCCTAAAAAATATCACCAAGAAGTTAGAGAGGAACTCCCCAACAAACCCCACTTGAAACAACCTTAAAACGGCCATAAAAATCTCTAAAATATGTCCTTGTCGCTGCCAAGCGCTACAGCGCTACTATTCCGGCATTGGGGTGCTATTTAAACCCATAATTTAGCAGCGTCGAGCGCTGCAATGCTCCTAAATGGTGTTGGGGCGCTAATTCAATACTTGTCTGCTGACTCAATTTCGAACATCTATAACTTTCTCAATTTAAATCTATTTTTGACAATTCTTTTTGGGTTTTTCTCGACTTGAATCCCTCTATATCATCGCACAATTCTTAGGGATTAGTAAAATATCAAAATTCATGACAATCCCTAACTCCATAACCCCAACAAATCTCATGCAATAAATTTTTTTGTTCCATAAGCTATCTTTCCAATCTTTAAAACCATTAATCATAACTTAATAAATTCAACCCTAGAATGTTTCTAACCATAATAGATCAACAACCTAGTCTCTTATATGCATATAAAACCAACCATCACAACCTATTATGCTTTCTAATTAAAACCACCATTAACATAACCAAAAGCTTCAAGAACAATCAATGAAACTTTAAAAGTGTGAAAAGTTCTTACCAAGATCATGTACAACATCCTAAGCCACGAAAATATTCACCCAAAGCATCCTATACAAGCCTCCTCATGCGTGCCTAGTGATCCATACATATATGAAGAGATAATTCTTCTCCTTCTTCCTTAGATCTTGAACCTTAGTCTAGAGAGATATAGTGAGAGAGAGTTATCTCCTTTGATCATGTGTAAAGCAGCCATCAATTTCAAATTGTGAGTGAAAACTTAACCCTAGTCTCTCACTTTCTCTTTATAATGACTCACTATCACCAAATTATCATCCTACGCTTGATCTAAGTCATTCCAATAATTACATTAAACCCTTAATTCCCCACTAAACTATTAGTTTCCATTATCCATAATTAACTTATTTTTCATAAGTTATCTTTATTCCATTATGACCCTTATTTCAACAATCCTTGACAATAAAGTCCTTAGCACTTGAAGGAAATCCTGATTCATCAATTTTACACATAACCCGAGCACCCTCAGTATTTTCCAATGTAAAATGTCTTATGTAGATATTAATATCACATAAACATAATCATAAAATCACACAACACGTAATTTCACAAAATTACAAAAATACTCTTTAAGAGAATTAAATTACCAAATTTCCATCACTGGCCAAAAATTACTGAAATACCCATAAAATAGAAATATTGATATTACACATTGCTTTTTGGTGTCACTTGACCAAGTCCTCGGGGACTTAATGTAATATATGCCTATGCATTTCATGGATATTGTGGTAATTTTGGCTTGTGAGGGAAATTTGGTAATTTAATACTCTTGATGGGTATTTTGGTAATTTTGTGAAATTATGTATCATGTGATTATATGAATATGTATATGTGATATTATATGTAATATCCGCTTTTACTAGTAAGGGTATTATGGTGAATTGTATGACATTATGTGTTTAATTATATGAATTATGACATGTATGATCTATGATGTATGTTCATTTATGTGTTCTGTCAAGCAATCAACACACACGTGTTTCTTCAAGTATTAGGGGCCAAAGTGTAATAGAAGTTGTATTGTGGGGGTCAAAGTAGAATTATGGGTTTTATGATAGAAAGCGTAATTATCAAAAGTTAAAACTATTAGTTTTCGTTGGAAATTACAAGAAGGGTCATAAGTTATTATTAAGAATAAATTTGAGGTTGGGGACAGAAAGGTCATTTGGTTTTATACAGATTAGGTCAAATTAAATAATCTATTTATAAGAAAATTGGGTTTAGGTTTAGTACGATTTTCAAATCTGGTTTTGGGCGATATACTGAAGGGGAAATAGACCAAGAACAATCACTTGTTCTTGATCTAAGTTTTTGAAAGCTTGAGGTTTGAAGGAGATCACCAATATGGGCTACTGAAGGGCTAGGAATCTCATATGTAGCAAGGGTCTGATTTTTGGTGGCTGGATCTTGATATGTAAGTGTTTAACTTTTGTTTAAGGTTTTTGTCAATTTAAGTTTTTTAAAATTCTAAGATTTTTGTTATTTTTTTTGGGTTGATGAATGTCTAATATAGGTTTAGATATGTTAATATCTGGGTTCCAAAGGTTAGAACACATGTTAGGATAGCTGTTGTGGGGCAAGATTTTGAGCTCCCTATTGTTTAGGGATGTTTTGAGTTGAAGGGGTTGAGAAATCACATAAATTTATGGGGTTTTTTCGTAGTGGCACCGAGGCTCAAGTGATGAGCGCCATAGCTCAAATGCATCTCAGTTAGGCTGAAATTCTCTCTGACTTCGGTAGCGCCGTGGCTCAAATACATTTTTTTGTTATAATTTTTGGGTTTCTTATTTTGACCCCGATGTCAGATTTGGACATTCTTTATATGGTTGGAAAGCTTGTAGAAAGATCTATAGTCCTAGAACCTAAGCCAAGTTTAAATGTTATTACTTTGGAGATAGAATCATGAACTAAGCTTGGTATTAATCGATTTTGACCGATTTTGTTTAGGTTTGGCTAGAGAAGCTTGAACAGAATCACACTTGGGTTTTTTTATCAACTTAATTGCTAGAATTTAGGTAAGAAGAGTGGACACCTGCATGCAGGGTGTACGCTCGACGTACTTATGTATGGTAAACTTTGTATGCTATGAATTATATTTTGAATTATGTCAGGAGTTATGTTGTGATCTTTGTTAAGAATTATGCTATGAAATATGATGTGAATTATGTTATGAGTTACATTAGGAATTATGTCATTGGTTGTGTGATGAGGTATGTTATGGGTTATGCATGTTATGTGTGGCTGTATTATGTGTGAGTATATTGTATATTTGTGTGACATGCTTACGATATTAAAATGCATGATCACGTTACGACAAATTGCATGCTTATGTTAAGAAAATGCATGCTTATGTTAATTCGTGCTCAGTTGCACAACTGACCAGATTAGCAGTGGTTTACGGCCCAAGCGACACCGATAGTACGTGTTATGAATTTGTTGTGATATGCTATGAATTTTGTATGTTATGTGATGCTATGGTATGTAAAGTTATACTACGAGAATGATACGTTACAATATTAACTATTGCTGAACTTTATACTTTATGTAAGGTTATAAGTTAGGAGTAGTATAAGTTTTAGGTTGTGATTATATGAGTTAGCTTATGTCTATGTTTTGTGTTTTGTGGTTTACGCTTTATGTTTTTTATATATATATATATCTCATATTGTTGGGCTTGGGGATTGTGTCCTATATAGCTCTTCTTGCTGGGCGTTAGCTCATGAGTACTCTGTGCTGCAGGTAAAGGCAAAGAAGTGGTTACAACGCAATAAGTTGGAGAATTCTGGTAGAGGGCGTACATTTCAAGGATTTAATGATCATAGGGGATCGGGCCTACATTGGAAATTTCTTAAGTATTTATTTTATAAAGTTGTTTTGTTTTTATGGATTGGATTTTAAGTTGTTTATTTTACTTTATTTATGAAAACTACGAAACTTCGCAGTTTCATTTTTTTTAACATTTAAGTGGTGTTAAAGAACGACTTTTATCAATAAAACTTTATTTTTATTTTAAACTTTAATTATGGTAATTGTCAAGTTAACACTTTAAGAAATTGGGGCGTAACACTTAAGGCATATGCAACCACATTCGCCTTTCATTGATGATACACTATTTCACAGTCATAGTCTTTCACAAGTTCCAACCATCATTTTTGTCTCATGTTCAATTCTTTCTTGGTAAAGAAATATTTTAGACTCTTATGGTCAGTGTAAATCTCATGTTTTTCTCCATAAAGATAGTGTCTCTAAATCTTTAAAGAAAACACCACTGCTGCTAATTCTAGATTAGGGGCACCAATATAGGTTATGACATGATAACACAGATAAAAAATGATATGAAATTAGCAGGTTTGAGTTTAGAATAAATTATTAAAGGTTAAAATAGGTTAAACATGATTAGACACGATTAAATTTCAGGTCAAACCTGCTAAAACAAAAATGGACATGTTTAACACAATTAAGTACAAATTATGATATATATATATATATATATAAATGAATATGGCTATGTAATATCTTATTTTTGTATATACTTACTTATATTATGAATACTACATAGGTTAAATGAGTAATCTATTTATCTAAATAAGTTTTATATGAGTTAAAATGACATATTTGAACCTGTTTATTAAACATGATCTTGTAAATCACACTCTAAGTGTATCAAATTAAATGTGATCCTTTTATAAACAGCTTAAATAGGTCATAGTGGGTTAACATGTTTATAAGCAGTTTGGGCTTGGGTTTTCAACACGAATTATAAATGGGTTGGGTTTGGGTTTAACATTTGCTTATAATACATGAGCTTTGACACGACATGAACATGACCCATGAACACGAATTGTTAGCCCTATTCTAGATCATGGGTTAATAATGTTGTTCATATTCTTTCAACTGCCTTGATGCGTACACTATAACCTTTCAAGTTTCCATCAGTAAACAACCAAGCCCTTGTTTTAACGCGTCGCAATAAACAACAATTTTTTCCTTATTCGAAGGAAGACTTAGCACATGTGTAGTAACTAGCTTCTCTTTCAACTCCAAAAAGTTACTTTAACACTTGTGTGTCCAAACAAACTTCAAATTCTTCATTGTTAACTCCATCAATGGCATAGCAATTTTGGAAAATCCTTCTACAAATCCTTCCTTGTCTCAGCCAATATTTCACTACTTCAACTTTTGTTGAATCCACCATGTCTCCATCCTTGTTTACAATATGCACCAAGAATGCCACTTGAGGTAACAAAAAATTCACTTTTGTACTTGGCATACAACTTGTGTTCTCTTAGTCATTGAAGCGTTAATCGAAGGTATTCCTCATGCTCTTCTTCTAATCTAGAGTAGATAAGAATTCAATGAAAACTATGAAAAATTTATCTAAATAATCTTTAAACTGCCAATTCATCAAACCCATAAATGCAGCTGGGGCATTGGTAAGTCCAAAAAACATTACCGAAAAATTCATAGTGCCAATATTATGTACAAAAGGCAGTGTTCGAGATATCTTCCACCTTAATCCTTAACTGATTGTATCCCTAACAGACATCTACCATTGAAAAGACAGACTTCCCTTGAAGTTTATCGAATAAGTAGTCTATTCTAGGAAAATGATATTTATTCTTGATTGTCACCTTATTGAGTTCTCTATAGTCTATATAGGATCTAAAATCTTTTTGTCTAGGCGCTCCCCATGGAGAATGGCTTGGTCTAGTGAACCATGTATCCAGTAGCTCTTGTAGTTGGATCTTCAACTCTTTCAATTCCATCAGGCTATTCGATATGCTGCTTTCAAAATTGATGCAGTCTCTAGTGCTAAGTCAATGGTGAACTCGATCTACCCTTGAGGTGGCAAGCTTGGTAAATCGTTAGGGAACACACCCAAGAATTCTTGTACCACTTTTTTTTCCTCTACCCCTTGTTCCGCCATCTTAGTTATGCAATTACACTTGCCAAAAAATCTATACACCCATCTTGTATCATCTTTATCGCCTTCAGTGCAATAATGATCGAGATTCTAGGTACAGTAATTATTCCCATGAACATGAACGACTCCTATCCTTCTGGCATGGACTTTATCACCTTCCTCTTGCAGTCAATTATTGTGCCTTACTTATCCAACCAATCCATTCCAAGGATCATGTCAAAGTCCTCCATCCTAAACTTAATCAGGTCTACAAACAACTCCATATAATCTACCTACAAAGGAAAGGCCTTAATCCATCTTCTAGATATTACCAACTCCAAAGTTCATAACACGGTTCCAAATCCTATTGCATATAATTCACATGGTCTGTTAAACTTTTCCATTATTCTATCAGTAAGATAAGAATTAGTGGCACTAGAGTTTATTAACACATAACAAGAAATTCCAACGATAGAGACATGGCATGTGACCACAGAAGTACTTGCCTCTACCAATGCTTGAGTAAGGGTATAGACGTGTGAAGGAACCAAATTATAATATTTATTTGGTTCTTCCTTTGGAACAGCCTGCCCAAGCTATAGGCAGTTGCTCTTAATGTGGCCCTCCTTTCGACACTAGTAGCATGCATTAGCCTGACACTCTCCTGGATGTCGTTTCTTGCAATTAGGTGTAATGCCCCGACTAATTCCATACCTCGGACCATTAAAAACTATTAAACATAACTACTATTTTGAAATACATTCAAGAAATAATATAACATTATTAAAATCCAAAATACGGTACGGGATCCCATTGTTTAATACATAAAAACATAAACCTTTATATAATTGTTTAAAATACTAAGTGCGGAAATAAATACATAAATTGAAAGACTTGAAATAACATCATCCTCGATCTTCCAGCAGTCCATTGAATCAATCCAACCCTAATACACATGCCAAGCTGCTACGAATCCGACCCACCTTCCATGCTCATTTTCCTACACCATCTAAAATAAAAGGAATGAGTCTAATGCCCAGCAAGGAAAATCTACTAAAAACTTATATCATATATAATAAGACTATATCATAAAACATATGACGTAAAAACGTATATCATATAGGACTACAATATTAATGGTCATTAACTCATTACTGTAGCATGTGATAAAACCATCTAGGTCCTCAGTCTACTAATCGAGGTAGGTTAGATCACAAAATAGTATATGATAACCCATCTAGGTCATCGGTCTACTAATCGAGGTAGGGTAAATTATAACTCTACTCCGCGATAATGATAAATTTCTTTGACATTTTCTATCTAAGCAACTATAAGTCCCAAGAGACTACAAAACATATTTATACATATATACATAGCACATAACATATCATAGCATATAAACATATCATAACACATATAATCTAACCTTTTTTCCTTACCTTGAGTGTGGAGTAAAAGAAATAGAAGAAATTGCTTGCTATAAAAAACGTCCAAACAACCTTAAATACAACAAAAGATATTTATATTAGAACCTTATAATAAAAATATTCTTTCAAGAATTTTCTAAACCTCATAAAGTCATACCTTCAACCTAGAACCAAAATGATTAAATCCCGAGTCTTCTCTCTAATGTCTATCTCTAACAACAACACCAAGAGTTTGGATACTTGGGTAGATTTTATTGGCTATATATTGGCTTGATGGGGTTCAATATTTCGGCTATAATAGGGTTTAGATAGGCAATAGTGTTTATGGAAAAATAGAAGAAAAAGATCCCGAGCACTAAAAGGACCAGTGTTTCATCTATTGCTATGTAGAGTGTTTATGGAAAAATGGAGAGAGCTTTTGGGACAATGGATTTTGATATGAGATGTTTTTTGAGAGTTTTTGAGTGTGAGAAAAATGGTGAAGGGTAAGTCTCTATTTGTAGGCTTCAAACCCCAACTCCCTTCCTTGATTTTCTCCACACTATTCAACTTAAATTTTAAAAATAAAACCTTCCCTCCACTATATGGATTTTGTAACGCCCTGGTTACCCTAGAACAGTTACGGTGAACGGTGAACCGGAAATTTGACCCGTTACCCGAGTCCTTTGGTTAAAAACGTGATCTAAGTGTTATTATCAGGTTAAGGTAGAAAACCAGTAAAAAGGAAATGGTACATTTCGTTAAGTAAATAAACTGCTCATGAGCCTTTCAAAATGTTTACAAGTAGTTCGTAATACAAAAGAGTCGCTACAGTTCCAAATTTACAAACTCCGCCGGCCTAAGCGACAAAAATAGGGTAAACCCCTAGTCCCTCTGAGAACTCCTTGACCGTGGCGGTCAAGCGGCCCTGTATGTACACAATGTCGCCCAAGCTCTCCACTCAGGGCTGGTTAAGCTTTTCCTTCCCTTTACCTGCACCACATAGCACTCATGAGCCAAGGCCCAGCAAGAAAACACAATAAGACATGATATGATGTCAACAGCGATCATAATAACCATTCAGGACTACCAGTCCAGCAAATAGGTGACAATAGCCAAAAGTCACAATAATGAGCATCGCTCCCTCTAGCCATGTGACGATAGGGTCACCAGGGCTTAACTGATAAGTGATTCTTCCATATGTTCGATCAGGACAGGTGCATGGTGATTAGTCACCAACATAACCTTCCTCACGACTCTAGAGTCGAAGCTATGGACAACGTCCCTTAGCCACGTGACTAACGGTCACCGGGGTCGTATACCTTGGCTAAAGACATCTGGTCGTAGACTAGGCAAGCGCTTATAAGTTCATCGACCTTAGGGCCGGTCCCGCATTAATGCCATAGAGCCATTCAATGCGTAATCATCGACTTTAGAGTCGGTCCCTGACTAGTCAGTGTCTTTAACAGGTAATCAGCATTCATTACCATTTAATATGCAATCCACGTTCACATATATCAACCAACATGCCTCAATATCAAATCATGCATGCCATATACCTGTATAGGGTGCAACTGTATCCATACACTATTTTCTTACCTCAAGTTCGAGTGAGAAGTATGATAAAGACTACCCCTGAGAACGATCGATCTTTTAGTTCCTTAGCGGTTACCTAATCACAACCAATTATAACCTCCATTAATGAGAATCCACAATAATAGGGTCTTAACCTAAGCACCACCTCGGGACCTCGAAACATTCCCACACGGTGAGTATATTCGATCCCGGGCCTTAAGAATGGAAACCCCAAGTCAAAAACCCTTAAAAACATTCAAAACGGGGTTTGGAAGGAACAGGGTAGCGCTACAGCGCTCAACCCCTAGCACCACAGCGCTCTACTCAGAGCCTCCCAAGAGCCAGAAAACCTCCTGAGGAGCGCTATAGCGACTTAGGGTGGGCGTTGTAGCTCTACCTCCAGGCCCAAACACCCCTGAATCGACCTTCTTCAAATCCTTCGATTCTAACTCGATTTCCAAGCTTCCAAATCCTATTCTTGATGCCAAATGAACCCGAAAACCTTCCCAACACACCCCAAACATAACAAGCATGGGAACCCTAGCCAAAACTCCCAACAAAACCATGAATTCACCCTAGTAAACTCAGCTGCAAAACAAAACCAAAACATAGCAAACCAGAGAAAACCATGGTTAGAAACTTACCCAAAGCTTGGCCTAGGATGCTCTTCAATGGTGGAACACACTCCCAAACTCCCAAGGCTTGCTTCCTAAGCTTGAATCCTCAAAATTGGTTCAAAAACCACAAAGAATAGTGAGGAGAAGAAGGTACGAGAGAACCCCTTTACACACTCTGTTTTTTTTCCACTATTTTCTTCAGCCAAGAGTTATATCTATCCTAGGGGTGAAATGTCCATTTTACCCCTAGGTCAATTAATACTTTCTAAAGGCTCCCAAGGGCATATTTGGTACTTTCCTCCTAACTCGTTAATCATAATTAACGCTCTCCAATTCCCGTTATCCTCAATAATCTCAAACACCAATAGTTCACATCCCATTACCCTATATCTCCCGGTAACGCTCTAATCATCAAAATCACCCCGAGACTCAACCCAAGTCCCGACACTTAAACCTGTTGTGACTAAACCGCTAATCAATATTCTACGATCGTCTCATGTCGAATAGCTCGAACAAACCCACATCATAATGTGGTCTCGACATATATCTTCGACATGCATACAATTAACATTATATTATAATATAATTCTCATAAACATGCATAAACACATTTAATGGCATAATTAAACAATTATGGCCCTCCCGGCCTACTAATCCAGCCGTTAACCATAATAGGGAATCCGGGGCATTACAGTTTTGGCCAACCTAGTCTTACTCCCTTCTTGTTGTTACATCATCTCCAAGTATGCCACATAGTCTCCATTTAGTTCAAACTTTAGTCAAAGTCCAAACTACTATCCTATACTCGTAACTCTGGGCCCTTCTGTAGTAAAATTAACTTGAATGGAGCTGTAAAAGTCTGATTTAGGATACTTTTACATTGTTTGATAGCTAATTAAATTATCTAAAACTTTTTAGAAATAATATTTTTTCCAAAATTGTAATATAAATAGGTTAAAACTAGGCCCGAAGTTACAACACCCTAAAGTTACAAAACTGCATTGGCTTAACTAACTCTTCTTGACACATAATCACTTAATTCAAATAGATATAATCTTGCCTAGCTTTAAAATGTTAAAAAAATCAAATCCTTCCTATTTTTAACCCAAGCCTAAGAATAAACTATTTTGGTTTTCATTTTAATTCAAATACTTGGACTTAGTTTAATGCCACATGCTCACTTCTTAATACATCAAATAACATGTGCATTTAAATACTTAATAAAACTATACACTAATATAATAATATGCTAAAATAATTATAATTACCCAAACTATAATTATTTCTAACTCATAAAATCATAACTTAAATAATTTAAGCTTAAAGCAATCTTTATTCCACAACTCAAGTCATAACAAAATCTAACCTAAGATCATATTTAAGGAGCTTATAAGAAAATAATAACATTGGTTATTACATTAGGGCACTTGAGATGACTTTTCCCACTTCCTCCATTATTGATACCTTTTTCATCCTTAGCCTTCTTATATGCTCCTGATGACCTTGACCCTTCACTGAACCTCTATTTTTGGTTATTGGTGTTGTTGGAAGCATTCCTCCTGGCATCACTTTTGGCAGCTCCTTCCTTTCAGATCCTATCTTCCTACCTTTGAACAATGAATGTCATATCCACAAGTTGGGCATAAATGGTAGTTCCCCAAGTGGAAACTATCTCAACATTAAGGGTTATCATAGGCTTGAGCCTTCTCAAAAAGCGATCATTCCTAGCCATGACTGTAGAGATTAGATCGACCGCAAACTTAGAAAGTCGATCAAATTTCTTGGTGTATTCTGCTACTGTTAGATTTCCTTGAACTAGTCCAATGAACTCATCCACATTTGATGCACGTACAACAATGTCATCATAGTGACATGTATGGTCTACTCCACCAGTTCCCATCATATTTTTGGAATTCCTTCCTCAACATATGGGTAGCATAAGTTGCCCTGTCGTTACCCACAACTTGCATAAAATATAGGATCGACCTCATCCTACTCATCCACTCCTCAGCTATGATTGGGTTAATACTTCCCTCAAAACTTGGAAGATGCTGCTTCTAGAAACTTTCATGGAGTGGCTCCAGCCTGTCTACAGCTTCAGGGTAGACTGTCAACGGCGAAGGTGGCTACTGTACTTTTTGTGCCTCACATGTCGATATAGCCTGCTGCTGCCATACTTGCCGTAGCTCCTCCTCATACTATCTTATAGCGCCTCCATTGTAGCGAATTGTGCCTCATACGTTGGAGGAACATGTGCATGGTTGTTGCTGTTGTTCGCATTCGCATGAGTGTTCCTCATTAGAGAAGGTGGTGCGTCTGCATTACGCGGTTCACTCCAGTGTTCCTTCATATTGATCTATTGAGAGGCATATTTCTATCTTAATACTGAGTCCAACCATCAATACTCAATATGTCTCCCAATCCAATAGTAGCAAAAATCAATTTTAATTAGGTACCTAACTCCATTTATTCCATCTTATAATTGAAATATTTAACCAAATAAATAGTCATAAAACTCTTAAAATCTGATTCACAATAAAATTTGCTACTAAATCTGAGAACTAAACATCATGATATACATCCATTTGTTGTGAACTGTGAATGAATCGCTCAATTTGTCCCTTAGCTCTGTAGTCATTGTTGCCCCACATGGGTCCGTAGTGTAATCCACTCCTTGACACTTCACGAATCTGTCAACCGTGCAATTGTATTTCCTCCCTCGTGGGTGCTTCTTGCTCACCTTCTCCCATAGAATGTCCAAATCCTATCACATCTCCAATGATGGGATTCTTTCCTTAAGAACTTCAAATTTCTTCTTCCAGTCTAGCGTTCCTCCTCTCCATACCACATTTTGAATGCAACTATTGACCCTAACCAAATGGTGAACCAAACTCTCCATGATGCACTCCATTGCACCAGGCACCTTTATCTTCTTCACCTTAGGAATCTTCTTCATCGATGTCCAACGTTGGGCCTTGTTCCACACTCTCACCAAAACTCTGAGCTGATTGGCTATACTCATGTAACCACTCTAAGAAACATGTAAATCCAAAACATCACAACAAGACAATTAAAGCAAATAAAAAAAATAAAAACTTACAGAGCAATGAGTAGAGCTTGTCTTTGGTGGAGAGTGTTCAAGTTATAACAACTCCATAAATTTTAAAAACCTTTCGCTATGATAGAAATTGTAACGCCCCAATACTCAAAGTGTCACGTGTGTGAATTTAAGTAAAAGGAAATTAAGAAAAATAAATAAATTTTAAATTTTATTGAAAATAAAATATAACTCCTTATTAGAAGATAAGAAGAGGTTCTGGAATCCAATGTAAAATAAAACAAAATCATTTAACTAATTTGTAACAGGTCTCATATACTTTTTTTTAATGAAAAAAACTCTTAAATACTTAAAAGAAATATCTTTCATAAAAATGATTTCCAAAAATACACTATTATCTGTGATAGGCTGGTCAACCAAGTAGTGTAGGTCGGTTGACTGGTTGTGCTTAAATCAACCTATAATTTAATCAGAGGGCGGTCGACCGATTGAAGCAGGTCGGTTGACTGGTGTAATCGAGACTCGACAATTTCTTAAAAAAATGACTTAAATCAAAAACCTAAACACCCGTAACATGTTTATAACTCTTATGAACCATTAATATAGATCCTAAGACATCTATTCAACCTTAATAACCCTATTTACCACTCCTTAAATCAAATTATCAATCTCATATAATATAAACCCTAGATCTATTATGAAACTTATAGAGCAAGGTTCAAAACATTTCCTATCTAAAATCTCAGCCACAAATCCTCAAATCCTCCCTTCTTCTTCTTCACTTTCTGACACTTCTAGGATGAAATAGCTAGATCCCTTTCTTCGAATTCAAAAGCCTCAATAAAGTGTTTATGGAAATCTTGGAGAGAGAGAGAGAGAGAAGTCTCTTGATCTATGAGTGAGTGAGAGAGATGATCCATAATGAACTTAACCATAACCTTAGTCTTTCACCATCTATCTATAGTTACTTTCTAATACTTATCTCTCATCTAAGCTTCCTCATTAATTAACTTGTGTTTAGTAATTTCCTCTTAAACTAATAGTTTCAACTTATGGAAATTACAATCTCTATAATCAAATTCATAATTCCATTGTAACCCCAAATCTCCAATATTCCTAGAAAATATGCCCTTAATAATGGAAAGAACAAACATGTGATCATTTTTCATAATTTTTTCGAATATCATGAACATCAATTCAAATTTAAACATCAAGCATAACATATATATATATCATATAACACATAAATAAAAAATTACAGAATCACCCCCGAGCCAAGACCACAATTATTGAAACACCCTTTGTTAAGGAAAGCAGATATTATAGGTGGTGTAACTTCACTACTCCATTTTATGTCCATTTCTAGATTTTGCTTTTATATTTAAATTTTCAAGATTTTCCTTCGTACTATGCATGTGAATCTTGATTAGTTTCTAGGGTTTGTATTATTGAGTCTAGTCTTATTATTCATTGTTGATTTATAGTTTGTAAGCCATAAATTTCTTACAATAGTTTAAATCTTTGTTTTACCGTTTGCACTTGTTTTCTCCCTAGAATTTTTTGTTTTCTACATTATAAGTTTCATCTAGAATCTATCTAAATAGGTGGTGTAAGTTCACTCTCCCCCAATAATCAAATCGTATTTATCTCCTTGTTTCTTGTTTTTCTACATCACCATGAATGAATCTTCATCAATTTCAACTTTGAAATTTATGACTCAAGATTTTGTTAAATTTAATTGAACGAATTTTGTGTGTTGGCAAGACAAAATTAGGTTTCTTCTCACTACTCTCAAGGTGTATTAGGTTTTGGAGAAGGTTTTGAAGACCCTCAATCCAACAAAGCAGGATGACACTCAAGATGTCATTAAACAAAGGCCGGAAGAAGTGTATAGAAGATTAGCTCATAAGTCGGGGTCACATCCTAAACTCCCACTCTGATCATCTTTACAACCTCTACAACAACACAATTCTTACCTTAAGATCATAGAAATTAATCTTATGAAAAATTTAAGAATGACAATATACCTTAGTGGCAACAATGCAATAAAAGATTAATTCTAAAATTAGAATATCAATATAATTGTACTAAGTATATTCACATAAAAAACCATGACTTTTCCTATATAATTTTAAATAGATAAATATATTGATATAGAGATGGAGACAATATAGAAAAAAAGATAATACTCAAATTTATGGACTTTAAACACTTCGTGAATCAAAACACAAATAAACTTACTTCACACACAAGATCATCTCTTACCTTACTTAGAAAATTAGCCTAGAAAGTTTAACATTTTCACAATAATCTAAAAAGAAAATATGAAAAATAATAGACAAAATAAGACTAAAATTTACTATAATTTTGCTAAGAAAAATTACATATTAAAATATGTACAAAAAGTCCCTTTATATAGTGCTTCCTGGACTCAATTTGTAAAATGAACAATAATGAGAATTAAAAATAAAATACAAAACATTTTGAGGTAAATAGAAATAACACCACATTATTTTTCAAACGCAAAACAGATATTTGAGTAGTTGAACGTTATATTCAGCAAATAAGTTGACTTCACATTGTCACACCTCGCGTGCATTTTGAAAGGAGCAGTTGGTGGGGTCCACGCCGATTGAGAGACAAAGAAAGAAAGCAGCTGTCATTTGAATTTTGTACAAAGGAAAGGAATAGTTTTTTTTTTCTTTTAAAGGAAATTCATCTATTTAAACAAACCACATTACAATGATGGATTAGGTAACTACGCTAACACGGCAGAGATTACACAAGAGGGAAAATCCCTCATCCACATACTCGACGCTTTGGACTCCAAAGCCATCTTTGCTAAGTTATGAGCTCGGACATTGCCTTCTCTTTTAACAAAAGAGAAGCCCCCAAACTCAATGTGTTATATTATTTTATAATATGATATTTAAATTAAATAATGTGACAATGAGTATCACATATTGTAACATATATAAAAGAGAATTACAATATTCGGATATATGTGAATATCCAAAGAGTAATGATATGTGCACCCAAAATATGCACACAAATATTACACACAGTGACGTGTCACTAATTTTTAAAACAGTGGGTCCCAGTTTTAATAAATGTGACTGGTTAGACTAAACTGCCACATCACTGTGTGTAATGTTTGGGTGTATATTTTTGGTGTACATATCATTACTCATATCCAAATATGTAACATATTTGGAGTTACAAATTTGTAACTCCCAAATATTACCTAAATAATGTGTAGATTTGATGTTACATATTTTGATTTGAATTTCTCAAAGTCATAAGAGATACGACTGTTAGAGATGTGATTTTAACTCTCATAATGTGTATGGAAGTTATAAAATCAAGTGGGAATGAATTTGGAACGTTTTGAAAAGTTTGGAAATTTGGTAGTTGAAAACACATGGTGGTTGTGGCCAGTGTTTGTCCCAGGCTGCGGACTAGGGGACAGAAGCTAGTGGTCGCGGCTAGGCTTATTCCAGGCCACGACCAGAGAGGCTGACAACATTTTCCAAATTTCGGTTTTATCCAATTTTGAACGTTTCCAACAACCAAGTAACTCCCAAATTTGAAATAAAAAGGGTGTCTCTAAACTCTATAAATATGAGCTTATTGCTCACTTGTAAGACACCATTTTTCTATCCATTAGAGCACTTGGCTAGAAAACACCTAGAGGCTTGATAATCCCACAGAGTTGTTCCTAAATTTGTGAGAGTTCCCTTAGTTCTTGAGTAAGGGGGACATAAGCTTTTGGACAAAGGTTTCAAGCATTGTTCAAGTTGGTGATCCCCAATGTTCTTCACTTTGGTGGTGTGAGTGAGAGTGTTCTTTCTTTTTGTTCTTGTTTTTTCTTTTCTACTATTTCTTTTTCATCTTACTCTTCTTTTTCTTTATACTTGTATTTCTTGTTTAGAGTTGTAATCTTTTTATTTCTTTTGTTTAAAAAAACTATAACTTTATTTGGAACTTTTGCTTAGAGTTGTATTTTCTATTCTCTTCTTCTACTTCTTCTCTTATTCTATTTGTAATTTTTAGTCATATAGTTGTAATCTTATTTAATCAATCCTTGTTTATTTGTACTATTTTGCTTTGAGTTGTAAGGGTTTTTACCATTTCCATTTAAGCAATTTACATATTTCTAACATTCAAAAGCTTATACCTTTGTTTCAATAGAATGTGAGACTATCAAAATCATGAACCAAGACCTAGTGATGTTTGATAGGTTTGATGGATCCAATTTCACTAGGTGGCAAGACAAGGTGAGGTTTCTCTTGACCACTCTCAAGATCGCCTACATCCTAGAGTCCACACTTGAACCTCTCCCAACGCCATCCTACAAGGACACTCCCGAGGTGGTTGAGAAATGAAGGATGAGGGAGGAGGACAATCTCTTTTGCAGGGGTCATATCCTCAACGCCCTATTTGATAAGCTCTACGACCTCTACACCGAGACCAAGTCGGCAAAGAAGATATGGCATGAACTTGAGACAAAATTCAAGGCGAAAGAGGAAGGTACCGAAAAGTTTTTGATTTCTCAGTATATCGATTTCAAATTTTTTGGTGATAAACCTATTATTTCTCAAATACATGGGCTCCAAATAATTGTTAACAAATTGAAAGTTTTGAAGATTGAGCTTCCCGAGGCCTTTCAAGTTTGTGCTATAGTGGCAACATCAATACCAACTTGGAGGAGCTATAGGAAAAGAATCATTCATAAAAATGAGGATTATTATTTGGAGGAAATCCAAGAGCATATTCGAATCGAGGAGGAAACGATATGTAGAGACAAACTTGTGGAGAGGTCTAATGGAGAGACTTCCAAAGAAAATGCGGTGTCACAACCAAAACATCACAAAAACAAAGGGAAAGACAAGAAGGGTAATGAGACATCTTTGGGTCCAAAAACCAACCCAAACAATTTTAAGGGCGAGAAATGTCCTTGCTTTGTGTGTGGGAAAAATGGTCACTATGCTAGAGAGTGTAGGCATAGAAAACACCAACATGGACCTAAGGTAAATGCAACTCAAGAGGATAATATAGTTGCTACCCTTAGAGGGGTGAATGCGGTACAAGGCAAGGTGAAGGGATGGTGGTATGACACATGTGCCACCGTCCATGTCACCTATGACAAATCATTGTTCAAGACCTTTGAAGAGTCAAAGGGCAACCATGAGATTCAAAAGAGCAATGAGAGAAAATCCAAGGTACTTGCCAAAGGTACATTGAAGTCTTTTTCACCTCCAGAAAGAAAGTCACATTAGTGAATGTGCTTTATGTTCCCGAAATGGGTAGAAACTTGGTAAGTGGTGATTTTCTTAGAAAGCTCGACATTAAAGCTGTTTTTGAGTCTGGTAAACTCATTCTTACCAAATCCAATGTATTTTTGGAAAACGGGTATTCTTGTGAGGGTATGGTTAAGTTGTGAACTAATGATGTAACTTTGAATGTTATCAATAGATATGCCAACTCGGCTTATATGGTTGAGTATAATTCTTTATTTTTGTGGCATCTTAGACTATCTCATATAGGTTTCTAAACCATGAAAAGAGTAGTAAAATGTGGTATGAATGCATGCAATATTAAAAACTATGAAAATGTGAAACATGTGTTAAGGAAAAAAATGATTAAAAAATCATTTCCTAGTGTAGAAAGAGCATCTAATTAACTAGAATTAATCCATAGTGGTCTTTGTGAATTAAATTTTGTTTTAACTAGAGTTGGTAAAAGGTATTTTCTTACTTTTATAGATAATTTTAGTAGATATACCTATGTGTTTCTTTTAAAGCAGAAAGATGAGACTTTTGATGCTTTTAAAGTACATAAATTAGAAGTTGAAAATCAACTCAATAAAAAGATTAAGGTGCTAAGAAGTGATAGAGGAGGAGAATACTTCTCTAATGAATTCAATGCATTTTGTGAAGAAAATGGCATAATTCATGAGTGCACTGCAACATATACATCACAACACAATGTTGTTGCCGAGAGGAGAAATAGAACTTATCTAGAGATGATAAATTCTATGTTGGTGTTTTCTAAGTTGAACTTCAACTTATGGGGTAAAGCATTGTTAACCGCTTGTCAAATTCTTAATCAAATGCCGATGAAGAAAAATGAGATATCTCCATATGAGTTATGGAAAGGAAGAAAACCCAACATAGGGTACTTTAAAGTTGTAGTGTCTCAGAATTTTACATAGCTAGATAGTAGTAGTAGTAGTAGTAGTAGTAGTAGTGGCTAGTAATAGCTTGTAGTATTTTAGTTTTCGTGGATATTGGTTCAAGCTGGGATTTTTTTGGAAACTAATAGAAATAGTTATGGATTTTATAAGTTTAACCTATAGTTTAGAAATATTAATTATAATATAAGGTTTGATTAATATAACTGGTCCTAAAAATATTATTTATTATAACATAAGGTTTAGATAGAATAATTAAGAGCATGACACTTGTCACATGCTTGTTTATTTAAGGATTTTAGATGAATTAAGTTAATAAAGGATAAATCTAGAAGCTCAAGAACCTTCCAACAGCTGTTAGGATCACGTTTTACTCAGTCAAAGTTGTTTTAACAAACTTCAAGTTTGCTGAAAATGTGCAAAAACGTGTTTAAAATATCAACGTATGCCGATATATCGCAGATATAGGGGCCGATAAGTCGCCTATGGGAGATACGGAAAACACGTTGACTTCGCACGAACGAAAGCACGGAAACTTGGGGCATAGGTAGGGGCGATATATCGCCTAGAGTAGGCGATACATCGGCTCCTGGAGCCATTTTTAAATCTTTGTGGATTTAAAATTAGAAACAGTCCCTAACCACTTGGACTTGCTCTTGAACATTTTTTACCGAGTTCTGGGCATCTGTTGAAAAAAATATTCAAATCTTTTCAATTATTATTCATTTATTTATTCATTTTAAAAGGGGTTTGTTTCACTCCTTGAACTCTATAAATAGGACCTAGCACTCAACCATTCCAGTCATCATTCAAGCATTCTTCAGAGCCTCCAAGCTGCTCAGATTACTCTAGAGAGAAAACACTTGGGTTTTGGGTTAAAGCTTTTCCAATCCAAGCTTTTCTAAACACTTGGGAAGTAAGATAGAGTGTGATTTCGGTATCGAGGTGTAGATCAAAGTCATAGTCCATTCAAGGTATTATTATCCTCATAGTTAGTTCATCATAGTTCTTTTATTTTCTTTCGTTTTCTTTCTGATCCTAACTTGATTTTATGACTTCTTGGTTAGGTATTTAAGTTCTTGAAACTTAAAGTTCTTTGGTAAGTTTCTACTTTGATGGTTTAGTTCTCTTTTTCATCTCATTTCTTTAGAAACTCATGATTTTTACAGTTGGTTTTAGGAGTGTTCCAATCCCATTCTTGTCTCCACATCCCGATTTTTGGTAAGGAAAATAGGTTAGATTATACGAGTTATGATATGTTATGTGCTATGTATATATGTATGAATATGTTTTTAGTCACTTGGGGCTTGTAGTTGCTTTGATAGCAAACCCAAGATTTTTATCATTATCGTGGCTTAAAGTTATGATTTATCCTACCTCGATTAGTAGACTGAGGACCTAGATGGTTTTATTACATACCTCGGTAATGAGTTAATGGCCATTAATATTGTAGTCCTATACGATATACATTTTTACATCATATGTTTTATAGTATATTTTTTATGATATAGTCTTATGATTTATGATATATGTTTTTAGTAGATTTTCCTTGCTAGGCATTTGGCTCATTCCTTTTATTTTAGGTGGTGCAGGAAAATGTACTTGGAAGGCGGGACAGATTCGTGGCAACTTGGCATGTGTATTAGGGATGAACTGATTGAATGGACTGCTGGAAGATCGAGGACGCCATTTTTTTCAAAGTCTTTTAATTAATGTTTTATGTATTTTCGCATTTAGTATTTAAACATTTGATTAACGTTTATGTTTTTTATGTTTTATGTACTAAATAATGGGTACCCATACCTTATTTTGTATTTCGTACAGTATTTTGGATTTTTAATAAAGTTCTAATATTTTATGTGTGTATGTATTCCAAAATAGTAGTTATGTTTAGTAGTTTTTAATGGTCCGATGTCTAGAATTAGTCGGGGCATTACAAAAGTGTGGGGGTGTCTTGCATTTTGCAAGAAAAATGGACCTAATAGAACAAAGTTAGGTTCAAGAGACATAAAGTGTGCTTTTGTTTGTAATGCAAACAATAGTAAAGCTTATAGTCTATTAGACTTAGAGTCTAATGTTGTGATTGAATCTAGAGAAGTTGAATTCTTTGAGAACATGTTATGTGACAACAATTCTCAAGCTTCAACATCTCGAAATGAAAATTTGTTCTATGAGAACAATTCTCAAGCATCTAGATCGAAAAATGATTCTCAAGAGGAGAATTCTCAAAGTAATGTAGAGAAACCCACTGAACTTAGAAGAAGTCAAAGGGCTATAGAGGAGAAAAGTCTAGGATTGGATGAAATAGATTCTTAACAAATTTCTTTCTACATGGTAGAAGGAAATAGAGAGGAAGTCATTAGGAAAATTCCTATTGTACTTCTTATTGACGATGATCCTAAGACTTATAGAGAAGTCATGCAATCAAGAGATATTGCATTTTAGAAAGAAGCCATCAATGATGAGATGGATTCCATTCTTTCCAACAACATTTGGGAATTTGTAGACCTCCCACCGGGGTCTAAGCCAATTGTGTGTAAGCCGTTATTTAGGAGAAAATACCACACTGACGACACTATCCAAACCTTTAAAGCTAGAATAGTAGCTAAGGGGTTTAGGAAAAATGAGGGTATTGATTATTTCGATACCTATGTGCCTGTTGCAAGAACAACTTCTATAAGAATTTTGTTCGCATTGGCTTCTATACACAACTTCTATGTTCATCAAATTGATGTCAAGATGACATTTCTTAATGGTGACCTTAATGGGGAGGTCTATATGGAACAACCCGAAGGGTTTGTCCTACCAAGATATGAACATAAAGTATGTAGACTTGTAAAATCCTTATTTGGATTGAAACAAGCTCTTAAGCAATGGCATGAGAAATTCGATCAAGCCATCATGTCTAATAGGTTTAGACATAACAATGGAGATAAGTATTTGCATTCCAAAACTTGTAATGGATATGTGATCATTGTTTGTCTATATGTGGATGACATGCTCATCCTAAGTGATAACATGAAAGGGATAGTAGAAACGAAGAGGTTTTTATCATCAACCTTCAAGAAGAAAGATCTTGGAGAAGATGACACCATACTTGGTATCAAAGTGAAAAACATAGTGGGGATTTTACGTTGGGGCAAGCCCACTATATTGAGAAAGTATTGACCCAATTTAACCATCTCAAGTTTAAAGATGCCAATACTCCATTCAACCATAGTGTAAAACTAGAGACGAATGAAGGAAGAGCGGTGGCTCAATTGGAGTACACTTATTGCTATAGGGAGTCTTATGTACGCCACCCAATGTACTAGACTTGATATAGCATTTGCGTTAAGTAGGCTTAGTAGGTTTACAAGTAATCCAAGTGTGGATTTTTGGAAGGCTATTGGGAGAGTCCTAGGTTATCTCAAGAAAACCAAAGGACTAAGCCTTCACTACTCCAAATTTCCTTCAATCTTAGAAGGATATATAGATGCAAGCTGGATATCTAATCTTGGGGACAACTTGTCCACCAATGGTTGGGAATTCACACTTGGTGGGGGTGCAATTTCTTGGGCTTCCAAGAAAAAAACATGTATATCTCATTCTACTATGGAAGTAGAGTTCATAGCTCTAGTTGCTACCGGCAAAGAGGCCGAAAGGTTAAGGGATCTTTTGATGGAGATACCCCTAATCAAAGAGAATGTATCCACTATATCGATACATTTTGATAGCCAAGCAACATTGGCTAGAGCATACAACAGAGTGTATAATGGGAAGTCTAGGCATATTAGTCTAGGACATGGATATGTAAGAGAATTGAATAAAAAAGGAGTCATCTCAATATCCTATGTGAGATATTATAAACACTTGGCAGATCCTTTTACTAAGCCACTAAAGAGAGACTTAGTGGCTACCTCATCTCGAGGGATGGGACTTAAACTCCCTAAAGAGATTCATGATTGATGGTAAGTTGTCTTAATACTAGTTACTTAACTAGTATTAGGTTAAATAGGTAATAACAAGTCAATCAAGTGAATATTATTTGTACTCAAAATAGTCTCATATGAGATATGAGTACTTGAGAGTTGCCCATTTGAAGGTTAAAACCAAAGGTTTTTTAATAGAGCTCAGTCTTGAGAAGACAAGTATTTTATGGTAACAAAATATTGTAAGCGTTCTACCTATATGGACCTAGGGGTGGTGCCGCCTCTCATGAGAATCAGGAGTATTCTCAAGAACGTCCATGAATAGAAAGTGCACATGGTCATTAACGGTATAAAGCCAGACAAATAGGTCTCAAGTGAACATAGAAAAGATGTGTGTGTTATCACCTGTAGCATATCGGAATTTTACTTAGCTAAATAGTAGTAGTAGTGGTAGTAGTAGTAGTAGTAGTAGTAGTAGTAGTAGTAGTAGTAGTAGTAGTAGTAGTAGAAGTAGTAGTAGTAATAGTAGTTGTAGAATTTTAGTTTTCGTGGATATTGGTCAAAGCCAGGATTTAGTTAGAAACTCATAGAAATAGTTATGAATTTTATAAGTTTAACCTATGGTTTAGAAATATTAATTTTAACATAAGGTTTGATTGATATAGCTCATCCTAGAAATATTATTTAATATAACCAAGGTTTAGATAGAATAATTAAGAATGTGACACTTGTCACATGTATGATTATTAAGGATTTAAGCATTTTGGATGAATAATTAATAAAGCATAGACCTAGAAGTTCTAGAACCTTCCCTAAGCTGTTAGGATCGCGTTTTACTTAGTCAAAGTGGTTTAAACAAATTCAAGTGTGCTGAAAGTGTGCAAAACGTGTTTAAAATATCAGTGTATACCGATATATCACAACTATAGGGGTTGATATATCGCCTATGTTGATGCGGAAAACACGTCGACTTTGCACGAACGAAACCACAGACCCTCGGGATTATGGTGTACGCGATATATCACCTATAGGAGGCGATATATCGGCTCCAGTAGCAATTTTTTAATTTTCGTGGAATCCAAAACTAGAAATAGCCCTCAACAACTTTGACTCGTTCTTGAACGGTTTTGACCAAGTTCTAGGCATCTGTTGAGCGAAAAATGTATTTTTAATCATTTAATTATTCATTGAAAGAGGTGTTAGTTTCACTCCTTGAACTCTATAAATAGGACCCTTCTGTAATGCCCCAAATTTCCTAATAAGGTTTAGGACCTTGATTAGGAGGCCGGGAGGGCCATAATTGATTTAATATGTTATAAAATGAATATATGCATGTTAATGTGAATAATATTATTATATGATGATAAATGCATGCGTATGGGAGTATTTAAAATGATAAGGGCATTTTGGTAATTTGGCCTGTTGAGGGCATATTTGTAAATTGGGTGCATATTGTAATATGTGAATGAGATTTCATTATTATGGAGAAATATTCGAGCTATGCGGCATGAGACGGTCATATATAATGAGTTAGCGGTTTTATCATAACGGGGTCAATTTTGGGGTAATAGAAATGTTTATTTGGTGATAGATTGGGAATATTTGAGATCAGGGTGAAATTCTGGAAGTTTTGACTATAGTGTCCCAGGGGGTGTTTTCGGGATCCCGAGCACTAGGTTTTATATAAGGTTACTTAAGCTTGAAGTAGCTTGACAGATAAGAACATATGTTAGAAACTTCTTGTTCTCTCTCAAAACAGTCTGTTTTACCGTTTGAGCCTTTTTGAGGAAATCTTGAGTTCTGGGAGTCGGAATCAAGCGAGGGTCGAGGCATAGCGATCCTAGGAAAGATTAGGAGCTTCTTAACCGAAGGATTTGACGAGAAAAAACCCAATCAAAGGTAATCTAAGTTTGAAGTTTTAAGTTTTTAAAGTTTTAAAGCTTAGAATTGGACTTTGTTAATTGTTGAGTTTCTGGTCGGTTTGGGCTTTGGGTTTTGAGGGTTTTGGAGTATTAGGAAGCTTTGGAACTTTGATTTGATGATTGGGGAATGTTTGGGTATGTTTTTGGAGGATTTGGAGTGTTTAAAACGCGTTTGGGAATGGCCCAGGTTTGGGGGCCGCGGCCCTGTTCTTGTGCGCCGCGGCCCTAGTTCGAAGAAGCAGGTGTTAGAAAGTGAACCTTGCTGGGCGCCGCGGCCCTTGCCTCAGAGAACCCTGGGGGCCGCGGCCCAAGGTGCTAGGGCCGCAGCCCTTGCCCTGTTTTCGCCCCGTTTGCTCGTTTTGACCCTGGGAACTTAGTTATGGGCCTCGGGAGTGTCCCTACTACTTGGATTAGTTTGGATTGATCTCTTGGGGGCTAGATATTGGTGTGGAACCTTTGATTATCATGTTATTAATGGTGTTCCATATATGGTTATGATTAGGTGACCGCTAAGGACTTAAAGGTTGATCGTTCTCAAGGATCGTTCTTATATTGGTACTAGCTCGAATCTGAGGTAAGAAAACTGCACCCTGTGTATATGTGACATGCATGACTATTATGGATGCATGTTGATTGATTATTGAGCATGACATGCATGGCTATTATGATGCATGTTGATTGGCTATTGAGTTTGACATGCATGGTTATGAATGATGCATGTTGGATGTTTAAATGTTAACATTGTTAGCATAATGAATGCTTGGCAAACCTTGCCATTTGCATATGACTGTTGTTGAGGCATGCTGGATAATTAAGTGTGATGCATGTAATGCGCGAGGAACATGTGATAGGGCATGCCATGAACGATGAATATGAGATTGGTCTGAGCTTGAGTCTCTGAGTTTATGCATGATCATGACTGTGCTAGAAACTGTTTAGTAAGCATGCTGAATGCCCTATTCTTGAATAATTGGCATATGATACATATTTATAGCATTGCTTACTTGTGTATGGACTGCATACAGAATCGACAAAAGTGTTAGTATCAGCTGTGAGGCTGTGACTTATTTGTCAGGCTCGGCAGTGTTACTGGACACAGGTCAGGAACTTGTGTATGGACTGAATACAGAATCGACAAAAGTGTTAGTATCAGCTGTGAGGCTGTGACTTATTTGTCAGGCTCGGCAGTGTTACTGGACACAGGTCAGGAAGCGCTGACTTACTTGTCAGAATGGCCTTAGCGTGAATCGCGCAAGCCAACAGAGATTAGATCTAATCGATTACTAGCATTGAATGACTCAAGGAGCATTAATGCCTGACCGACCCTGAGGGTCGATGAATAAACAGAGCTTGAAGGCCAGTGGCTTACCTATCAGCCACTCTCTTGCTAGAAAACAGAGCTTGGAGGCTAGTGGCTTACTTAACAGCCACTCTCCCGCTAAAATACAGAGCTTGGAGGCTGGTGGCTTACTTAACAGCCACTCTCCCGCTACGAAACAGAGCTTGGAGGCTGGTGGCTTACTTAACAGCCACTCTCCCGCTAGAATCATGTGATGTGCACCCATTGGTTTGAAAGCTTTATATTCGGTGTGATTATAATGATAATCATGTGATAATGTTTATAAAAAGTGTTATGTTTTCTTGCTGGGCTTCGGCTCACGGGTGCTATGTGGTGCATGTAAAGGCAAGAGGAAGCTAAACCATCCTTGAGTTAGAGAGCTTAGGTGATGACGTGTACATATGCGGCTGCTCGATCGCCGCGGTCGAGGTTTAAAGTGGAACTAGGGTTGAACCCTGTTTTGCCGCTTAGAACGGCCTGTTGTAAATATTTTCTGTAATAAACTCTTAATTGTATTTTCGGGATCCCAATGTATATGTTAAACGTTCTAGTGAAACGTTATATCTTAACCAAAATGTTTAATCCCTAAACCGCTAATCATACTTAGATCACGATTTTGGCCAAATGTCTCGATTAGCGAGTTTAGCATTATTTACAAGGCACACCGTAACGGTCCCAGGAGTTGGGGCGTTACACCTTCACTCAGCCATTCTCTTCATCATTCAAGCACATTTCAGAGCCTTCAAGCTGCAATGTTCGTTCTAGAGAGAAACACTAGGGTTTTGGGGTTAAAAGCTTTCAAATCTAAGCTTTTCTAAACACTTGGGAATTAAGTTTTTTTGTGATTTTGGTGTTTGAGGTATAGATCGAAGCTCTAAGCTATTTAAGGTACCGTTAATCTTTAAGTTTAGTGCATTTCCATTCTTCTTATTCTTTCCTTTTATTGCAAAACCTAACTTGTTGTAATGACTTTTGGTTAGGTATTCAAACTTAAGGTTTTTGAAATGTCTTTTTTCGATGGTTTATATCTTTTCTTCATCTTCTTTTCTCTTGAGGACTTATGGTTTCTTTATGTTTGGTTTTTAGGAGTTTCTAATCCCTCTCTTGTCTCCAATATCCTGGTTTTTGGTAAGGAAAATTAGATAGTTTAGTTTGTGATCTAGGCTATGTTTTTGTATGACCTAACATTTCAAGTACAATAAAAGGGTAAGTGTGTCTGGACCTAAGGTGTCAAATCATGTGTGACGGGCTTATGTCCGGTAGGCTCGGTTGCCAAAACTGTATGACAAACCTAAGACGATGTCCGCTGTATGATAGAATATTGTCCGAGGCTTAATTGCCACCCCTGTATAAGCACTTATATTTTTATTATGCCTGACTTGTTATTATGACCTATAGTTATGATTATGATCTATGACATATAGTTACGATTATGACTTATGACCTATGATTTATGACTATGATTATGACTTATATTATGATTGATGATTATGACTTAGGCTAAGATATGACCTATGGTTTTGTGATGTGATATGATTAGTATAAATAAGTTTTTGTTATGACTCTTGTGTAATTTAGGATATGTTGATTAAATTATTATATGACTAACTCTTGTTTTTATTTTCTTTACCGGGCTTAGAAGCTTACCCCTTATGATGTTGTTGTACAGAAAATTGATGATAGAAAGGTCGGTGGTGAGTGGGACCTAGGAGCTTCGTGATGTACTCATGGGTACCATATAGTCTAGGAAGATCAAGCGGGCCTATTTTTATTAAAACATGTTTTTTTATGTTTTATTTAATGTTGCTCATTTTTATGTAAAGACAGTTATTTTTTTTTTGTAAAACTATGGATCCATATATTTTATTTTATGTTTTATTCAATAAATGAGCAATATTTATGATTATGGTCCAACGTTGTGTTCTCGGTAATTTATGAGAAATTAGGGCGTTACAGGTGGTATCAGAGCCTACGGCTATATTGGTCCTGAACGTTCCCACGAAATACACACGACTACTACAAAGGACCTACTCTCTACCAAGTAAGTATACACATTGTTTTCAAAATATGTTTGTAATTTCTTTCTTGTGTTTTTTTTCTTCAGAAATTAGCTCAATGGACTCAAGTGTGGTTAGAAAAGTTAAAGTTACAAAAAGAATACCAGAACTTCATTTTAATAATGAGTTAGAGAGAATGTTTCTAAGAATCAACTCAAGATATGCTAGAAGAAGGATCCGATGTGGAGGATTAGACATATATAAGAACACATTGTTAAATTTTGTATTATGCTATTTCAGAAAGAAAAAAATTTGCAATTTTTTTTAACCATGTTATTTTCTTTTGTTATTATTTCATTGTTTAGTAAGTGTTAAGAATTATGGATTCAATTGAAAGTGTAAAGTTTAAATTCCTCTCTTATGGGTTAGCCTATTTGTGAAGGCCCATTTGCTTTGCATTATTAGATTGAATCTAATTAAAATGAATAACAATTAATAAAGCAAGGGTTTAAATTCCTGTCTTTTGGGTCCAAGTGGAAGTTAGGGGGCCTTGGTAGTGGGTATGATATACTGAACCTAACCCTCCTCCATTGAAGATTCAATTGTTAAGGCCCATTTACCCGAGTTGGACTTAATTGTAATAGGATAGTTTTGATAGATAGATGGACCTAATAGACAGTAGTACGATAGGCTAAGTTGTAACCTCTACTTGTTTTGTTTGTCTTAGTGTTACAACTTTTATTTTTTGGGGAAAATAGAAAACAAAACATGCAGCAGAAACCAAGAAGATTTTAAAGACTAAATGGACAAGGAAGTGGCCAAGGCAAAGGCCGAGGAAGGGGAAAGGGGCGAGGAAGAGGAGTAGCCGCCACCCCCACATATGAAGAATTTCCAGCAGCCCCGGGTGTGCCAAAAGCACCCAATGTAGTGTAAGAACCAGCAGCTGCTGCAACTCGAGAAAATTTGGAAAGAGAAAATGCCCGTCTTAGGGAAGAGCTAAAGTGAAGGGAAGAGGAGTTCCAAATAGACTCAGGGCAACAACAAGTGGCGTAGCAAGTCATTCCTCTAGCACAATTACTACAGATGGCAGATGTAGTGTCCCATAATTTTTACTTAGCTAAATAGTAGTATTAGTTAGTATAGTTTGTAGTATGTTAGTTTCCATGGATTTTGGTTCAAGTCGGGACTTAGTTGGAAACTCATAGCAATAGTTATGGATTTTATAAGTTTAACCTATAGTTTAGAAATATTAATTATAACATAAGGTTTGATTAATATTGCTGGTCCTAGAAATATTATTTATTATAACCTAAGGTTTAGATAGAATTTTTAAGAGCATGACACTTGTCATAATCATGTTTATTAAGGATTTAAGTATTATTTATGAATAGTTTAAATAAAAGAAAGATCTAGAAGCTCTAGAACCTTCTAGCAGCAGTTAGGATCACGTTTTGACTCAGTCAAAGCTGTTTAATCAATTCAAAATATGCTGAAAAAGTGGAAATACGTGTTTGATATATCAACGTATGTCGATATATCGCAGCTATAAGGGCCGATATAGTGCCTACGGGAGATACGGAAAACACGTCGACTTCGCACGAACGAATGAATAGGGCTCAGGAAAATGGTGTAAGCGATATATCGCCTAGGGTAGGCAATATATCGCCCTTGGTGCATTATTTTTTAAAGTTTGGGATTTTAAATTTAAAAACAGCCTTAACCACTTGGACCGGCCTTTGAATGATTTTGACCGAGTTCTGGGTGTCTGTTGAACGAAAATTCAAATCTTTTTCATTTTATATTCATTTATTTATTCAAATTAAAAGGGGTTACTTTCACTCCTTGAACTCTATAAATAGGACCTAGTACTCAGCCATTTCCTTCATTCATTCAAGCATTGTTCAGAGTCTCCAAGCAGCTAAGGTTACTATAGAGAGAAACACTTGGGTTTTGGGATAAAAAGCTTTTCCAATCTAAGCTTTTCTAAACACTTGCGAAGTAAGATATAGTTTTATTTCGGTATCTAGGTATAGATCAAGTCATAAGAGCATTGAAGGTATTCTTATCCTTAAGTTCCGTTTTTCATAGTTCTTTGGTTTTCTTTTATTTTCTTTTAGATCCTAACTCTTGTTTATGATTCTTGGTTATGTGTTTAAGTTTCTTGAAACTTAAGGTTCCTTTTGGTAAGTTTCTTTTTTGATGGTTTAGTTTTCTTTTCATCTCTTTTTCTTTAGAAACTCATGGTTTTACTGTTGGTTTTAGGAGTGTTCCAAATCCCATTCTTGTTCCCAAATATCTCAGTTTTTTGTAAGGAAAATAGGGTAGATTATATGTGTTTATATGTTTGTGTTATGATATGGTTTACGCTATGATACATATATGTATAAATATGTTGTAGTCCTTGGGTATATGGCTTGCTTATATAGCAAGCCCCAAGAATTTTTGTTGTAGTCGCTTGGGCATATGACTTGCTTAGATAGCAAGCCCCAAGAACTTTTATCATTTTCATGGTTTAGAGTTATGATTTACCCTACCTCGATTAGTAGACAGAGGACCTAGACAGGTTATCATATACTATAGTTGTGATATACCCTACCTCGATTAGTAGACAGAGGACCTAGATGGTTTGATCACATTCCATGTTAATGAGTTAATGGCCATTAATATTGTAGTCCTATAAGATATAAGTTTTTTTTTTATAGTCATATGTTTTATAGAATATGTATATGATATAGTCTTATGTTTATGATTTATGATATATGTTGTTAGTAGATTTTCCTTGCTTGGCATTAGGCTCATTCCTTTATTTTTCGCTTGATCCAGGAAAATGAACATGGAAGGTAGGAAAGATTCATGACAGCTTGGCATGTGTGTTGAGGATGAATGGATTGAATGGACTGCGTGAAGATCGAGGATGACGTTGTTTAAAGTCTTTTAAATAATGTTTTGATGTATTTCCGCATTTAGTATTTAAACAATTTAAGTTTATGTTTTATGTTTTGTAAACAATGGGATCCTATACCATATCACATTTTATATTTTTACCTTATTTTGTATTTGGTACAATATTTTGGGTTTTAAATAAAGTTATGTTATTTCTTTTGTATGTATTCAAATTAGTAGCTATGTCATAATAGTTTTTAATGATCTGAGGTCTTAGAAATAGTCGGTCGTTACAGAAGAACCTCGCTACGAGGCAGTGTATGAACGTTTTAGAAAGCACCAACCGCCAAACTTTGACGGCGGATCTGACCGAATAGAAGCAGAAGAATGGCTTCGATCAGTGGATTCCATTTTAGAACATATGTGGCTAGGAAACGAAGATCGAGTCTCTTGTGCTTCAACCTTGCTAAAGAAAGAGTCTCGCATCTGGTTGGATATAGTGAAGCATACTAGAGATGTGAACGTTATGACATGGGATGTGTTTATCCAAGTGTTCAACAAGAATTACTACAGTCTTGCAATTCTAGCCACAAGGGTGGACGCATTCATCGCGCTTACTCAAGGGAATTCGACTGTTACAGAGTATGCCAGGAAGTTTAATAGCCTGGCTAAGTTCATGGAGGACATGGTACCCATCAAGACGCTAAGAATTTGAAGATTCGTGAAGGGAATGAAACCTATGATAGCTCGTGACGTAAAGTTGATTAAGGGAATAACCACTTATGTGGAAACATTAGAGGTAGCCTTGGAAGCTGAGCAGGCAAAAGAAAGGATTTGGAAGGAAGGCGCGGCCAGAAGGGACGCCAAAAAGAATAACAATGAACAAAATGACCACAAATGGAAACATGACGGTGGTCAAAATCAAAAGGTCGACAAGAAGAACAAGACTGTATCAGAAGGTAACGGGAATAAGAAGCCCTGTGTGGAATATCCCTAGTGCCCTATCTGTAAGAGGAAGCATTCAGGGGAATGTCGATATAAAATGAAAGGTTGTTTCAATTGTGGAGAAGAAGGACACATTAAAAAGGATTGCCCAAAGATGAAAGACCAAAAGAAAGATGACAAGCTTGTGTTAGCCAGAGTTTTTGCTCTTACTATAGGTGAAGCAGAACTAGTAATACAGTGGTAGCAGGTCAGGTCACTATCTTTGGTAAACTATGCAATGATTTATTCGATTAAGGAGCTACGCATTCTTTTGTCTCTATGAATATGATTGATAGCTTAGATAAACCATGAGAACTTTTTAGAGATAAGTTTGTTAAGGAGTTACCCTCCGAGGAAAGAATGCTATCTAGTAGAGGGGTGCGTAGCGTTGTAGTTAGAATTGGAGCAAAAGAATTACTAATAGATTTGATCGAGTTAGACCTTAAGGATTTTGATGTAATTTTATGCATGGACTAGTTAGCAAAATATGGGGCAACGATAGACTGTAAGGGTAAGACAGTCAACTTTCACACAGAAGGCGGAGAACAGTTCACCTTCAAAGGAGAAGTTTCTAGAACACGCATACCGATAGTCTCAGCTCTTAAATCTCAATGGTTAATCAATAGTGGTTGTCAAGTGTTTCTAGCCAATGTCATGAGAGACGCAGCTCAAACCAAAGAATGTGCATATTGTATGCGAATTTCCCGAGGTGTTTCCAGAACATCTATTGGGATTACCTCCGAGTAGGGAAATCGAGTTTGAAATAGAATAGGCACCTGAGACGGCACCAATTTTGAAAGCTCCCTATAGAATGGTGCCTACCGAGTTAAAGGAGTTAAAGATACAACTGCAGGAGCTTTTAAACAAGGGTTTCATCCGACTGAGCTATTCGCCTTGGGGAGCACCAGTGCTTTTTGTCAAAAAGAATGACGGAAGTATAAGGATGTGCATCGACTATTGAGAACTAAATAAAATGATGATCAAGAAAAAATACCCTTTGCCTTGAATAGACGATCTTTTTGATCAACTACAAGGATCTACGGTATTCTCAAAGATAGATTTACGATCAGGGTATCATTAGCTATAAGTACGAGAAGAAGATATCCCAAAGATAGCTTTTTGAACTAGATATGGACATTAACGAACGCACCTACCGCGTTCATGGATCTTAAGAATCCAGTATTTAAGAACTACTTGGATAAGTTCGTTGTGGTGTTCATAGATGACATATTGATATACTCAAGGATGAAAGTCGAGCATGAAGAGCACCTGTGATTGATGTTGGAATAACTAAAAAATCCTCAATTATACGTTAAGTTTAAGAAATGCAAATCCTGGCTAGAGAACGTGGCATTTCTAGGACACATTGTGTCTAGAAATGGTGTAGAAGTAGACCCATCCAAGATCGAAGCAGTAAAGGACTGGCCCAAACCCAAGAGTGTCACATAGGTGAGAAGTTTTCTGGGACTGGCAGGATACTATAGACGATTTGTTGAAGGGTTCTCCAGAATAGCTACACCTATACCAAATTTGACATGGAAGCGACATAAATTTGTATGGACGAAGAAGTACGAAGAAAGCTTCCAAACATTAAAGGACAAGCTCATATCAGCCCCAGTTCTATGCGTCCCAAACGATAAGGGCAAGTTTGTAGTGTATTGCGATGCGTGGAAGAAAGGACTTGGATGCGTTTTGATGCAAGATGAAAAAGTGGTTGCATATGCCTTGAGACAGCTAAAGGAGTACGAACAGCGGTACCCGACCCATGACTTAGAATTAGTAGCGGTGGTTTTTGCTCTAAAGATTTGGAGGCACTATCTATACAGAGAAAAGTGTGAAATCTATACGAACCACAAAAGTCTAAAGTACTTCTTTACGCAAAAGGAGCTTAATATGAGGCAACGGAGGTGGCTGGAGTTAGTAAAGGACTATGATTGTGAGATCTCGTATCATCCGGGAAAGGCTAATGTCGTGGCAGACACAATTACTAGGTGGATTTACAGAAACATATCAACACTTAAGGGGATAGCTGAACACTTACAAGATGATATTAAGAGGTCTGAAATTGAGTTAATAACTGGACAATTAGCTGACCTCACGATCAAGTCAACACTAATGGAGGAAATAAAGGAGAAACAACAAGAAGACGAGTTTCTTCTTAAGATGAAGGCGGCACTACAAAGCTCAGAGAATTCTGATTTCTCCTTGAAAAAAGAAGGCATACTACGATATAGGAACCGATTATGTGTGCAAAAAAGTCAAGGATCAAGAGAAAGTATTTTGAAGGAAGTGCACACTACTCCATATTCACTTCACCTGGGATCGACCAAGATGTACAACGATGTTAAGACAATGTACTGGTGGCTGGGGATGAAGAAAGACATAGCAGAGTTTGTAGCAAAATGCCTTACCTGTCAACAAGTTAAGGCTGAACATCAGAGACTCGCTGGAACATTGCAACCACTAGAAATTCTTAAATGGAAATGGGAAGATATAGCAATGGACTTCGTGATGGGATTACCAAGGACCACCAAGCAGCATGACTCTATTTGGGTGATAGTAGATAGACTCACAAAATCTGCTCACTTCTTGCGAGTAAGAACAGTTTATAACGCTAAGCAGTGCACAGAGCTTTATGTGGCGGAGATAGTGAGATTACATGGATTTCTAAAGACGATAGTCTCTGATAGAGGATTGGTTTTCACATCAAAGTTCTGGGAATGTCTACAGTGTGCAATGGGCACTAAGTTAAAACTAAGTACGACATTCCACCCTTAAACCGATGGTCAGTCAGAACGCACCATACAACTATTACAAGATATGCTGAGGGCATGTGCTTTAGATTTCTCAGGATCATGGACCAAGTATCTTCCGTTAATAGAATTCTCCTACAACAACAGTTATCAGGCAACGATAGGCATGGCACCTTATGATATGCTATATGGACGGATATGTCAGTCACCACTTCATTGGGATGAGGCTGGTGAAAGACGATATTTAGGACCTGAGGGTGTAAGAGAAGCAACTTAGGCAGTAGAAAAGATAAGGCAACAAATGATTGCTGCTCAAAGTCGCCAGAAGAGCTATGCCGACGCTAAAAGGCGAATTGTTGAATATTCAGTAGGCGATAAAGTCTTTCTCAAAGTTTCTCCGATGAAGGGGATTATGCATTTCGAAAAGAAAGGAAAGTTAAGCCCGAGGTTTATAGGTCCTTTTGAGATATTGGACAAAGTAGGGCATGTAGCATATCAGTTGGCTTTACCACCATCATTAGGTGAAATGCATAACGTTTTTTATGTATCGATGTTGAGAACATACATATCAGATCCATCCGATGTGCTAAAACAAGATTTCAGTAATGAAGAACGGCCAGTACGCATTCTAGAGAGGGGAACTAAGGAGTTAAGGTCCAAAAGTGTCCTTATGGTTAAAATCTTGTGGAGAAATAGCACAGAAAGAGAGGCGACATGGGAATTGGAGAAATATATGAGGGAGCGATATCCCATGATTTTATTTTGTAAGTAAATTTCGAGGAAGAAATTCTTTTAAGTAGGAGAGAATTGCAGCATCTCGAAATTTTACTTAGCTAGATAATAGTATTAGTAGTAGTAATAGTAGCTGTAGAATTTTGGTTTTCGTGGATATTGGTCAAAGTCAGGACTTAGTTAGAAACTCGTAGAAATAGTTATGGATTTTAAAAGTTTAACCTATGGTTTAGAAATATTAATTTTAACATAAGGTTTTATTAATATAGCTGGTCCTAGAAATATTATTTATTATAACCTAAGGTTTAGATAGAATAATTAAGAACGTGACACTTGTCACATGTATGATTATTAAGGATTTAAGCATTTTGGATGAATAAATTAATAAAGGATAAATCTAGAAGGTCTAGAACCTTCCCTCAGCTGTGAGGATCACGATTTACTCAGTCAAAGTGGTTTAAACAAATTCAAGTATGTTGAAAGTGTGCAAAAACGTGTTTAAAATATCAGCGTATGTCGATATATCGTGGCTATAAGGGTCGATATATCGCCTATGTTGATACGGAAAACACGTTGACTTCGCATGAACGAAACCACAGACCTTCAGGATTATGATGTAGGCGATATGTCGCCTATAGGAGGCGATATATCGACTCCAGTAGCCATTAATTAATCTTCGTGGAATTCGAAACTAGAAACAACCCTCAACAACTTTGACTTGTTCCTGAACGTTTTTTACCGAGTTCTAGGCATTTGTTGAGCAAAAAATATATTTTTAATCATTTAATTATTCATTGAAATGGGAGTTAATTTCACTCCTTGAACTCTATAAATAGGACCCTTCACTCAGCCATTCTTTTCATCATTCAAGCACATTTCAGGGCCTTCAAGCTGCTAAGTTCGTTCTAGAGAGAAACATTAGGGTTTTGGCGTTAAAAGCTTTCAAATCTAAGCTTTTCTAAACACTTGGGAAGTAAGTTTTTGTGTGATTTCAGTGTTTGAGGTATAGATCAAAGCTCTAAGCTATCTAATGTATCGTTAATCTTCAAGTTTAGTCCATTTCCATTCTTCTTATTCTTTCCTTTTATTTCAAAACCTAACTTGTTGTAATGACTTTTGGTTAGGTGTTCAAACTTAAGGTTTTTGGTAAGTCTTTTTCTGATGGTTTAGTTCTTTTCTTGATCTTCTTTTCTCTAGAGGACTTAGGGTATCTTTATGTTTGGTTTAGGGAGTTTCCAATGCCACTCTTGTCTCCAATATCCCGGTTTTTGGTAAGAAAAATTAGATAGTTTAGTATATGATCTAGGCTATGTTTTTGTATAACCTAACATTTCAGGTACAATAAAGGGGTAAGTGTGTCTGGACCTAAGGTGTCCAATCATGTATGACGAGCTTATGTCCGGTAGGCTCAGTTTCCAATACTTTATGACATACCTAATGTAACGCCTCAACTCCTGGGACCGTTACGGTGTGCCTTGTAAATAGTGCTAAACTCGCTAATCGAGTCATTTGGCCAAAATCGTGAACTAAGTATGATTAGCAGTTTAGGGATTAAACATTTTGGTTAAGATGTAACGTTTCACTAGAACGTTTAATATATACATTGGGATCCCGAAAATATAAATTTAAGAGTTTATTACAGAAAATATTTACAACAGGCCGT
The DNA here is from genome assembly GCF_963169125.1 of Humulus lupulus. Classification (NCBI taxonomy): domain Eukaryota; kingdom Viridiplantae; phylum Streptophyta; class Magnoliopsida; order Rosales; family Cannabaceae; genus Humulus; species Humulus lupulus. The sequence goes on from NC_084793.1 coordinate 277,363,373, forward strand.
TCTAAGCGGCAAAACAGGGTTCAACCCTAGTTCCACTTTAAACCTCGGCCGTGGCGGACGAGCAGCTGCATATGTACACAACATCACCTAAGCTCTCCAACTCAAGGATGGTCTAGCTTCCTCTTGCCTTTACCTGCGCCACATAGCACCCGTGAGCCGAAGCCCAGCAAGAAAACATAACACTATACATAAGCATTATCAAATGATTATCATTATAATCACACTGAGCGTAAAACTTTCAAACCAGTGAATGAGCATCACATGATTCAAGAGGGAGAGTGGCTGCTAGGTAAGCCACTAGCCTCCAAGTGCTTATTTCATTCATCGACCCTCGAGGTCGGTTTGGCATTAATGCTCCTTGAGTCATTCAATGCGGATGGTCGATTAGATCTAATCTCCGTTGGCTTGCGTGATCCACGCTAAGACCGTTCTGACTAATGAGTCAGCGCTATGTGACCAGTGTCATGTATCACCGCCGAACCTGACTCATAAGTCACAGCTTCACGGTTGATACCAACACCTTTGCCAATTCTGACTGATGAGTCAGTGCAATGTGACCAGTGCCTAGTACCACTGCCGAACCTGACTAATGAGTCACAGCTTCACAGCTGATACTAACACCTTTGCCAATTCTGATTGATGAGTCAGTGCAACGTGACCAGTGCCCAGTACCACTGCCGAACCTGACTAATAAGTCACAGTTTCACAGTTGATACTAGCCCCTTTGCCAAATCTGACTAATTAGTCAGTACCATGAACAAGTAAGCAATGCTATCAATATGTATCATATGCCAGTTATCCAAGAATAGGGCATTCAGCATGCTTGCTAGACAGTTACTAGCATAATCATGATCATGCACAAACTCAGAGACTCAAGCTCTGGCCAATCTCATATTCATCAATCATGGCATGCCCTAATCATATGTTTCTCGTGCACCACATGCATCACACTTAATCATCCAGCATGCCTCAATAATAATCATATGCAAATGCGCAAGATTGCCAGGCATTCATTATGCTTTCAATGTTTACATTTAAACATCCAACATGCATCAATCATAGCCATGCATGTCACATACGGGGTACAGTTTTCTTACCTCAGATTCGAGCTAGAACGATTTAAAGAACGACCCTTGAGAACGATCAACCTTTAAGCCCTTAGCGGTCACCTAGTCATAACCAAATATAAAACCCCATCAAAATGAGTAATTAAATACTTCCAAACCCAACCCAAGCCTCCGGAACATCGAATCCCACTCAACTAAGTAGTAGGATCGAACCTAGGCCCTTAGAGTTAAGTTTCCATCACAAAAACACACTTTTGGGCAATTTTTCCCTTAAGGACCGCGGCCCTACATGGACCATGCCGCGGCCCGCCCCCCTGGCAGAGCCTCCTCCACCTTCCTCAAGCTAGGGCCGCAGCGCCCAAGAACAGGGTCGCGGCCCAGCTTCGCACCAGCCATTTTTCTTCGTTTTTCCACTTCTAAAACCTTCCAAAAACCCATCCAAACATCTCCAAATCATCAAATCAAAGTTCCCAAACTTCCCAATGGTCCAAAACCACCAAAACCTGAAGCTCAAACCAACCAAAAACTCAACAATTGACAAAGTCCAATTCTAAGCTTAAAAACTTTAGAAACTAAAAACTTAACTTAAAAACAGAGCACACCATTCAATTCATAACTGGAACTCACCTCAAACATGGTTTTGAATCCCCTTAAATGTCTGTGACAAGTTCCCTAGCTTCCCCCTTTGATCTCCAAGCTTAACTCAAGGTGGCTCTCAAAATCCAAAGAAAAGAATGAAGGAAGACTTGCACGGGAGAGAAAGAGAAGTGATGAGGATAGGCTCTGTTTTGCTCTGTTTCTACAGCCTTCCAAACCCCCAAAAACTGATATAAATCCTTAAGGTCAAAAGATCATAATGCCCCTAGGCCAATTTAAAAGCTTCTAAACACTCCCAAGGGTAAATTCGTCATTTCCAACCTATACCGTTAATTATAATTAACGCTCTCCAATTCCCGCTAATCTCAACATTCTCAAATACCAATAAATCATATCCCATTTCCCCTTTAATTCCCGGTAATGCTCTAATCATTAAATTCACCCCGAGACTCACCCCGAGCCCCGAACTTAAACTCGTTATGACTAAACCGAACACTTACATCTCATGATCGTCTCATGTTGAATAGCTCGAACCAATCCACCTTATAATGTGGCTAAAATTATAATTCACCCATATGCTTAAAATTACACAATCACGCCCCCAACGGCCAAATTACCAAAATGCCCTTGCATTTAAAATATGAGCCCATATGCATGCATTCACCATCATATAATAATACAATTCACATAAACGTGCATATAACCATTAAATATCATAACAAATCAATTATGGCCCTCCCGGCCTCCTAATCAAGGTCCTAAACCTTATTAGGAAATTTGGGGCATTACACCTAAGTTGATGTCCGGTGTATGTCGAACTATTGTCCGGGGCTTAATTGCCACCCTTGTAAAAGCACTTATCTTTTTATTTTATCTGACTTGTTATTATGACCTATGGTTATGATTATGATCTATGTCCTATAGTTACGATTATGGCTTATGACCTATGATTTATGACTATGATTATGACTTAGATTATGATTTATGATTATTACTTAGGCTATGATATGACCTATGGTTTTGTGATGTGATATGATTAGTATAAATAAGTTTTTGTTATGACTCTTATGTAATTTAGGATATGTTGATTAAATGACTATATAACTAACTCTTGTTTGTATTTTCCGTATTGAGCTTAGAAGCTCACCCCTTATGATGTTGTTGTACAGAAAATTGATGATAGAAAGGTCGGTGGCGAGTGGGACCTAGGTGCTTTGTGATGTACTTGTGGGGACCATATAGTTGAGGAAGATCAAACGGGCCTATTTTTGTTAAAGCATGTTTTTTATAAAAGTTTTATTTAATGTTGCTCATTTTTATATAAAGACAGTTATTTTATTTTTGTAAAACCATGGATCCATATATTTTATTTTAAGTTTTATTCAATAAGAGCTATATTTATGATTATGATCCAACGTTGTGTTCTCGGTAATTTATGAGAAATTAGGCCGTTACATCACCGGTTTGTTATTATGGAAAGTTTGTTCAATTCCTGGTGATGGATGTCGTTAACCGTACTAAATTTAATTAATGATTTTATTAATTCCTTATACCCACTACTTCAGTATAGCTGTAAATAAGGGTCAAACCCACGACGACTACTATTCAATTTATTATTCAAAAGATAAAAAGTTAATAAATAAGGGGTATTTGAAAATAAAAATAAAAATAAAAATAATTAAAAATAAAGTTAATAGTTAAAATTGTTAAGAGGTCGTTCTACACCACTAAATACTCACTCAAGCATTTCAATAATAGCATTGATCTATATTCCCATTCAAATTATTAACCCCGCATATAACACTTAAGCAGTCTATTATATCTATTTCCCTATTATAATTAATTAAAGCTAAGCGCTATTAATTTACCATTTTTACCAAGCAATAAACCCATGAAGCATGCGATCTATTTAACCTAGGAAAAGCATTACACTCTGTGGAAACAAGTTAATCTAGGCAACAAATTTTTTAAGCATGCAATTCATTTAACCTAGGTTCTATTTTTCATCACAATTAAAATACCTGTCACAATACCTTAATTGTAATTTATCACTATACTTAGAATCCAAAACTATTAGGTGAATAGCAATCCTAAGATGATAGTAGAATAATGCAAAACCCTAATTAGCAGTCGTCTAAACAAGATTTTTCAAGATCCATGACATTCAAATTGAAAAATAGAAGCATTTTAATATAAGGGGATTGAAGATCATTGAAAATTATTAAAACCAAGAAATCGTATTTAGGGCTTTGAAATCACTCTTAACAATAAGCACAACAATAAATAAAAAACTATAATTACTAAAAGAAAAAGAGTAGAAGAGAATATCTCTCTAAAATAGAGAATAGAGAGTGTTTTCAAATGGAGAGAGATCTCTATTTGTAATACTCTCATACTATCAAAAACTAATCAAATTTTTTATTTTATTTAAAACTTAAACTAAAACTAATAGATATTAATCTTCTTTTAATATTATTGTGATATCTCCAATTTTCAAATTTGGAGTAAAAATATATGTTTGTTGGTTGCAAAATTGGAGTTTGAATATGATATTTTCGTATTCCTCAAGAAGCTGAATTTTCCCACGCAACTAATCGTATTTTGGCCATATCTCCCTTGATATAACTCCGATTTTGACAATTCAGCAATTTTTGAAAAGAATATAAAAATATCTACAACTTTTATTTCTTTAATAATTTCCAGAATATTGCTTGTGAAGTTTCAGCTCCAGCTTTGTCTCAGACTCTTGTTCACATTTCAATAATTCATTTTCTTCATAAAAATACACAATTTTTGATAATACCAAATAAATCAAATAAAAATTAAATATTTCCAAATAACAAATATATTTAATTAAAGTCAGAGATATTAATTCAAACTTAATTTATTTTTATATTAATAAATGTGTATTTTTACTCTTAAAATTCTTTTTAAACCAAAAATCACAAAATACCAAAAACAAAATTAAAATCATTAAAACAACTAAAATCTAACAATTTCTAAGCCTAAAGAAATTAAAAATATACGATCAAAATTTAACTTATCAAATTCTCAAACACTAAGATTTTGCTAGTCCCTTAGCAATAACAAAAACTAAAACTAAACTAAACTAAAAACATAAACAATAAAAATATAAAGCCATGGTCTTGTCAAAATAACAATCGTCTAAAAGATTTCATAAATATATAATTCCAAGAAAAAACTAGATTCACAATCCTTAGAATTTCAACTTAAGTAAGATTACCTCTTAAACCCAATTCTTGTATGTGTGTGCACAATTAAATTCAATAATTCACTTGCACCTGAATCAATTTTGTTGACGGTAAGAACTTGTCAATGAAATATGGATGGAAAACTCAGAAACTTGAATCAATATTTAATGAACACAAATGAACATATAGAAACTTGAAGGAAATTCCAACCCCCATCAATGATGAAGTGATGTTCCCTTTATACTGGGCTCTAATGGCCCCTAATACATTGTGGTCTCAGGGGACCAGATTGTTCACAAGTACGTTGTCAGTGTGGTGGCACAGGTAGTAGTGGTGTAGAAGGTCGTGGTGTCGGCTCTAGTACATAGTCAGGGTCCGTAGTAACGCCTCCACTACTTATTTAGTACGAGTGTCAGAGAAGTGGCACCAGACGTAGCGGCACAGGTGGATGTCGTGTCGACCCTGATACATGGTCAGAGACGTGCAGGTAGTGCCTCCACCATTGGTACTAACTTGTACCTTCACTACCGGTCTAGTACGGACATTAGAGTCACGCCTCTATGCTCCCCATGGTTGTACAGCCTGTTCCCGTACGCGTGCCTTGTACCGGAAGGTTTCTCTCGTATATCCAAGATACACCCTTGCTCCAAGCCCCTTTTTATTTTTTAAGTATAAGAGGACTTACAGTCTTGAGTGAGATAAGCTTGTGGGAGTCGTGCCCTGCTGGTGACACCTTCCTTAGAAAATAGAGAAGTTCTTCATTAGTAGGGCATATGCTCATAACATAGAGGCGTGGCCTCACGGGATGGGACGGTGTGCGTTCCTGGCTACCTGGGCGAGGTTTGCAAGGCGTGGCTTGCGAGACGTGGCCTGCGAGGCGATGTGGTGCGCACCCTTGGGAACCTGGGTGAGGCCTCGTGAGATGATATGGTGCGTGTCCCTGGGTACCTGGGTGTGGCCTCGAGAGACGATGCAGTGCGCGTCCCTGGGCACCTGTGCGAGGCCTCGCGAGACGATGCGACACGCGTTCCTGGGCACCTGGGCGAGGCCTGCGAAGTGTGGCCTCACGAGACGATGCGATTCACGTCCCTGGGTGAGGCCTGCGAGGCGTAGCCTCACGAGATGATGCAACGCGCGTTCCTGGGCACCTGGACGACGCCTGCGAGGCGTGGCCTCACGAGACAATGTGGTGCACATCCCTAGGCACCTGGACGAGGCTTGCGAGGTGTGGCCTCACAAGATGATGCACCGTGCATTCCTGGGCACCTAGGCAAGGCCTGCGAGGCGTGGCCTCACGAGACGGTGCGGTGCACGTCCTTGGGCACCTAGGCGATGCCTGCGAGGTGTGGCCTCACGAGATGATGCGGTACGCATTCCTGGGCACCTGGGCGAGGATTGCGAGGCGTGGCATCGCGAGACGATGCAGTGCGCGTCGCTGGGCACCTGGGCGAGGTGTGGCCTCGCGAGACGTTGCGGCGCGCGTTCCTGGGCACCTAGGCGAGGCTGTAAGGCTTGGCCTCGTGAGATGATGTAGTGTGCGTCCCTGGGAACCTAGGCGAGGCCTGCGAGGTGTGGCATCGCGAGACGATGCGGCGTGCATTCTTGGGCACCTAGTGAGGCCTGCGAGGCATGGTTTTGCGAGACTTTGCGGTGCGCATCCCTGGGCACTTGAGCGAGGTCTACAAGGCATGGCTTGCGAGAGGGCCTTGTGAAGACAGGAGCATGGGCGCGGCCAAGGCGTGCGCTGCGAGAAGGCTCTTGCAGAGATAGCTGCGTGGGCACAACCAAGGCGCTGTCTTGCGAGACGTCCTCACGAGTTGAGTGCGCAACACTTAGGCACGGGTCCATGGACCTTCATCGAGGTAAGCGTGAGGCCTCTCATGGGGTTAGACAGGTTCATCTCGTGAAGGCCTTGCGGGAGGCCTGGGCCTTTCATGATCATGTCCAATTTGCGGTGTTCACACTTGGCCCCCAATCTATGAGAGAGTCTTCAGGCTCTCTTGTAGACTTCAAGGTGCGATGCATTCAGGATGTCCGCGAGATTTTGATGGTGAATGTAAGCCCATCATTGTGCTATGTGGGTCCCAAGGCAACTGCCATGCTCCCTTCTTGACCAATTATAACGCCTTGGGTTCGATGGCTAAGATGAGCCTATGATTCCTATATATAGGCCTTCATATCATACCCTATTATTTACACTTGATATCTTCAGCGTAGTGGTTTTGGAATCCTTACTCCTTTCAATAGGTAAGGGGTTCAATCCCCCACAACCTCACTTTTGCTATCTTTTTCTTTTATTATTTGAGTTCATTTCTTCTATGCCAATATCCATGCAGGTACTTGGGGACTAAAATACCCTTTTCTTTTGTTTTTGCAGACGCGTACTTTCGACCCTTTGCTTCTCTTCGACCGCGACGGTGTTTTTGACCCTCGACCTCCTTTCGACCATGACAACACTCGATTTTACTTACTTGAGGTATATTTTATTTCTCTCTTATGTTCACTGGGTCTAAACTAGCACCACTCGGGACGGGTCTCCTTGGCTGGAGCTCGTTGTGAGTCAATCCACTTACATGCCCCCGTTTATACCCCGTAGTTAGTCATATAGAGTGCTTGTGCCTAGAGGTTTTGAGCCCATTCCTTTATGTTTTGTAGCAATCCTCTCATTTACGCATGCACCCTGATTACCTACGAGACAAGGTACCATGGCATGTGAGGGATCATCTGGCACTCCTCCGGGGGTCGAGTTTATAGACTTATCTTTAGACTCGAAGTCCCCCGAAAACAACCCTTACCAAGACTATAACACTTTGTGACAAGCCCGTATACGTCACCTTGACCATATGGCTAAACTTAGGCGTAAAATCTAGGTGGTGGAGAGCGAAATAGACTCAGTTCTAAGGGGCGACGGAGTTTTTGTCCCCTTTGACCTTGACCCTTTTAGATTTGCAAATGGAGTTGGAGTTCATGGAGGGAAATCTCTTGCCTGAACCTCTTGCCTCGCTTGCCCCTTATGATTGTCCTGGGGTCATCCCGGGTTCCCCTCAACCCTTGTTTTTGATCCACCCTTGCTTAGCGCTCTCATACTCAGCGCCTCGGTGGAAGACCCTTGCTAGGAAGGAAAAATGGAGAGTGAACTACCCTGTTTCTACCTCACCTTTTTCTTTTGGTTTTACAGATATGGCAAAGAGAGTACGGCGATAGGTGGCTTCCGAGGCGCAAGATTCTGGTCCTTTACTAGCGTCCTCCATTGTATCCAACGTGTCAGAGAACTGGCTGTTGGAGCTATCTACGAAATATCGCATTGGCAAGGAATACCAGTTGTTTGTTCCTTCCAATACCTGCCAGGCCGATAATCCCTCTCAGGGGTGTGTGGCAATGAGCGAGCATATCCTGAAAGCGGGTGGGACCATTCCTCTGCACACATTTTTTGTCGTGATACTCAATCACTTTGACCTTGCCGCGCTCCAACTAGTGCCTAACAGCTGGCTGACCCTAAGTTGCCTATACATGGCATTCGTTGAGCTCAACCAGCGCGCTCCTACGGCTCGGGAGGTGCACTTTATCTATAACCTCATGCCAACCCCAAAATCCAAAGGCTTTTATTTCTTACAGAAGGCCAACTCCAAGGTTTCCCTCATAGAGTGTTTTGTTTCAAACCCGGGGTCCTGGAAGCAGGACTTTTTCTTCATAAAAGGTCCCATCTATGTACGCGAATGCTTTCGCTCGTCCCCAAGTAAGTGCTTCAAGCTTGTCGTCCGTTTTCTTTGAATTGGTTATTCTGGAATTTATGCCTATATTTGTAATTGTGTTGATTGTGCGGAGGAGTTTGGTGACCCTGACATTCCCCGGTCAGAGGCATCGCGAGTGGACAAAATCCTCGATGCCAACCTCGCCCTGAAAATGGTCGCTCGCCTCTTCACTTTGGTAAACCTGAACCAATACAACTTGTCCACGGTTTCAGACCTTGATGCGTTGTGGAACATTTCTGAGCGAAGGAAGAAGGCTCTTCTAGTTGAGCATCACTCTGGCAAAGGCGATGTGGAGTGGGTGCCCGAGGAGGTTTCCCCATAACACAGGCGACCTCGCCGATAATCTCTGTCTCCGAAGGGATGCCCTCCTTTGGCTCCTATGAACCATGACATGGCCTCTCACTCCCACAGTAAACATGCCATGCCGAGGGGCTTCGTTTGTCCCTTTTCTAAGGACTACGATGTTCTCCCTCATGCTTCCCTTAATCCTGGTTCGTTGGGGGCTCATTTTCCCAATATTCCTGTGACCGGGTCATCTGTCCCTACCCAGCTAGGCGCCCCTGACTCGGAGGGGGCACCTTGGGTGGATTGTATAGCGACCTCTTATGGGCAACAGTATATTCGGGTCACCGAGGATCTTCCTAAGACTGATTGGAGAAGTCTCAGGAACTTTGTCATGTCAGAGCTTGGGGAGACTCTTGTGCGCTCCGCCACTTGGGTGAGTTCATTCATCTTACATTGGCCTTACACCCCCCCCCCCTTTTTCTCATCATCATTATTATTATTTTTCTTGTGAAAACTTATACAGTGGCCCAACGCTTTGCTGAGGGATCTCTCCTTGTCGAATGCTGAAAGGGACCGTCTAATGGTCAAGGTTCAGGGGCTCGAGAGGGAACTTAATGACACCAACCTTAAGCTTCAGAAGGCCTTGGCGAAGGCCTCTTCATCATCAAAAAAGAAGAAGAGAGTGAATTCCAAGGTCGTGATGCTACAGGAGAAGGTTGCTCGCCTAGAGGCCGATCTTAGTGGAGCAGAAGCCAAAATCACAATGTTGCAGGAGAGGGTCACTTCCATAGAGCATTCCCTCTACGGAGTATGGAGGCAAAATCATAACTTCAATTTCTCCACCTTTGGTGAGCACATCGTTGCCAAGGTGGCTGAGTGGAATGCCTGCGGCAGGAGGCCCTGAGATTATGCTTTTGCGATCTTATCTTTTAATTCAATTTGGCTATATGCTCATTTGAGCATATCATTAAAAAAAAATTGTTGGAACTTTTATTAGTCCTGTGACATTATCGCGACTCCTTTTTTCTGTATATATATGTGATTATTTTCTTTTGTTCCTCTATGTTTGAGGTCCTTTTGAGACCGCAAAATGGAGTTCAATAGGTTCTCTTTTTTATATATAATTTTTTATTTATCATGCTTGAGGTCCTTTGGAGCCCATACGAAGGGGTTCGATAGGTCTCTCTTTGGTGCCTCTTGATTGTATCTATAAGGATATGTTGACCCTTTGGGTTCTAGTTATCCTTTTATATACTTTTGCGCGTGCTTATTATTTATTGTGAGAAGCGTCCTTCTCGTCATTATTCATAGTACTATTTTTGCAAGGGTCCCTTTTAGGACCCTTTTTGGCTAGACGACTTGGTGGCCACTCTAGGCTTATTGGTGGGTGCACTTCCCAAGGTATTTCCTCTCGTGGAAGCATCTGCCTTTATTAGGAGGCTCTTTTTTTTGTAGGACCTTTTGACCTCCTTAATGTTCATAAGGGTAGCTAATCCTCGTGAACTCAAGTGATGTCTTGCCAGGTCTTATTCTTTATTTGTAAGGGGTTTTTCTTAGGATATAAGGGTCTCATTTAAGATATAAGGGTCTCATTAAAGACCCTTTTTTTTTGCTATATACTCTGCCCCCCAATTGGTTGGCGAGATTTAGCTCGGCAGGCACTTTGATCATCCGATTCACGCATTTCGATAATCATTTTGCTTAAACAAGACATATTCATTTAGTGTCACAACATATTCATTGGAAACCGGTGAAGTACATGGCAATTTAATGTGACTTCGTTCTTACTATCTATTAAGGAGTCCAAGTTGAACTTATAGTTATTACATTTAACTTGCACGTTAGATAGAACAATGACATTCTTGCCTCAACATGGAGGTCTTACTGATAATATATCTTTAGATGTTCAGCGTTCCATGCTATAGGTACCATGGTATCATCCAAACATGTGAGTTTGTAGGTGTTAGGGGGCACAACCTGGGCAACTTGGTAGGGCCCTTCCCAATTTTCCCCTAACACACCCGCGCTCGGGTCTCGAGTGTTGGGCAGGACTTTCCTTAACATGAGATCTCCAACCCTAAACGCCCTCTCTCGCACCCTTGAATTATAGTATCTTGCAGCTCGTTGCTGATATGTTGCCAGCCTTAGTTGTGCCCTTTCTCTCCTTGCTTCCAACAGGTCCAAATTTCCAGCTAATGCTGCGATGTTAGCTTGGTCAGCATATGCTTGTATGCCAATGGAGTTGATCTTCATTTCTATTGGAAGGAGAGCCTCACAACCTTAGGCTAAGGTGAAAGGCGTCTCTCTCGTGGTGGAACGAAGTGTAGTCCTGTAGGCCTAAAGCACATTGGGAAGTTCTTCGACCCAGGCCCCTTTAAACTTTTCCAACTTTTTTTTTCAGGTTCCTTTTTAGGATCTTTTTTATGGCCTCCACTTGTCCATTGGCTTGTGGGTGTACTACAGCGGAGAAAATCCTCTTGATTCCCTATTCCCTGCAATATTCTTCATACTCCTTCAAATTGCATCCCATTGTCGGAGATTATCTTGTAGTGTACTCCAAACCTGCAGATGATAAATTTATTGAGGAAGGTGGTGATCTGCTTAGCCATTATGTTGACTAGAGGCTCTGCTTCCACCCATTTAGTCAAGTAGTCGACTGCAACAACTGCGTATTTTGCTCCTCCTCTTCCTGCTGGCAACGCTCCAATCAGATCAATCCCCCACACAGCGAAGGGCCACAGATTGGTCATGCTCACCAGCTCATTGGGTGACTGTCTAGGGTAATTTGCATGTCTTTGGCACTTGTCATACCTTTTTGCAAAATCTCTCGCGCCCTTCTCCATGGAAGGCCAATAATACCCCTGGCATATGGCCTTTTTTGTCGTGGACTACCCCCGAGCATGATTTCCACATTCCCCTTCGTGTATCTCTTACAGAATTTTTAAAGCCTCTCCCCTATCTATGCACCGTAGGAGCGGGGTAGAGAAGCCTCTCCTATATAAGACTCCATCTACTAAGGTATATTGGGCAGCTTTGTAAGTCAGCTTACAGGCATCTTTTTTGTCCAAAGGCAAGGTCCCGTCATTTAAGTACCTCAAGATGGGTGCAAACAATGACTCCTCAGGGCTATTGACCATGTTAATATTTTCTTCTGCTATGCTCGGCTTGGAGAGGTATTTGAAAGGAATGGACTCATGTGTGTCTTCATCTTGAGTAGAGGCGAGTTTCGTGAGAGCATGGACATTTGTGTTTTGCTCCCTTGGGATCTGTTCTATTGTGTGTTTTTTGAACTAATCCAAATACCCCTTCACTTTGGTGAGATATGCAGCCATTTTTGGGCCTCTAGCTTGATATTCACCCTTCACCTGAAACACTACTAGCTGCGAGTTACTAAAGACATGCAAATGGGTTACCTTTAACTCCTTAGCTATCCACAGGCCAGCCAACAGTGCCTCGTATTTTACTTCATTGTTGGAAGCCTCGAATTTGAATCTTAAGGCACAATACATCTTGTACCCCTCAAGTCCCGTCATCATTATGCCAGTGCCGGCTCCTCCTTCGTTAGATGCCCCGTCTACATGGAGGATCCATTCTTCAGGGTGCTTTTCCCCTTCACTCACTGGTTCATTCTCTTCTACTTCTCCCTCCTCATGGGGTCAATGTGCAAACTCAACTATAAAATCTACAAGTACTTGCCCGTTGATTGAGGTCCTTCGGGTGTAAGTGATGTCAAATTGACTTAATTCAATCGTGCACTTTAAAAACCTTCCCGAAGTTTCTGGTTTGTGCAAGACTTGATGCAAAAAGGTGTTGGTGAGCACTTCGATAGCATGAGCGTGAAAATAGGGCCTTAGCTTTCATGAAGCCACTATCAAGGCATATGCTAACTTTTCTATTTCTGGGTACCGAGTTTTTGCGTCTACCAATCGCTTGCTCACATAGTACACAGGTTGTTGATGCTTCTTTTCTCCTTTGACCAAGGCGGCACTTATAGCATGCTCTGATACAGCTAAATACAAGTACAATTTTCTCACTTTTTTTTGGCTTGGCCAAAATGGGTGGTTTTCCAAGGTGTTCCTTTAGCTAAGTGAAGGCTTCCTAACAATCTTCATCCCAAACAAACTTTTTGCTCCCTTTTAAGATGTTGAAGAAAGGGAGGCATTTGTCAATGGATCTGAAGATGAACCTATTAAGGGCTGCTACTCTCCCTGTTAAGTACTGCACCTTCTTCTTACTTCGTGTTGGGCACATTTCCAGCAATGCCTTGATTTTGTCAGGGTTGGACTCGATACCTCGGGAATTCACCATAAAACCCAGGAACTTCCCTGATGAAACTCTGAAGATGCACTTGAGCGGGTTTAGCTTCATTCTGAATTTTTGGAGGGTGTCGAACATCTCATTGAGGTCGTTTGTGAGCTCTTCTGCCTTCTTTGTCTTTACTAGCATATCGTCCACGTATACTTCCATATTCCTCCCTAATTGATCCGCAAACATTCTGTTCACCAGACATTGATAAGTAGCACCTGCGTTCTTTAACCCAAAAGGCATCAATTTGTAGCAATAAATCCCCTTGTCTGTTATAAACGAAGTGTGCTCTTCATTGGCCGGGTTCATGGGTATTTGGTTGTACCCGGAATATGCATCCATGAAACTAAGTAGCTCGTGTCCTACCGCGACATCTACTAACTGGTCCATCCTAGAAAGTGGGAAGCTGTCCTTAGGGTAGGATTTATTGAGGTTAGTAAAGTCCACAAAAGTCCTCCACTTTCCATTGGGCTTTGGAACTAAAACTAGGTTTGATACCCATATTGGGTAGAATGCTTCTCGGATAAACCCATTTGCCTTCAACTTGTCAACCTCTTATTTTAAGGCCGCGTATCTTTCTGGGTCTAGGACTCTCCTTTTTTGCTTCACAGGCCTTGCTTTTGGGTCGATGTTTAAGTGATGACACATGATTGACGGGTCTATTCCTACCATGTCCTCGTGACTCCAGGCGAATACGTCGAGGTTGGCTTTCAGAAATTCTACCATCTTTTCCATCACGATACCCGAAAGGTTTCTTCCTACCTTCAACTTCCTCAACGACTCATTCATGACCCTGACTTCCTCCAACTCCTCTACTGGCTCGACTCTGGGTTCTTCTGCGACTCGCGGGTCCAACTCGTGTAGGTTTGCGCCTTCATGCACAACTATTTCCATAGGCACTGATGGCTTTATGGCCGTGTGGAGGGATGGGTTATAACATTCCCTCTCTTCCTTCTGCTCTCCTTTCATGCTTGCTATTCCCCTAGGAGTTGGGAATTTCATAGCTAAATGGTACACAAAAGTTATCACCTTCAATTCTCTTAGGGAGGGTATCCCTAATCTGGGTTGTTCTCCCATGGTGAGGGCTAACTCAATTAGCCCTAGGGGCTGTATTGAATCTCCTGTAAATCCATACAGGGAGGTGTTGCATGGTTTTAGGTGTCGGATGTTTAGTCCCATCTTCTCGAAAGATGGGCGATAGAGGATATCCACAGAGCTTCCATTATCCACCAAGAGTCGATGCACCCTCATGTTTGCAAGCTGGACAGTCAACACCAAGGGGTCATTATGAGGGAAATGCACACCCCGTGCGTCTTCTTCGGTAAAGGTTATCGAGACATTCTCTCCCTTAAAACTCTTCAGGGGGCGTTGCTCCAAACTTAAGATGCACGGTGGTGGACATCGTCTGGCCTCCCTGGCATATTTGTCTTGTCCCTTCCTTGATTCCCGGCTGAATCCTGACCCTCCGAAGATGGTCCTGACTTCTCTTTATACCTCTTGGGCTACCTCTTGTTCCCGTGGCGAGGATACTCTTTCTTCTAGTCTTTGGCTCTCTTTGCGGACGTATCTCCCCAAATGTCCCCTGCGTATAAGCTCTTCAATTTCTATTTTTAAATGGGTGAATTCTATGATGGTGTGGCCGATATCTTTATGATACTGACAGTATTTACTAGGGCCTCTTTTTGTCCGATCTTTTCTCATTATCGGGGGCCTTCTAAAATAGGCCTGGTTTTCATTCGTGACGAAGATATGTTCCCTAGCGGGGATGAGATCAGTATAAAAGGTGTAGGGGCCTTGTTTGCGCTCATCAATGCATTGCGGCTTCCAAGGCCGATCATGTTTCGACCCTTCATAGACCCTTTTCTTCTTTGCACTGCTTTGGATTTCCTGGATTGAGGGTTTTAGTGGGGACCAGTCTTTTCCGGCCTTAAGGCTCTCGTGACCATCCTCAACACGAATATATTTCTGTGCCCGCTCGTAGAAATCGTCCAAATTTGTGACCTCTCTCTTAAGCATGTTATCCCATAACTACTTCCCGGGCGTACTCTGGCCGCGATGGCCATTTTTAGCTCCCTATGGGTCAAGCTCCCTACCTTGGCTGCCTCCATATTGAACCTGTGGATGTAGCTCTTTAAACTCTCATTTTCTCCCTGTTTCACGTCAGCGAGGGTGGTGTCCGACATTGTGTAATCACGCACGACGTGATGTTTCTGGAGAAATTCATCAAAAAATTGTTGCCAAGACCTGATGGACCCTGTTCGGAGTCTGTTGAACCATTTGTACGCAGGTCCTTTCAACGTGATAGTAAAGCAATGGCATCTGGCCCCGCTACTAATTCCCCTTAATTTCATCAGATTGTTAAATGCGTTCAGATGGTAATTGGGATCTGTATTCCCTTCATATGGGGTCATATGAGGCTATATAAAGTTGGCTGGGAGCCAAATGGCTTGGATTTCCTTAGTGAAAGATGATTCATGGTCGAACTCATATTCGATGGCTTGCCCTCCAGATGCAGTGATTATCTTGCGCCGGAAGTTCCTCATTTCTTTGTCTAGGTCTTGTTTCCTCTTGTTCATGGAGTCTCTCAACGTGGACGGGGTTAGCGTTTCCCTTTCCTTTGTCTTCCTGAGGCACCATAGGAGGTGTAGTCGTCCTTTTCTTGTTGAATTCTTCCCGTAAGTCTGAGGGTGTTTTACTTGAAGTTACTTCGACTTCGTGATGAGGGTCAACGTTGTTCTTTTGCTCTGATCACTGGGGCTGCTTCGGTGGTCAGGGACATTCGCGCTGCTTTTTTCGAGGGGTATTACTGGTGGAGAGTCGAGTCCTCCCATCATCCACTGGGACCATGGTTTCTACCCCCTCTTGTCCTTTCTCTTTTTTCCTAGGAAGAGATATGTTTCATTTTCTTGAAACAAGCCCTTCAACACCTCTTGCATGTTCTCTAAGTTGGTTTCTAGCCTTTGGTTCTTTCGATGCAGTTTGCGTATCTCCTCCTTGTAAAATCGGGATCTAGAACTCGAGCTCATGGAATGGACTCGAGGATTCTTGTCAAGCCTGCGCGTCGATGGGCTCGGATCTTGCCGGCCATAGTTCGGCAAGTATGGAGGCTTTGGGGGCGGGAACTCACCGACGTCTCTCGCGGGGGCAGCTGCTAACCTCGGACGATGCTCATCAGGTGGGACAGCCGGGGACGAGGCCACCCATTCACCTTCGGGAATCCCTGGCTCCTTCGATGCATGCACATTTTCGGGTGGGGGAGGATTATTCATGGAGGCCTTCAGTTGATCTCCATCAAGGTGTACCTCAACCTCCTATGGTTCTTTCAACCGCTTATAGCATCTCAGCATCTTTGCTACCAGAATCGATGAAAGAATAGTGGCTCGGCATTTACTCTTCCCACAGACAGCGCCAAACTATTGAAGGTAAGAACTCATCAACAAAATATGGATGGGCAACTAAGAAACTTGAATCAATATCTAATGAACACAAATGAACATATAGAACCTTGAAGGAAAATTGCAAGCGGGAAATAGAAGATAAAAAGAAAACTCATATATTGCCTTTAGATCAATCTAGTTTTACATAAATTTTCCAACCCCCGTCAATGATGAAGTGAGGTTCCCTTTATAGTGGACTCTAATGGTCCCTAATACATTGTGGTCCCAGGGGTACGTTGTCAGTGCAGTGGCACAGGTAGTAGTGGTGCAGAAGGTCGTGGTGTCAACTCTGGTATGAAGTCAGGGTCCGTGGGAATGCCTCCATTACTTATTTAATGCAAGTGTCAGAGAAGTGGAACCAGACGTAGTGGCACAGGTGGTTGTGGTGTCAACCCTGATAAGTATAAGAGGACTTGTAGCCTTGAGTGAGATAAGCATGTGGGAGTCGCGCCCCGCTAGTGACACCTTCCTTAGAAAATAGAGAAGGGCCTCATCAATGGGGCATATGCTCATATCATAGAGGCATGGCCTCACGAGATGGGGCAGTACGCGTTCCTGGGCACCTAGGCGAGGCCTGCGAGGCGTGGCATCTCGAGGTGATGCGGTGCGCGTCCCGGGGCTCCGGGGCAAGGCCTGCGAGGCGTGGCCTCGGGAGACATTGCGGTGCGCATCCCTGGGCACCTGGGCGAGGCCAGCAAGGAGTGGCCTCACGAGACAATGCGGTGCGCGTGCCTGGGCACCTGGGTGAGGCCTGCCAGGCGTGGCCTCACGAGATGATGCGGCGCGCGTTCCTGGGCTCCTGGGCGAGGCCTCCAAGGTGTGGCCTCGCGAGACGGTGTGGTTCGCATCCCTAGGCACCTGGGTGAGGCTTGCAAGGTATGGCCTTGCGAGACGATGCGGCGTGTATTCCTAGGCAACTGGGCAAGGCCTGCGAGGCATGGCCTCGTAAGATGATGCGGTGCGCGTCCCTGGGCTCCTGGGCAAGGCCTGCGAGGTGTGGCCTCGCAAGATGATGCGTGGCCTCGCGAGATGATGCAGCGCACGTTCCTGGGCACCTGGGCGAGGCTTGTGAGGGGTGGCCTCGTGAGACGGTGCGGTGCACGTCCTTGGGCACCTGTGTGAGGCCTGGGAGGCATGGCCTCATGATACGATGCGGTGCACATTCTTGTGCACCTGGGCAAGGCTTGGAAGGCGTGGCCTCGCGAGACGAAGCGATGCGCGTCCCTGGGCACCTAGGAGAGGCCTGCGAGGCGTGGCCTCGCGAGACAATGCGGTGCGCATTCTTGGGCACCTAGGCGAGGCCTGCGAGGTGTGGCCTCTCGAGACAATTCGGTGCGCATCCCTAGGCACCTGGCGTGGCCTTGCAAGACGATGCAGCGCGCGTCCCTGGGCGAGGCCTGCGAGGCATGGGGTCGCGAGATTGTGCGATGTGCATCTCTGGGCAACTATGCGAGGCCTGCGAGAGGGCCTCGGGAGAGGGGCCTCGCGAAGATGGGTTCGTGGGCACAACCGAGGTGTGCCCTGCAAGAGGGCCTCGCGGAGACAGGTGCGTGGGTGCGATCGAGGCGCTGTCTTGCGAGACGTCCTCGTGAGATGAGTGTGCGACAGTTAGGCACAAGTCCATGGATCTTCAGCGAGGTAAGCGTGAGGCCTCGCGTTGGGTGAGACAGGTCCATCTCGTGAATGCCTTGCATGAGGGCTGGTCCTTTCAGGATCATGTCCAATTTTCGGTGTTCACAAATTTATACATGCCAAAACTAATTAAAAGTGTCTCAAATCTATAGATTTATTATTAAGAATATCCACTTCATAGACTTATTATCAAATCATTCTCCACTAATGTAAGTACACATAATCAAAGGATCAATATGACTTATTAGGCTTATAATGTATGGCTAAGGTTAAAGGTAGATGAGAACACAATTTAGGTTCAAACCACACTATACCATACAATTTCTTCCACTTTCAACCCTTACAAATATTCCCTAACAATTTACAAAATGTTTATTTATCTTTTTTTTTTTCAAACATAAATCTCATTATTTCCCCCATACTTGAATTGTTGCAAGTATTTTTTCTTTCTTTCTTTTTTCATTGAATTTTTTTTTTCATCTTGCAAATTTTTTTTTTCTAGAGGAATAGGGGATTTTATACATGTATAGCACAACCCCAACAAAAAACCTTAACTTCTATACTTTCCATCTATACAATTCCTTCACAACAAATAAACAACCAAGCACTATATCTATGGTGTTACAAGTTTAAAGATAAGGATATATTTTTTTTCATAAGGCTCATGTATAAGGGTAAAATAAGAAAAACAAAAGGATATCAATAAAGTTCAAAATTGGTAACTAGGGGATAAATAAATATATAATTCCAAGAAAAATCTAGATTCAAAATCCTTATAATTACAACTTAAGTAAGATTACCTCTTAAACCCAATTCTTGTATGTGTGTGCACCATTAAATTCACTATATCACTTGCACCTAAATCTATTTATACATGCCAAAACTAATTTAAAGTGTCTCAAATATATAGATTTATTATTAAGAATATCCACTCCATAGGCTTATTATCAAATCATGCTCCACTAATGTAAGTATACATAATCAAAGGATCAATATGACTTATTAGGCTTATAATGTATGGCTAATGTTAAAGGTAGATGAGAAAGACAATTTAGGTTCAAATCACACTATACCATACAATTTCTTCTACTTTCAATTCTTGCAAATATTCCCTAACAATTTACAAAATGTTTACTTTTCTTTTTTTTTTTCAAACATAAATCTCATTATTTCTCCCACACTTGAATTGTTGCAAGTATTTTTTCTTTCTTTCTTTTTTTCATTGAATTTTTTTTTTCATCTTGCAATTTTTTTTTTCTAGAGGAATAGGGGATTTTATACATTTATAGCACAACCCCAATAAAAAAACCTTAACTTCAATACTTTCCATCTTTACAACTCCTTCACAACAAATAAACAATCAAGCACTATATCTATGGTGTTACAGGTTTAAAGATAATGATATTTTTTTTTCATAAGGCTCGTGTATAAGGGTAAAATAAGAAAAACAAAAGGATATCAATAAAGCTCAAAATTGGTAACCAGGGGATAAATAAATATGGTAGGTTTGAAAGGCTCAACCGGTCCAAAGAAATTGCCTAAATCATATCCTTAATCATATGTCACTTGTAAATTTTGCCTCACAAATAAGTTCTAGAGTGGTATAGAATAAATAAAAATATTATCTTTGCATGCATAAATCTCTTTAAGTACTAGAAACTTAGTAAATTCAATTATCTACATAAATTCAAAATTATGAATCAAGCCTAAGCAATAATCAAAATAAAATTCAAGCACACAATTCATGTAAAATCTATCATTTTCCAAAAATCATATCAATCACAATCAAAAAATCTTATCATTGAGTAATTACTTTTAACTTAACCATGCTTTTTTAAAACTTATAAAAACAAAACAAACTAAAAAAAAAAAAGATAGAATATGAAATTGTTGCCGGGGCACAAATTGTTCTCCCCCCACACTTAATATAAGCATTGTCCTCGAGGCACAAATTAAATAAAAAATCAATGCAAAACAAAAAGATAAGGGTAAGAAAAACTCCAGTAAATGCTTTGTTTAACGTCGATACCTCGACTGAGTCTTGCTCGTGTGGTCATTATGCTGGGTCATATCTATTTGTTTGTTGTGTGACATCGAATGAATTGATAGTACATCGTCATGTCTCCAATTAAATTTTATGAAAGTCCTGAAAACATAAACCACAACTAATTGACCAAGTTAGTAAAAAGGAAAAAAAGTGAATAACAAATTAAATAAAATAGTCCCCGGCAACGGCGCTAAAAATTTGATGGGTGTCGTTAACTGTACCAAATTAAATTATTGATTTTATTAATTCCTTATACCCACTACTTCAGTATGGCAGTAAATAAGGGTCGAACCCACGAGGAATACTATTCAATTTATTATTCAAAAGATAAAAAGTTAATAAAGAAGGGGTTTTTGAAAATAAAAATAATTAAAATAAAGTTAACAGTTAAAATAGTTAAGAGGTCATTCTCCACCAGTAAATACTCATTCAAGCATTTCAATAATAGCATTGATCTATATTCCCAATTAAACTATTAACCCCACAGATAACACTTAAGCAGGGAATTATCCACGTTTTCTTATTATAATTAATTAAAGCTAAGCGCTCTTAATTAACCATTTTTACCAAGCAATAAACCGATTAAGCATTCGATCTATTTAAACTAGGAAAAATATTACACTATGTGGAAACAAGTTAATCTAGGCAACAAATTCATTAAGCATGGAATTCATTTAACCTAGATTTTATTTTTCATCACAATTAAAATACTTGTCACAATACCTTAATTACAATTTATCACTCTACTTAGAATCATATACTATTAGGTGAATAGCAATCCTAAGATGATAGTAAAATAATGCAAAACCCTAATTAGCGGCTGTCTAAACAAGATTTCACAAGATCCATGACATTCAAATAGAAAAATAGAAGCAATTTAACATAAGGGAATTGAAGATTAATGAAAATTATTAAACCCGAGAAATCATATTTAGGGCTTTGAAATCACTCTTAACAATAAGCACAACAATAAATAAAAAACACTATAATTACTAAAAGAAAAAGAGCAGAAGAGAATATCTCTCTAAAATAGAGAATAGAGAGTGTGTTTTCAAATAGAGACAGACATCTATTTATAATACTCTCACACTAACAAAAACTACTCAAAATAAAATTTAAAATTTAAAACTTAAACTAAAACTAAGAGTTATTAATTTTATTTTAATATTATTGTGATTTCTCCAATTTTCGATTTTGGAGTAAAAATATCTATTTGTTGGTTGCAAAATTAGAGTTTGAATATGATATTTTCGTATTCCTCAAGAAACTGAATTTTCCCACAAAGCTAATCGTATTTTGGCCATATCCCCTTCGATATAACTCTATTTTTTTACAATTCAACATGTTTTGGAAAGCTTAGAAAAATATATACAACTTCTATTTCTTAAATAATTTCCAAAATATGGTTGGAAAAGTTTCAAAATTGCTCGTGAAATTTCAGCTCCAACCTGTCTAAGACTCTTGTTCACATTTCAATACTTTATTTTCTTCATAAAAATACACAATTTTCTATAAAACCAAATAAATAAAATAAAAATTAAATATTTCCAAATAAAAAATATATTTAATTAAAGTCGGAAATATTAATTCAAAATTAATTAATTTTTATATTAATAAATGTGTATTTTTACTCTTAAAATTCTTTTTAAACCAAAAATCACAAAATACCAAAAATAAAATTTAAATCATTAAAATAACTAAAAACTAACAATTTCTAAGCTTAAAGAAATTAAAAATATATGATCAAAATTGAACTTATCACCTAGTGCAAACAAATTTTCAACAAACTTTGTGATGATTACACTATAGTACAGTTCAAGTTGAAGAACACTTTAATTTATGCACCAATGCAATGGCTTCTATATGATAGAGTTATTATTTAATTAAGTTGGGGAAATGTTATATTTTAAATGTAATGTTGATTGATTAAATAAGCGTTACAAGAGTGAACTATTTAATCTAGTGGGGAATGTTATATTATTTTACAATATGATATTTAGATTAAATAATGTGACAATGAGTGTCCCATATTGTAACATATATAAATGAGAGATACAATATTTGGATATATGTGAATATTCAAATATGTAACATATTTGGAGTTACAAATTTAGTTAAAAATTTGAAACTCTTAAATATTACCCAAATAATGTGTAGATTTGATGTTACACATTTTGATTTCAATTTCTCAAAGTCATAAGAGATATGGCTATTAGAGATGTGATTTTAACTCTCATAATGTGTATGGAAGTTACAAAATCAATTGGGAATGAATTTGGAACGTTTTGAAAAGTTTAGAAAATTGGTAGCTGAAAACACGTGGTGACCATGGCTAGTGTTTGTCCCAAGCCGCGGCCTAGGGGGACAAAAGCTAGTGGCCGCGACCAGGCTTATCCCAGGCCACGGCTAGAGAGGCTGACAGCCTTTTCTAAATTTCAGTTTTATCCAATTTTGAATGTTTCCAATAACCAAGTAACTCTCAAATCTCTATTTTAATTCCATAAAATATCCAATTAAACATTGGTAACAGCCATGGGGTTGGTGGAATTTGAAATTCAAAGGGTGTCTCTAAACTCTATAAATAGGAGCCTATTGCTCACTTGTAAGACATAATTTTTCTATCCATTAGAGCACTTGGCTAGAAAACACCTAGAGGGTTAATTATTCCATAGAGCTATTCCCAAATTGTGAGAGTTCTCTTAGTGCTTGAGTTTGGGGAAAATAAGCTTTTGGAAAAATGTTTCAAATCTTGTTCAAGTTGATGATTCACAATGCTCTTCACTTTGGTGGTGTGAGTGCAAGTGTTCTTTCTTATTGTTCTTGTTTTTTCTTTTCTACTATTGTTTTTTCATCTTACTCTTCTTTTTCTATCTACTTGTATTTCTTGTTTAGAGTTGTAATCTTTTTATTTCTTTTGTTTAAAAAAACTATTACTTTATTTGTAACTTTTGTTTAGAGTTGTATTTTCTATTCTCTTCTTCTACTTCTGCTCTTATTCTATTTGTAATTTTCAGTCATAGAGTCGTAATATGTAAATCCTAAAATTGGCATATTTTATAGAATATCTTTTTAATTAAAAGATCAATTTTTGTTTCCCTTTATTGTGATTTTCGGAATTCACTTTCCCTTTCTTGTGATTTTCGCATTATTTAGCTTCCTTATTTAGCTTTCTATTATCACAATTTGATTATAAAGGGAAGTTATATCTTGCAAATATTCAGTACTTACTCAATGTCATTTCTGGAATATTTGACTTTATATTTTCGTGCAGCTCAAGATTATAAAATTCAGGAAACTGAATCTTTGATGTCATTAATTATTATTTCTGTCTTGAGCATTTTGATCTGACTTAGGTATTCGCTGTCTCGACCAAAATCGTATCTGTCAGATCAGCATCTTCTAAAAAAGGCAATTCTTCATCAATCAAGAATATCTTCAAATATTGTTGCCTTTAATAGGAGATTCTTTCTCAGCATTTATGAGCACGAAATGGACTCTATAAATAAGTCTCTAAAGGCATTGAGAAAAAGTTAACTCTCAGATGCATACTTTGTGAGTGTATTGTAATATTTGTGAGAGTTCCTTCTTTTTATTCAAGATCATAGTATTCACGTGATCTTGTGAAAAAATGAGTATTTAGTATTTGTGGTGTGTTTATACCACGTTCATGAGTGATTACACATTGTAATTTGAACACAACTTTTATAATCTTCGGTAGAGGATTTTTACAAGCCTTGCGTCAGGAGGATGCAAGCACTCGCTAGCCATTGAAGGGAGTTCAAGTGGTTGAGCGTTTCAATCAAGATCAGATTAGTGAAGAGAAGTACAACAAAGTTGCGGCAAATCTTAAGAGGAAGTCTTGTTTTGTTTAAGTCAATATTTTGTACTTGTGATTCTTTATTAATTGGTTTTGTTCTCTGGGCGTGGCCCCAAGGAGTTCAGTTTCTGTCGTGACAAGTTCAGATTCTGTCCTGACATAAATAAAATTTGTTTAAACATTTAATTACCATTCTGCACTTTAATTAATTCACATAGTTTAATTAATTTAGTAATTAATAAAAATGGAATTTTAATTTTTTATCAGAGCGGGTCACTCATTTCTGAGTTTTATCTTGGTTTATTCTGTTTGTTGTTCTTGTTCTTGCAATGTCTTTTTTCACAGAAGGAGGCTCCATAACTCGATCCCATTTACTCAATGATTCGAACTATCCATATTGGAATGTTAGAATGAGAGCCTTCATCAAATCTCAAGATAAAAAGGCTTGGAGAGCTGTTTTGAGTGGTTGGACTCCTCTAGCAGAAAGCAATGATGTAACTAAGGTAAAATCTGAACTTGATTGGACTGATGCTGAAGATAAATTGTCCAATTACAATAATAAAGCATTACATGTTATTTTTAATGGTATTGGTGAAGGTTACATTAAATTGATTTCTTCATGTGTTTCGCCCAAAGATGCTTGGCAAATCCTTCAAAATAATTTTGAAGGAACTACTGATGTCAAGCGTTCTAGGCTTGTTATGCTCACAAAAAAATTTGAAAATTTGAAAATGAAACCCTTACTGAATTTTACGAGAAATTGTCAAACGAATATTTTGCTCTTGGTGAGAAACTTTAAGAGAATGTTTTGGTTCGAAAAATTGTTAGAGTTCTTCCTGACAGGTTTCAGACTAAGCTAACTGCAATTGAAGAAGCAAAAGATCTGGACAAAATAAAAGTAGAAGAATTGATGGGTTCACTCCGAACTTATGAACTAAAACAAAAAATTAGACAAAAAGGTAAAATAGAAGAAATCAAGGAGAAATCTATTGCCTTGAAATCTTCTAGAGAAAAGAAGGAAAGTTCGAATGGTGAGGATGATGAGATGGCTTTGTTAACAAAAAAATTTCAAAAGTACATAAAGAAATTGGGGAACAAAAAGGCCATATCCAAAAACCCGAAAGGTAATTTTTCTAAACCCTTTGAGACTAATAAAAAGGGTATTCAGTGCAAAGAATGTGAAGGATTTGGACACATTCAATCTGAGTGTGCAAATACCTTAAAGAAAAAGAAAGTCATGACAACCACGTGGAGTGATCAAGACTCTGAACAGAGTTATGAGGAAGAAAAAAATGTTGCCTTAACCTCTGCTCACAAAGGTATGGTTTTTTATTCAGTTGATTACAAGGATGTATTATGCCTTAATAATTCTGTTCAGAATAATGAGAATTCTGACATTGACTCTGATGATTCTGACTTAGATGAGGAGTCATTGAAAGAGTCTTATAAATTAATTTTTGATCAATGGCTGAAAGTTTGCTCTGAGAATCGACTAATGGCTAGTTATAATAAAAAAATTGTTGAAAAAATTGAAGAGCTTGAGATGATTATTACTTCCAAAAATGATGAAATTAATTCTTTGAGTAAAGAAATTGATTTTTTGCAAAAAGGTGTCAAAATTCTTAATCCAAGATCTGGAATTTTGGATGATATTCTCTCTACAGGAAAAAAGGCTGGTGATTACAGTTGATTAGGATCTAATGGATTTGAATCCTCAAGAAAAATGGTTTTTGTAAAATCCATGAATTATCCGATTGTTGTGCCAACTAACAGTTTTGCAGGAACCAGTAACTCTTCAGAGACCACGAAGTTGTCATCTGTTCCAACAGATCTACAACTAAGGAAAATTTCTCCAAAAAGAAACATTAGATAATTTGTACCATTTTGTAATTTTTGTGGGATGAAAGGACACATAAGAGCTAAGTGTTTTTCTCTGTTAAATTTGTTTAAAAAGAATTATGTTAAACACTTTGGTAGCATGAATCAATTCTTGACCAAAAGAAATTCAAAATAAAAAACAATATGCATCTAGTTCATGGTACTCACCAACTTCAAATCCTTGAAGTGTGGTGTAGTAACATTCAGAGATGGAATGAGAAGAACTATTTTAGGTAAATGTACTCTAAACATTGAAGGGTTACCATAACTAAAAATTGTGCTTCTTGTTGATGGGCTGAAAGCCAACATAATTAGCATAAGCCAAATTTGTGACCAAGGTTTTCTTGTTAATTTTTCGCATGCCGAGTGTAATGTTGTAAATCAAAGTGGTGACATTGTTCTTAAAGGTTCTCAATCTTTGGATAATTGTTACACACTCACACAAAAATTCACATGTCATGTGTCATCATCAAGTTTTAATAATACTGATTTGTGGCATGAAAAACTTGGACATATAAATTTTAAAAACTTGAAAAAAATTGCTAATGCAGGTCTCATCTATGGTATACCCAAGCTGGGTAAAGAATCACTTGGTAAGTGTGAATCATGTCAATTGGGAAAACAGTTGAAAATTTCCCATAAACCATTATCTAATATTAATACTTCAAATGTGTTAGAATTATTGTATATGGATCACATGGGTCCTATACAGTTTGAAAGTATTAATGGTAAGTGATACATTTTTGTATGTGTGGATGATTTTTTTCTAGATTTACTTGGGTAGATTTCTTAAGAGAAAAATCAGATACATTTGAAGCTTTTCAAACTCTATGTACAAGATTAAGAGTTGAAAAAAATTGTAACATTAGAAATATTGTAAGAATACGAAGTGATCATGGTAAGGAGTTTGAAAATTCTGTTTATGATGAATATTGTAAATATTTTAGAATTTTGCATGAATTTTCTGCTCCCAAAACCCCAGAACAAAATGGGGTAGTGGAACGAAAAAATCGTACTTTGTAGGAAATGGCCAGAGTTATGCTAAATAGCAAAAAACTCACAAAGAAATTGTGGGCTGAAGTAATTAATACTGCTTGTTACACAATTAATCGTGTTTTTCTGCACCCAGGTACAAATAAAACTCCATATGAAATCTAGAAGGTAGAAAACCCAATGTCAATTATTTTTATGTATTTGGGTGTCTGTGTTATATTCTCAGAGATTGTGAGAATCTTAGCGAATTTGATGCCAAAAGCGATGTGGGAGTTTTTCTTGGATATTCCACCAATAGTAGGGCTTATCATGTCTGTAACATGACAATCCAAACTATTATGGAATCTGCTAATGTGGTTGTAGATGATGTAAAAGATTTTTCAGAGTACTCCCATGAGGAGGAAATCGACAGGTTCATTGATGTTCGACATCATAAAGAAATGGCAGATCTGACAACACAACCTTTAGATGCGACAACAACCACTAATGATGTATCAGACCCTGATTCTGCCGACACAACAACTGGACAAACAGAGAAGGAAAATCCAATTATTTCTTCTGACTATGTTAAAAAAGAACCATCAACCAGAGTAAAAAAGAATCACCCTTCCGATCTCATTTAGGGAAATCTTGAAGAAAGTATGGTCACTCGAAAGAGGTATGTAAACTTGGTTCAATTTGTTTGTTTTACTTCTACATTGGAACCAAAAAATGTGAAGGAAGCCTTAAATGATGAATCATGGATCAATGCTATGCAAGAAGAGCTAGATCAATTCACAAGGAATGAGGTATGGATCCTTGTCCCTAGACCGAGTCATACTAATGTTATAGGTACAAAGTGGATTTTTAAAAATAAAACTGATGAATTTGGGACAATAATAAGAAATAAAGCTAGACTAGTTGCATAGGGGTACACTGAAGTTGAAGGAATTGATTTCGATGAGACATTTTCCCCTCTTGCAAGACTTGAATCCATAAGATTATTACTAGCTACTTCATGTGTTCTTGGGTTTAAATTGTTCCCAATGAATGTTAAATCTGCTTTTTTAAATGGATTTTTGAATGAAGAAGCTTATGTGAAACAACCCAAAGGGTTTGAGGATCCTTACGGTCCTAATCATGTTACCCATTTTTGGCATTTATCACAATAAATCCAGTTGCCCATTTTTGGTTTCCCATTTTCGAACTTGCCTCATTTGTGCACCGAATACTCTATAAATTCGGATTCACTTTGGTTGTTTCATTCTCAGTGTTTTCTTGTTTTTTCTCTCTCACTTATAACCAAAGTGTTTAGGATTCTGTTCTTTGTGTGTTTCACTTGTTTCTTTCTTAGCAACCATGAAGACCCGAGGTCGTGGTTCATCCTCCAAATCCGGGAAGTCTCAGAAGGAGACAATTCTTGAGTCAGTTCCCACTGCCACTCCGACTGCTCTAGCATCTATCCCTGCAGTCTCACCTCCTATAGGCCGTTGACCTAAGACCACAGCAAGAAAGAAGGTTCTTGCCCTTCCAGGTCCTGAAGGAGATACTTTGATTGGGGCTACGAGTAAAGGAGTTACCTTTCCCAACCTTGGTGTTCAGCAAAACCTATCCTCGGCGGTTCCACTCGCCTCATCCGAAGGTCAAGTAAAATCCAATCCTACCTTGATACAAGTCATTCCCAATTAGTCTCCACTGAAGTTGTGTCTGATCCATCTGAAGATGACTCTGAATCTTCATTATCCTCTGATGTGTTGACCCCTAAGGCAAAGGGAAAATGCAAATCCAAAGTCACTAGATCAAAGAGAACCAAGAAGTTCAAAGTGGCTCCAACAAAATTCATCTCCTTTATCTAGATTCAAATTGAAGGCGAAAATCAACCCACCTCCTTGCACCTCGTCGGAGGATGTTTCTCCTGAAACGGAAGACTCACTGCCTGAGTTGGATCCTTCCTTGACCGAGCCAATTCTTGAAGTTCCTCTTGAAGATTTGGAGGAGGAGACTAAATCTGAAGAAGACCCATCAAAAACCACTCCTGTTGCATCTAACCCGAAGGGCACAACATCATTGGAATTTCCAGAATTGTCTTCCAAACTCACTAAACAAAAAGGTGCCCTTGTCCGTACCTCAGGTTCTTTCAAAGCTCATTCTCTCACTTTCTGTTTTAATGATAATGAGACAAATATGCAATTTTATGAGCATCGTCACTTTATTAGTGAGCGTAATTTCCTTTTTGCTCCTCATCGTGTTTTTGGGGTCTTACTTACTTTAGAGGAAAGAGGTTGGTTATGATCTTTGTCTGGATTTGATGGGTTATGCCTCGGGTTGTTAAGGAATTTTATGCAAATTTGAATGATGGGTTGTTAGATCAGACTTCTTTTATGTTTCATAAAGTGCATGTTATGGGTCATTGGAATAAGTTTAGTCCTACTGAAATTGCTAAGGCCCTCAATCTTGTTCCTGTTGAGATTGATGATTCTATTGAGTTTTCAAAGGATCAAGTCTTGTCTGAATTGGTTGGTCAAGCTATGGTGTGGGAACCAAGCGCCTCTCTATGAGTCTCGGATCTTACTCACTATTATGGTGCACTTTTCAAATTTGCAATGTTTAATTGGATGCCTACCACTCATTCCTCGACCATCACTCAAGATATGGCTTTTCTATTGTTCAAAATTGGGACTCGTGTCACCATCGATCTTGCTGCTATTATTTTTTATAAAATCATGTCCTTGAGTGGTGCCAAACGCAAGGGTCAACAGTTAATGTTTCCGCAAGTCATTTACAAACTTTTGGACTCTCAGCATCCTTTAAAGAAATCCCACGAGACCTTGACTTCTCCTTTGGTTGGTTCTACCTACACTGTCAAAGATGACCATTCTCCGTCCACGGCTCGAAAGGTCAAATGCATTAATCTGGCTGGTTCTGGGTCTGGCAATGCCGCGACTAACACTCTTGATGTCCCGACTGCTCTCGCTTCTGTCCAAACACGAATTCCAAGTCTCTCCGAGCGGTTCAATCACATGGAGGATACTCAGCGCCAAATTCTTGCTTCGTTGACCATTATCAATGCATCCACCACTCCTGCTCCATGACGATTACCGTTCCTTTCAATCTATTTTCTTTTGATGAATGTAAAAGAACACTAGTTGTGTCTTTCTTTTGGTTTTGTTTCTTTTGTTCTTTGGCATTTTCTTAGACAATGAGGGGGAGATAGAGTAACTCTATTTTTTTTCGTGCTTTGATTATGTTGTTTGACCTGCAGTTGCTCATTGTTTTTGTTAACTGTTTTTGTCTTGTGCTTTGGTTATTTTTGGCAGGGGGAGTCATTTTATGACTCTTGTGAATTTAAGCACTCTCTTGTTATGCAAGGATCTTTTAAAAATAGATATGTTTTGTCTATAAAATTGCCAATGGGGGAGATTGTAAATCCTAAAATTGGCATATTTTATAGAAATATCTTTTTATTTAAAAGATCAATTTGTGTTTCCCTTTATTGTGATTTTCATAATTCACTTTCTCTCTCTTGTGATTTTCGGATTATTTAGTTTCCTTATTTAGCTTCCTATTATCACAATTTGATTATAAAGGGAAGTTATATCTTGCAAATATTCAGTACTTGCTCAATGTCATTTCTAGAATATTTGACTTTATATTTTCGTGCAGCTCAAGATTATAAAATTCAGGAAACTGAATCTTTGATGTCATTAATTATTATTTCTATCTTGAGCATTTTGATCCGACACAGGTATTCGCTGTCTCGACCAATATCGTATCCGTCGAATCAGCACCTTCTAAAAAAGGCAATTCTTTATCAATCAAGAATATCTTCAAATATTGTTGCATTTAATAGGAGATTCTTTCTCAACCTTCATGAGCACGAAATGGACTCTATAAATAGATCTCTAAAGGCATTGAGAAAAAGTGAACTCTTAGATGCATAATTTGTGAGTGTATTATAATATTTGTGAGAGTTCCTTCTTTTTATTCAAGAACATAGCATTCACGTGATCTTGTGAAAAAAATGAGTGTTTAGTTTTTGTGGTGAGTTTATACCATATTCATGAGTGAATACACATTCTAATTTGAACACAACTTTTATAATCTTCGAGAGATGATTTTTACAAGCCTTGCGTGGGGAGGATGCAAGCACTCGCTGGCTATTGAAGGGAGTTCAAGTGGTTGAGTGTTTCAATCAAGATCAGATTAGTGAAGAGAAGTACAACAAAGTTGCGGCAAATCTCAAAAGGGAGTCTTGTTTTGTTTAAGTCATTATTTTGTACTTGTGATTCTTTATTAATTGGTTTTATTCTTTGGACGTGGCCCCAAGGAGTAGGTTATCCGAAAGGGTTTCTGAACCTTGTAAAAATTTGTTGTGTTCTTTATTGTTTTTGCACTTTCTTTTTATTGTGTTCAGTTTCTGTCGTGACAAGTTCGGATTCTGTGCCGACAAAACTGAAATCTGTTTAAACATTTAACTACCATTCCACACTTTAATTAATTCACATGGTTTAATTAATTTGGTAATTACTAAAAACATAATTGCATAATCTTATTTAATCAATAATAGTTTATTTGTAATATTCTGCTTAGAGTTTTAAGGGTTTTTTACCATTTCCATTTAAGCAATTTACATATTTCTAACACAATGTTACCTACTGAATTATAAATATCATTAAGAATGTTGTCATATTCAAATAACTCAAACTTCTTCGTCTTCTTCTTCAAAGCATGCACAACCTGTAGACAATGCGACTCAAGAGAGAACTATTGAAAATTCACGAGAGCAAGGTCAACACCAAATAGAAGGGCCTTTGCCTCTTCTCCTGCTGACGAAATAGGGAGAGGGTACACTATTCCTGCATATAGCCCCGACTGTCATGCCACCATTGCTATACTTCAAAGTTTCTTCAGTATTGATTTTACCCAGCCCACTTCAGGAGGTCTCCAGCAAAGGAATAGCTTTAACGTTATTTTTCTGATCCAAAACTTGACTAAAATGGCCACTTGTCACCCACTGATTGAAGGATAGTTGCAAAAAGAATTGCATTTTTCACTATGCACAAAATTGCAATTTTGCCACTTTTCTCTACAAAATCAAATTAATTAAATTAAAAATTAATATTTTCATATGAATTTTTTTATATTAATTTATGAAAATATCTAATTCAAACATAATTTATTTTGGCATTTTAAAACAATAAAAGTGTATTTTCAGACAGTAATCAATCATGTTCAAACCATTAAGAATGATATTCTTGGGTGATCTCAGTCAGCTGGTTTATAAAACAAGATAATTCAATTACGTAATTTTTATTTTATAATTGATTTTATATTTGTTTTATTCTTTTTTTATGTTCACTAAATAAAAATATAATTAATTTATGAATGATTTTCTTCTTTCCATTATTCTATGTATAAATCTTGTATATTGCAAGACTAAAAGAGTGGAATGAACTTGGACACAATTGTCTACTAGGTTCTTCTTCAATCTATCAAGA
This sequence comes from Humulus lupulus, assembly GCF_963169125.1. Classification (NCBI taxonomy): domain Eukaryota; kingdom Viridiplantae; phylum Streptophyta; class Magnoliopsida; order Rosales; family Cannabaceae; genus Humulus; species Humulus lupulus. The sequence goes on from NC_084793.1 coordinate 277,395,872, forward strand.
AATGAGTAATTTATGATCTGTTAGGATTCATTTTCATAGTTAACAATTAAAGATAAAAGGGTATTTGCAGCGCGCATGTTCACCGCAAATAACCCCCAAATTCACCGCAAATACCTTGTCAGCCATGTCATTATTTGCAGAGAAAAAAAGTGGTGCGACCAGTACTCGATTTATTTGTGGCGAAGCAACCACCGCAAATGCCTAGAATTCTGCCACAATTTTTTTTGTGATTTTGTGGTTATTGATCCTCATTAAAGGCAAAAATTTTAAATTATTTTCCATAAATAGTCCAAATGCCACAAATAGTGGAATATAAATAAAAAAAACTATTGAATTGAAATTTAAATATATAGAAAAATTAAAATGCATAATTATCTCAATTGATAACAAAACTATTCTTAAAATCTAAAATTAGTAAATGTCTTAACTGTATTAAAACATAGACATTAATTAGACAACTGTAATCTATCCTAAGCGCATAGCCTCATCATCATCATCATATGGAAACTCAATGATAATTTTCGGGGAGATTGTGGCAAAAGTGCTGACGACGACCTGCCATATCTAAATTGAGGTGGAACTGGCGGGGGTGCTTGTGTAGGCGCATCAGCATAATCTCCAAATATATATTGAGGTGGTGGCAGATCTTGTAAAGGTGCAATTGCATACATCTTTCACCTTTCAAGCACTTCATTGGATCTCATTGTTTGAGGTGGTGGACGAGATTCAAGAGGAAGGGGCTGAGACAGAAACTCGATGTCTGCTTTGTAGTGTCTCATCAAGTTCGCTATTGTCTTTCTGAACAAGTTATTACCATTAGATTGAATGGACTGGGTGAATGTCGCAGACTGAGACTGTGTTCGAGCCTGGGATTGACTGTTGGAGGCCTTTTATCCTTTCAATGTGCGACCCACTCCTCGTTCATGGCTGGGACGTTCACCCAACACTTTTCTCATGATCATCCTTTCATCAACCGTGCTTCCTTCATTAGAAGTGGAAGGCGAGAATTGATGACTATGCTCTTCAAAATATTTATACATCATTTCATATTTTATAGAAAAATTCCCGTAATACATCCAAACCATAGTGATTTGAAGATGAAATAATGGGTTGATTTATTCTTACATAGTTTGCTCTTGACTATGAGATCTGACAAATGGATGTCAAGACAACTTTCTTAATGGGAAGCTTGACGAAGTCATTTATATTGATCAGCCAGTAGGATTTAAAGTAGCTAGACAAGAAGGAAAAGTTTGTGACTTGAATAAGTCCATTTATGGACTTAAGTAAGCTTCTCCTTCATGGAATCTTAGAGGCATTGGAAATAGGATTGCCCCAAGTTTCTAGCAGTGAAAAACAAAGGTAATGATTATAGTTCATTTATCAAAGAAACATGTGTTTCAGAGAATGATAAATCTGTTTGGATTATCGATTCTGGATCTACTAACCATGTTTGTAATTCTTACATCTTATTAAATCGTGGGAGGAGGTGGACGAATGCGGCTTAAAGCTTACAGTTGGGAACAAAACATTCATTGCGGTCCAAGCCAGAGGAAGAGCTCGCCTGAATTTTGAAAATAAATATTTAATTTTAAATGATGTATTTTTTATTCCAGATTTCCGTAGAAATTCAATTTCAGTTTCCATGTTGCAATTAGAACAATTTGTTATGATTTTTACAAGTTCTAATATATCTATTTCTTTCAATGGATCACAATTGTGTACTGCGTGTTTGGAGGGAACTCACCTTAGGTGAATTACCTGTATGTGAATCATGTCTAGAAGGAAAATTGACTAAGCGTCCATTCTCTGCAAAGGGTGATAAGGCCAAAGAACCACTTGGAATAGTACATTCAGATGTCTGTGGACCTCTGAATGTGAAAGTCAGGGGTAGTTTTGAGTATTTCGTCACTTTCATTGATGATTACTCTAGATACTCATGCCTTTACTTAATGCATAGGAAATCATAAACATTTTAAAAGCTTCAGGAATTCCTAGCTATGGCTCAGAACCCACTACTACAATTTGGACATCAGCCATCGGCCATGAGAAGTCGGTTCCACTTAAACCGACTTAACCCATGTTCATAAGTCGGTTTATACAGAACCGACTTATCATGTATGTCAAAGGTAAGCATAGGATGTCGGTTGTACAAGAACCGACCCACCATGTGGACATGGTAGGTCGATTCTGTGTGAACCGACCTCCCATGCTTGTAGAAGACATAATAGGTCGGTTCATGCAAAACCGACCTACCATGTTGTCATGGTAGGTCAGTTCTGTGTGGACCGACCTCCCATGTCCTACCTTGCTGACATGGTAGGTCGCTACTATGTGAACCGACTTATCATGTCACATTATAAGAATTTTAAAATATATTAATTTATTTAAACTATAAAAATATATATATGTAAGCAATTAGTGTATGAAATAAATGTAAGAAATTTATATTTATCAATATTACACTATAATGTTATGAAGTATAAATAAATAAATGAATTAAATTAAATTAATATATTTTAAAATTTTAATAATGTAAAAACAAATTAGAGTATCTTTAACAATATATTTGTATAATGACAGGAAATCGAACTAACATGTCCTTTAAAAAATTATTTAAGACGCTACTCTTTTATAAAATTATTATTTATTTATTTTAAATTGTAAATGTTATTAAATTAAAATATTTTTTATTTATAAAATATAATTATAATGTAATATTAACAAATATAAATTTTACATTATTTAAATTTTAAATATATTAATTTATTTAAACAATACATCTATAATTATTTCAGTATGAAATAAGTATAAAAAATTTACTTATTAATATTACATATATTATAATTTTTTAAATATAAATAAGTTAATAAATTATTTGTAATTAAAACAAATTAATTTAATATTTTATAAACAAGAAAATATTTTAATTTAATAGAATTTATAATTTTAAATAAAAAAACTTTATAAAATAATTTAGAGTATCTCTTTAATAATTTTTTAGAAGACATGGTAGGTCGGTTGCGTGGGAAATAACTTCTCATGCGACAGGGTAGGTCGGTTGTATAGAACTGACCTACCATGTCATTATAAAAATACATTATTAAAGATACTCTAATTAGTTTTATATTATTGAAAATTTAAAATATATTAATTTATTTAAACAATACATATATATATATATAATTTCTTTGGGTATGAAATAAGTATAAAAAAAATATAGTTATTAATATTACATATATTATAATTTTTTAAATATAAATAAATTAATAAATTATTTGTAATAAAAACAGATTAATTTAATTTTTTATAAACAAGAAAATATTTTAATTTAATAGTATTTATAATATAAAATAAAAAATCTTTATAAAATAATTTAGAGTATCTTTTTAATAATTTTTAGAAGACATGGTAGGTCAGTTGTTTGGGAAATGACTTCTCATATGACATGGTACGTTCGTTGTATAAAACTGACCTACCATATCATTATAAAAATACATTATTAAAGATACTCTAATTTGTTTTATATTATTGAAATTTTATAATATATTAATTTATTTAAACAATACATATATATAATTTATTTGGTTATGAAATAAGTATAAATATATATATTAATATTACATATATTATAATTTTTGAAATATAAATAAATTAATAAATTATTTGTAATTAAAACAAATTAATTTAATTTTTTGTAAACAATAAAATATTTTAATTTCAGGTAAGATCTCACAGGATTTCTCTGCATATCATCCCAGAGGGGACCTCCCAGCATTACCCCAGCTTGGACGGCCATTAGATGACCACTGTCGTCTACATCCCAAGCTCAGGCAACCTCCAAATTAAACCTTGTAAGGTAGCTCTTCAACGTTTCACCTGGCTGTTGCCGAACGTTGGTCAGGGTCAATGCCTCGGGTCTTACCCGGTCATGGCTCTAAACTGCTTTTTGAAATCTTTTGATAGCTGATCCCAAGAAGTGATTGAATGCCTTTTATATTTTTCGAACCAGTTTTTTGCTGGTCCTTTAAGTGATGCTGAAAATAACATACATCTGAGCTCGTAACCCACATTACTTGCTCTCATTATGGTGTTAAATTTACTCAAATGACTGTACGGGTCGGATTTCCCTTCAAAAGGCGGGACATGAGGAATCCGAAACCCTTGAGGAAACGAAGTGTTGGAAATATGGGGAGCGAATGGTTCGAGCTCCTCATCAGAGTCCTCATGCCGTCTCTGACCTCCCTCATTCTGCAAGAGCCTAAATGCCCTTTCCAACTGATCAATTCTTTCTTGAACCGGGTATGCAGGGGGTCTTGCCTGAAATTGGCTATCATTGATCACAATTCCAGGCTCGCACCTTTGCAGGGGATATTTGCGCCCATTTAGGCGATCTCTCAGGTCCGGGTTCGATGGATTACCACTACCCTGATTCTGATTCTGGTGCTCCTGTAGGTCAGAGCGGTTCCTATGGTTTCCAGTCTTTCTTCGTCCTTGATCATACATGCTAACTGATCTGGTCTCCCCTGAGTCATCACTGGCGAGGCTTGTCGCATGATTGCTCTGAGACGGATTTCTTTCATGCTGCCTCGTCTATGCAGTGCGAGATCAAGACATTTGGCTTCTCACAGGCTAGTCGCCTCTCCGTTCTCTAGTAGCCTCTCCATTCCCCTGTTTCCGTCCTGCCCACCTTGCCTCATCACCCTGAGTTGGTTATGCATTCCTCCAAGGTGGTGAGGGGTATCTTATTGGTAACGGCGGGAACCGTATGGGTGACGGTGGCTGCCAACCATTTTGGGGCCATTCGCCCGTGCTAACTCGGTAACATTCTACGCATTACTAGGAACCTGAGTCCGAGCCTCTGCAGGGGCTCGATTATTCCCAGTTTTTGCTGGTAACTCCATAGTCGAGTTAGCCGGAGCCCTAGCCTGAGTGTTTGTTCGGGGTCTCGAGGGAGCAGGTTGCTTTGCTGTGGCGGAGGTTGCTCCGCTCCTCTTGTGGTAGCATTTTTCCGAGGTCGCCCACGAGGCCTGCGGGGAGGAACATGAACGTCCCCCGTTGGTGGATCTTGGTTCTCCTGCGGAGGTTGAGGCTGAGCAGCATGCGCATCTGCGGCTAACCTAGCCAACTCTTCGTTCCGCTTCTTGGCTTCAGCAAGTTGTTTTCTTTACTGTCGGTTTTCAAGTTCCACAACGGGGACGTACCATTTAGGATTATAGTACATGTCCTCATCGTCCCTTGTAGCCGGAGGTGTTGGAGGTCCTCGAGAATCGGAGGACTCACTTCTCTCATCAGGTTCATAATTCTTCATCGACTGCTTCCTAGGGCGTCGTGGATAGTTTTCTTCAGGAATATTCTGATCATTTGCGGCCATATATAATCAGGGATTGTATTGCTTAAGGCTCTCAATGAAAGCACCAAACTGTTGACGCCGCTTTTCGTCAACTTAAAACGTAGAGCAATTAAACAACAAGAACTATGGCGCAGGTAAATAATACAGAATAACAACGAGAATTTTACGTGGTTCAGCAGTTAACTCTGCCTAGTCCATGAGTCAATTTTATTAAGACTTTGGATATTTCAAGAAATTCTTCAGGGATGAATTCTCTAGAAATTCTCTCAAGATATCAAAAATTCGTCCCCTCTAAGTGTCCATGATCTATCTATTTATAGAGGGTTCTCAGAGTTCATTCCCACATATTTCGGGAAGATACTCCTCTTCATTAATGGGAATAATGACATTAAATTCTGTAACTCCTATATACAAGGAAATGTCCCTTGAAGACCAGGAGGCATAAAACAGACTAGTTAATATCCCTTTAATGTAGGGAAGTTACAACAATAAATATCTTTAAACGCATGGAACGCGTCTCATCAGATGACCCATTACGTCGTTCAAGATCGGTAATCAGTATCATATCGGAGCAAGTCTTGAGATAAATTATGAGCTAGCCACCTTACCCCAAGACCAGCTCGGAGCGGGCAAATGCCACCGAGGCCGCTACATTTCGAGTTTATACCCATGCCGAGCTCGGGCTACTTGATCCGAAGATACCTGACAACGGATATACTCTGATGCCATGTCTTTCGAGCTTAGAAAGAACTTCGAGGTTGCCACCTTGCTTTGAGGGTTTGACATCCGGACCACGATGTGCTTTAGATATCTCGAGCTCACACCTGACGAGTCTAGCTTTCGAGGTCACAATCTCAGGTCTCGAAATCTGGGTGTAACATTTTGCCCCCTCAAAAGTATTAGTTCGAATCCCATGAGAAGGAAACTTTTGAACTACTTTCTTCGAGAACCGTTCCATCACACACTCGAGTATGGACACGTGTCAGTTGGGTATTCTTATTGAAGGTACTTGAGTGCCTTGAAACTCTGCCCATGTCCATCCGTCTGCCCTCCTTTTGGGTACCATCACTTCACTGTTTCTTGACCGTCAGATTTGATACAGAATCTGGCCAATGGCCCAGATTAGTTCTCTTTTCATCCCCGTGGGCCTATAAATAAGTTTCTGGTTGTCTTCTTCATTTTTCCTTTACATTCAAACTTTTAGAGAGCAAAAACCAGAATCATTCTTGCCCGATTCTCGCATGTTCTCCAAGCCGAGAAGACAAAACACGGTTGGACTTTTTGAATCAGTGAGATCGTACTTGCAACCGCTCGTTCAATCATCCATTTCTTTGTTTCCACTAATTACATTGTGTAAGTTTTCGGTTTATGGTTTCTTTGCGTTATATATATACACATTTTTTTATGCATGCTTATGCTTCTGTTACACCGTAGGCATTAGAATTTATTCTCGTCCCATTTATCCATTCACTAGTTTAACGCACTAGGATTAGGGTGCTTCGACTGATGGACATTAGGTTCAAACCCAGTTTCTGCGAAAAAGGGTCCAAAAATGGTTCCTCTCTTGGGTTTTCAAATTTCAGGAACCGTATCTTGCACACCAAGATATCGGGTACAAAATTAGGGTGTGTCTTTAAGGAATGCACGATTCCTAAAAATATCACCTTTTTAATAACCGCCACCTTTCTTCCCTAATATTTCGGGATTTCCCATGACATATCCACCTTCCTTCTCTTCAGTGGAACACACGCTCTGGGACTGGTCTCGTCCCTTGGATCGAGCTTGCCTTGTAGCCTCGATCATTCAAGCTTAGGTATTATTTATCTCTATACTTCTTGTTCGCTTGGCCTTCACCCTTTTACTTTCTTGTTAGATTCCGCAGAATTCAGGAAAGTGGCGGGGGTCAAAGCTCGCAATTCCCTACTCACCAGTAACTCCGAGCCCAGAATCTCCTTTCACTCGGAATCAACGTTTAATTCGGGAGCACAAACTGAGGCATGAGCAAGAGGACGCTCGAGATCACTTCCGACGTCAGATAAATGAGGTCGAAGAAGGGAAAAGGAAAAGACTAAGGGTCGCTCTTCATCCAGATCCGAATACCGAGCCTAGACCGATTCCACTCGACCCTTTGCTTAAAGTGACGATTACTTTCAAGCCAGGTGATCTTCAGTTTTCACTGATGGGGGAACCCTCTACCTCGCAGCCGAGGAGGGAATTTTTCAAGGCCGAGCATTATTGGAGCTCGGTTACGTCACTAGACCAGATAATTGATATCCTGGACTTTCACTGTATAGGATTATCAAGCTCGCTAAGGTGTCGAGCCCTGACCTCCCACGAGCAAAGCTGCCGTGCTCCAGGAGATGGAAATCCTGACAGCAAGCTGAGATACGCATCTTGGAGCCATGAGCACATGAAGGCAGGGGCGGTACTGCCCTTGAAGTCTTTTTTCAAGGACTTCACTATTTGTTGGGCTGGCCCCTTTCCAGCTCAACACCAATTCGTACAGGGTAGTGTCTGCCCTGAGGTCACTGTATCACGAGTTGAAGTGGGCAGGACCTTCACCAGGAGTGATTTTATATCTCTTCTGTTTGAAAAGCAATACTTCTTGAACTCGGAGAGGAGACGACTTCTACAATCTCTCGAGCTATCCGAAGGAGAAGAAGGCGTCCGAAGATCTTCCCAATCATCCTCCTGACTTCAAGAAGGCCTTTTCTGGACAGATGGCCTAGCCCCGTCTCGATCCTACTCGTTCAGACGGATTCGTAAGTATCTCAACCTCTTTCTTTTCTGTGCTTGAACTTTGTTTTTAGGTCCATACTTAGTTGAAAATGCATTTGATTTTCCAGCCAACTATCATCGCCCTACCCCTACCAAGGAGATGAAGGAGTGCAGAGAGACTCTGCTCCAACTTCCTTATGGTAGGAGATCCCTTTCATATCTCCTGCATGAAGACAAGCTCCGGGCATGTGGGCTCTTAGGGGAGGATCAGTCTACATCGGACTGGTCCAATAAGAAATACGACCGGTGGGAGCTCGTACCTCTACCAATCGGCAACCTCCCCTTGAGGAGAGATGCGAGGCCTCCACCTCCAGTCCGTCATAGGAGTCCACAATCGGGGAATGAGGCCAATGACGAGGCCTCAAGCTCGAGCTTGGATGATCAAGGTATAGTCATCCTTAGCTCGAATATGTGGTCCCCCTCCCTATTAAAGCATAAACCTGATAGGTTAGTATTATGTAAGGATGATAGGGGCCATTTCTATGTATGGTCTTAGGTAGATGAGAGGGTACATAGGTTTGATAGCTGGCTCGGGAAATATGACACCATGTATAGCCTGAACAAGGTATGGAACGGGATAGCTATCCAATATGGGACAAACGACTATAGGGATCTTTTGAGGTTGACTTCCACCTATAGGGAAGGCACTCCCCCCGCCTCTTCTGAAGATGGGGGAATTTCGTGGTCACCGAGCACAAGCTCGGGGGAGAGTTCCAGTTAGGTTTCTCTCCACTTGTCTTTTTATTCCATGTATGTTTGCATTATGCGGAGCACATTATTTTTTGATAACTCATATTATGGTGTATCTGTGCAGGCGAGATGGACTCCGACCTCGACAACATCCTTGAGAGTGGCGGGGCCAAAAGAAGCAAGCGGCCGAGAGGCTCACGGAAGTCCGAGCGTCCCGCCAAGGTCCTCAAGAGGACTGAAAAGACACCTCCTCCACCAGCTCTGGCTGCCACGAGCTCGGCTGTGGAGCCGACTCCTCAGGTCGGGGCGTCCACTATGGCCGAGCTCGAACCTCCCGTCATGGTTCACTCAACGCTCGGCCCACCTCCGAAAAAACCCTCGGCTTCCATAACACGCAAGTTGTCAGTTTCTACTCATGTTGATGAGTATGTAGTTGACAATGCTTCTGGACCCCATGGGGCTACGCTAGGCTCAGAGATTCTGTCTTGAGTGGGCCAGAGGTTTAGTGGTTTTGACGCTCCTCATTGGCAGTTTTTGAACGATGCCCGAGACTGCAACACACTTTATGAGAAGAGTGTCGAGCTTACTACCGCGGTAACTTTTCTTTTCTCGCTACTAGTTGTATTTATAGACGGTCCACTTGCTAATGTTGGTTTCTTTGTATGCCAGGCTCCTTCTGTCTCTGCTTAGCTCAACTATAAACTGAACAATGAGATCCACTCGAGCAAGTCCTATGCTCAGGAGGCGAAGGATCTTCAACTCAAATTGAGTGATGAGCTCAAGGAAACGAAAGCAAAGGTGGAGGCAGGGGCTGAGGAGCTAAAGGCCAAGTCTTCCGAACTTGAAAGGATGAGTGCCCGACTCATGGAGCTTGAACAGGAGAATGTTCGGGTCAAGGAGACCAATGCTAAGCTTGAAGAAGAGAAGGCTGCCACTTTCGAGATCATAAAAGGTGAAAAGAGTCGTCTTCTCGAGGAGTTTAAGGACAAGAAGGACCGGGCAATCAACATGGCCATGTACAGAATCTGGGCCAACAATGTCGACCTCGATACCAGCTTCTTAGGCCATCTTGAATAAAAAATCGTGGCCAAATGGCAGGCTCGGCTTAATGAGGAGGAGGCTGCTAGGGATGACGCAGAGGGAGCCGGGGAGGACGCTGATGCCGAGAAGGCCAAGGAGGATGCTGAGAAGGCCAAGGAGATTGCTCCTTCTCTTTAGATGATACCTTAGGGCTGCGTCCCTTTATTTTCTGTAATTGTTTTCTTTTAATTTATGCCCATGCGGATGATACAATTTTTTTTTATTTCGTTTTAATATATGTGCTTTACATTTCTCGGGTTGAAATATTTTGCACATTTTATATTAAAGTGTCATATATGCCTGTTTAATCACACAAACATAGTTTGGATTTAAGCTCGAGGTTCAATGCATTCATGCACAGTTTGCTCGAATTATCCGCTTCTGATCTGGTTGTTTGTCAAGGTCGGATATTACTTTTACCATGCACCCGAAAGCACTTGTATGGTGTGTAATGCAAATGGTTTAGTTATATCTTACCTTTTAGTTACTTTTTCTCATCCTCGGTTAGCTCTCCGAGGTTATGAGGTCGAGACTATTGTTTTGCAAGATACTCCAGCCTCGATCTCTGCTTAACACGAAGTGGGATATGCTCCAACTTACTGCCGATTAGTTTTAGTTGGTTTGTTCCAAACCTATTAAGGTCATGTTAGGGTTGTAATTCATACACTTATATTTTAATCTAGTTTGCACATTTGGTTACATCCAAACATTTTTATCTTTTTGCCAGTTGGGTTATATCCAAACTTATCACATTTCACGAATTTGGTTATTTCCAAATACTTGTGTACTTTTGACGGTTTGGTTATATCCAAACAGTTATATGCGTTTCGTATATGCTGTTTTATTTTTTCAAGCTGGTGGTATATGAGCAATTGATGCCCCCTTAATATCCTATGAGTGAGACCATAGGTTATTAAATTAAGAGAGATTGCAAACAAAAATACAGCATATTAAACGAAGTCAAACTTTATTTTGAAAAAATCCAAAAATAGAAAAATAGTATAGATAAACAAGCATGGTTATAGGCAACATCCTTTCTATACTATTGATAGTAAGTTCATAGGTGTTCGTCGTTCCATGCTCGTGGTACTAGACTTCCATCCAATCTCGCCAACTTGTAAACGCCGGGTCGGATGACTGACTCTATCTGGTAGGGTCCTTCCCAATTTGGCCTGAGCACGCCAGCTGCTGGATCCCGTGTTGCCAAGAATACACGCCTTAGCACCAATTCTCCCATGCCGAATTTTCGATCCCGAACTCTTTTGTTGAAGTACCGGGTAGCTCGTTGTTGGTATGCAGCATTTTTTAATTGAGCTTCGTTCCTTCCTTCTTTCTTCTATCAGGTCAAGAGTTTCTTCGAGCTAAGAATGGTTTGAGGCTTGATCATAAGCGAGGGCTCGAATTGTGGGAATTTTGACCTCGACTGGCAACATAGCCTCGCAACCGTACGCCAGAAAGAATGGGGTATGTCCTGTCGATGTACGGGCCGTGGTCGTATATCCCCATAGGAATTGGGGCAATTCTTCGAGCCATCTTCCTTTAGCTTCTTCCAACTTTTTCTTCAGCGAACTTTTTAGAGTCTTGTTTACAGCTTCGACCTGGTCATTCGCCTGGGGATGGGCCATTGACGAGAAGCTCTTTATTATTCCATTTTTTTCGCAAAAGTTGGTAAACAAATTGCTGTCGAACTGGGTTCCGTTATCGGAAACAATCTTCCTTGGCATCCCATATCAACGTATGATGTTTTTCACCACAAAGTGAAGGACTTTTTTGGAGGTTATTGTCGCCAAAGGTTCAGCTTCTGTCCACTTTGTGAAGTAATCTACGGCGACAACCGCGTACTTTACTCCGCCCTTGCCAGTCGGAAGGGAGCCTATGAGGTCGATTCCCCATACCGCAAATGGCCAGGGGAGGTCATCATAGTTAGCTCGGATGGTGGAGCTCGAGGATTTGTGGTGAATCGTTGGCACTTATCACACCATTTTACGTAGTCAAACGAGTCTGATTTGATGGTAGGCCAGAAGTATCCTTGGCGTATGATTTTCTTGGACAAGCTATGCCCCCCAGTATGGTCTCCACAGAACCCTTCGTGAATTTCTTCTAAGATTTTTTTAGCTTTGGGAGGAGTCACACACCGGAGTAGTGGCATGGAATATCCTCTTCTATATAGCCTTCCATCTATAATGGTATAACGAGGGATTTGATACATCAACTTTCGAGCCTTGGTCCATTCTTCCGAAAGGATGCCGGTCTCGAGATATTTAACTATCAGAGTCATCCAGGTAGGCTCGGAATTGATCATACACACGTCCTCCTGCCCTGGCTCATCAATACTAGGTGCCGAGAGATGTTCAATTGGCACGACATTCAGTTCGTCATTCTCGATAGAGGTAGTGAGCCTGGCTAAGGCGTCCGTATTCGAGTTCTGTTCTCAGGGGACCTGTTCTATCGCATAGAACTTGAAATGTTCTAATGCAGATTTTGCCTTTTCTAAGTATGCTGCCATTCTCGTACCACGAGCCTGGTACTCTCCCAAAATTTGGTTAACCACTAACTGGGAGTTGTTGTAGCAATGTATTGCTTTAGCTTTGAGCTCCTTGGCTATACAAAGTCCTGCCAGCAAAGCCTCATACTTGGCCTCGTTATTTGACACGCTAAAGTTGAATCTCAAGGCAGAGTGAAATCTACTTCCTGCAGGAGTGATCAAAATTACTCCTGCCTGTCCGTTTTCATTAGATTAACCATCAACGTAAAGTTTCCACAGCTCGTGGGCCGGGTTTATAACTTCATCGTTGGTCATGCCAGTACACTCCACTATGAAGTCTACCAAGGCTTGTCCCCTTATTGTCGTCCTTGGGTGATAAGTGATCTCGAATTGCCCAAGTTCAATGGCCCATTTAAGCAGTCGACCTGAAGCTTCTGGCTTGGACAAGACTTGTCTTAGTGGTTGATTAGTTAGTACATGGATGGGGTGCGCTTGAAAATAGGGTCAATGTTTTCGAGATGAGTGAATTAGGCTGAGAGCTAGCTTCTCCATCAAGGGATATCTTTATTCTGCCCCCAGTAACCTTTGCACTTTTTCTTCCTCTCGTACGAGTACTGCACTTATGGCGTGCTCGGTCGTAGCAAGACACAAGTACAGAACTTCTCCCGTAATAGGTTTTGACAAGACAGGGGAAACTGCGAGGTGTTTCTTGAGTTCCTGAAAAGCCAGCTCGCATTCCTCTGTCCATTCAAATTTCTTGCCTCCTCTCAACAGGTTAAAAAATGGAACACAACGGTCTGTAGATTTTGATATAAACCTACTTAGCGTCGCCATCCTCCCCGTCAAACTCTGGACATCTTTGTGTTTTCGAGGTGAAGGCATATCGATCAGGGCCTGGATCTTGTCTCGATTAGCTTCTATTCCTCGAGCATTTACAATAAAACCCAGGAATTTTCCTGAAGATACTCCGAAAGAGCACTTCTGAGGGTTAAGCTTCATGTTATATTTCCGGAGCACGGCAAAGCATTCTTCGAGGTCATCAACATGGTTATTGTTAAGTTGAGATTTGACTAACATATCGTCAACATAAACTTCCATGTTGTTCCCTATTTTCTTGGAGAACATCATGTTCACAAGCCGCTGGTAAGTGGTCCCAGCATTTTTGAGCCCGAATGGCATAACGTTATAACAATATAACCCTTTATCTATTATGAAGCTCGTATGTTCCTGGTAAGGGGCATGCATGGCAATTTGGTTATATCCAGAATAGGCATCAATGAATGACATTAGTCCATGCCCTGCCGTGGCGTCCACGAGCTTGTCAATCCGTGGTAAAGGAAAGCAATCCTTAGGACAGGCCTTATTGAGGTCCGAGTAGTCAATGCAGGTTCTCCAAGTTCCATTAGGCTTTGGGACCAGTACCGGATTGGCTACCCAATCGGGGTAAAAAGCATCCCTAATGAATCGGTTTGCCTTTAACCTGTCGACTTCCTCTTTTAGGGCCTTTTTCCTATCGTCATCCAGTTGTCTTCGCTTTTGTTGCTTCGGCGGGAAGCTTTTATCGATATTTAGCACATGGCTCACTATATTTGGACTTATTCCTACCATGTTCGAATGTGACCACGCGAAGACATCCTGGTTTTTCTTCAAAAAGCAAATTAATTGCTATTTAGTTTCTTCGTGGAGGTTTTTCCCGACCTTTACCATTTTCAGGGGGTCTAATTCTTCGAGCTCATCTAATGGTTCGAGATCAGCTCTTTCCTCCACTCTTGGGTTGATTTCTTCATCTATCTCCAAGATTGTCTCGTATTTATTCTGAATGACGACGAGAGCTTGTGCGCTCGCCTGTTTCTTTCCTCTTAAGGAAATGTTATAGCATTCCCTCCCAGCCAACTAGTCTCCCTTCAATGTCCTGATGCCACTAGAAGTTGGGAACTTGATTGCAAAATGCCTTACAGACGAGACTGCCCCCAGCCCTACTAGGGTGGGTCTCCCGAGCAGCACGCTGTAGGTCGATGGCAAGTCCACTACTACAAACTCCATCATCTAGGTGGTTGAGACTGGATAGTGTCCTAAGGTTACAGGGAGTTCAATGGACCCCATACAGGCAATCCCTCTCCTGAAAAACCGTACAATGTCGTTGCACAAGCTTTTAGGTCTCGAAGCGTGAGTCCCATCTTTTCTAAGGTGGCCTTATAGAGAATGTTCACTGAGCTCCCATTATAAATGAGAACTCGGTGAACTCTCTTATTCGCGAGCTGGAGAGTGATGACCAGTGGGTCATTGTGGGGAAACTGAACATGGGACGCATCGTCCTCAGTAAAGGTTATCGGCTGAGATTTAATCTTTTGGCACTTTGGAGCTCTAGGTTTGGGTTCATAGGGGGACCAGTCTCCAGTTTTTAGCTCGTTCTCGTATCGCTTTTGGGCATTCTTGCCCGTCCCTGCGAGATGAGGCCTGCCCAAGATGGTTATCACATCTTCTCCATCAATTATAGGGGGCCTATCTTCTTCTCTAGCTCGGGAATTATTGTTTTGAGCAGGTTGTGGCGCAGCTGCCGTCTGGCTAGTAGAAGCCTGATTATTATTCAGGTTCCTGACATATTTTTTAAAGTATCCTCTCGAGATCAGTCCTTCGATCTTGTCCTTCAACTGTCTGCATTCATCAGTAGTGTGCCCAGTATCTCTGTGAAATCGACAGTAATTGCTGGAGTCTCTCTTGGACTTTTGATTTCTCATGGGGTCTGGTCACTTGAAAGGGACCTGGTTTTCATTAGCCAGGTATATATTCTCCCGAGACTCATTGAGCTCAGTGTACACTTTGTACACGGAGAAATACTTTTCCCCTTTCTTCTTCTTTCCCCCTTTCGCCTCGGGGTTACTTCCTTCATTCTTCTTCCTTTAAGAAGGGTTTTCTACAGAGGGTTTCGAGGCTGATGGGTCCGCTGAGGCCGAGGCAAATTTTACGTTTATCGTTGTAGTTATGGGCTGAGAGGACATGTTCAGCGTTGACCTCGCCTCTTCTACATTGACAAACCTCTGAGCTCGTCTATTAAACTCGGTTAAGGACCTCACGGGCTTTCTCTGCATATCATCCCAGAGGGGACTTCCCAGCATTACCCTAGCTTGGACGACCATTAGATGACCGCTTTGGTCTACATCCCAAGCTCGGGCAACCTCCAAATTAAACCTTGTAAGGTAGCTCTTCAACACTTCACCAAGCCGTTGCTGAACGTTGGTCAGGGTCGAGGCCTCGGGTCTTACCCCGATCATGGCTCTAAACTGCTTTTTTAAATCTTTTGATAGCTGATCCCAAGAAGTGATTGAATGCCTTTTATATTTTTCGAACCAGTTTTTTGCTGGTCCTGTAAGTGATGCTGGAAATAACATGCATCTGAGCTCGTAACCCACATTACTTGCTCTCATTATGGTGTTAAATGTACTCAAATGACTGTACGGGTCGGATTTCCCTTCAAAAGGCAGGACATGAGGAATCCGAAACCCTTGAGGAAATGGAGTGTTGGAAATATGGGGAGTGAATGGTTCGAGCTCCTCATAGGAGTCCTCATCCCGACTATGACCTTGCTCATTCTGCAAGAGCCTAAATGCCCTTTCCAACTGATCAATTCTTTCTTGAACCGGGTCCACAGAGGGTCTTGCCTGAAATTGGCTATCATTGATCACAATTCCAGGCTTGCGCCTTTGCAGGGGATCTTTGCGCCCATTTAGGCGATCTATCAGGTCTAGGTTCGATGGATTACCACTACCCCGATTCTGATTCAGGTGCTCCTGTAGGTCGGAGCGGTTCCTATGGTTTCCAGTCTTTCTTCGTCCTTGATCATACATGCTGACTAATCTGGCCTCCCCTGAGTCATCACTGGCGAGGCTTGTCGCATGATTGTTCCGAGACGGATTTCTTTCATGTTGCCTCGTCTATGCAGTGCGAGATCGAGACATTTGGCTTCTCGCAGGCTAGTCGCCTCTCCGTTCTCTAGTAGCTTCTCTATTCCCCTGTTTCCGTCCTGCCCACCTTGCCTCATCACCCTGAGTTGGTTGTGCATTCCTCCAAGGTGGTGAGGGGTATCTTATTGGTGATGGCGGGAACCGTATGGGTGACGGTGGCTGCCAACCATTTCGAGGCCATTCGCCCGTGCTAACTCGGTAACATTCTGCGCATTACCAGGAACCTGAGTCCGAGCCTCTGCAGGGGCTCGGTTATTCCCAGTTTTTGCTGGTAACTCCGTAGTCGAGTTAGTCGGAGCCCTAGCCCGAGTGTTTCTTCAGGATCTTGAGGGAGCGGGTTGCTTTGCTAGTGGCGGAGGTTGCTCCGCTCCTCTTGTGGTAGCGTTTTTCCGAGGTCGCCCGCGAGGCCTGCGGGGAGGAACGTGAACGTCCCCCGGAGGTGGATCTTGGTTCTTCTGTGGAGGTTGAGGCTGAGCCGCCTGCGCATCTGCGGCTAACCTAGCCAACTTTTCGTTCCATTTCTTGGCTTTAGCCAGCTGTTTTCTTAACTGTCGGTTTTCAAGTTCCACAATGGGGACGTACCGTTCAGGATTATAGTACATGTCCTCATCGTCCCTTGGAGCCGGAGGTGCTGGAGATCCTCGAGAATCGAAAGACTCACTTCTCTCATCAGGTTCAGGATTCATCATCGGCTTCTTCCCAAGGCGTCGTGGATAGTTTTCTTAAGGAATATTCTGATCATTCGCGGCCATAGCTAATCAGGGAATGTATTCCTGAAGGCTCTCAATGAAAGCACCAAACTGTTGACGTCGCTTTTCGTCAACTTAAAACGTAGAGCAATTAAACAACAAGAACTATGGCGCAAGTAAATAATACAGTATAACAATGAGAATTTTACGTGGTTCAGCAGTTAACTCTGCCTATTCCATGAGTCAATTTTATTATGACTTTGGATATTTCAAGAAATTCTTCAGGGATGAATTCTCTAGAAATTCTCTCAAGATATCAAAAATCCGTCCCCTCTAAGTGTCCATGATCTATCTATTTATAGAGGGTTCTCAGAGTTAGTTCCCACATAATTCGAGAAGATACTCCTCTTCATTAATGGGAATAATGACATTAAATTCTGTAACTCCTATGTACAAGGAAACGTCCCCTGAAGACCAGGAGGCATATGACAGACTAGTTAATATCCCTTTAATGTAGGGAAGTTACAACAATAAATATCTTTAAACGCATGGAACGCGTCTCATCAAATGACCAATTACGTCGTTCAAGATCGGTAATCAGTATCATGTCGGACCAGGTCTTTAGATAAATTATGAGCTAGCCACCTTACCCCAAGACCAGCTCGGAGCGGGAAAATACCACCAAGGCCGCTACATTCCGAGCTTATACCCTTGCCGAGCTCAGGCTACTTGATCCGAAGACACCCGACAACGGATATACTCCGATGCCATGTCTTTCGAGCTTAGAAAGAACTTCGAGGTTGCCACCATACTTCGAGGGTTTGACATCTGGACCACGATGTGCTTTAGATATCACACCTGACGAGTCCATCTTTCGAGGTCACAATCTCAGGTCTCGAAATCTGGGTGTAACAAATACATTATTAAAGATACTCTAATTAGTTTCATATTATTGAAATTTTAAAATATATTAATGTATTTAAACAATACATATATATAATTTATTTGGGTATGAAATAAGTATAAAAATATATATATATATATTTATTAATATTACTGTTATCCCCATTTCCTGGAAGGGCTTTGGGCCTTCGCCCTGGCCCACGGTCAGGGGACCGACTCGGCATTTGGGCCTAGCCCAGGAAATCCAGACTGGGCCCGTTTGGAAGGGTCCGGGACGTCCCTCCGGGTTCATCTTCAGCTTGGACGGTACCGGCGATGTCCGGAGCGCCCGGAGCGTCGCGGCCTACGCGTCCCTGTCCCGGAGCCTAGTATGGTCCGGGCCCGAGGTGAATGTAGCGGGCCAAAGGTAAACGGACCTGGATCACCTCCTCCCCAGTTGAAGGGCCAGGCGTCCAGGATCCTGAAACCGCCTCATTTCGCGTGGGCGTTGTCCCCCCACTTTTCGCCTGCAGAAAAGGTCGCCTTGGGATTGTCCACTGGTGTGTCAGGACTATGCAGCCAAGTACCCTGACCAGTCTTGTCTCCTGAATCAGCCTCGTGACTCGAAGTGGTCAGAGCCAAAGTGTCGTTTTGTCGGGCGAAGGCTTGTGTCTCAGGTCAACTAATTGGGCCTTAGCTGGTTTGAATTTTGTGTATTGTATACCTTTTTATATTGGGCCTCCACTAGAAAGGCCCCTTGTGCACGTTCCTCTGATGGGCCCGGATCGGATCCGGCCCAGACCCGGTGTCCCCCTCAGCTTATAAATATAAGCTGTAGAGCAACGTAAAAAGGAGAGAAAAAAGAGAAAGAAGGCAGAAACTCTGTTCAGATATAGTTAGAAAACTCCATTGTAAAAGCTTCTTCTAGCTCTAATATATGGACTCGTGGACTAAGGCTAGTTAACGCCCCAACCACGTAAAAATCTCGTGTTGATCTTCCATTTTCATTATTATTACTAGTAAATATCATTCATTAATATAGTTGCCGAAAATCTCGGTTAACAGTTTGGTGCTTTCATTGGGAGCTGAAGGAAGCTAGCGCAAACGTCAGGCCTTTTACTACGATGGTGAACACGCGTCACACCACCTTCGACCCCACCAACCCAAAGCAAGGTAACGGAGACCCGCTGCCTTCTCAGCACATTCCTCAAGACCTGCCTGAAGATGTGCCTCCTCAGACGTCTTACCAAGATGAGTCGCAAGACTACGAGGGTGAGGCAGAGTACGAAGTAGAAAACGAAGAAGAGTACTACGAGGAGGAGAACGAGGGGGAGTATCACGATGAAGTCGCGGACCCCGGGGTCCCTCGCGACGATCAGCAAGACTCGGAGGTGACTAGACTGAGGCAGCAGATCCTGGATCACGAAGCCAGGATGGCTGAACAGGCGGAGGCGCACCGCCGGGTGCAAGAGTCTCTACGAGCCCTGCAAGCACTGATGGCCGCGCAGGGCCCGGCAGCCAACCCCACAGCTGGCCCGCAACCAGAAACGCAACAACCCGCTCCCCAAGCGCAAGCCGGGGGCCCCAGGGGTGCCAGCCCGATCCGTCCCCCAAAGCCTTTTCCCGACACGGCTCCGAAAGTCCCGGACAAGGAGCGACGGATGACCCTGAAGAAGACCAGCCCCGTCGATAAAGCCGGGGCACGTTCACGGCCATTACCTAGGAAAGAGAAGGTGTTCCCTGTCCCAGGATGAGGCCACCCAATCGATCCGCAGGGAGAGCGGCCGCGGAACGATCAGCCCCGGCACGCCCCAGGGGCGAACGGGCGGGAAAGGTCTTTGCACCCAAGTGCCTCGGTCAACAAGAACCGCCGGGACCGGTCTCGCCGCGAGGATCGTCACGCTCCCAGCTCAGAGGACGACACTTCCCGGGTAAATCTACGTGACGGACTGAATGCCCGGAAAGAGCGGGCCCGCAAGGAAAAAATCCTTCCTCGAGACGACGACCTCAGGAACGACATCAAAGACAGGAGGAACGAGAGAATCCCCCTGGATGATAGCACGGCCAAGCAGCTCATGGAGCAAATGGCCGCATTAAAAAAGGTCACTGACCGCTTGGTCCGCAAGCAGGAAGGCGCGAACACTGACTCTAACAAAGAGGATAAAGAGCCGTGCACGAGGCACATCCTGGACGCCGTACTGCCCAAGGGGTTCAAGATGCCAAGCCTCATCGCCTACACTGGAAGCACAGATCCTAGGGATCATCTGTACCGGTACAACCGACTCATGACCGTGGCCCACGTCAGCGACGACGGCAAATGCCACTGCTTCTCCATCACGTTGGGCGGTCCCGCCGAAGAGTGGTGGAAAAGGCTTAAACCGGGGTCCATCCAAACATGGTCCGGGCTACAGTCAGCGTTCCGGAAGCAATTCGTGGCCGCCATGAGGATGGACATGCAAATCAGTGCCCTCGCCAATATTAAGCAACTACCCGCGGAGACATTGAGAGCCTATATCCAGCGCTTCACTGAAGAAGCCTCCAAGACCAAGGTCGATGACGGACAGCGCCTGGTGGCACTGCAGTCTGGGATTCGGGCCGGGTCCCCACTCTGGGACGACATGCAACACAGTAAAGCCACCACTCTGGAAGAATTCATCAAGAGAGCCCAAGGATTCATCAACTGGGAGGAGGCTCAGATCCAGGCCTTCGGATGGCCGCCGACTCCTCACCCCATCCCTCAGACGATTCCGGGTGGTGCGGGGCAGTTCCCTGCGCAGTCCTACGCAACGCCCACCATAGTCCCGGGGACGGCCGTCGCGCTCGGTACCTATTACACGCCTACGGTATACGGCCCTGCCGCTTCGGGATACGCCCCGGCCCAATCAACGCACTTCTCTGGTTATGGCGTCGCGCCGGCAGGGCACAGTATGGCCCCCATCGTAGCCCAGCAATCGCAGACCGGAGTAACCGAGGCAAGCGTGAATCCCTCCCGGGGGAAGCGGTCCGGCGCTCGATACCTGTTACACGCCTACGGTATACGGCCCTGCCGCTTCGGGATACGCCCCGGCCCAATCAACGCACTTCTCTGGTTATGGCGTCGCGTCGGCAGGGCACAGTATGGCCCCCATCGTAGCCCAGCAATCGCAGACCGGAGTAACCGAGGCAAGCATGAATCCCTCCCGGGGGAAGCGGTCCGGCAAAAAAGGGAAGAGGGGATACGAGCCCCAATATTCAGAATACACCAACTTGGTGGACACCCGGGAAAACATCTACCTGGCTACGGAAAGAGCAGTCCACTACCGAAAGCCTAGCCCCATGTTTAAGGGGGGAAGGAATCCCAGAGATACCAGCAAACGGTGCGCCTATCACAAAGATGTGGGCCACACCACCGACGAGTGTCGACAGCTTAAAGATGAGATTGAGAACCTCATCAAGCTGGGGCACCTCCATCAGTGGGTAAGAATGCCCGTGGGCGTCCCGGGCGTGTCAGCTATCCCCGGACAATCCACGGCGCCGGTGACGACTCGTGCATACCCGCCTCAGGGAGGGTATGCACCAGGACCCCCAGCGCAGGCCCCTCAGGGGACCATCGCCGCGCAGGCCCCCGGCCCTGGAATGCCCTATCCTACCGGAGCAGCGCCCTCTCGAGTGGATGGGCACGTGGCGACCATATCGGGCGGACCCCACCTAGGAGGACCTTCGAAGAATGACCAAAAGCGCTATCTGAGCGAGCTGGACCACGACCAAGAAGTTTGTGCCCTTGTCCAGGTCCCGGCTCAGCGCCCTAAACTGATGAACCTCCCCATCACGTTCACGGAGGACGACGCCCGCAACGTCCATTTCCCGCACCACGACCCGCTGGGCGTAGATGCCCAAATTGCCAACAAGCTGGTATCCCGCGTGTTGGTGGATGACGGAAGCTCCGTCAACTTGCTGTTCAAACCTGCCTTTGCCGCCATTGGCCTGATGGAGGCTGATTTGGCGTCCTGCCCGACCCAAATCTACGGCTTCAACGGAGACGCGCTTCTCCCCATGGGAAAGGTCCAGCTGCCGGTGACGCTGGGGGATGAGTTGCAGCACTCGTTCAAGTTCTGCACCTTTGTTGTGGTGGATTGCCCGACCGCTTACAACGTCATCTTTGGCCGACCCGCCCTGGTCAAGTTCGGGGCCATCACCTCCATCCGCCATCTATGCATGAAGTTCCTGTGCAGCAATGGAGGAATAGGGACTGTCCGCGGAGACCAAAAAAGCGCTCGGAAGTGTTACCATGTCTCTGCCCGTCCCGTTTATATGGTTCGGGAGGAGCCCGTCGAGCCGGCCCTCCGCCCGATTGAGCGAGTAGTCCAGGAAGAGGACGATCTGGACCCGCGGATAGGAGATGAGCGCGTCCTGGAGCCAATGGACAAAATAGAAGAGGTATGCATCAGCGAAACCGACCCGGCCAGAGTCATCCAAGTGGGAAGGAGCCTGCCGGCGGACGTTCGGGCTGCCATCATCGCCCGAGTCCAGGAAAACCAGGATCTTCTGGCATGGTCCCACTCTGATATGACCGGGATCGACCGCAATATCATCCGCCACGCGTTAAGTATTGACCTAAACGCGACCCCGGTCCACCAGAAGAGCAGACCTTTGGGGACGGAAAGGGCCGAGGCCCTCAAGCTGGAGGTAGAGAAGTTGTCTTCCATCAACTTCATCCACGAAGCCGTTTACCCCGTGTGGCTGGCCAACCCGGTCTTGGTACCGAAACCTAACGGGACCTGGAGGACTTGCATCGACTTCACGGACATCAACAAAGCGTGTCCGAAGGACTGTTTCCTGCTCCCTCGAATAGACCAAATGGTGGACGCTACGTCTGGTTACGAGATCTTAAGTTTCATGGACGCCTACTCGGGCTACAACCAGATCTCCATGCACGTGGCGGATCAGGAGCACACCAGTTTCCAAACCGACAAGGGCATTTATTGCTACATAGTCATGCCTTTCGGACTCAAAAATGCCGGAGCAACTTACCAGAGGCTCGTCAATCGAATGTTTCGGGCCCAGCTAGGGCGAAACATGGAAGTATACATCGACGATATGCTGGTCAAGTCCAAGACGTCACGGGACCATTCGGAGGATTTGGCGGAGGCTTTCGCAGTTATTCGGAAGTACGGGATGAAGCTGAACCCTAAGAAGTGCACTTTCGGCGTAGCTTCCGGGAAGTTCCTGGGCTTCATAGTGAGCTTCCGAGGAATCGAAGCCAACCCAGAGAAGATCAAGGCACTGATCGACATGGCCTCTCCTCGGAAGCACAAGGACATTCAAAGCCTGACGGGGCGAGTGGCTGCCCTGAGCCGTTTAGTTTCCAAGGCCACGGACAAGTGCATCCCTTTTTTCAACATCCTTCGGGGAAGCCAGCGGTTCGAGTGGTCACCCGAGTGCGAAGAAGCCTTCCAGAAGCTGAAAGAACACTTGGCCAAGGCCCCCATCCTGGCGAAACCAGTCGAAGGAGAGCCTTTGTACCTATACCTGGTCGTGACCGAGCATGCCGTCAGCGCCGCGTTGGTACGAGAAGAGGAAAGGACACAACTCCCGGTATACTACGTGAGCAAGCGATTACTAGACGCTAAATCTAGGTACCCGCTGATCGAAAAGCTGACTTTCTGCCTATTGATGGCATCCCGGAAGCTTCGACCCTACTTCCAGGCTCACGCCATAAAGGTCCTGACCAACCATCCCCTGCGGCAGGTGTTGCAGAAACCCGAGTCATCGGGGAGACTCCTGAAATGGGCGATGGAGCTGAGCCAGTTCGATATATCTTACGTACCCCAGGTGTCCATTAAGGGACAGGCCCTGGCCGATTTCATCGTCGAATGTTCCGGGATCCCCCCAGAAGAGAGTATCCCTGCGGCCTCCGCGGCGCCCATTTGGAAAATCTTCGTGGACGGAGCCTCAAACGAGAACGGGGCCGGCGCCGGGATCATCTTGGTGTCACCACAGGGGCACCAGCTACAAAATTCCCTCCGTTTCCAGTTCAAAGCATCGAACAACGAGGCGGAGCATGAAGCTGTCCTAGCCGGCCTGCGTCTGGCCCGAGAGGTAGGGGCGGCGAACCTCGAAATTTACAGCGATTCCCAGCTAGTAGTCAGACAGATTTCGGGGGAGTATCAAACCAAGGGAGAGCGAATGGCGGCATACGTGACTCGAGCGAGGGAGATGCTCCAGACGTTCGCGGCGCATTCCATCTGCCAGATTCCCCGGGAGAAGAACGTGTTCGCGGATACATTAGCGAAGCTGGCAACCGACGCAGAGGCCGAACTGGCCGGACTAGTCCCCGTCAAAAATTTCCCCGTCCTAAGCATCAGAGCTCCCACCGTCAATACGGTTGACCACTCCACTTCCTGGATGGGGCCACTAACCCGATACCTGTCTACCGGGGAAGTTCCGGACGATAGAGCCGCGTCCAGGAAACTCTTGTACCAGGCACACCGGTACGTCATGATGGACGGGAAACTCTACCGCCGAGGGCTGTCTATGCCTTACCTCAGGTGCGTGTCCGGCACTGAGCTGAGTGCCATCATGCACGAAGTGCACGAGGGGTTTTGCGGAGATCACACGGCCGGGCCCAGCCTGTCCAAGAAGATTTTGCGCCAAGGATACTTCTGGCCCACCATGAAGAAAGACTGCATAGACTATGTCCACAAGTGCGAACAGTGCCAGAGGTACGCGAAGATCCCTCGGGCCCCCCCAACAAAGATAACCTTGATGAACAGTCCCTGGCCCTTTGCAGTGTGGGGGATCGATCTTGTGGGATCTCTCCCGACCGGGAAGGGAGGGGTAAAATATGCCATTGTGGCGGTAGACTATTTCACGAAATGGGTCGAGGCGGAGCCCATGAACACGATCACGTCCAAGAAGGCCCTAGATTTCTTCGTCAACAACATAGCGTGTCGATATGGCCTCCCCTACAAAATCGTGTCCGACAACGGGAAGCAGTTTGACAGCTTCCACTTCACGGATTTTTTGCGAAAGACACGGTATAGTGAAGAGTTTCTCGACAGTCGCCAGACCATAGGCGAACGGGCAGGCCGAAGCCGTAAACAAAATCCTAAAAGGGACGCTGAAGAAAAAGCTCCAGGCCTGTAAGAGCAAATGGCCCAAGGAACTCCCCCGCATGTTGTGGGCCTACCGGATGACAGAAAGGACGTCAACCGGGCACATCCCCTACTCAATGGTTTATGGATGCGAAGCCGTCATCCCAATTGAAACGACCATCCCGTCCCATCGACGCGACACATATGATCCCGCCCAAAACCACGCCTTACTCCAGGAATCGTTGGACCTTATTGAGGAGATCCGGGAAGAGTCGCAAGTGCATTTGAAGATGTACCAGGGCAAGATCGCTCGGCATTTCAACTCCAGAGTCAAGAGCCATAAGTTTGAAACCGGCGATCTAGTCCTGCGGAGGGTCTTCCCTGCCACTCAGGATCCGGGAGTAGGGGTTCTGGGCCCTAATTGGGAAGGGCCGTATGAGATCCAGCACGAGGCCTGCCCCGGAACGTACCGCCTGAAGCGGCTCGATGGCTCCGAGGTTCCGCGAGCCTGGAACGCAGAACACCTCCGTAAATACTACCAGTAGTCCTAGAAATCGTCCCAGTTTTATGCTTACGTTGTAACATGTACGCCTTAGGGCTAATTCCCTTTTGAAAAATGAAAATGACGTGTGCAAAACGTCATGAAGGGCTATTATCACCACAAAAATGTATGCCTCAGGGCGGATTCTTTTCAAATTTCTTTCTCAAGTGACCCCAAACCCGTCTCCGCTCACTTGCGGGGGGTGTCATCCCAGGCACGAGAAATAAAAAGGACCGTGCCCAAGGCCGGTCCCACCCCGGACGGACGATGTCCGGGGGTATAAAAAAAGGACCGAGCCTAAGGCCGGTCCCACCCCGAACGAACGATGTCCGGGGGTTTAAAAAACAAAGGACCGAGCCTAAGGCCGGTCCCACCCCGAACGAACGATGTCCGGGGGTTTAAAATACAAAGGACCGAGCAAGGGCCGGTCCAACCTCGGACGAACGATGTCTGGGGGTTTAAAATAAAAAGGATCGTGCCCAAGGCCGATCCCACCCCGGACGAATGATGTCCGGGGGTATAAAAAAAAAAAGGGGGATCGTGCCCAAGGCCGGTCCCACCCCGGACGGACGATGTCCGGGGGTATAAAAAAAAAGGACCGAGCCTAAGGCCGGTCCCCCCCCAGACGGACGATGTCCGGGGGTATAAAATAAAGGACCGAGCCTAAGGCCAATCCCACCTCGGACGAACGATGTCCGGGGGTTTAAAAAACAAAGGACCGAGCCTAAGGCCGGTCCCACCCCGGACGAACGATGTCTGTGGATTTAAAATACAAAGGACCGAGCAAGGGTCGGTCCCACCCCGGACGAACGACGTCCAGCCCGGACAGGTTGATCTCCGCGATACGAAAACATCCGGTTTGCCTCGGGCAAAGCCAGGGCCTAACAACTTGAGGAAAAGCGCCATCCGGGTTAATCCAAAACCCAAGGGCCCTGAGCGACTCCAAGGCTAGAGAGAATCGTTGGGTCTAGCCCTGGCTGTTGGAACCAGAACTAAACCCCCTGCAATCAGTTAGTCACGACAATAAAGTTCTGCTGAACAGTGAAAGGAAGCTTTCATAACAACCAAAGTAGCAGTGTTTTAAATTTAATTACAACCCAAAAACACTAACAAAAGTACAAAGCTGGGGCTCGGGCCTACAGCGCATCCGCCCGGAGGTCCGCGTCCTCCCTCTCCTTGGCCTCATACTCGGCACGCTTCGATTCAGGATCAAGGAAGACAAGGAGGTTCATGTTATTATCCTTGTACCAGGCCATATAGATGGCCTCATCAAAGGTGACATCCACTAAGCTATCGGCCTCTTCCTTCTCCTGATGGGTGGTTTTATGCGCCACTTTCTCCTGAAGCAAGGAGTCGCCCAGTTCGCAGAATCGGGCTTTCAGTGTCCGGATCTCCTCCTTATGCAGGACTGACTGCGCCGCGGCCGTCTCCAAGAGAGTCGCCCTTTCATCGGCAACTTTTGTTGTCCGGGACAACTCCTCCTCCAACCCGGTCTTGGCGCGGCTGATCTCCTCGCGCTCCGCCTTGGCACGGGCCACTTCTTCCTGGAGATGGGTCGTCTCCCTGCTAAGGGTCTCCTTGACAGCCTCCCTCTGGTTCATGGCCGCTTCCAGTTCCAGCTTGGCCGTCTCCATCTTTATTGCAAGCTCGGTCACCAAGTCGGCACTCCTCTGAGATAGCAAATCAACCTGGAGCAAACAAAAGTTAGGAAATAAAATCACCACCAACAAGTGACAAAGGAATGTGAGATGAAAATTACCGCTGTGGCCTGATGGCGGAGAGCCTGGTTGATAAACAGCATGTCCGAATTGGCTATCGTGGCGTACCTCTTCAGCTGAAGGTTGGACATAGTGCTCCCGACCTGATCAAGCAGATCAGCAGCCATGGGGGCGATGTCCTGGCCCAGCTTGGGGCGGAAGCCCGCCTCGGAAGCTAGCCGGTCCATGATCGGCTGAGGAGCGCTGAACTCGGCAGGACGGTCCGAGAACTCGACCTGACGACGGATTGTCAGGGCCTTGTAAGCGTTCGTCCCGCAGGGCGGACTCCCCCTCCTTGAGAAGAGTTGGGCGGAGGGGAAGGGCAGGCGGAGCAGGGATCTCCTTCGCGGTTAGCCTACTCTCCCCATGCGACTCCTCGGTTGTTTCCGACAGCATCGTCCGGGGCCTCTTCCCGAGTTTGCCTTCCCTGGCGTCATCTTCCGGGCCCCTCTTTCCTGAGCTCCGGCTTACGGCTTCGCCCGCTTCCAAATCAATCACCGGGGGCTGGTCCGAAGGGACGTCTGCGGCCAGCTCCACGGCCTGGAAGGGGACCACTGCCAGAGCCTCGCCGGGACAGGGCACTGACCCGGGTGTTTCACTGGTGGGGAGGGGCTCCGAGCCAGCCACAACGTTTGACCTCCTGGCCGCCTTCTTGGCCGACCTTTCCTTGATGAGCCTCCTCATCTCGCTGGCCGGGTTAGACATATCGGAATCCTCTGCAAAAGTACAGGAGAAAGGAGTTAGTATGATAAGCCAGACAGGAAAACACAGCAGTAAAAAAGAACAGCCCGGGACGAACCCTCATCTAGGCCCCGGGTGAGACTCAATTCCCTTAAAGCGAATGAGTGTATCCGGTCTCCTACGTCGTCCGGGGTTAGAAACCCCCCATACTGGAGGAACCTGGACAGGAACATTAGGGTCCCTGATCCTACAGGGACGGGAAATGAAGGCCTCATCTCCCCATCAGCCCCAAACGCGAGGCCCGGCCGCTCTAGCCTATCCCTAGCTAAGTCCCCAACTTGAGGAGCATAAGTTAAGATTAAAGGGGAGTTACCTCGCCCCGATGCACTAGCCCCGGGAGTACCGGCGTTTGGTAGGGCGTCTTCGAAAAGCTCCTCCAGCTCTTTCAAGGTGGCCTCTTCCACCGGAAGTTTATTCTTCTTACGCTGGGCTGCGGTGGCCCGCGCTGCTCTCACCACCTCGGCGATGTGGTCGAGGGCAAGCTGCTCCCGGACCTCGGCATCCTTCTCGCACGGGATGCCCCGGAGGCTCGGGACGACAATGGTCTGGGTGGCCGCAAGCAACCCTATTAACCGGAGGTTTTTATCATTGACATAGCCCCCAACG
This sequence comes from Humulus lupulus, assembly GCF_963169125.1. NCBI lineage: Eukaryota > Viridiplantae > Streptophyta > Magnoliopsida > Rosales > Cannabaceae > Humulus > Humulus lupulus. Next base: position 277,424,509 of record NC_084793.1, read on the forward strand.
TCCAGCTCCTCCGCAGTCAGCTTGGCATAGAACCTCCTCCTTTCCAGGAGAAACTCGGTAAGGGGGGTTTGAATGAAGGGACCTGCGACCCGGAAGATACGATAAGAGGTGGAAGCAAAAGATGAATAAAAGAGAGGGTCCGGTGGAATACTTACCCACTCGCTGGAAGTCCAGCAACAGCGTGGGGTTCTTGTCAATAAGGAACCCGGATGTCATGAACCAGTAATGCCTGACATCCGGGGGGTGCTTCCAGGTGCTGGTAGGAGCAGGGTAGCCACTCCGCGGCTGCAGCCTGTAAAAGCCGTCCAGGCTCTTGTTTTTAACGCTGACCTGCGGCACCAACTTGTAGAAGTACAAGACTTCCGCCGGGGTAGGCTCCGCGATCTCCTTCGCGACACAGAACACCTTCCACCGAGCAAGCAGGCGGTACGCTTGCGGCAGCAGTTGGAACGGTGTGATTCCCACGTATGTCAGGAATTGCACGAAATAGTCATGAAGCGGGAGCGTAGCTCCCGCGCTGATGTGACCGGCACTCCAGGTCCCGAAGCCATCCACGGACGTGTGCGCCCTTTCCTCTAGCCTGGCCATGCGATTGTGGAAGAGGCCCGGAGTTGATTCGTTGCCCAGCCGCGTCTTCAGGAGCAGCATCATCCGGTAGTTCCGGAACGAGTTGGCCGTTACGTCCATTTCCCACCTGTTTCCTGTGGGCGTCTTGGATCCGGGAACGACTACAGGGGCCCTGTTGACCTCTTCTTCGGAATGGAGTGTGACGCCCGTGGCCATGATTGACGATCTGGGAACAGAGAAAGAAAGACCAAGCAGTCAGTACCTAAACCCAAAAAAGTCGGTCGAGGTACAGGGAGTCTCCTAAGGACTGCTTGGAGTCCCGTCAGACCAGGCTCGGGACCCCGAAAAGCCCTGGGACCCTAATCGAGAGAGAAGGCTACTAAGGTCCACCCCTTGTCCGGGAAGCATCCGAGCACGGTGCCACCAAAACCAGGCAGCCTTCCTAACAAATTCTAAAGCATAGGGCCTAGGCGAATGCATCTAGAGAGCATAAGTTCACAAAGTTGGTAACGGAGTTAGAAAAGACTTACTGTGTGGTGTCGACTGTTGAGGCTGGCGGTTGTCCGATCGTAAGGATGGCAGGACCTCGTTCTTGAAGTGGCACAGCCGGCGCAACAGTTCGTCGGCGGGACAAACCCGAGAAGCGCCGTCAGGTTGCAGAACGAAGGTTGAGGCTCTGGGAAACAGGCGGTGGCGCAGAACTAGCAAACGGCGGAGTATTTCGTCGGCGAGGTCGGACATGCAAAGCTCTAACAAGCGTTCGGGTTTTTTCTTAAGCTGGTTCGAAAATGGAAAAGTGCCGAATGTTGTTCTCTGGGAGTCTTTATATCAGCCCCCAAATTCTGGCCCACGATCCAACGGTCAAGTGCCTCTTCATCCGACGATCAAGAATCGCGCAGGGGCCTTTATGAGTCCTTTTGGTCTGGATCCTCGACGCCTCTAATCCGACGGTCCAGGAGTGGCGGAGGCCAAAGGACGCCCCATCCTACGGTCCACCTCGTTCCAGGGACATTAATGATGACTCCCCCCGTGCGGATGTGACGCCTCGTGACGTGCGCTGACACCCTAGTCTAGGCCTAGCGGCCTTTGGGAGGCCTAGGCGACTCTTCGAGGCCCTTGCAACAATCACATGATGACACGTGTGTCACTTTTTCCTAAAGCGGGCCAAAGGTAAACGTCCCCGGATCACGGTAAACGATCCGGGCTAAGCCACCTGCCACTGCCACGGCCTTTCGGCCAAGCCTCCTAGCCCGGACAGGAACTGGGGAGACGACTTGGCGAGCGCCGCGAGGGTGGTGCAACCCTCCTCCCGACTAGCCCGGGTGAAGGCTTGGGGGGTAAATGTTATCCCCATTTCCTGGAAGGGCTTTGGGCCTTCGCCCTGGCCCACGGTTAGGGGACCGACTCGGCATTTGGGCCTGGCCCAGGGACTCCAGACTGGGTCCGTTTGGAAGGTTCCGGGACGTCCCTCCGGGTTCATCTTCAGCTTGGACAGTCCCGGCGATGTCTGGAGCGCCCGGAGCGTCGCGGCCTACGCGTCCCTGTCCTGGAGCCTGATATGGTCTGGGCCCGAGGTGAATGTAGCGGGCCAAAGGTAAACGGACCTGGATCACCTCCTCCCCAGTTGAAGGGCCAGGCGTCCAGGATCCTGAAACCGCCTCATTTCGCGTGGGCGTTGTCCCCCCACTTTTCGCCTGCAGAAAAGGTCGCCTTGGGATTGTCCACTGGTGTGTCAGGACTGCGCAGCCAAGTACCCTGACCGGTCTTGTCTCCTGAATCAGCCTCGTGACTCGAAGTGGTCAGAGCCAAAGTGCCGTTTTGTCGGGCGAAGGCTTGTGTCTCAGGTCAACTAATTGGGCCTTAGCTGGTTTGAATTTTGTGTATTGTATACGTTTTTATATTGGGCCTCCACTAGAAAGGCCCCTTGTGCACGTTCCTCTGATGGGCCCGGGTCGGATCCAGCCCAGACCCGGTGTCCCCCTCAGCTTATAAATATAAGCTGTAGAGCAACGTAAAAAGGAGAGAAAAAAGATAGAGAAGGCAGAAACTCTATTCAGATATAGTTAGAAAACTCCATTGTAAAAGCTTCTTCTAGCTCTAATATATGGACTCGTGGACTAAGGCTAGTTAACGCCCCAACCACGTAAAAACCTCGTGTCGATCTTCCATTTTCATTATTATTACTAGTAAATATCATTCATTAATATAGTTTCCGAAAATCTCGGTTAACAATTACATATATTATAATTTTTGAAATATAAATAAATTAATAAATTATTTGTAATTAAAAAAAATAATTTAATTTTTTATAAACAAGAAAATATTTTAATTTAATAGTATTTATAATTTTAAATAAAAAAAAACTTTATAAAATAATTTAGAGTATCGTTTTAATAATTTTTAGATGACACGGTAGGTCGGTTGTGTGGAAAATGACTTCTCATGTGACATGGTACGTCGGTTGTATAGAACCGACCTACTATGTCATTATAAAAATACATTAGTAAAGATACTCTAATTAGTTTTATATTATTGAAATTTTAAAATATATTAATTTATTTAAAGAATACATATATATAACTTATTTGTTTATGAAATAAGTATAAAAAAAATATATATTTATTAATATTGCATATATTATAATTTTTGAAATATAAATAAATTAATAAATTATTTGAAATTAAAACAAATTAATTTAATTTTTTATAAACAAGAAAATATTTTAATTTAATAGTATTTATAATTTAAAATAAAAAAACTTTATAAAATAATTTAGAGTATCTTTTTAATAATTTTTTAGATGACATGGTAGGTCGGTTGTGTGGGAAATGACTTCTCATGTGACATGGTACGTCGGTTGTATAGAACCAACGTACCATGTGATTATAAAAATACATTATTAAAGATACTCTAATTTATTTTATATTATTGAAATTTTAAAATATATTAATTTATTTAATTAATACATATATATATAATTTATTTAGGTATGAAATTAGTATAAAAAATATATACTTATTAATATTACATATATTATAAATTTTGAAATATAAATAAATTAATAAATTATTTGTAATTAAAAAATTAATTTCATTTTTATAAACAAGAAAATTTTTTAATTTAATAGTATTTATAATTTAAAATAAAAAACTTTATAAAATAATTTAGAGTTTCTCTTTAATAAATTTTTTAGATGACATAGTAGGTCGGTTGTGTGGGAAATGACTTCTCATGTGACATGGTAGTTCGGTTGTATAGAACCGACATATCATGCCATTATAAAAATATATTATTAAAGATACTCTAATTTTTTTTATATTATTAAAATTTTAAAATATATTAATTTATCTAAGTAATACATATATATATAATTTATTTGGGGAAGAAATAAGTATAAACAAATAGATATTTATTAATATATTATAATTTTCTAATATAAATTAAATAATTATTTGGAATTAAAGAAAATTCAACAAAAAGAAAACAAAATTGCTGCCTCTTCTCTTCCTCGGCTTCCCATTCTTCTTTTCTCATTTGGTCTCTGTAAGGACCGTCGGACACCATCTATTTCCTCATTGGTATGATATTGTCCGCTTTGGGCCTAAGCCCTAACGGATTTGTTTTTGGGCACCTTCCCAAAAGGCCTCATTCCAATGGAGATGGTGTCCAACTTTATATACCCAAGACCCTTCCCATTTCTAGCCAATGTGGGACTTTGGTTGTACACCCAACAGTCTCGATTTCCCACTCTTTGCTTCTCTACCCGGCCTCGGACGACGCCTCCCGAAGGGTTTTGGCACTGTCCCCATTGCCATTGTCATTAGCCATTCAATCCATGGCAACCACTTTCGCTGAGAAATCAGAAGACGATCTTCACAAGGAGATCGATGAGCTTCAGCGCCAGCAACGCGAGGTCTAATTTTCCCTCTCTCTCACTTTTGGATGTATATTGTAGCACAGTGTTTTCTCTCTGATTTTCTCAGTAAATTTTCAGATTACTGACCACCTTTGGGATCCTCGGGGGCTTCGTCAGGGACGCTTGCCCGGCGCTGGTCCTTGTAACTTTGCCGCCAATGGTGCTCTTTAGAATTATGTTGCTCAATCTTTCTTTCATTTTCATTAATCCTTAGGTATTGATGGTAGAGTTCTTGGGTTTTGGTTTATCTTAGTTATACTTAGTTTTCTGTTTGGTTGAAGAGAAAATATAAAAAAGTTAAGAAAAACACTATTTTTGAACCAATGGGAAGTCTTTTTTTATTCTGTTCTTTATAACATAGTCTAGAAATTGTATGATTCTAATTTTTGGAAGTAGGTGGAGATGGAGAGATCACTGAGGATGCCAAAGAAAATGAGGACATGAATAAAGATGATTCGGTCAAGGAAGTTACTGATGGGAATTTGCTGTAGAGTGGTTGGTCCAGGAGAGATGGCAATCAAAGACCACTGAGGAAGGTAAATTCATATCACTTTACTTGTCTTCTTTTGGATTTTCAGGTTTCGAACTATGTCATCTTTCTTGTTTGTTAGCTTAGTAGGTAGACCCTTGTAAAACAGAAGTTGAACAGCATAACTTTATTGGAGCTAGTGTTTAGCTTCTCTTTATTTAATTATCAAGTTAAGCTCTAATGTTTGAGTTATGAGGTTATTATCTATTTTGAATATTTGAATTTATAGATCAATCACACGTCGGATCCAACCATAAAGATCTTAGATATTTGTCTGGCCTTACCAATTGACTTCCCATTTGCTATTGAAGAAATGATGATATGGTAGTTGTTTACATCACAAAAGGGGAAAATTGCTACTAAGATATGAGAGCTAGTGATTAATTTGACTTTTATTTAAAACAATAAAGAGTTTACAGGTCATCACACATTTGTGTAATAATTATTATGATGGCTGCTGTCTTAGTTAAGTGCTTTTATATTATTTACATGTAATTGATGCATGATAAATGCTTGGAAATGAACGACACCTACTTCAGGGTGGAAACTTGGGTTTATAAAGTTAAAAGGGTTTGAGGGACTCTCTTTCTTAGATTTTGTTAGCGATTGGAACAACTTGTTGCAAAGTTGCTATCGTTTCTGTTTCATAACTTTCATTTGTTTGTTTCATTGTTGTTTCTCAGGTCTTATGTTTTCATCCAAATGATGTTTACATGTTCCTTTTACATTGTATTTCATTCAAACGAATAATACAAAGTTTTGTTCTTTTTTTATTTTTTAATTTTTTTTTTAAAAAGGAACATGCTCCCCCGTTAATTAATATAAGTATTTGCCTCATTGACATTTACTCAAGAAGATATGACTATGTGGTTGCTTTTATTATTTATATATTTTTTTAAAGTGTTTTTTTGTTGATAGTTTTGAGTATATATTTGTGTTTCAAGTTTTTGGCATAGTAAGTGTTTTTTTAGTGTATAAATGAAATCTTAATGTATTCTACTGCAAACAGAAGCGATTTGAACTTCTAAATTTATAACCTCTTAATTTTGGGCAAAAATATCAAATGGACGTGGGCAAAGTTTTGGATGTTTATCATGTAAATTGCTAAACTTTGAACTAACTTGTCACCAAGCAATATTCTGTGTAGAGGCTTGAAAAGCGTAGGAGAGATCTGGTTTGTTAATCACATATGTAATTGACCTGCTGGTGAACATCAATGCTTTTCTATTAGCAAATCTAGCTATACTAATTAATTTTTTATGCTTTTGCCCATGTTGTGTCAGACTCTGCGGGCACGTGTTTATGCCAAGACAGAAGAGAAGAAGTTGGAATTACTGTATCTTCGGTGGAGTGAGCACCATAAAAATCACTGCAATTTTATAAGGTAGAGTCTCCATCAATGATTTTTTTTTGGTTTTAAGTTAGTGTTTATCTCTTTATCAGTGTTCTTTCAAAATTGATGAATCCAATATGGTAAAATTTTAACTGTAACTTTTTTGCAGGTTATTTTTATTTTTGGCCCAAAAGTGTCCATATTCACATTTTATTGAGCCGAAGATAAGTTTTTCTGTTCATGTGCATAGAAGTATTGAAGCAACTTGATGAATGAGTGAAGTTTCTTGCTGTATAGCAAGGTTTTAGGTAGAAATTCAAAACCTATTTGTTTTAATTGTTGGCTCATATTTTATTGTTTTGAATTTATTCTTTTCATGACTAAGACAGAGCCTCCAATTTATTATTTGCTGAAGAAGCCACTGGATGCAGATGAAATTGAGGCTGAGCAGCGAGAATAACAGGTTTTTATTCATCTTGTAGTTCTCTAAGGCATACTAGGTCACCCATTGGTGTTGTAGCCTGTAGGTGCTGTAATATGCAATGGCAATGGCACAACAAAGAATAGTATTGGCGTCTATGGGAGTGCCTGTTGTGGTCATGAAGTCCGTTGCTCTGCTTCTTATGGTTGGAGTTTGGGTATGTATTATGGTCATCAATCTATTAATCTATGTTTTGTATATTTGTACAATGTATTAATGTATTATATATGTAAATTTGGATAGATATGAGTATTCTATATTTGTATATATATATTGTATATACTATAAATTTGTACAGATCTAAAGATTTATTGTAATTTTGATATTGGTTCTATTCATTTTGATACCCGATTTCAATAGTGTGAGGTATCTACAAGTTAGTATGAAAAAAAATATAAAAGTTAATATGAAAAAAAATAGAACACCACAAGTCGGGTGTACAAAAACTGAGGTGTGATGCAGAACACCACAGGTCAGTTGTACAACCGACCTCCCCTATTGTACATCATTGGTCAGTTGTGCAACCGACCTACCCTGCTGTACACCATAGGTCGGTTGTGTAACCGACCTACCCTACTATACACCATAGGTTGATTGTCCAACCGACCTCTCCTACTGTACATCATAGGTCGGTTGTGCAACCAACCTACCATGTTGTACACCATAGGTCGGTTGTGCAACCGACCTACCCTGTTGTACATCATAGGTCAGTTGTGCAACCAACCTACCATGTATTCACATGGTAAGTCATTGCACTGGAGGTCGGTTCATATTTCGATATTCATTTCCAAGACCATTTAACTGAACTTGAGATTTTATCTCTGTTGGAAATGTGCCCTGAAAGCATATGTAGTAGACATTGATTTATGAAATAAATAAATAAATTGAATTTGTTATGCATATATTTTATGGACTATATTATTCTGTGCTAATATTATGTAAATATCAGGAAAATTCCTAAGTTCATATATGTGATCTCAAACACTTATTGGTACGGGATGATTATGTTTGAGATAAATGAACTTTAATAGTTCGCAGTAAAATAAAGTTATGGAATCTTTAGATTAATTAATGCAAGTACAGTCCACTAGTATTATGAATACATGTGATCTAGATCCGGATCACTAGTGTGGTAGGAAACTTTAGTGGAGGTGCTTTATATATTAGAGGATATATAGAACTAGACCAGATATGTTTATTAATACTTAGTTAAATACCGTTTCGAAGTATTAATTAAATATATCAACTGATGATCATATACAAATAGATCTTAATCCTGAAGTTACTATGAACTCCTGTTTATGTTATATGAGTTCTTTGACTCACTTGTTATGGTCTGTCAGAATGATCAGGCTAGAAACTTTTGTTTTGGGAACTCATTAATGTAGATGGCTGGGGACATAGTATACAGTTATGAAATCTATGCCTTCTCGCAAGAGATTGAATGATGGTTCTCTTAAGGGTTGACTATTGGAACTGAAAGGTTATTGAGCTCAAATTCATAATTTAGTTATGAATTAACCTTCGCTAGTAAAGTCAATGGTACTTAAGGAAACAAGAGATAATTAAAAGGGTAAAATGGTAATTTTATTCCCGATTAATTATGAACCATTATTAGAGGGTCAAGTTGTATGCAATGATTATATCAATAGACGCTTTATGATTATAAAGTACTTAGTAAATGAAATGTCAATAATTACAAGAGTGCAGTCTCATATTTATAGTGGAATAATCATGATATTAATAAATTAAGATTATTTAATTAAAGAGTTTAATTAATAATCTCAAATTTATTGGAGCTTAGAATTATAGGCCCATAGGTCCCCATAGCGGCTCTATCAACACTATTCAAGGTAAGAGTTGATATAAAGGGAAAAATAGTTTAAAGACATATTTAAGAAGAAATTTGTTCTCTAGGCCAAATATGCAATTATATGATAATAGTGATTAATTAATTAATTATAAATTATTTGTAGTTAATAAAATTAATTAATATTTAATTACTGTATAATTTTCGAAATTATATTAAATAATTAAATTAATTTCGAAATTTAATTAAATAATTAATTAATTATAATTTTTGAAATTATAATAAATTAATTATTTATTTTTGAAAATATTGGATTTAATTAATTGGTAGAATTAATTAAATATCTTTATTTGAGTGGGAGAAAATAATCTGATAAGTTCAAATTGGATTTGAATTTAAAAGATTAATATTTATTCAAATAATTAATTATATTTGATAATTAGTTAAAAAGATAATTAATTTAAATTTGAATTAGTTATCAGGTTGTTAGATCTTATCTGACAAAGTAGTTTGAATAAATAGTTAAATAAAAATTAAAAAATCAACATCCCTAAAAATAGGGATGCTACACGTGCACACACAGTCTGGTGTGTAGGGCTATTTTTAGGGATATGATTTTCATTTTTATTTATTTAATTAATTAATGAATAATTCAAAAAAATTGGTTTTTGGATTTTTTCATTAATAGAATAATTAATTAATTAAAAAGTAAATTGTAAGTTAGTTACAGATTTCTTTTTTAAATTTAAATATTTTCTTTTAAGTATGACTAATCAGAAAATATTCAGAGATCTTAGACAACTCAGAATATTCGCTCTCTGAAAAATAGAACGATAGTTTTCTCTTCCTGAAAAATAAAGAACCAATTCTTAGGCATATTCTCATGATCTCATGTGTTGAGTACATCAAGTAGAATCACAAATAAACTATCCTTCATTCTCTAAGTGCCCACACACTTCTTGAGGTGTAGATAACGCTTTGGAAGATCTTGGTGTGAGTGCTAAGGAGCAGCTTGGATAGGAAGATCGTTCTAAATACGAAAAGATAGTAAGGACACTTGATAGGCTTCAAGAGGTATGATTTCTATTATTATCTTTCTTATGATTAATGTATGTATATTAATGGATCCGCATATTTAAAGGTAGTTTAAATATGTTACAAAATTTTTGTTGTACACTGGGCCAACCCCACCACTATTCCACTGCGTATTAGGAAACTTGTACCTAACAATTGGTATCAGAGAGGTCATTAATCTCTGCATACATTAATTACTGTGTGGACTAGTGACTTTAGGGCAAGTGGGAGATTGTTGGAAATGTGCCCTGAAAGCATATGTAGTAGACATTGTTTTATGAAATAAATAAATAAATTGAATTTGTCATGCATATATTTTATGGACTATATTATTATGTGATAATATTATGTAAATATCAGGAAAATTCCTATGTTCATATATGTGATCTCAAACACGTATTGATACGGGAGGATTGTGTTTGAGATAAATGAACTTGAATAGTTCGCAGTAAAATAAAGTTATGGAATCTTTAGATTAATTACTACAAGTATGGTCCACTAGTATTATGAATACATGTGATCTTGTAGTGCACCAAATTTTTTTTTTGTTTATTTAAAATTTTGTGATTTATTTTATTTAAGTGTTAAGTGTGATGAATTGTTTATTTTATTTAGTTGTTGTTGTTTTATTTGATTGTTTGATATTTTATTTAATTGTTAGAATTGTTGGTAGAATATTTTTTTGAAATTACTTGTTAAATGATATATATTTATTTTTATTTTAAAATGTGATTATGTGAGATTTGGTTTAATGCACTAAGGTGCATGGTAGGTAGTGATGCACCCTAGTGATTGAGTATGTGCTTGTGCATGGTTGCATGGTATGCATGCAATAGTTTTCTACACATTAATTTCCTTTTATTGGTTTATTTATTTTTATTTAATTAAGGGATTTAAAAGGAAAATAAAAGGAAAGGGAAATAAAGATGCTTGTGTTCACACAAGAAAAACATTGGAAAACAAATGGTGAGAAATGATAGAGTTGTCATTTTTTTGAATTCCCGTAACCTTAGACCCAGCCTCAGTAAAATGGGTATAAAATGGGCTGTGGATATCCAATTTAGACACAACTTATACCGTTAGAAAACTAATAAAATTATCTACATTTTCTGTGAATATCGTTTTTCCTAAAACGCAACTAAAATGGGTCAAAACCCAGCCCCAATTCACAGGACCTTAGAGCTACGAAATCACATTTTCCTTATTAGTGTAGAAATCCAAGGAAGGAAAGGGGGGTGGATAATTGCAGCTGCATTTTTGGGTAAATAAAAATGTATATATTTAATTAATTAGATTTTAGAATTAAATAAATTTATAAGAAATTAACTTTTATTATTTTAGAAAAATAAAAACCTCGACACTATAAATGAAACCTTAGAACCCTAGAGAGAATTTTTGCTCATCTCTTCTCTATACCACAGCCATCCATCTAGAGAGGGTAGAGAGAGAGGGAGGCGAACTAGAGAGAGAGAAAGGAAGGCTGCCATATTTTTCTAGAGAAGAAGAAGAAAGGAAGAAGACGAAAAGAAAAAGAAGGAGAAGGAGAAGAGGGTTTCGAATCCTAGGTGACAAGGTTTTCTTGCTAGAGTGTTCTTGACTCAACAATCAAGAGAGGTAATATTTTTTCTTAGCCTGTATATTGGTTTTGATGGGTTTATCTTTGAGGTTGTTGATGGTGATGTTAATGGTTTGATTATTGTAGGATTGGTGATTATGATTGGTATTTTTAAGGGAATATGTTTTGTTTAAAAAGGGCTCATGGGAATGATTGAGAAAATGGATTTGATGGGGTTTATATGAGGATTATATTTTATGTTTATATTGCTATGGTTATTTTAAATCATTGATTTATGTAAAATGGCAAAAAATGATGATAGATGCATACTAGGTTTTATGTGAAGGTAGATGGGAATTTTGTGATGTTTTATGGTGGATCTTAAATGTTTAGGCCTAGGGATAAAAAGTTCAATCATGTGTATTTTCTTGTATGTTTTGAAATAATAATGATTTTAGAAATATGATAAGATGTATGTTATTGCCATTGTTATTGTTTTTGTTGGATTTCATGTGTATATTCAATGGAATAGAAAAATGGGATTTTATAAGATTGCATGTGAATATGTTAGTAATATTCTTAGAATTATGTATATAATAAGAGCATGATGAGATTTTGGACATGTATGATTTTATGTGAAATTTTTGAGATAAAAGATGAATTTCATGATAACTTAAGCTTGCTGTTTTTTTGTAAATAATTGGGTAAAAGTTTGATAAAAAAATGATTTGAATGCATAAGTAATGTCTTTGATGTTATGTTAATTTTATGAAATTAAAAAGGGTATTTTATGTCCCAATAAAATGATATTTTACTCAAATAAATACCTACAGAATTTTTATTGAATTTTTAGAAAAATAGGAGTTTTTAAATTGAATATAGTGATTTTTAAAGATAAAAATGGTTGCTGGAATTTTTGTAAAAAAATGTGAAGTGTGTTTCACTAAAATGAATTTGATGAGTTTTTGAAACAAAATTATTATCCTAAGTTATGGTAATATTAAAAATGGTATTTTAATATGGTATGAATGCATATTTTGATAAGTTATGATTTTTCTTTATTTTGATTGAGAAAAATATTTAGATTCAATTTATTTGTGATTTTTAAATAAATTAAATAGTGGCTGAAAGTTTGGTTTAAATGATTAAAAATGATTATTTAATTGTCACATATGGATTTATGTTACATAAAACTAAGTCTTAAATAATTTAAATAAAATATATTTTTCCCACACTTAAAGATATATTTTTCTCACATCATTTATGTAACACAATTAACCAATGTTAAAATTTATTTTTCTAAAGAAACATATTAATCATAGGTATTTTAATTAATTCCAAGCTTTTTGTTACTTCTTTGTAATTTGAGAATAATAAAGAAAATTGTCACATTTTTTTAAAGCTAAATCACATTATTTTATAAAATAAAATAATGTTTTGAGAAATTTAATCAACCTAGAAATTTAAAAAAAAATAAAGCATGTTATATGTCTATTAATTTTAAAACGATAAAAGTAAGAAATGTAGAATTATCGTTTTTAAAACGTCTCAATTACGCAATGTTCCCACGTATGCATGTTACATGCAAATCCACTTTTACGTCCAAAATTATGTTTATTATTCAACTATGTTGTTTTTATAGAAAGATCATGCATGTAAAATAGGTAAAAATGAGCATTTTTCTTTTATGACTTTATGTGTAGTTAAGAATAATTGCATGTTATGTGCAAATATTATTATGTGTGCATGGGCCATGCACACATGAGTTGTATGGATGGGCAAAATAGTAATTTTATGAACCTAAGAAATGTTGTTTTTATTATGATATAGGCTTGTTGAAAGATTGTGAAAATTTCTTAGCTTGGACCTGAGGTAAGGAAGTTAGATAGATTCTATGATTTTATGCTATGAATGGTAAGACTGTTGTATGAATGAATTGTTATGAATTATGAATGCCATAATGTGATGATATGTTGAATATGATATGTTTATGGATGTTAGATACATCCAACGAGTTACTATAGATAAAGACGTAACTCCTAGGGCGGACGCGCCGAGGTTATTCAAGGACCAGAGACTCTTGTTTACCTCATAGGGTGACATGGATAACTAGCGAGCCATGCTCATCATGTATGCTGTATGAATATGATTAGGGTGACATGGACAACTAGCGAGCCATGCTCATCATGTTGCTGTATGAATATGATTAGGGTGACATGGACAACTAGCGGGTCATGCTCATCATGTATGCTGTATGAATGTGATATGATGATATGTTACGATTACGTTATGATATGCTATGATGATATGTTACGATTACGTTATGATATGCAATGATGATATGTTACGATTACGTTATGATGTGCTATGATGATATGTTACGATTACGTTATGATATGCAATGATGATATGTTACGATAATGTTATGATATGCCATGATGTGTTAGGTGAACGTTAGTGTTCGCATTTGTTGTATCCTTACTTGCTTATTGTTTGTACTTCCTTACTGGGCTTTTAGCTCACCCCTTACTTTCCCTTCCAAGTAGCAAATAGGATTTCTCTATGGCACGCGTGGTGACGTGAGGAGTTCTATCGTCGTAGGGTGTATGGCGTGGGGTATCCTATGGACGGAATTAACAATCACTTTAGGACGCCATTTTAAATATGTTATGTTTTAAGAGACTTTCTAAATTAACAGTGGGACTTAATTATTTAATATTGTTTCTTTTGAACTTTGCGTAAAAACTCTTATTTTCTGTTTAAACTAATGGGCCCAACTTGCATTGTTTTAAGCAAGTCCCCACTGAGACCTTTATAAAAAGTGGTTTTCTTTATGGACTAACGATATGTGAATGTTTTAATAAGTACTAGTCTAGGGCGTTCTTTACAGATCTAGATCCGGAACATTAGTGTGGTAGGACACTTTAGTGGAGGTGCTTTATATATTAGAGAATATATAGAACTGGACCATATATGTTTATTAATACTTAGTTAAATACCGTTTCGAAGTATTAATTAAATATATCGACTGATGATCATATACAAATAGATCTTAATCCTGAAGTTACTATGAACTCCTGTTTATGTTATATGAGTTCTTTGATTCACTTGTTAGGGTCTGTCAAAATGATCAGGCTAGAAACTTTTGTTTGGGAACTCATTAACGTAGATGGCTGGGGACATAGTATACAGATATGAAATCTATGCCTTCTCGCAAGAGATTGAATGATGGTTCTCTTAAGGGTTGACTTTTGGGACTGAAAGGTTATTGAGCTCAAATTCATAATTTAGTTATGAATTAACCTTCACTAGTAAAGTCAATGGTACTTAAGGAAACAAGAGATAATTAAAAGGGTAAAATGGTAATTTTATTCCCGATTAATTATGAACCATTAATTATTAGAGGATCAAGTTGTATGCAATGATTATATCAATGGACGCTTTATCATTATAAAGTACTTAGTAAATGAAATGTCAATAATTACAAGAGTGCAGTCTCATATTTATAGTGGAATAATCATGATATTAATAAATTAAGATTATTTAATTAAAGAGTTTAATTAATAATCTCAAATTTATTGGAACTTGGAATTATAGGTCCATAGGTCCCCATAGCAGCTCTATCAACACTATTCAAGGTAAGAGTTGATGTGAAGGGAAAAATAGTTTAAAGACATATTTAAGAAGAAATTTGTTCTTCAGGGCAAATATGCAATTATACGATAATAGTGATTAATTAATTAATCATAAATTATTTGTAGTTAATAAAATTAATTAATATTTAATTATTGTATAATTTTCGAAATTATATTAAATAATTAAATTAATTTAGAAATTTAATTAAATAATTAATTAATTATAATTTTCAAAATTATAATAAATTAAATATTTATTTTTGAAAATATTAGATTTAATTAATTGGTAGAATTAATTAAATATCTTTATTTGAGTGGGAGATAATAATCTGATAAGTTCAAATTGGATTTGAATTTAAAAGATTAATATTTATTCAAATAATTAATTATATTTGATAATTAGTTAAAAAGATAATTAATTTAAATTTGAATTAGTTATCAGGTTGTTAGATCTTATCTGACAAAGTAGTTTGAATAAATAATTAAATAAAAATTGAAAAACCAACATCCCTAAAAATAGGGATGCTACACGTGCACACACAGTCTGGCGTGTAGGGCTATTTTTAGGGATATGATTTTCATTTTTATTTATTTAATTAATTAATGAATAATTCAAAAAAATTGGTTTTTGGATTTTTTCATTAATAGAATAATTAATTAATTAAAAAGTAAATTGTAAGTTAGTTACATATTTCTTTTTTAAATTTGAATATTTTCTTTTAAGTATGACTAATCATAAAATATTCAGAGATCTGAGACAACTCAGAATATTCGCTCTCTGAAAAATAGAACGATAGTTTTCTCTTCCTGAAAAATAAAGAACCAATTCTCAGGCCTATTCTCTTGATCTCATGTGTTGAGTACATTAAGTAGAATCATAAATAAACTATCCTTCATTCTCTAAGTGCCCACACACTTCTTGAGGTGTAGAGAACGCTTTGGAAGATCTTAGTGTGAGTGCTAAGGAGCAGCTTGGATAGGAAGATCGTTCTAAATATGAAAACATAGCAAGGACACTTGATAGGCTTCAAGAGGTATGATTTCTATTATTATCTTGCTTATGATTAATGTATGTATATTAATGGATCAACATATTTAAAGGTTGTTTAAATATGTTACAAAATTTTTGTTGTACACTGGGCCAACCCCACCACCATTCCGCTGCATATTAGGAAACTCGTTCCTAACAATCTCAACTTACTGCCCTGGGTACTCCACAACAAAATGGTGTAGCGGAACACCAGAATAGAACTTTATTAGAAATGGTTAGATGCTTGCTTAGTTACTCAACTCTGCCAACTTCGTTCTGGGGACATGCAAATGAAATTGCGAACAACACTCTTAATGTCATGTCGTCCAAATTGATCCCCAAAACACTTTTAGAAAGATGGAATGGTCGTGAACCTAGTTTATGCCATTATAGAATCTAGGGGTTTCTTTCCCACGTTCTGAGGAAAAAGGAAAGAAAGCTAGAACTGCAAACTGAAGATTGCATGTTTGTTGGCTATCCTAAAGGAAGTCGGGGTGGACTTGTCTATAGTCATTCAAATAATAAAGTGTTTACTTCTACAAACTATACTCATCTCGAAAATGACTATGTCCAAAACTTCAAATCGCGCAGCAAAGTAGTTTTAGAGGAGATGGTTGAAGAATTGACTTTAACGAATGTTCCATCATCATCAACATCAACGCAAGTTGATGATGACATTCACATTCTTCATGTCCAATCAATGCAAGTCGATTTAAATGAAGAGAGTACCACTGTTCCTGAGCAAACAGTCACAGAGCCTCATTGTAGTAGGAGGTTTCTAGGAACCCAGTTCGCTATGATTTGGATGGTGAAACCAATATGGTTGTCGGTGGCACTAGTGACGATGATCCATTGTCTTTCAAACAGGCAATGGCTAGCCCTGAAAAGGAACTATGGCTCAAAGCCATGAAATAGAAAATGGAGTTCATGTACTCAAATTTCGTCTGGATCTTGTGGTAGCACCTAGTGACTTTAGGGCCATTGGGTGAAAGTGGGTCTTCAAGAAGAAATGAGGTGTTAATGGAATGATCAAAACTTATAAAGCTCGATTAGTGGCAAAGGGTTATACCCAAATAGAAGGTGCAGACTATGAGGAAACTTTTAGTATGGTAGCCATGCTCAAGTCCACTCGCATCCTCCTATCCATAGCAGCCGCTCTTGACTGTGAGATCTGGAAAATGGACGTCAATACAGCTTTTCTTAACAAGAAGCTTGATGAATTCATTTATATGGATCAGCAAGAAGGATTTGAAGTAGCTGGACAAGAAGGAAAAGTTTGCAGGTTGAATAGGTCCATTTATGTATTTAAGCAAGTTTCTTAGGTTTGATGAGATAATCAAAACATATGGCTTTGAATAAAATATTGATGAACCTTGTGTTTGCCAACTAAGGGCAAATCAAATAGTGGTATTCCTATTTCTTCATGTAGATAATATCTTACTCATTGGGAACAATGTTAAGGAACTATTAGATGTGAAGAATTGGCTGAGCACTCAATTCCAAATGAATGATTTGCGTGAAGCGAGTCTACAAATATGGTATTCTGAACCCTGTAGGCTACAACGTTTCAGATTTTGCAGACGGATGTCGATGACAAGAAGTCTACTTCTAGAATAGTGTTTACTCTGTGGGTGGAGTTGTTATATTTAGAAGCATAAAGCAGTTTGTAATAGCAGATTCCACCATGGAGGCTGAGTACATAGCTTCATCTAAGGCGGCTATGGAAATAGTCTGGCTATAGAAGTTCTATTCATACCTTGGTGTTATTTCAGATATGGATAAATTACTTCCGTTGTTTTGTCACAACACAGGAGCTTACTCGAAAGAACCTCAAAGTCACAAGAGGAGAAAGAATATAGAAAGGAAGTATCACATAATTCAAGAATATGTGGCCAGGGGAGATGTGAAGGTTATGAAGATTTCATATGAAGATAATCTTGCGAATCCGTTTACGAAGCCACTGCTAGAAGCTACATTGGATGATCATATCAAGGAAATGAGAATAGTAGAATTAAGACATTAGTTTCAATTAGTGCAAGTGGGAGTTTTTTATGGTTATATGCCTTGATTAAAACCCAATTTCTTTGTAATCTCATTTTATTATCAATAAAATAATACAAATAATTTTTTTTGACTTGTTCAATCACTTTGCTCACATGTTTTATTTTCATGATTATTTGTTTAATATAAACTTCTATTACATCTCGAGCATATAACTAATCATATTTATAGTGACTAGTCCTAAGATTAGTCAGTGCACAGGATTTGCACTGACTTGCCAATCTACGATATGATCTACTTACACATTGTATTGTTATGTACTTTCGAGAACATTAGCAAAGTAGATAAGATCAGATGTATTTGTTACATCGGGCAAGACTGATATTGACTTTAGATAGATAAGTAAATGTACTTTTATTATCTAATATAGTCATATCATAAAGTTTACCATATGTCAATCCAATCACAATTCTGAGTGGTTAGTATTATAATTGATTGTATTATTTAAGTCCTTTGATTTGTTTGTTACCAGCTTACCCTACGGACTTGCTCATACATACATCTTGGGGACTTGGTAGTATAATTGAGTAGGAGTGTTAGTCATAGATATGAACATCTATAGATTCTAGCTTAAGAAGTGAAATGATAATCACCTTATAACTTGGTTCAACGCGTTAAATGATTGAGTACTCATTTATGTGATTAAATTTTCTGGAAATATCATTTACAAGGAACATAATGGTATTTAATGATAAAATACAATGAGGGGTAAAACCATAACTTGTACCCAACTCGGTTGTAGGTCATCTATAGAGGATTGAATGACAAATTATAGCTGTGACAATGGATAATGTATTTACTTTAAGTGTAAAACGTTCTATGAGTTCAACAGTACAATTCTGAGTCTTTAGTGGAGTCACGAGGAATTAATAAGGTAGTGAAATTATTCGATAATAATTTTACGGTAACTTATTGGATCTTGAATTCATGGGTCCATGGTCCCCACAATGCCTTTGATTAAATCATCTAGATAGTCTCGATTAATTGATTTAATTATCAATTAGGATTTTCAAAATTGTTTTGTGACAATTTTGGAAAATTGTACTAAGATGTGGAATTTAGAGAAGAAAAGAGAAATTTAGGCAAATTTATTAATTATGACAAATTGGTGTCAAATTAATAAATAGTATTAAATCAAAGTTTAAATTATAATTAGTTAATTTGAATAAATGATTTAATTATTGTTTGAATATAATTATAATTATAATTATAATTATATATATAATATTTTGATAAAAGATTTCGTATATAACGTAGGATATGAGTTTCGTATATTGTATATTATATATATTATATATTATCAGTTTTTAAGATTTCGTATATTATATTTGTTGACTTTATTAATTAATAAGAGTTCTGTTTTATTATATAATTATAGAAAATAATAGTATTTGAATTTAAATGTTTTTATTCTTTGAATTTAAAAATGGAAAAATCCCAAAGCTTGGCAAGCTCTATGGTGTTCAACCATATAGGGCATTTAATTAAAGAAAATTAACCCTAAAGTGTTGCTCTAAATAGGTACTTAAGTCTAGGGTTTTTTGGATGAAGAAAGTTTTTCTAAGAGCCTTTATTCTTTGGAAAGTAATATTAGACACAAAAGACCTAATTTGGCCACCCAACATACACGCTCTTCTTCTCCATATTTTTCCATCTTATGTGTTGAGAATTGCTCACCCTAATCTAAGTGATCAAAAGAAATTGTGGAAGACTTTGCAATTTGAAGACCCAATTCACTTTCTTGTTATTACTCTGCGACAGAAAGGAACAAGGGTTAGAGAGTGTGAAGGAAGGAGTCTTAGTATTTGTTGCGTAAAATTAAGATTCTTAAACTCTGTTATTTAATTTAGTTAATGAAATTAATTAGAAACATGTTTCTAGGATGTTTTATATGTTTATTTGTTTAATATATGAAACATACGTGAAAATATTGTATAATCCTGTAAAATGTATTCCTAACACATACTTCATCAATTTCCTAATGGCTTAATTCTTTCCAGCCCATTTAATCATTTTCTCATCCATCCATAAGTCAATACGCTTTTTCCAATCTTCAACATTAATACAACTATAAGGGTTATTGAGGGCCCGCTCTAAGTTTTTATCTTCACCATAAAACTTCTTAAAGTGCATCTTTTGACGGGTTTTCCTATTACGATATTTTATGCCAGTGTCATCATCTATAGCCTCAATAATCTGTCTCACCGCCCAGCTATGTCAAAATAGTACTACATTTGGAAGAAAAGCAAATACATTAGTGAAATTGCACATAACACATATTGTTTAAAAAATATATATTTTAATTATTTATCTTTATAGTGGTATAAATAAATCTTTGTATTGCTCCAACACTGATTTCTAATTTGCATAATACGGTGGTAATGTTTTAGTCACCGTGCTCCCACACTAGCTTATAAGTGTCTGGGTCAATATTTATTGGAACTGGCTTCCCAGCATTGTATCTCGCCTTTTCAAGATCTTGGTCCATCCATGCTCCACGCACTTTACACAAATATATTTTATTTATTTTATGGAACAAAAAAAAACATGGATAAATAACAAAAAATACCTCACTTAATTATCTAAAAGTAAAAAGAAAATATGTTATTACCTGACTCGCAAGATGAAGGGATCCTAGTGAAATCGTGAGAAGGATCACCACCTGCATCTCCATTGCGAGTGTGTGCAACATCTGTTGAGATCTTTATAACAAAAATATTTATTGAAATATGACACAATTTGTTAGTGTTAATGTAAAACACACATATAGATCACTAAATAATGACATATCATTATTTCTAAATACAACATTTTTGTTACTTTATATAAATATAAAATTTTACTACATGGAGTAATCATTATCATCACTACATGAAGCTACAATAATAGGAGACACATGATCACTATTGTCATCACTAATATCGTCAAGCAGTTCTTCCTCATCATTTGCGTCTCCTTTTTTCTCGCCGTCAACAACACCACCACCACCACCACCACCATCATCATCGTTAATAAAACTTTCACCATCACTGTCATGGTCATGTTGATCAGTAGGAGAAGGACAAGACACAATGATAACATGTTAAGTTGGTTCATTAGATTGTTTCACAATCAACTCTCCCAAATCGACAATTAGGATCAAATCTAATGAGTTATCATCATGGACAACATTAGTATTAGTGATGACTTCATTAGCATTTGGAATATCCCAAACATGTCTATAATTCACGTCTTGAACCACCTTCCAACCTTGATCTTTGACTAGATCATCGAGATAAAAAATTTGCTTCACTTGGGTAGCAAGTGTAGTTATTGGTTAAATACATGATGAAATTGGTTAGGCACGAAGAGGAGCAAAAACCACAACGATTTCACTAAAGTCAACATGTGAGATTTGAATTTTGGTATAGGCATTTATAATCATCTCTTTTGGGTCCAAAGTGTTTCTTTTGAGTATATAAGAGTACCTAAAAAGTTTGGGAGCATATGAGCATGTTTTGAGACAAATTTTGGAGTGCCAAGTCAGAGGCATTGGTGTTGCGTTGCCTCCTAGAGGTGACGCATTGCTCGCCTTTGATAAGAGCACTCAGGCAACGCATTGCCAGCTACTAGGCGATGCATCGCCTGGTACCATGCAATGCATTGCCTGGACCGTCCATACGGGGTCTACCAGTGACGTGTTTTTAGCTTCGAAATTCAAACTAAAATGCTTTAATATCATTGGTTGAGTCTAATGAGATTCCTATACTATTTAAAGGGTTCATTTGAGTTAATTAGTGAATTGATCAATCCCTTATCTCTCTCTAAAATAAACTCTCTTTCTCTCTCTCTCTCTAGCTTTCAAGATTACTAATTTTCTCCAAGATCTTCATCAAGAAAGCTTGACTTGTATGAAGGATCAAGGCTTGTGACTCCCAATCTCATTCCATTGTTGTAACTTCAAGCAATCTAAAATAGCAAGGCTAGGAATAAAGATTTTTAGACAACAAATCTTCATTTGTGTCAAGCCTTTTTACATTTTGTGATTCACATAAAATCATAGACTTATGATTTTATGTATCAAAGTTCTTCATCAACAAAGGTCTACTCTATACTTTCTTTATTTGTGTTAATGTACTTTTTAATCTTCTTCCATTGATTTTAGATTAATCTTGTTTTGAGTTGTAATATATAAAACAAAGGTTGTTGCCTCTAACCCCCAATAGCAAGTATATACTTGTCATCTTTGTACCATTCATCGGTGACATTTATACTAGTAATATCATTTTTAGTGACTCATTTGTTCCTTCTTAGATTAGTATTGAACCATTTGCACCCAAATAATACTACTTTATATTCACCACTGTTAGATAGTTCCAATACTTCCTCAAGCTAGTCATAAAAGGCCAAAAAAAAATTTCCAACAAAGGATACTCCACTATTTTTTGTACAACAATTTTGATATCGATTATGTGCCACAAATTAAACCCCATTCACAATACAAGCATAGTAGGAATGGGCAACCAAATCTGATCCAAATGTTAAAGCTAGTACTTCATTTGTGCACTTAAGTGACCCAAGTCGATTCAACTCAAGCATTTATATATATATAGATAAAGACTTAAATTAGATTGGATAATGAAACAATATAGAATGTAAAAGTAAATAATTTGGTAATTACATATCACCTTCTTATGAAACCATGCACGGAACTCTTTCTTTTGTAACTTCCCATGATGTCGAGAAGGTGTTGACTACTAATTGACATAATGGATATATGAGAGTTTATGATTAGAGTTTATTATCCGAATAATAAAAAAATGTTCATGTTAAAGAACATACTCCAAATAGCATTGAATTTTAGTATAATTTTTTAGAATGAACCACTCAGCTATGATGCGGGCCTCCTCAACTAAACTCACTGGATATATCTTATTGAGTGGAAGACATTGAGATTCAAACATTGAAAGTTTTCGTGGGGCATAAACTATATTTTCATTTCAATCAGGACGGTTAAAATTTATTTCGATAACTTTGATATACATGGAGAAAAATGTCAAAGCCTCATCCACAATATATCATTCTATTAAGGACCCTTCTAGAAGAGCTTTATGCCTGACGTGGTTTTTAAAATTCTTTAATGTACCTTTTGAAATGATACATCCACCTCATAAACATGAGGCCTCCCAATATAGCTTCGTCAGATAAATGCAACACAAAATGGATCATTATGTTGAAGAATGTTAGAGGAAAAATCAACTTCATCTTGCATAAAATGATAATCAAATCTTTTTTTTCTTTCTTCATATTTTTTACTTTCAATGTCTTAGAGCACAATTGTTTGAAGAAATTGCATAATTTCATAATGGTGCCTGATATAAATTTTGTTAGAAACTTCTGAACACCTACTATAAGTAACCATTGCATTATGACATGAAATTCATGAGACTTCAACCAGCAATGTTTGTGTCGTTATTAGTCACATTTTTCTTCAAATTAGAAAAAAAAATCTATTTGGCAGCTTAAATCCTTTTCGAAATTGACAAAATTTTCGCCTTTGTTCAGGAGTCAAAATGTACAAAGTATGTGGCTTCAATAACTTTTTGTTCTCATCTTCATAAATCCACAACGATTCCTACATCTCATCTTCTTGAGATCATGTCTTGCAGTAGTAGTGTCCTTAGACTTATCCTTATCCAATAATGTTCTAAGGAGACTATGGCATACATTCTTCTCAATATGCATCACATCTAGGTTGTATATATATGAATTTCAAAATTTTATTTATTTATTTATATATATGAATTTCGAAAATTATATATTTAAATTAATAAATATATTTTAAAAAATTTAATAATTAATTATTTAATCTCAATTATCATATAATTGTATACTTGACCCGAAGAATAAAATTCTTCTCAAATTTCCAAATTACAGTTTCACCCTTATATCAACTCTTACATTTATATGGTGTTGATAGAGCCACCATGGGCACCTAAGGACCTATAATATCAAGCTCCAATAAATATTAGATTATTAATCAAAGCTCTTTGATTAAATGATCGTATTTATAAATCTAATGATTACTCCACAATAAATATGAGATTGAACTCTTGATAATTATAGACATGTATTTACAGAGTACCTTATTAAAGAATAAAGTGTCAATTGATATGATCATTACATACAACAATAATCATCTATTAATTGTTCATAATTAAAAGGAATTAAAATTACCGTTTTACCATTTTAGCTATATCTTGTTCCTAGAGTACCATTGACTTTTCTAGTGAAGGTTGTGTCATAACAAGTTTGTGACGTAAGCGTTCATAACCTTTTCAATTCCAAAAGTCAACCCAATAGGGAACCATTATTCAATCTATAAGAAGGTATAGATTCCATATCTGTTAAACTATGTCCCCAACAATATATATCATTGAGTCCCAAAAATAATTGTTCTTAGCCTGATCATTCTGACAAACCTTAACGCATGAATCAAATGACCAGATGACATATATAGGAGTTCATAGCAACCTCAGGATTAAGATCATCATGTATATGATCATCGTTTGATGTGTTTGATTAATACCATAAAATGATGTTTAAACAAGTATTAACAAATCACATCTGGTCCAATACTATATATAAAGTACCTTCACTAAAGTGTCCTACTACACTAGTGTTGACGGTGAGAACTCGTCAACTAGGTTAAGTTGGAAAAAATTGCAAAGTAAAGATTGTCAATAAGAAAGCCTTAGAAATTTAAGTAATAACTCAAGAACAATGGCATAACAACAATGGAGAAATCAATATTTCATTCACTCTCAAGCACTTGCTACAGTAAATTTTCCAACCCCCTCCCATGTGGGAGAGGGGTTCTTTTTATAGTAGGCTCTGATGGCCTTGGATACATGGTGGTCCAGGAGACCAAGTGGTACATAAGTACTCTGTCAGGAGAGTGGTTTCAGAGGTTGAGGTCTTGCATCCAGTACAGGGGCAGGCGTCAGGAGGATGTCTCCACTACTTTTCCATACCCATGTCAGAGGAGTGGTGACAGACATAGTGGCGCAGGTGGTAGTGGTGTCGACTCTGAATCCTGGCCGTAGACGTACGGGCCACAACTCTTATCCCAGCACTCCCACTACCCCACTGGTATGGGTGTCTGTACTCGACATACAGGGTCTTAGCGGCCGTACCCAGTACTAGATCGTACAAGTATGTTCCATTCGACTCGTACCAGAGCCTTTAAGCATTGGGGTCTCAACGTATAGGGAATGGGACACTTGGTGCATGTAATGGTCGTGGCATGAGGTGGGGCTCTCGGGTCCTTGGCACGAGATGCCTGAAGCACCCCGAGGCCACCCACGGACATAGGTGATAGGCATGTGGCCTCGCCAGATGTCTAAGTGTGCGAGGCGAGATGCCTCCCTCGCGAGACCCTTGGTGGCGCGGCTCTCCTGACGCGAGGCCTCCCTCGCATGGCCCCCTGATGGTGTGGCTCTCATGCCGCTCACGAGCCTCCTTCGCGAGGCCTCCCTCGCGTGGCCTCATTCGCGTGGCCACCTGATGGCATGGCTCCTATGCCGCTCGCGAGCCTCCTTCGCGAGGCCTCCCTCGCATGGCCACCTGATGGTGTGGCTCCCATGCTGCTCCCGAGCCTTCTTCGCGAGGCCTCCCTCGTGTGGCCACCTGATGGCGTGGCTCCCAAGGGCACGTGCCTCACACGGCATGGAACGCTTGGGGCACGAGGTCGAATGCACGCTCGGACGCGAGGCCACGGGCGCTGGGGCTCAAGGCCAAGGATGCTCGGGCGAGGCCGCTCGCGCTCGGACGCGAGGCCACGGGCGCTGGGGCGCGAGGCCGAGGATGCTTCGGGCGAGGCCGCGAGCGCTCGGACGCGAGGCCACGGGCGCTGGGGCGCGAGGCTGGGCACGCAAGGCCATCTCGCGGGGCATGGTCCTAAGCATGCGAGGCCTGCCAACGAGACATTCCCCTAGGCACACGAGGCTCCCTTATGCGTCATGCACCTAGGCACGGGAGGTCATCTCGCGGGGCACAGTCCTAGGCATGCGAGGGCATTGCGAGAGGGTGGTGGCCCGAGCGTCTCGTGGCTCAAGCATGCATTTAGGCCTTTAAGGGACCTTAACACACGTCTTGGTTCTTTTATGGGCATGGAATATTGAGCGTCCACACTTGCCCCCCAGTTTAGGAGAGGACCTTTAGGTGCTCTTGTAGACTATTCTCCTTGATTCTTATAAATAGGCCTTCATGCAAGGTCTTTATTTTCACCTTACTTCCTTGGCTTAGTGGTTTGGAGAATCCTTCCTCTTTCAAGAGGTGAGGGGTTCAATCCCCCACTCCCACATTTTTGCCATAGCTTCCCTCATTTTATTTTTTCATCTCATATATTTTTTTTTTTACATATGAGTTAATTCTTTGGTATGTCTATTTGGAGGCTAACACACCATTTTTGTTTATTTCTGCAGAAACGTGCTTTTGACCATTTGGTGCTTTTTGGCCCTCGACCTCCTTTCGACCTCGACAACGCTCCATCTTATCTGCTTGAGGTATATTTTCTTTTTCCCTCACATTCATTGGGTCCAAATTAGCGTCACTCGGGATGGGGGACCATGGCCTGAGCTCGCAGTGAGTTTTCCCAGTTGCATGCCCCTCTTTTTTATACTCTGTAGTGGGTCATTTAGGGCATTTGCATCTAGAGGTATTAAGCCTATTCCTTTGTGTTTTGTAGCCAGCCCCTCGTTTATACGTGAACCCCTTTTTGCTTTTGGGACGAGGTATCATGGCCAGTGACGGCCCGTCCGACATACCTCCGGGGGTTGGATTTATTGACCTGTCCTCAGACTCAGAGTCCCCTGAGGAAAACCCTTAACAGGACTATGACTCCTTAAGGCAGGCCCGTATCCACCATCTTGAGTACATGGCTGAACTTAGGCGTAAAATTTGGGTGGTGGAGAGCGAAATTGACTCAGTGCTGAGAGGAGACAGAGCACCTTTCCCCCCAGACCTTAGTGACCACGTAGCGAGCCTTAGGATGACCCTTTTAGAATTACAGAGGGAGTTGGAATTTATGGAGGGACATCTTCCGCCTGAGCCCTCCAGTCCATCCTCGCCTTATGACTGCCATGGGGCCACTATTACTTCTCCTCAGCCCTTAATCACGGTTTTCCCTAGCTTAGCGCTTCCGCAGTCGCTCCCCCGATGGAAGACTCTCGCTAGGAGGAAAAAATGGGGGGTCAAGTGTTCTGTCTCTTCCTCACATTTTTCTTTTGATTTTGCAGATATGCCGAGGGCACGATGACAGGTGACTTCCAATGAACCGGACGATGCTCCTTTACTGGCAACTGAACTGGTGTCACGTGTATCCGAAAACAAACTGATGGACATCGTGGATCACTATCGCGTCCCTCCGGAGTACGCATTATATGTTCCTCAGGAGACATGTTGGGCTGACAGTCCTGGGCCCGGCTTCGTGGCCCTCAGCGAGCACATCCTGAAGGCGGGTGGTACCATCCCGTTACACCCATTCTTTATTGCGGTCCTCAACTACTTCGACCTTGCCCCGCTTCAGCTTGCTCTCAATGGCTGGCTGACTTTAAGCTGCCTTTTCGTTGCATTTACGAAGCTGTTTAAACGCGCTCCTATGGCGACGGAGGTGCATTTCCTCTACAACCTCATGCCCCTTCCCAAGTCCAAGGGCTTTTACTATTTACAAAAAGCCAACAACGAGGCCACTTTGATAGAGGGCCCGGTGTCCAACCCGGGGTCCTGGAAGCAGGACTTTTTCTTCGTGGAAGGCCCCCTCTCTGTCCACGAGGACTTTCGGGCCACTATCAGTAAGTACCCTGAGCATCACTTTCTCTCTTTTACTTTCTTACAACTTATTGTTTCATGACTTACGTTGATATCAACCATGGCGTGTATTATGCAAAGCAATTCGCTGAACCCATAGTTGTCGGGTTGTAAGCGAGAGACATGAGAACGTTCCTCAGTGCTGACCCTGCTATGAAAAAGGCGATGTGCCTATTCACAGTGAAGAATCTAAACCGCTATAAATTGTCCCCTGTCTCGGACCCCAAGTTGCTGTGGACCATCTCTGGGTACACGAAGATGAAGGGGGCCTTGGCCGAGCCTTGCCCGGATGAAAATGAGGATGAGGAAGAGCTGGAGGAGGCCCCCCTTGACCGCGGGGGATCTCACCAACTGCCTCCATCTCCTGGGGGATGCCCTCCATGTGCCTCCTATGATCCGGACATAGCCCCTCATTCTCAAGACCAGCAGGGCATTCTGGGGTGTTATGTTTGCCCTGACCCTGAGGGCTACGACGCCTTCACTCAGGCTCCTCTCGACCCAAGACCATCGGGGACTTATTTTTCCGACCTTCCGGAGCCTCCCTCTGATCTACCAGATCCTCAGTTTTCCACTTTCACCGCGCCCCCTCCTGTTTCGGTGAGCGGGTCGTCCGTCCTCACCCAACCAGGTGCCACTGGTGTGGATGTGGAGCCCTAGGTGACTCAGATGGTGACGTCTTACGGGCAGCGATACATCCAACTTGCCTCGGGCCTCCCCGTATCTGACTGGAATCGTCTTGGGAACGTTGCCCAGACGGACCTTGGGGAAACCCTAAGGCGCACCATGGCCTGGGTGAGTTCCTCCACCTCGTGTCGGCATTATTATGTATAGATGTACATGCATTTTTCTTTTTGTTGATGTCGTTATCTTTCTTGTCCAGGCCTATACCGTGGCTGTACGGTTTGCCGACTCGTCTAGCAACCTCTCCGCGTCTACTGCTGAGAGGGACTGCCTTACAGCCCGAGTCTAGGAGCTCGAGAAAGAGCTTGAGAAAACCCAGTCTGAGCTAAAGAAGGTTCGGGCCGAACTTGCCACCTCGTCGAGAAGGAAGCTGAAGGCGGTTGCCAAGGTCAAGGAGCTGAAGGAGCAAGTTGCCAGCCTGAAGAGCGAACTCCAGGCGATCAAGGATATCGTGATAGTGTCGTAGGAGAGGGTTACTTATTTAGAGGACGAAGTCGAGTCTATCAGGGTCGAACTCCAGACTGCAAGGGCCGAAGTCGAGGCTACCAGGACTGAACTCCAGGCTGCTAGGACCAATGTCGCTACGTTGCAGGAGAGAAATGCTTCCTTGGAGGCGAAGAAGACTGCCATTGAGTACAGGTCCATAGACCGTGCCCATTACAACGTATGGAGGAAGGATCCCAATTTTGATTTCTCTTCTTTTGGTGAGCATGCCGTCGCTCGAGCGGCCATGTGGAGCGCCCATGGTAGGAGGCCCTGAAGTAGTCATTTCATAACTTTTGTTAGCTAGCCCACCATGGGTGTACGCTCTTTTTTTTTTCTTTTTTTTTCTTTGACTCTGTAATATCATTATCACTACTACTTTTCTTTTGTAACTCTTGTACTGTCTTCAAAACTTTCTTTTTCAATGTATATATACATGTGTTGCTATTTATCTCTTATTCTACTGCATTCGAGGCCCTTTTAAGCCTGTATGATGGGGTTTGGTTGGTTCCCCTCTTTTATTTACCAGGCTAGAGGTCCTTTGGAGCCCATGTAAAAGGGTTCACTGGGACCTCTTTTGGTGCCTCTTGATTACTCTTATAAGGATATTTTGACCCCTTGGGTCCTAGCTATCCTTTTATATATTCTTGTGCGCGCTTATTATTTGTTGCGAGAAGCATCCTTCACGTCGTTATTCATAGTAATATTTTTGCAAGGGTCTCTATTAGGACCCTTTTTGGCTAGACGGCTTGGTGGCCGCTCTAGACTTATTACTATCGTTACCATAGTTTTTTTTGTAAGTCTCTTTGGCCTCCTTGATGTCCACAAGGGTAGCTAATCCTTGTGAACCCAGGGGATGCCTTGTAAGGACTTCGCTTAAGGCCCTGATATAAGTGTCCCTCTGGGATCCCCCGCTAAAGGGTCCTTTTAGGGTCATGGTCCCTTTTGAGTCCTCCTGATGAAGGATCGTTTTTAGGGTCCTCCTGATAGAGGGCCCTTTTTAAGATCCCTGTTAGAGGGCCCTTTTTAGGAGCCTCCTTTTTAGGAGGGCAAGGGGTCCTTTTTAGGATCCTCCGTTAAAGGGTACTTTTTACCATCCTCCTGATAGAGGGTCCTTTTTAGGAGCCTCCTTTTTAGGAGGGAAAGGGGTCCTTTTTAGGATCCTCCGTTAAAGGGTCCTTTTTACCATCCTCCTGATAGAGGGTCCTTTTTGGGAGCCTCCTTTTTAGGAGGGCAAGGGGTCCTTTTTAGGATCCTCCGTTAGAGGGTCCTTTTTAGGAGCCCCCTTTTTTTTTAGGTTCCCCCTGTTGACTGTATGTTTTTGCCTCCTGTCCTGCCCCCCAAGTGTTTGGTGAAATTTATTTTGGCAGGCACTTTGGCTGATGCTCGCGCAACAAAGAAAAACAACATATGAAGTTGTAAACAATTTCATTCATAGCATGTGGTTTACAGCCAACTTTGTAAATAAAAGGGGTTACATCTAATTAGGAGGTTACCTAGGTAGCCTCTTTGATTCTTACTTACTTAAGCTAAAACAACGAGGAACAAACTAAACATAGGTTCTTTTTGCCCAAAGTGCTGAAGCCTTGCTGGTAGCACTTCTCGAGAGGCTCTGTAACCCAAGGGTCCAATCTTGTGCTGATCTAACTTGTGTGGGTCGCTCCTTCATACATAACCATTGTCATCGATATAGATGGTTTGGTGGATGCATGGAGGGACATGTTATAGCATTCCCTCGCTTCCTTCTGCTCCCCTTTCACGCATGATACTCCCTCGGGGGTCGGGAATTTCATAGCTAGGTGATACAGAGAAGTTATCGCCTTCAATTCTCTCAGAGAGGGTCTCCCTAATACCGCATTGAAGGCTGAGGTGCAATCCACCACGACAAAGTTAGCCATTACGGTGGTTTTCCTGGGTTGCTCCCCCATGGTGAGGGCTAATTCGATTGCCCCCAGGGGTTGCATCGAGTCTCGTGTAAACCCATACAAAGTCGTAGTGCAAGGCTTTAGGTGACGGAGGCTCAATCCCATCTTTTCCAGCGTCGGTCGATACAAGATGTCCATAGAGCTCCCGTTATCCACCAAGACCCGATGTACCCTCATGTTAGCAAGCTGGGCAGTTAGCACCAGGGGGTCATTATGAGGGAAATGCACCCCTTGCGCATCTTCTTCAGTGAAAGTTATTGAGTCATTCTCGCCCTTGAAGCTCTTCGGGGGGCGTTGATCCAAACTTAAAACGCAAGGCGGTGGACTTGGTTGGGCCTCCTTGGCGTACTTTTCTCGCCCCTTCCTTGAATCGCCTCCAAATCGTGGTCCTCCAAAGATGGTCCTGACCTCCCCTTGCACTTCTGGGGCCACCTCTCATGCCTGCGGTGGGGACACTCCTTCTTCTGGCCTCTGGCTATCCTTGCGCACATACCTGCCTAAATATCCTCTGCGGATGAGTTCCTCAATTTCCACCTTCAAATGGTTGCACTCCGCGGTGGTGTGGCCGATATCCTTGTGATATTGGCAATACTTGCTGGGGTCTCTTTTAGACCAATCTTTCTTTATTGGCGGGGGACTTTTGAAAGGGACCTGGTTTTCGTTCGTAATGAAAATATCCTCCCTCGCGTGGGTGAGGTCAGTGTAAAAGGTGTAGGGGCTCTGTGTGCGCTCATCAAAGCGTTGGTGCTTTCGGGGTCGATCATCCCTCGTTCCCTCATAAACCCCCTTCTTCTTTGCACCGCTTTGGTTATCCCGGACTGAAGGTTTTGGGGGCGATGGGCCTTTTCCAGCCTTGAGGTTCTCGTGACCATCCTCCACGCGAATGTACTTTTGTTCCCGCTCGTAGAAACCAACAAAGTCTGTGACCTCTCTCTTGAGCATGTTATCCCATAACTTGCTCCCTGGGCGTACTCCTGCCGTGATGGCCTTTTTCAGCTCTCAGCGGGTCAGGCTTCCTACCTTAGCCGCCTCCATGTTGAACCTGTGGATATAGCTCTTCAGACTCTCGTTTTCTCCTTGCTTCACATTGGCGAGGCTGGTGCCTGGCATCACGTAGTCTCACACAGCGTGGTGTTGCTGGATGAATTCATCAGAAAGTTGTTGCCAAGATCGGATGGACCCCGGTCTAAGCCTCTTGAACCATTTGTACGCAGGTACTTTTAATGTGACAGCGAAGCAATGACATCTCGCCCCGCTGCCAATTCCCCTCAGCTTCATCAGGTCATTAAATGTATCTAGATGATATTTCGGATCTGTGCTTCCTTCATAGGGGTCATGTGGGGCTCTTTAAAGTTGGCAGGGAGCCTGATGGCCTGGATCTCCCTGGCGAAGGGTGACTCATGGTCGAACTCCTCCTCAAAAATTTGACCTCCTGAGGCGATGACGATTTTGCTTCGCAGGCTCTTCATTTCTGTGTCCAAGTCCTGCCTTCTCTTGCTTAGGGAGTCCTTTAAAGTGGACGGGTTAGGATCACCCACCCCTTTGCCCTCCCAAGGCGCCATAGGGGGCGTGGTCCCTTTACCCGCCCTCTTTTTATTGAGCTCCTCCCGTAAATCTGAGGGTGCTCTCTTAGAGGTGACCTCGTCCTCGTTGCGAGGGGCAGCGTTGGTCCTTGGCTCTGGTTTCTGGGCCTGCTTCGGTGGTTCAGGATGTTCGCGTCGCTTCGCTCAAGGGGTGTTACTGGTAGAGTGCCGGGTCCTCCCATCATCTACTGGTACGGTGGTCTCCATCCCCTCCCGACCTTTCTCCTTCCTCTTAGGCAAGGTCACGCTTGACTTACCCTGCAATAGGTCATTTAGCACCTCTTGCATGTTCTCCAGGGTGGTCTCCAACCTTTGGTTCTTACGGTGGAGCTCACGTATTTCTTCTTCATAGAATCGAGATTTCAAACTCGAGCTCATGGAATGGACCCGGGGATGCTTATCACGCCTACGGGTAGAGGGGCCCGGGTCCTGCCAGCCGGAGTTCGGTACCTGTGGTGATTTAGGGAGAGGGAACTCATTAGCATTTTCTGGTGGTGCTGTTGGAGGACTCTCTCCAGGTGGAGTGGTCGGTGACGAGGCCTCTCTATCACCTTCGTGAACCCTAGGGTCCCTTGGGGGCTCCACGTCTCTGGGTGGAGGAGGGTCCTTCATGGAGGCCTTCAGCTGGACTCCGGTAAGGTGGACCTCAACCTCCCGTGGCTTCCTGAGTTGTTTTGAACGTCTTGGCATTTCTTCTTGTCGGAAGTAATGGTAGAACAGTAGCTTGGAACTTACGTTCCCACAGACGGCACCAAACTGTTGACGGTGAGAACTCGTCAACCAGGTTAAGTTGGAAAAAATTGCAAAGTAAAGATTGCCAATAAGAAAGCCTTAGAAATTTAAGTAATAACTCAAGAACAATGGCAGAACAACAATGGAGAAATCAATATTTCATTCACTCTCAAGCACTTGCAAAAGTAAATTTTCCAACCCCCTCCCATGTGGGAGAGGGGTTCTTTTTATAGTAGGCTCTGACGGCCTTGGATACATGGTGGTCCAGGAGACCAAGTGGTACATAAGTATTCTGTCAGGAGAGTGGTTTCAGAGGTTGTGGTCTTGCATCCAGTACAGGGGCAGGCGTTAGGAGGATGTCTCCACTACTTGTCTGTACCCATGTCAGAGGAGTGGTGACAGACATAGTGGCGCAGGTGGTAGTGGTGTCGACTCTGACTCCTGGCCATAGACGTACGGGCAACAAATCTTATCCCAGAACTCCCACTACCCCACTGGTATGGGTGTCTGTACTCGACATACAGGGTCTTAGCGGCCGTACCCAATACTAGATCGTACAAGTATGTTCCATTCGACTCGTACCAGAGCCTTTAAGCATTGGGGTCTTAACGTATAGGGAATGGGACACTTGGTGCATGTAATGGTCGTGGCATGAGGTGGGCTCTCGGGTCCTTGGCACGAGATGCCTGAAGCACCCCGAGGCCACCCACGGACATAGGTGATAGGCACGTGGCCTCGCTAGATGTCTAAGTGTGCGAGGCGAGATGCCTCCCTCGCGAGCCCCTTGGTTGCGCAGCTCTCCTGATGCGAGGCCTCCCTCGCGTGGCCCCCTGATGGTGCGGCTCCCATGCCACTCACGAGCCTCCTTCGCGAGGCCTCCCTCGCGTGGCCTCATTCGCGTGGCCACCTGATGGCGTGGCTCCTATGCCGCTCGCGAGCCTCCTTCGCGAGGCCTCCCTCGCATGGCCACCTGATGGTGTGGCTCCCATGCTGCTCCCGAGCGTCCTTCGCGAGGCCTCCCTCGCGTGGCCTCATTCGCGTGGCCACCTGATGGCGTGGCTCCCAAGGGCACATGCCTCACACGGCATGGAACGCTCGGGGTACGAGGTCGAATGCACGCTCGGATGCGAGGCCACGGGCGCTGGGGCGCGAGGCCGAGGATGTTCGGGCGAGGCCGCGCACACTCAAACGCGAGGCCACGGGTGCTAGGGCGCGAGGCCGAGGATGCTTTAGGCGAGGCCGCGCGCTCTCGGACGCGAGACCACGGGTGTTGGGCGCGAGGCCAAGGATGCTTCGAGCGAGGCCCCGCGCGCTCGGATGCGAGGCCACGGGCGCTGGGGCACGAGGCTGGGCACGCGAGGCCATCTCGCGGGGCATGGTCCTAAGCATGCGAGGCCTGCCAACGAGACATGCCCCTGGGCACACGAGGCTCCCTTATGCGTCACGCACCTAGGCACGGGAGGTGATCTCGTGGGGCACAGTCCTAGGCATGCGAGGGCGTTGCGAGAGGGTGGTGGCCCGAGCGTCTCGTGGCTCAAGCATGCATTTAGGCCTTTAAGGGACCTTAACACACATCTTGGTTCTTTTATGGGCGTGGAATATTGAGCATCCACAACTAGTGACCCGGATCTAGGTCACTTGTATTGATAATACTAGCGAACCATACTAGTAGTAATTAATCTAAAGATTCCATAACCTTATTTTACTCTAAATTGTTTTAAGTTTATTATCTTAATCTCGATCCTCTCATACCAATATAAGATTAAGACCACATAGATAAACTTTGGAATTTTCTAATATTTACTTAATATTATCAACATAACATCTAGCATAGTCTATATATAATAATTCAGTTCAATTATTTATTTCATTTTAAATATTTGTCAACTACAATTACTTTATGGGAACTATTCCCAACAAGGGAACGATGCTCCGTACATTTTGACATTAATGGCAGTAGTTTTGGGTCAACTTTAGGGTGGAAGCAGATGGGAATTATTGTATGAAAGATTTCATAAGTATTATCCTCTATCTATTCAGAGCTGAATAGTGGATGGGCATGATTAGTTCCATCCTTGACTATATGGGAGCAGTAGGCAATGATAGAGTGGCTTCTACCACGTACATGTTGTAGGAGGATCCCCGAACGTGGTGGGAAGTGGTATCCTAGACCCGGAATGTTGTCTTGATGGGTTGGAAGGAATTCAGACAATTTTTCAACGAAAGGTACTGCTATGACGCAGTTCAAATTGTGAAGACCATGTATTTATTAAGGTAGTAAGACAGTGGGAAAGTATGTCAGTGAAATTGATGGGTTGGCCAAATTCGCTTTTGATTGGTACCAACTGATGTGGCCCGGAAGGAGCGAATCATTTGAGGATTGAACTCTGGGATGGCCCAGACGGTTAGAATCGCTCCAATACATGAGATTTCTACCTACGCTCGAGCAGTAGGGAGGGCCCTTCCTATAGAGGGTGCGGGATATGAGACATGGAGTGAGAGTGTCATAGGGCAGGAAGCTTAAGAAATGGTATCCCCATTTGTGGGATTAGGTAGGGGCGGAGGCCTAGTAACCAGAAAAGAAAGATCCCTGATAATTATATTATTCCTTGTCCTGATAGGAGGGGTCACAGTATTCAGAGCGGCTGCCAAGGCAGTAATGAGGCCTGGAGAAGTTATCCAGTATGCGGCAAGTGCAGGAGACGTCATCTAGGAGAATGCCGAGCGAAGGCATGTTTTCTATATGGAATGGTTGGGTACCTTAAGAAGGATTTCTTGAGATTGAAAGAGGGAGAACCAAGGAGTGTGGATATCTCGACTCAAGTTTGAGTGTCCGCCTTGGTACAGTCAGAGCCCGAGGCTAGTTCCTCGGAGGCGAACGGTTGGCTTTCTAGTTCTTGTTCCTTTTTATATATTGATCTGATTGAGTTTGGTGCTACATATCTCTTAGAATAGACATAGATATGCGGCACTTGCTATTTGATTGTCACGCCATGGGGCTTGAGATTTTAGTGTCTGCCTGGGGAAATTGGTAATTTCCAAGAGATAGGTTAGAGTATTTCTGGTAGAAAGTTAGGAGCAATAATTGATTGAGCTTGTTCTATGAGGATTTTGATGTGATCCTGAGTGTGGGTTTGTCTGCCAAATAAGGGGAAACCATGGATTGTAAGAAATGATGGTGACTACTGGGTTTAAAAGGAAAGGACCCGGTTATGGTTACACGATGCCTAGCTATTGAGGAGGGTACCACTAGGGTTATATCAATTACATCAGATGAAGACTGAATCGACCAGTAAGGGTTCAGATGGGTTCACAAGGATTCGTTGGGATCGTGGTTGCGTCAAGGAATTGAGTACGCTACGAGATTTAGGCAGGGATAGAACCAGTATCAGGGACATCATGAAGAATGACACTAGTTGAGTAGATTGAATTAATGGTTCAGTTGAAGAAGTTATAGGACCTGAAGGTTGATCA
Source organism: Humulus lupulus (assembly GCF_963169125.1). NCBI lineage: Eukaryota > Viridiplantae > Streptophyta > Magnoliopsida > Rosales > Cannabaceae > Humulus > Humulus lupulus. Next base: position 277,461,227 of record NC_084793.1, read on the forward strand.
GATGGAACATCCCACCATGGGAGATGTCAACGCCATTTGTTAAAGAAAAGGCCAAGTTTGCGAGAATGTGTATTGCATACGAATAGCCAAATAAAGTAATTATTAAGAATAGGTATCCATTGCAAAGAATGAAGAATTCATTACCCGATTGCGAGGGTAGGACAATGGTATTAAGAATTGACCCTCGATCTAGTTATTATCAGTTGAGGATCAAGGAAAGAGACATTTTAGGAACTACCTCTCGCACCAAGTATGATATGATGGGTTTTTAGTGAAGGCTCTCGAACTAACCAATGCTCCAGCGACCAACGTAAATTCAACAAGTAGAGAGTATGAGGATAATTTGGACAAGTCATATCTAGATCGATAAAGAATGTTTTGGACTACTTCCGGTTAGAAACAGAGCACGAGCAAAATTCTCACTTATACTACTGAGGCTGAGGAAGCACGAATTGCAGATAGGGTTCCGGAAGGGATAAGTTCCGATTTCTCAAGAGGATATTCAAGGTCACGTTATAGGAAGTGATGGGATCATGTATGATGTAATTAAGATAAAAAACCATAAGGAAATTGCTAAAGGAATGCCTTAGGGTGAGAAGCACAGTGAGACTGGTAAGACACATCGGCTACTACTTGAAGCATCTTCGAGGACAACCATAGCTTGACTAAAGTAACGCAAGAACCTGAAGTTTGTCTGAATGGATAGTTGTGTACAAGATTCTCAGAAGTTGGAATAAAGGTTGGTTAGCACTCCATGGTATTATAATATGCATGTGATGGACTGATACAGGAGGACGGCACGATCGACACTATCCTTGCTTAAAACATGAAATTATAGTGTGGCGGGTCAAGGACTAGGGTGTGCTCGTGTGTAGATTGAAAAGGTGATTCTTTGTGCTTCACAGTGGATGAAGGGATAAGAACATAGATGCTCTACACGGGGCGTTGAGTTGACAGTAATGATAAATATCCACGGTTAGGGTGAGGTGACAACACTTATGAAAAAGAAGTGCATACACTAGCATGAAAGTTAAAAGGGCTTTGCCACCCATAGGGGGTTGACCATGAGACAAAGGCACTAGTGGGAACTAGTGAAGGACCCACAATGGAATCCTTATCACTTAGAGAAAACTAATGTGGAGGCTGACACCTTGAGTGGGAAAAGTCTGTGTCAGTTGTATGATTCACCATGGACTACAGTAAAGTCAGATGAGGTAACGACCGAGTTGGATTAGAATCTGTGAGTGATAGTTAGCAGATATACCTCTATGAACAATGGAATACAGAAAGAAGATCTTGTGGGAATGGTTAAAATCTTACTATTTTAGCATGTATAGGTTAAGATATGAGGATTAGATGGGTGATTCGATGGAAGCTGGCGTTGTGGTAGAGATTCTGGAAGAGTCTCATACCACCCCTTATGATTGTTGTATCCAAGAAGTTTGAATGAGTGTTAAGACCTAAAATTTTTATACTGGGAGGTGCACTGCCTAATCTTTGAGTAGGTAAGAAATGATAATCAGAAGCCAGAAAGGCTATTATGATTCTAGGGTATCCTTGAGTTAGCATGGAGGGATATAGTTATGGACCGTAAGGGTGGATCATCTTAGATTACAGGTCAGACGAGCAGATACAAGAAGTGGTGACTTGACATATTAGATTAGCACACTCTGGTGTATGTGAGTGAGTTATCATATAAATGCATATGTGCAAAAGGAGACCGTACGTCTCCATGGGACACTGAAGTCAATAGTGTCAGATTGAGACCCTTTATTTCCCAAGTTCTGAAAAGGTTCATAGAGGGCGATGAGTATAAGATTGGGATTTAGAATCATTTGTTACGTTTAAATAGACTAACAATCTAAAGGAATGACTCGGACTTTAAGATTTTTACCTCGAACGAGTAAGTTTTTGAAATATTGAGGCAGAGATGGTCCCTTGATTGGATTTTAGTGGTGATGAATATCGGTCGACATCTAGAGTGATTCTGGACAAGATATTGTGAGATAGAGAATGAGAATTTCTTATTATGGGGAAATGAAGTGAGGGACAGGAAGTGTCCTGGTTTAGAATCGGTTCGGAGGACCAATGTAGTTGTTATGGAATATTAGGGCAGGAGTGCATGCTTATTTGAAAGGACATAAGAGTTTACAAATTTAAAGATGGGAATGTGGAGTTCCAGGGTTGGAGACTTTGTACTTCTCTGAGTATGGTGGACTAAAAGGATAAGATAGTTTGGGAAAGAAAGAGGAGTTTTGACTCTAAAGTTGATAGACTTGTAAGATCCTAATAAGGATTAGGCCATGGACCTATAGATTAGCCTTACCCCAGCATGGGTAGAGGCTCATAAGGTGTTACTGGTGCCAATGTAAAGGAAATGGGTGTTGAGTACTAACCCTCACTACAAGAAAAAACAGTATTCATAACACTTAAAAACTGCTAACCGGGACTATTGATAGCACTTCTGAAAATGCTAACATAGCCCCTGTTATTAAAAATCCAGTCTTTTCTATAACATTTTTTGAATGTTATGTTCGGTGTTATCTTAAACTATTCAATAACACATTTTTAGATGCTATAATATTGAAATAATAACATTCAGATAGAGTTTTTGGTTATAAATTTAAAGTTTAATCTTGTACTTTTTTCATAACACTTTTCAACTGATACATTTGATTATTTTGGATAACATTTTTAGTTTGTTATATTATATAAACCATAATGATTTTTTACGCTTATAATATGTTTCTAAATCATAACATATTAAGGTTTTTTATTGTGATAATGGTACTTATAAGTTTTTTTTTTAATTAAAAAATTTTCATTATTGTATTTTGATAAAAAAAAAATCAAAATTAATCATAAAATATAATTCTCAATAGATTGATAAACCATAAGTATTACATTAAACAATAACTAATTCAAACTCTGAATGTGTCTATTTCATGAGATCTTAGTTCTAACTTAAGTTTGAAAGCATAACATAATAAAGTATTATAATCTTGAACATTTTTTACTTCAAAAATAAAAAACAATAAAGTACAAGATACATTTTCTTCCAGGAGAGCTTTCTCTTTTCTTTTGGCCCCATCCTGCAGTTATATAAATATATAGAGAGAGAGAGAGAGAAAGAGACCTTTTCAGAACTATGAGGCCTTGAAAGTGAGTATCAAAATCTGAAATTCCAGACCTTAACTCGTCAGAATCCATTGATGCTTATGCTGCTTCAGCAACGCCCAAAAGCTTTAAACACTCATTCCAACACTTAGCTGCAAGACCATAATACCCAACATCATTAACATCTTACATTAACTGCAAATTGTCTAAGAATTTGGCCAACTAGAACTAAATAAGTTAATCACAAATTTAAATGTTGTATTTATCTTTCCTGAAACTTCATAGAAAAAAATAAAAATACTATTCAATGCAAAAATATAAACCTAAACTTCAATTTTTCCTTAAAACTACTGTATTTGAGACTTAAAACCCATTATCATCTCTATCAAGCCATAAATCCAGATAAACAGAAGAAAAAACCAAAACTGTATTATTTTTCTTCAAACTCATGAGTTATTTTAATATATAATAATTATTATAAAAAATAATCAAAGATGATGCCTAAGAATAAAAAATCGTCATTACCCTTTTAGATAAGTGGGGATGTAATCAAAATAAACCATTTTCTTCACGGCAACGGTACCCTAGTTGCATTGAAGTCCCCGCTGTTACAACACCATCCCCACAGTCCCACCTCCGTGCTAACATCTGCAACAACAGAGAAAGAAAGAGAGAGAATGAGATCGTGGGTGAGAGGGAAAGAACTAAATCTGGAGACACAAACAGATATACATATATCCTTGTATATATATAATACCTATACATGAAATAAATACATCAAAATAGAACAACATCAGAGCAGAAAGAACTAAGAAAACTTAAGAAAAAATAGGACAGAAATGGCAAAATAGACAATGAGAGTCACTAAGGAGGGACAAGTGACTAGCATAACAACCAAATAATAATCGCACCACACTTAATTCATAGTAACTGCTCTTTAATAGTTCTATGCATCTGCCTTTATATAATATGCAATGTCCTAATGGGAATTTATATTTGGAAAGACAACCAAAGAAAAAAAGTTACCTTTTGTAAACAAAAGTAGACCCTACAAACAATCATTCATTTATAACCACTTTCAAAGCCTAGTAAACTGTAGACGCCTAGAACATCCTAAAAATTACTTAGATCATCAAGAATAAAGATCATCCTAAAAATCCTGGTAGCATAAACAAATGGAATTAGAATAAAGATCATCAAGAAAACCAAATATTTATTTGCAGACGTTCAGAATAACATTAAAGCAGATAAAGATGGTCAAGGTAAAGGCAGAATACAAGTACCACAATCAAAACTAAAACACACATCCAAATGAACTGGCAAAATACAAATGTAGCACTGTATAACACTACTTAAATCATAATGTTGTTAATTTACTTTTCTTTTTCTTTTTAAAAAAAAAAACAAATGGAGAATGTTGCATTCAGATGACCATTTTAACATACCCGGTGGGCACAATATTATCTCTTCACAAACGTGATTTGCATTTTATTAATGAAACCTAAATGCAAAATATATGTATATACACTGAAATTGTATATATCAGAGAGCTTTTATGTATGTAATTTACATTAGAGTTAATGTTACTATATTTTCACGGCAAAATTTTAAGTGACGCCCACCACAAAAACCAATCAATATTTGAGAATTCAGTACTCTTCACCACAACATATGGTTACCGATACTTGAAAGTAGCATCTCTATTTGAAAAGAAAAAAAAATACAAAAAATTAAAAAGAAATCTACAAATTTTCTTTTCGAGCCTTATAAACCAAAAATCATGATTGTGGAGATAAACTATTTCTCATTAGGTTAGAAAATAACTGTAATAAGTGAAACAAAAGAAAATTGGTGGAGGTACCAGCAGCAATATTTCTTTTTAAAACTCAAGGTGTTGAACTTCAGAATTAAAACATTCTGACTCATATATGTTTACTTTTTAACAACCTTTAAATTGTCAAAAATTGCGTCAAGCATTCTCAGGACAGATTTGTTTCCAAATGTGAATAAACAAGAAGCGCTATATATTTCATAAAAGCTATACTTGGTTACCATTGAAGACAAAGTTTGTCTGTTTTTTAATTCTTTTTTCAGGTTAATGGAACCAACCAAGATGAAAATGTAAATTTTTTTGCTCAAATATAATTTCCCCAGAAAAGTTTCAGCCAGTGGGAATTTCAGCTATAAAATTGATTTCTATCAATATTTTCAGTTCTGTTTCAAAAAAAAAAAAGACAAGAAAAGAAAAGAAAAAAGAGCAGCTCGATTCATACCTTTTCAGGTTTAAGTGAGCCGCAGCTGTTAATTAGTTTCTTATATTCATCTCAGTGTTCTTCTGCTAATTTACATAATGTATTTAACTGTGTTTCAAGTGCAGAATTAGCCTCTAACAACTTTGTCCATGTTTCCTGTGATTTTTCGGGGTTAGACTTCTGCCATTTTTTAACAGCACCTACCATTGATGGTGTAGATGATCCTCCAGTTCCTGGTTCTCCAAGTAACTGTAAAAGCACCAATCACTTAAGGGACAAGACTCACAAGAGCTGCATCTCTTTTTAGCAAAAAGCTTTCAAAGGTGCACATCAATGTTATAAACCAAAATCACAGGATCAAAAATGCAACCAAAATCCATTTACAACAATCAATTAGATAAACATGAGTAACGGTTCCAACTAATAAGACTGATTTAGAGAGTTAAAAAAGTAGTACATCATCATGGGCAAACTGAAAATTAATATTAATAGATTAAATACACCTCAAATAGCAATAAGTGGATAGTATAAAACGCATGCTTACAAGATTCATTAATGGTGGCAAGGACAGCTTTGTTCTCTCATGGTCCCATTTTCCTTTTAAAATTTCGATAACCACTTCTCCCAGGGGAGCACCTTTTATGGCAACCTGCAATATAAGAACTAGAAATTTACATGTGATGTTTGTTATTCTAAAAGGATGAAATTGCATTTTAAATTCTGTATCTTTTCATATAAATGTTTGTTAGAACAAAAAATTTGTAACAATGACATATTCCCTTATGAAATTAACGAGCAGCAACAGGTTTGTTTGTGGAAAGAGGAGACAAGATAAAGACCTGAGCAGAAGAGATTACTTCTGGTGAAAAACGGACATAACGATGGCTACCATAAACTGCATAGCTAACATCAAATCCACTGCCAACTTTCCCCTGTGCAATGCAATGAGCAGTTTGAGCTATAATATGCACCACATCCAGATCTGCAGTGCCCTTCACGTGAGCAAGATCAACAACTCCCAGGTAATGAAGCAAAGCAGCAACCACCGAAGATGTCATAGCAGAAAATGAACGCAATCCAGTTTTTGCAACTTCTGGCATGCTATTTTCTCCGCTGGATTCCCCAGAAGTGAAAGTAATTGATGCAAAAGGAGGAAGAGCAGCCAATAATTCAGGCAACAAAGGGAGTTCACGTGCTTTAATCTACAACCAACAAGCCTCATTAACATCTTCAATTAGATTCATAAAATAATTTAGAGAAAAACCACCCCAATAAATTTTAGCAGCATGTTGAAATGTGCTCAAAGGTTATATCCGATGATTTTGTAAATTATGGATTTGACAATATCAAGAAAACGTGTTCATTAACCATACCAAGCACTGACAGGAAGAAAACCATGTAATATATAGAACAGTGAAAAGGTAATTACCTGATTCCGATATGAATAAAATTCATTGCTACCTAAAATGGTGATATCAAGACCTTCATGAAAAATCAAGATGAAATATCAGAATCTTGGTGTTCTCATAACCTTCCAGTTGGTAAAAAGGTAAGCTATGTGGGGGGGGGGGGGGGGGGGGGGGAAGAAAGTAAAAATTACCTTGCAGTAGTAGTTTTTGTAACACTTCCTTCCTGTCCTTGTCAGATGTAGCATATGCAGCTGCCACAGAGTACTGCACTGCTTGCTCCACAAAAGGGTTCCCCGACTCCCTGAATTTTTAATCATGATATAGTGAGTGAGATCTTCATGATTTAATTAACAATTTAATGCTAGTTGAATGATAATTCTATTAGCGGCACTTAGTAACAAAGCAGAGTGGGGGATGATCATTCAAAGTTGACATCTTTGAACTAGAGCCAGTTTTCTCTGTGATCGTATAACCAGTGAGATGGCAATGAGATATATAGCCATGTCTAGATTTAAAAAATAAAAAAAAAATTGATTAAGCAAATAACTTTTCCCATAATAGACAGGAACTCAACTATTCCCCCGAGCAAGAACTTTTCCCATAGCCTCCCTGTGTTATTGGATAAAAGGAGGAGAAAAATGAGAAATACAATAAAAAAATATAATTTTTTTCTGCAACAAACTTCTGCTAAGAAAACAGAAAATAAATGTACGACAAGAAAACACATTGAGCTGTCATGTGATTCAAACATTCCTAACATTTCAATTGCAGCATAAGACATGTTTCAGTAAAACATGGGTCACGCCATTATGATATGCCAGAGCACTGTATGCGAAAATAAAAATAAAATGTACAAACTATCCTCAGTGAAACTTTGTGTAAAAAGGTGACAGAACTATTGACAAGCCAGCAACTAATTGGGATAGTGTTCCTAAGATGATAAGCTACGAGCCTAGGACTGATATCACAGCTAAAATATCCTTCTTTTAACACAATCTATCACTACAACAACAACAAAACTTTCTATATTTTCTTCTTTTATAAAAAAATAGTTTCTAAGGTCGAGTGACTGAATCTTTGAAAATCAGCTAAAAACAGCATGTAAACAAAAATTGTGAAAACCAGTAAAATCCAATTGACAGAAAGAAAGAACAATGAATTCATGACCAAAACTCACCAGTCCAACTTTGAATTGACATCTAAGGAAAATGTTGATTCAATGGGTGTCATAGCCTCCTCAGCTGTCTGTTTTTTAAGATTTAAAAAAAATTAATAATAGAAAGAAAGTAAGATGCTGATTTTCTAATCATGACACATTATTGCAAGCTTACTATCATATTCAAGTTACAATTTCAGTATGAGCATAAAGAGTGAAATCATTATACATCAAAATGAAACTGTAATGACAAGAAAAGTTTCAGAATGCTCTTTAAACCAAAAGATAAAATGACTGGGGAGTAAAGTAAAAAAATCCAAACAACTTTAAAACAGAATATTGAATAAGCGAGCTCGAGAGAGAGAAATATTTAGCATGAGCACAGAGTTTCAAATAGCTATACTTCAAAATGAAATTACAATTAAAAAAAATAAGTTTTAGCTTCTTTGGTATAGTTCTAAAGACTCAGAGAGAGAGAGAAGTAGAAGAAGTAAAATAAACTTTCATATTCACCAGGATTTACGTCCACCTCATATAATAGTTGGATATAATACTATCACTGGCATACATGCAAATTAGAAGGAAATGAATGTAAGGAATAATGCTATTTCTGTTAAGACCTTACCTTCTCAGTTAAATCTAGTGCCCCACTTATAATTGTTGTCTCGTCATGTGTAAGCTCACCACCCTTGCCAGCCTATTATGACAAGATAAGGAAATCAGCACTAATGCCAAGATATATCTGTGGTAGATGATAGCAATAATTCGTATTTTCAACTTGTAAAGCTATTCCTTAAGTTAAAGAGTGTATTAATTATCCTCAACAGCTTTACTTTACCTCTTGGCTGTGGATGGAGACAAGGACTTTTAACTGAGCTCGCCTAAATAAAGCTTCATTATGTCCTAATACCCAATCCAAAATCTGCATTGTGTATATCTCAAGTCAAAAAATAGATATAAATCCCTTATAATTTGATATCATTAAGAACCCATCGTTTTGAAACCAGATTCCACAGTTTTGCTTTACATTTATGATTTATTTTTAACCACTGAAAAAATACTTAAATTCAATGACTAAAACACCAGTTTAAAATAGTATAGATTAGAGGGTTGATAAATGCAAATTCCAAGTTCACATTTAAATGTTTAAACATCAACTTTCCATTGGAGATTGTACCTTCCCAATTGGGTATGAAATTGGGTAGCAAATTATCATCAAAATCCGAACAAGCCAAACAAAGTTGGAACCTACTGCAAGTCCATATCTAGTGCATATAGCTTGTGGGATAACCTGATTTAGAAAAAAGAATATCAAGTTTCCATCATAATAAGCCAACAAAAATATTGACACTTTACTGTTAAACCAAGCATGAAAGTTAATGGAACAAAAATAAAATACCTCTCCAAAAAATAGAACAAAAGTCACAGAGAGAATTATAGCCACATACTGATTGAACATTTTATCCAAGTAAATTGGAAGGGCCTGCAAATTTGTGAATCACCGTATCAAAACATCAATCTGGATTGTGAATACTTGATAAATATATAATCTATGCATAAAATCACATCAAATTCCAAATGCCAATCGAAAAAATTATTCCAACACAAGCATATATATATTGATAATATTCAAAATGGTTTTTTGATATTAAATTGAAATCTGAAAAAAAAAAACAAATTATACCTCACAGAGACAAACGGAGGTCTCCAGTTCTTGCTCAAAGCCAGCGGGAGAGATAAACAGAGAGGGGGGGACGAGAGACTCAACGACTACAGCACGGGCGTGGTCGTGGTGTGCTTCAGTTGCGTGAGTACCGGCGTGAGGGAGGCTTCAGCAGGGGTGTGGTTGTGGTGTGGTTCAACGGCGCGAGGGCTAGAAAGCTGAGAGAATGTGAGAGAGCGAATGAGAGAAAGAGAGAATGAGAGAAAGACTGAATGCACTGAGAGATTAGGGATTAGGGATTAGGGATTAGGGATTTGAGACTGAATGCAATGAGAGAAAGACTGGTAGAGATTAGAGGGAGAGGCACGCTGGTAGAGATTAGGGATCTGAGAGAGGGAGAGGCACGCTGTTCTCCTTTGTCAATTTGCTGTTCTCTTTTGTCAATTTCAGGCGGTAAAAAGTGTTTCATTTGCCGCCTAAATTTTTTTTCCCACTTCTAAAATTATGTTATATTTTAATGTAATATTTGAGAAAAATTGTTGTAGTGCCTGGTTGGGTGAAGAGACCCTAGAATTTCAGTGTGATTTATTGTGCAAGGAAAAGCTAGTGAAATTCTGGATAGATGAGATAAAATCTTATGGAATAAGATTGTCACTCTAGTGAGGGTGTTACTAAGAGATAGTAAGGACTAGACTTTGAAGTCATAGTCAGATTCGCAGGATCAGTATCCCGAGACGTTTGACTAAATTTCAAGGATGAAATTTCAATAAGGAGGGGATAGTTGTAACATCATGAATTAGCTATTAAGGCTAAGTGCCTTGATTACTGTGCCTGGAGGGGATAATTGGATTTATAAGCAGAATTAGTCGAATAAATGTGTGACTACGTGGGTACATGATTTATATGGTAATATGAATATATGTGCATGTTTATGTGTATTAAATATGCATGCAGGCCCGTTTTTGTAGATTGGGGCATATTCGTAATCTTTGACCCATTGAGGGTATATTTGTAATATATATGTGTTATGAGTCAACCACAGTATTGTGGAGATATATTTGAGATGTGGGGTCCGAGGCGATCCTAATGAGCGAAATAGCGGAATAGTCAAAACGGGGTTAATACCCGGCTCGGGGTGAGCCTGGGATATTTTGGGAAACATAGTGAGCATTCAGGATCTATCGGGTAACAGGTAGTTATTTGGTGATTTATTAGGTATGTCGGGATTGATTGGAAATTTATAAGACAATTTGAGGATTAGCGGGAAATGTGGCCAATGACTGTTTTGCCCTCGAGGGCGACGAAGGAAAAACCATTTGGGTTAGGGGTGTTATTGTCTTTTGCTGGCCTTTTGATGGATCTTGGCTGAGGCTAGAAGACTTGAGAAACAATTAGAAAGTACCCAAAAATACTCTCAGCCATTCCCACTCTCTCTATCTCGTTTCTCTCTCTCCCTTGAGGTACTTAGGCATTTTTGAGTTTTTTGGAGATGGATGGCAAGGGAATTGAGGACCTGGGCAAGGACTAGGATTAAGAAGTAGCTAGGGGATTGTGAATCTCAATGGAGGTAAGACTTGTACTCTATTTTTTTGTGATGAATTCTGCTATGGTTTAAGTTTTGGTGAGGTTTGAACTTTAGTTTTGAATTAGAGTTTTGATGAGGATCTGAATTAGTTTATGGGGTAATTATGATATCTATGTTGTGTTATTGTGGATTTTATACTTTATTTTAGAATTATCCATTGTTAAGCATGAATTTGGATGGGTTTAGCTCAAAAAAATGCAGGGGAGATGCTGGGGAATTATGGGTTTTGGAGCTTGAGCCGCGGCTCTGTTCTTCAGGCGCTGAGGCCCATGTGCGTGGAAAGGATTGGCGATTCTCTGAAACTACCCAGGCGCTGCGACGTAGGTTGGGGAGTGCCTCAGCCTATGTCCCCTGGAGAGAGCCTTAGACTATCTGAATTGTAGTGTGTTGCGGCCCTAGGAGACTAGGTCGCGGCTCAAATTAAAGAAAATAGCCAAAGTAGGGTTTTAAGCTTGGGAAATCAAATCTAAAGGCTCGGTAAGGATTATACTACCTAGTTTAGTGGAATTCGAGGTCACGTAGGCTAGTAAATTATTCCAAATCTTTTAATTGATTTAGGTTTTGATAGTTGTTCGTTATTACGTTGTGACTAGGTTATACCGCTAGGGCTTAGGGATAGGGATCGTGCTCGAGACTGCCATACGGCAGCTGCTCGGGACTTGAGGTAAGAAAACTGCACCCAGGTTGTGATTGGGGCTCAAACCCCTGTTAACGAATATGTTATGATTGTGATTATAGCTATTTATGAGAATATCTGGATAGGCATGCTTGTACATGCTGCCTCTGATTGCTTGTTGTAAAATGTATATTTGTGATTATATTTATTCTGAAGGTCAGACTAAGGGAGCAGGGGGCTAATAGCAAGCATGCGGAACGCAGCCCGACCCAAGCGTGCCGAGGTCGGCTATAAGGCTAGAGGACTCGGTCTAAAGGCACTGGGCCTGAACACTGTACAATAAACAGAATTGTTGTTTGCCCTTAACTAATTGTATTGGTTGATGAAATTGGATTATGTGTTTGATTGAGCTGAATATTACTGTTAAGTTTATTGCTTATATCCTGTTGTTGATTGAATTTATTGCTCTAAGTTTACTGTTTCAATATTGTTGCTTATTTGTGCCTGTTGATTTAAGTTTTCTTGCTGAGCCTTGGCTCACAGGTGCTATGGGGTGCAGGTAAGGGAAAGGGATAGTCAGACCAGCCATGAATTGGAGATCTTCAGGGGCGGTGTGTACATATGCAGACTACTCGACCGCCACGTCTGGGATAGCTTGGGAGGAATTAGGGTTAAACCCTGTTTTTCCGCTTAGGATAGCTAATTTATATTCTTTTTTTGTCTTTTATCAATCTGTAAACACTTTTTGGGATCCCGTGTGAACTCAATATTTTAATGAAAAATAATTACTTCGTTGACCAAAATTTTTAATACCTAACCTTGACCTAGTCTTTAATTACATGTTTAAGTCCAAATGACTCGCTTAGCGAGTTAAGCACTCTTTTAAACACACTATGTAATTGTCTTAGCTAACCAGGGCGTTACAAAACTAGTCACTAAAAATAATATTGCTAGCATAAATGTCGCTGGTGAATGGTACAAAGGTGACCAGTATATACTTGCTACCCAAGCGAAGCAAGTTTTCTGTCTTGATGATCTGGTGAAAGGTCGAGGTTGGAAGGTTGTTGATGACGTAAACCATTGACATGTTTGGGATATTCCAGAGGCTAATGAAGTCATCACTGATATTGATGTTTCACTTGATGAGCACTCATCAAATTTTATCCTAGCTGTCGATCTGGGAGAGTTGATTATGCAACAGTCTAACGAACTGGCTCAACATGTTGACAATGTCTCTCATCCTTCTACTACTAATCAACAAGACTATGTCAGTGACGATGAAGGTTTTATGAACAATGATGATGATTATGATGATGATGATGAAGAAGAAGAAGAAGAACGGCTTGAAGACATTAGTGATGACAATAGTGATCATTTGAATCTCATTGGTGTAGCTTCAAGTAGTGATGATAGTGATTACTCTATGTAGTAGAATTTTATTTTTGTATATGTAACAAAAACATTGTGTTAAGAAATAATAATGTGAAATTATTTAGTGATCTATTTGTGTATCTCACATTAACGGTAACTAATTTTGCCATTATTCAATAAATATTTTTGTTATAAAGATGTCAGGAGATGCCGCACGCTCTCACGGTGGAGATGCAGGTGGTGATGCTCCCCTGATCCTACTAATATCCCTTCATCTTGTGAGTCGAGTAATGAAATTTAGTCTTTTTAATTTTAAATAGTTAAGTGATGATGTGTTTTTTATTATTTATCCATGGTTTTTTTTTCTATAAAATAAATACAACAACCCCGCGTAAAAGGTGTGGAGCAGGAATGGGCTAGGATCTTGAAAAGTGGCATCGCTGGCAAACCACTTCCAATAACTTTTGATCCAGACACTTATAAGCTAGTGGGGGAGGGTGGAGCATGGTTTACACGTTGTATCAAGAACATGGTGGCTAACAAATTACCAACATATTATCCGAATTGGAAATCAGTGCCGGATAAATACAAACAGTTGTTTTATACCATTGTAAAGGTAAATAATTAAAATATATTTCTAAAAAATATTGTGTTGTGTACAATTTTACTGATGTATTTTGTTTTCAAAATGTTGCACTATTTTGATAAAGCATGGGGTTAGACTATAATGAAATTATTGACGATGTAAATGATGTCGCTGGCGTAAAATATCGTGATAGGAAAACACGTCGAAAGGCACACTTCAAGAAGTTTTATGGTGAAGATAAAAACTTAGAGCGAGCTCTCAACAACCCTTACAGTGGTGTAAATGTTGAATTTTGGAAAAAGTGCATTGACTTATGGATGGATGAGAAATTGATTAAATGGGCTGAAAAGAAGTAGGCCAATATGGAATTGATGAAGTATCCTTCTACTTCCCATCACGATAAAGTGAGTAACACAAAAATATATAAATTATATTTATTAATTAATTACTTATCTATTTGCTTCTTTGTGTTCGGGCGAACCTGGAATCTGGGATTTATCGGGTTACATTGAAAGCTGGAAGTAGTTTCACACCCCCAAGGACAAAGAAGAATTCATCAATGACCAGGCGAGAATGGACTATGTAAGAATTATCTCATTGTTTGACCTTAAAATCACTATGGTTTGGATGTATTACTGTCATTTTTATGTAAAATAGGAAATGATGTACAAAGATTTTGAAGCACAGAGCCAGCAAGTCTCGTCTTCCATTTCTGATAAAGGAAGCACGATTGATGAAAGGATGGTCATGAGAAAAGTATTGGGTGAATGTCCTAGTCATAAACGAGGAGCGGGTCACACGTTTAAGGGGAAAAGGACCTCCAACAGTCAATGTCAAGCATGGGCATAATCTTCTTCATACACCCAATCCACTCAATCCAATGACAATAGCATGATCGGAAATACGACAGCTAACATGATGAAACAATACAAAGCAGACATTGAGATTTTGTCTCAACGCCTTCCTCCCAAATACCGTCCACCACCTCAAACAATGAGATCAGATGAAGCATCTAAATGGTGGGATGTATGCAGCTGCACCTTCACAAGCTCCATCCCTGCCTCCATATATGTTCATATATTATGCTGACACACCTAAATAAGCTCGTCCCCAACCGCCTCCTCAATCTACATTCATATATTGTAGGTTATCGTTAGCACCTCCGCCACGATCTCCATCGCCCCCTATCATTCAGTTTGCAGATGACAAAGACAATGATGCTACACTCTCACGATAGATTATAGTTGTCTAATTAATTTTTATGTTTTAATAATATTAAGACAATTAAATGTTTTAGATTATATTAACTATATTGTTATCAATGGAGACAATTATGCATTTTAAATTTTATTATATATTTAATTTCCAATTAAATAAAAAAAATTATTTTTTTATTTCTGTTGAACTATTTGCAGTGAAGTGTTTAGACTATTTTTTTATAAATTATTCGTCGCAAAAAAGGATCAATAACGACTATATGAAAAACTTTTTGCAGAGAAATCCTAATTATTTGCGACGGTTCATTTGCCGCAAATAAAACAGACATTTGAAGCAAACATTTTTTTCGCCACAAATAATGACATTTACGACGAGTCATTTGCGTTGAAATTTCACCAGAAATAGTATTTGCGGTGAAATTTATCAATGCAAATAACCTTATTTTATTTAGTGATGAAAAAAAATATGTCAAAGCTTGAAGAAACGCTTCCTAATAAGTCCACTAAAAACCACATTTGAAAGCATCTTTGCAATGCACTTCGTCTTACATCTCAATTCCAAGTTTTATTAGACAGCCTAACACAACACTTGTCCTCCCAAGGGGACATTTCATCCATTATCATCCTAAAGCTAATACAAGAACAGAATACCCAAAAACATTCATAAGAAAAAAAAAATCATAGAATCTATGTAATACAAAATCAAAGAAGAGAATAAAAATATAAAACCAAGAAAAAAAAATACCATCGAGCCCTCCACCCCGCCAAGTCCTTCAGCGTACCAAGCCCCATTGAGCAGCCTCACCGAAAGCCAGCCCCCAACCTCCAAACTACAGAGAAACATGAGAGAAAGAGAGAGAGACAGAGAAATAAAAAAGGAATGGGACGAAGATATCGTGATAGAGAGAGAAGAAGGAAGATGAGAGTGAACTGAATTTTTGAAGAAGGATGAGAGGGGAGGTAGCTAGCACTACAAAAAAAAAAAATCAATTTTAGGAGCGATGCATATTACCCCTAATAACCATAAAAGTCATCCCTTATATATATTAGGAGCGACATGTCTCCCTTGATGTGTCACCCCTAATAAAATGCACCTAATGGTGTACATTAGGAACGACTAATGGATCGCCCCTAACGCTGAGATGTCACCCTAAATTTTTTCACATGTGGCATAACTTTTGGTCAATGTGTCGCCCCTGATATATCACAAGTCGCCCTTGATACTTGATTATTAGGGGCGACTTCATCGTCCCTAATTCCATTTTATTTATAAAAAAAAATTATAAAATTATTTTAATAATTAAAAAATAATTATTTTAAATCTAAATCATTAAAAAATATATTAAAAATAAAAATATTATATTAAATATTCAAATTAGTTTATTAAGAGAACAAATAACCATATTCTTAATATAATGTAACAATAACTACCAATAATATAAACCTAGTCTCCTAAATCAGTGGCCTTGTCCTCCATATTGTCTTCCTATTGCAGTTGTGGTGGCTGCAGTGGTGGCATCAGCCATGGATATTGGGGAGGTAATGTGGACGATCCTGGTCCATACATGTAGGGATACAGCCGCTGCGACGATGGTGGAATCGGCCACAAATAAGGTTTTGGTGTTGCTCCATAGGTTAAGAAGGGGATTCCCCGTAGATGGAAGGATAGGGTGGAGCTGGAGGTTGAGAAGGGGAAACTCCATAAATATTGTCGCTATCAGGCATAGGCAACACCTACATGTTTGGTGGATGAAATGAAGGTATAAGAAATTGAGACAAGAATTTTACTTGTTCAATCAAATTCTTTAACATATTCTCCAAATTTTCTATCTGTTTTGATGAACGTTGACGAGGGGCTTGAGACTCCCTGAAGTGAGAGCGCTGGGTAGATGATGACCCTGAGCCCTTCAATTTGTAGCCCACTCCTCGCTCGTGTCCACGCCTTTGGCCTAGAACTTTTTGTAGCGCCTCCACCTGATCAACTTTTGTTGAACCATCATCATTGGAAGCGGCACTGGATGCTTGCTGAGTTTGTAACTCAAAATCATCCTTTAGTTTTTATTATTTTCAGAAAATGTTAGAGACTTTAACAATAAATATAACTTTATGAATATTAAAAATATATAATTTAAACTTACATAATCTTGGCGAGTATCGTTGTTCACAAAATCATTAGTTGTTTTCTTCCAGTGATATTCCTCCCATGTCTCAATAAGGTCAGGGTTCGCCTAAAAAATATAACCCAGATGTTAGACAACATATAATTTAAAAGAAAATAATTTTGATAACATTTTAACTTTTACTTACTCTTTTGTGACGGATGGTTGCCAACGATTTTGTACCCTACGTTGTAGAATACTTTTGTTTATGTCAATTTTCCTAGTTCTTTAGGGAGCGCGCAACAAATTTTGGACTCGTAAATAACTAAATATCTGCTTCCACTCCTCCTTGGAAACATCATTGGTTGGGATTTTTAGAGCCTCTTCCCAATCCTCTGGACCTTTATAGTATTCGTCAAAGTGTTTCTGTCTTAATGTTTTCCTATGACAGTATCGATCTTTCATCTCACGATCAATACCATCTTTCCACTTTGAGTAATCCTTGCGGCCCTCTATTTGATAATACCACTAAATTGAAAAAAAAAATATTAATAAGATATATACTATATTTAAGAAACATTTTAAAGAAATCATTTAATTTTTTTTTTTACCTGGATCATGCCAAGGACTTAGTCCTTGTATTGTTGAGGAACTGATTCCCAAGTGAATCGAAATATCTGGGAACCTTTGTGTTAATTTGGGTGCCCACGAGGCAGAAAAAAGTAGCATGCTCACCCCCAAAAACCTTGTACGTTTGCGGGAAAAATGTTACTTCCAGTGGTTTTCCATTTTTATGTCGCCTCTCATCTAGATCTTTTCCAATAGCATCGCCACAACCCTTTCTCTTAGTTAGGATTCCTGTATTTTTTTTAATAACAATACAGAGAATATTAATGTATAGATGATAAACATATTTAATGGAATAAAAGAAAAAATAAATAAATTACCTGACTCGCATGAAGTCGGGATCCTAGTAGGATCCGGTGGAGGATCACCGCCAGCATCTCTACCGTGGGCTCTAGCCACATCTGTTGACATCTGCTAACACGACAGTAATTTTACCTATCTATTTTAAAATTGAATACTTATTTATAATTAATTTTATGGTGAGTATTATATTAATTGATTAGATACTATGAAACATGTTATTTGGAAACAAATTTTTTATTTCTCAATATGTATAATACTTTTACAGCGACACAAAAATAAGTAGATTAGTCATTGTCATTACTAATTAAATCAACATCTATCAAGAACACATCATCAGTATTATCATCACTAAGGCGGATAAGCAATTCATCCTCAACTTCTGTTTCTTCTGAGCTATCTGCCATATCATCTTCATCGTCATTAATAAATCCATCATCATCCTGAACAACTAAAGAAGGTCAATGGGCATTGCTGACTTGTGTCACTGGTGCATCAGATTGTTGAACAACTAACTCTCCGAGATCCACACTCAAAACAAATTTTGATGAGTTAGTGTCATGTACAACATCAATGTAACATCCTCCTAATCCAGGACCGATACACTGTGTACTTTAAATTGTGCCAGACTTGCTAACCAAGTCATTTGGCTTCAAATGTGTACTAAGGTTAATGTCAATAGTTATGGTTAAAATTTTTGGTTAAATGAACCATTGACTTTTATATAAAAAGTTTCATACAAACATGGGATCCCAAAATATTACAACCAACTTTTAAAAAGGTGAATATACATCAAAAGTTACATTCAGCTGGCCTAAGCGACAAAAACAAGGCTATAACCTTAGTTCCTCTGAGATGTTCCCGACCGTGGTTGTAATGCCCTAAACTCCAGGGACCGCTACAGTGTGCATTTTAAACCATGCTAAACTCACTAATTGAGTCACTTGGCCATAATCGTGTAACTAAGTATGATTAGCAATTTAGGGTTAAAATTTTTGGTTAAGATACAACGTTTCACTACAACGTTTACTGTATACATTGGGATCCCAAAAATATAATTTAAAGTTTAATTACAAGAAAATATTTACAACCAGCTGATCTAAGCGACAAAATAGGGTTTAACCCTAGTTCCTCTTTCAAGCCTCGGCCGTGGCGGTCGAACAGCCGCATATGTACACATCGTCACCTAAGATCTTCAACTCAAGGATGGGCCAGCTTTATTTTGCCTTTACCTGCACCACATAGCACCAGTCAGCCTAAGCGCAACAAGAAAACTCAATATGCTCATGAACAGTAATAACATGTCATCAAATCATAATTTGCATGCCCAGCAATTATAGCCTTAATCATGCATGCAAGCAGGTACAAATAAATGTTTGTGGAGTCCTGCGCTCTGAGTAGATGACTAGTAAGTCTCTCACTCTGAGGTAGATGACTTGTAAGTCAATCTCGGTCAGATGACTAGTAAGTCAATCTCATTCAAATGACTAATAAATCAATCTCTAAGGTCCCATACCCTCCTAGCCATGTGATGTGTAGGTCGCCTTAGTCTTTCCGACTTTGGCTCTAAGTAACTAGCCTTTAGACTAGACAAGCGCTTTTAGTTTTCATCGAACTTGAGGTCGGTCCGGCATTAATGCTCATGATGAGTCATTCAATGTAGATGTCGATTAGATCTAATCTTTCATTGGCTTCGCATTCATGACGCTTATGCCGACTCTTAGGTCAGTAACATACGACCAGTGCTCAGTACCGCTGTCGAACTTGAATAGTAAGTCACAGCACCATTGTCGATTCTGACTAGTAAGTCAGTGCCATTCACAAGTAAGCAATATTTGCTAAGCATTTGATATGCAATCCATGTCCACATTTAAATACTCAACATGCCTCAATAATAACCATGCATGTCACATATGGGGTGCAATTCTCTTACCTTTGGTTTGAGCGAGAAATAACAAATGAACGACCCTTGAGAACTATCGATCATTTAATCCCTTAGCGGTCACCTAATCATAACCAAATACAATCTCTGATTAATGAAATCAACAATAATAGGGACTCGACCTAAACCTCACTCCCGGGACCCCGAATTGTACCCAAACAGTGAGTAGATTCGATCCCGAACCTTAGGAATTGAAACCCCGAGCTAAAAACCATTAAAAACACCCAAAACATGAATCAGAGAAAACAGGGTAGCGCTACAACCACGGGAAATTTTCCCTGGCTAGCACTGTAGCGCTACCCTTTAGGTGCTGTAGCGCTAGCACCAGGTAGATCACCCTGGTTTTTGCCTTCCTTCAAATCCTCCATTTCCAACTTGAAAAAAACAAGCTTCCAAACTTCTTTCAAACCCCCAAATGAACCCAAATACCATATGCACAAGTCCTAGGCATCATAACCCAAGTATCCTTTGCCAAAAACTCCCATTGAAACTCAACTTTCAAACCAAAAACCCAACTCAAACTCAATGAGAAAACAGAGCAAGAATAAGAGATTCCATGGTTAAAAACTCACCTCAATCTCAACTTAGGTCCCTCCTCAATGGTAGAGCATAACCCAAAACTCTCAAGGCTTGGTTCCCTAGCTTGGGTCATCAAAAGAAGCTTCAAAATCCAAAGAGAAATGGGAGAGAAATGATGTACGGGAGAAGGTGAAGGAGACTCTATTTTGGTTCACTTCCACAACCTTCTAATGGCTAACTATAAACTTAGGGTGAAAAGACCTAAATGCCCTCATGCCTAAATAAAAGCCTTAATAGCCACCAAGGGCAAAATCATCCTTTCACACCTATCTCGTTAATCATAATTAACACCATTCAATTCCCTTTATTCTCAATATTCTCAAATGCCAATAAATCATATCCCATTACCTTTTAATTTCGAGCAATGTTCTAATCCTCAAATCACCCAAAGACTCACCCAGAGCCCCGAAATTAACCTTGTTATGACTAGACCGAAAACTTGCATTCATGCCGAATGGCTCGAACAAATCCACACATAATGTGGTATTATTTGTAAATCACCCACATGCATGAAAATACACAATTACGCCCTCAATGAGGCAAATTACCAAAATGCCCTTATATTAAATGTGGACCCATATGCATGCATTTATCATCATATAATAATATAATTTACATAAACATGCATATAATCATTTAATGGCATAATAAATCAATTATGGCCCTCCCGGCTTCCTAATCAAGGTCATGAACCTTATTATGAAATTTAGGGCATTACAACTATCCCCTCCTTATAGAAATTACGTCCTCGAAATTTATTTAACCACCCAGAATATGAATTCTGCACAACTGATTCCTGTTTCCCAGGTCGCTCCCTCGACCTCGTTGTCTCTGTAACCTTACCTTGACTCAAGGTATAATTTTTTCCTCAGAACCTTATTCTTTCTGTCTCATATTTGGACTGGCTACTCCTCAAAGGATAACTTAGCCTCAATCTCCAGATTCTCATAACTCAACTCATGAGTTTCCTTCCAACCCATGTCCTCAACATGAAAATATAAATACACTGTACACAACCAACAGCCCCAAAACTGAGGTCAACCCAAAGGCAACCTGACCGGTCCTATCTAGGATTCAAACGGTCATATTAATCTAGGGCTCAACTTGCCCTGAACTCCTCACCCTTTTTTTTCCCATGGTGATACTTTAAGGAAGATACAATCTTCTACTTGGAACTTCACATTCCTGCATTTCATTTCAATAAAACTTTTCCATTTATTCTTAGAAGTAAGCATCCAAGCTCTAACTTTTTAATATTCTCAATAATCCCCTGAACTACCTCAGGATCCAAAATCAACACCTCACCCATCTCATTCCAATGAATGGGTGATATGCATTCTCTATCATGCCTCATTTCATAAGGTACCTTTCCAACAACTAGACATCTCTCTCTCTAATTATCATCAGTCTGAGGATAATGAACTGTACTGAACTCCATCCATATACGCATTGCCTTCTGCCACCTTCCCCAAAACTTGGAAGTAAAAATTGAGTCCTCATCTAATAAGATAGACCTCAAATTCCATGAAGGCGCACTACCTCTTTCACTTAGAGGTCTGAAAACTGATCAGCTGTATTATTCGCCTTTACTGATAGAAGTGAACTCACTTTAAATACTGGTCTATAATGACCCAATTTAGATCACGTTGACCCATTATCCTGGGCAGCCCCACCGCAAAACCCATCGCGATGTTTCCTTATTTCCACTATAGAACGCTCAAAGGCTGCAATGGCCTTACTAACTTCTGATACTTTGTCTTGACCTGCTAATAGGTTAAGAACTTTGCCACGTATTCTGTTATGCCCCTCTCCATCCCAGGTCATCAATATAAAGCTTTCCTATCCTCTTACATTTCCATGATACATAGATGAAGAGAATAAAACAATAAATCTCAGTGTCAATCGGATTCCACATCCGATCTTTATACAACAATAAATTCATACCTGACACTGCAAAACCATTAGCTAATCCAGCTAAGGCATTCTCCTCAATTTTCCTATCTATGGTTCACTTAATTGTTTTCCTTTTGATCCTCCCTTAAATAGTAATCTCAAATATAAAGCTAGCCACCTGGCCCACGAGAAACTCTACTCTAGTTCTGGTCAGATCCTTTAACCAACATGATGCATAGGCAATCACTTTTTCCCTGTCACTGAGGTGTCATAACAACCTACTAACTTATTCTGGTCTGCAAGAAGACTCAGAACTCTTTTAAAAAGTACGTGTAATATCCTACCCATTCAAGGAAACTCCTGCCTTCAAAGGCATTCCTTGACCTTGGAAAATCTCTGCAGAGAATATACATCACAAATCCCATTCAAATAATCCTTAAATACTTTGTTCATCTGATTCATCAAAAAAATCTTGGCATTAACAAAATCCTCAAAATATACTCAGCACTCCCAGTGCCCTTATCTGATACAATAGTCAATATTTTGCATATCCTTCTCCTTGATCTTCAGCTAGTACTAACCAGATCAAAGATCCACCCTGGAGAATACCACCTTATCCAATAACTAATCCTTTAGATCTCACAACTTTGTTGAAGTCATTTAAAATAGTGCCCTAGATCTGAATCCATTCCTGGCACCAATCTAATCACCATTCTATCTCTTCATATAAAGGTAACCCTAGAAAATCCCCTGGAAGCACATCCAAAAAACTCACAGCCTAATCCAGTCTGTCCTGATCTCACTGGAAAAATCTAAGTGGTATCCACCACACTAGCTAGGAGTTCCATGCATCCCTTCTGCAATAGATCTCTAACTCTAACTACAAATGTCATAAGCATACAAAATCCATGCATAGTGCCAACTACTACAAGGCTTCCCCACTCTCAAGCTCTAGAGTTACTATCATTTCCTTGCAATTTAACATTGCCCCACACTTACTTAACTAATCCATATCCTGGATCATATTGAAGCCAATCATAACCAACTTTATCAAAACAACTGATGAGTCATTTTCAATATAACCTAACTCATCTCTTAAATCACCAATACAGTATCATATTCCCATCATAACCTCACCATGTGATCTGCATATCAAGTCTATGCTTCTCTAAATGCAACAAACAAGGAAAAATCATAGCACCGAAACCAGTCAACATAATACAAAAATCAGAAATAGAAAGCTGACCTGCCACCCTTGAGGAACTAGTCTCAATCTTATTCTCTGACTGCCTCGGAATGAACACTCGAGCTGGAGTCAAGTTGTCCATCCCCTTTTGCTCCTCTGTCTCTCGACTTGGGCAATCCCTTTTTATATGCCTAGCCATTCCACATAAGAAACATGTCTTTGGTCGGCACCCCTTCAAATGACACCTCTTGCACCGAGCACATATTGGATAAGTCCTCCAGTTCTTATTCTTGCTTGCTCCAATAAATGGAGGCATCACTGCTCGAGCTCCGTGCTCTCTAGCACTCTCCTGCCCAATCTGATTTCCTGCACTCTCAATAGCAAGAGCCTTCCCCACCATCAGAGCGTAGGTAGAGATTTCATGCACTGGGGCAACTCTAATGCCCCGAGCTACTCCGGGATTCAATCCCTGAATAAACTTTTTCTTTCGAGCTGCATCTGAGGGTACCATGTCAACAACGAACTTGGCCAACCAATCAAATCTATTAATATACTCGGCTACTATTGCATTTCCCTGGACGAGATTTAGAAACTCATTCATCTTAGCAGTCTTGGTTGCATCACAGTAATACCTTTCATTGAACAGCTGCCTAAATTCTTTCCAGTCCATCACAGTTGTATCCCGTGTTTGGGATACTACTTCCCACCACGTCTGGGCATCATCCCGCAACACATAAGTAGCATAGAACACCCTATCGTGACCTACCAGCCCTATACTGTCAAGAATGGAACTGATCTTGCCCATCCATTGCTTAGCTCTGAATGGATCTAGGCCTCCCTCAAAGATTGGAGGGTAAAACTCCTAGAATCTTCCACAGAGAAATTCCTATCTGCTCTCAACCCTAGGCTGAGCCAAAACTAGTGCCACTCCTAGCACAACAAAGGAAGAAGTGTTTCCCAACAGATTCCTCTGTTGCTTCAAACACCTAATCTCTTCCTCCTGCCTCTGCAATCTTAATTGCACATCTGCAAGCACCTGCTGGAAATTCTGAGGGGCAGATGAAGAACTCAACCCCTGGCTGAAATTCCCAACCTCGGTATAACCACCATCACGCCTCATTATTTGCCTTGGATACATACCTTCTGGTTGAATCTGCAGTCAATAACTTGACCAGTTAAACATGATGACCATATCAAGAGCTTTCCCCGCGGGAAAAATCATTCAACACTACAATCACAACCCACTGCAGTGCTAAAAAAAAAAGCCCATGGCATTCATTCATCAATCATAATCCCTATTTTTCCAACATACCTACCATGCGTCCAACTCCAGCATGCAAATATCACAATTATATATATATTCATAGAGCAGGTATTCATTTAGTCAAGAGCCAAGCTTTATTAGAATCTCATGCTCCCTAATACAATGTGCAGGTAAAGCATTTACATTCTATTTAAGCAGTTAAACACATAACTACAGAAATAATTACCGTTCCCGAAGTGAAGCTATCTTTAGTGAGGAGTGTACATGCACTACTTGTCTTCAGGAACCCTTAACCTTGGCTCGCTCTAATACCAAGTACAAATGCCCTAAGCTCTAGGGACTGTTACGATGTGCATTTTAAACAGTGCTAAACTCGCTAATCAAGTCATTTGGCCATAATCGTGTAACTAAGTATGATTAGAGATTTAGGGTTAACAATTTTGGTTAAGAGACAACATTTCACTAGAGCATTTACTGTATACATTGGGATCCCAAAAATATAATTTAAAGTTTAATTACAAGAAAATATTTACAACCAACCGATCTAAGCGGCAAAACCTAGTTTAACACTAGTTCCTCTTTCAACCCTCGGCCGGGGCGTTCGAGCAGCCGCATATGTACACATCGTCACCTAAGCTCTCCAAATCAAGGATGGTCCAACTTTCTTTTGCCTTTACCCGCACCACATAGAACCCATGAGCCGAAGCCCAGCAAGAAATCTCAATATGTTCATGAACAGTAATAACATGTCATCAAATCATAAGGTGCATGCCTAGCAATAATAGCCTTAATCACGCATGCAAGCAGGTACAAATAAATGATTGTGGAGTCCTACACTCTGAGTAGATGACTAGTAAGTCTCTCACTCTGAGGTAGATGACTAGTAAGTCACTCTCGGTCAGATGACTAGTAAGTCAATCTCAGTCAGTTGACTAGTAAGTCAATCTCGGTCAGATGACTAGTAATTTAATCTTGGTCAGATGACTAGTAAGTCAATCTTGGTCAGATGACTAGTAAGTCAATCTCAGTTAGATGACTAGTAAGAAGATCTCGGTCAAATGACTAATAAGTCAATCTCTGAGGTCCCATACCCTCCTAGCCATGTGACGTGTAGGTCACCTTAGTCATTCCGACTTTGGCTCTAAGTAACTAGCCTTTAGCTAGACAAGTGCTTTTAGTTTTCATCGAACTTGAGGTCGGTCCGGCATTAATGCTCATGATGAGTCATTCAATGCAAATGTCAATTAGATCTAATCTTTCATCGGCTCTGCGTTCATGATGCTTATGTCGTTCCTGACTCTTAGTTCAGTAACATACGACAAGTGCTCAGTACCACTGTCGAACTTGACTAGTAACTCACAGCTTCACAGACGGATCTAACACCATTGCCGATTCTGACTAGTAAGTCAGTGCCATTCACAAGTAAGCAAGATTTGCTAAGAATTTGATATGCAATCCATGTCCACATTTAAACACTCAACATGCCTCAATAATAACCATGCATGTCACATATGGGGTGCAGTTTTCTTACCTTTGGTTCGTGCGAGAAATACCAAATGAACAACCCTTGAGAACGATCGATCCTTTAATGCCTTAGCAGTATCCTAATCATAACCAAATACAATCTTCGATTAATGAAATCAACAATAATAGGGTCTTGACCTAAACCTCCTTCTTGGGACCCCGAATTGTACCCAAACAGTGAGTAGATTCAATCCTGAGCCTTAGGAATTGAAACCCTGAGCCAAAACCCTTAAAAACACCCAAAACATGCATCAGAGAAAAGTCGGTAGCACTAGAACGATGCCCCTCTAGCGCCCCAGCGCTACAACCAGGGGAAATTTGCCCTGGCTAGCGCTACCCTTTGGGGCAGATCACCCTGGTTTTCCCCTCCTTCAAATCCTCCATTTACATTCTCAAAAACAAGCTTCCAAACTTCTTTCAAACCCCTAAATGAACCCAAATACCATATACACAAGTCCAAGGCGTCATAACCCAAGTATCCTTTGCCAAAAACTCCCATTAAAACTAAACTTTCAAACAAAAATCCCAACTGAAACTCAATGAGAAAACAAAGCAAGAACAAGAGATTCCATGGTTAAAAACTCACCTCAATCTTAGGTTAGGACCCTCTTCAATGGTAGAGCATAACCCAAAACCCTCAAGGCTTGGTTCCCTAGCTTGGTTCCTAAAAATAAGCTTCTAAATCCAAAGAGAAATGGGAGAGAAATGATGTACGGAAGAAGGTGAAGGAGACTCTGTTTTGGTTCACTTCCACAACCTTCTAATGGCTAACTATAAAATTAGGGTGAAAAGACCTAAATGCCCTCATGCCTAAATAAAATCCTTAACAGCCACCAAGGGAAAAATCGTCCTTTCGCACCTATCTCGTTAATCATAATTAACACCCTCCAATTCTCGTTATTCTCAATATTCTCAAATGCCAATATATCATATCCCATTACACTTTAATTTCCGACAATGTTCTAATCATCAAATCACCCCGAGACTCACCCCGAACCCCGAAATTAACCCTGTTATGACCAGACCGAAAACTTGCATTCAAAAATCGTCTCATGCCGAATGGCTCGAACAAATCCACACATAATGTGGTATTATTTGTAATTCACCCACATGCATGAAAATACACAATTACATCCTCAAAAGGCCAAATTACTAAATTTCCCTTATAATAAAATGTGGACCCATATGCATGCATTTATCATCATATAATAATATAATTCATATAAACATGCATATAATCATTTAATGTCATAATAAATCAATTCTGGCCCTCCCGGCCTCCTAATCAAGGTCCTAAACCTTATTTGGAAATTTGGGGCATTACAGTGGTGGTCGAGCAACTGCATATGTACACGCCACCACCGAAGCTCTCCAACTCATGGATGATCAAGCTTTCCTTTTCCCTTACCTGCACCACAAAGCACCTATGAGCCAAGGCTTAGCAAGAAAACTCAACATGTGCATAAACCGATAATATAAACTTCCAGATACACATCTAACATGGCCACCAATATTAACCTACATGTACCATCATTCAATTACCAACAAGTGGTTAGGGGACCAACTTGTAGCCGCTGCCCTAAACAGTTGGCTTTAGAGCCAACCTCGAGGCCTATGCCCTAGCTACATGACCATAGAGTCACCTGGGGCCCTCGCCCTTAGCTTTGAATCACTAGCCATAGAGCTAGCCCAACCCCTTGGTTTATTATCGACCTTAGAGTCGACCAACGTAATAGTACGTTGCTGGTTTAGGCCTAAGCCTTTCGGCCAGCGCGCAGTGCGCTATTGTCGTCCTTGACTAATAAGTCAAGCCCTAATCCAGGAATACAGACCGCAATACAGAAACAGATATGGATAGGCATATCCCAACAAATAAGCATGCATGCATGTTAATCACATAACACCATTGAATAACCATTTTCACAATACTAATCGTACTTATTTAACGGGGCCCCATGCCCTAACCACGGAATTCATACACTAGTCATAAAGCACTTACGCAGATATCAACCAAAATGCGAAGCAAAAGCTTAATATAAATGTCCTCGAGGCCCAAGCCCTAGTCAAGATAACTAATAACAGTCAGGCCAAGCCCTAATCACATATAACACGTATTGGGTGCATTTTTCTTACCTCAGGTCCGCGTAAGTGTAAATAAAAATGACCCTCGAGCACGATCCCGGTTCTGAGCCCCTAGTGGTAACCAAGTCACAACCATAAAATATAATTCCATCAACAACGATAAAAAAAAAAGGCTTCCGGACCGAGTCCTAGCCTTTGGGGCCTTGAGTTCCACTAAACCGGGTAGTGGAATCGATCCCGAGCCCTAAGGAAACAGTTCCTATTTAAAAAAAAACTTCCTAAGGTCAAAAATGCCTAGGCAGGCCACGACCTGGCCTGAGGGTCACGGTGTGCCCTTCCTAACAGAGAGCCTCCTTCCCTCTGTCAAGAGGTGCACGCCGCGCGCCTCCCAGACAGAGGCCTCCTAAGGCCTTGGGTTCATGCTGAGTCGCGACCCCTCAAGAACAAGTTGCGACTTGGCCCATGGAACCCAGATTTTCTTCCATTTTCAGCAGTCGAATTCAATTCAAACTAACCCAAATTCACCCCTAAACCATAATTCAATTACTACAATAGTTCTAACACCTTCCCAGCAACAAAACCCAACAGAAATCCAATCTTAAATCTCATCCACAACACTAGGCCAATTCTTAAGCTTAAAGATTAAGGAACACTCTAAAACATCCAAAGAAACTCAGAATTTCAATGTCAAAATAATAGTCTAGAGTTTATCTCAACTGGAGATTAATTCTACAAGCTGGAACAGAGCTAACTCCCCAAGTTTAGGCTTCAATTCTTGTGTTTTTAGCCAAAATTCTTCTCAAATTTATAAAGACTAGCTTAGGAAAAACTTAGAGAGGAAGAGAGTAAAGTGAGAGAGTGTAGGTCGGTTTGGAGAAGTGTTTTTTTTGTTTTTTTGTCTTTAGTTTCCTAAGTTTAAGTAACTTAAGCTAATCTCGAGGCTCGGGGTACCAAAAATGTTCCCAAGGGCAAAATGGTCAAATTCCCCAATATTCCCTCCTAAACTCACTAACTTCAAATATAACTCAAATTATTCATTTTTATAACTCGATAACCCAATTAAATTTCTAATACCCCTTGACTCGCCCCGAGTTAGGTATTGGGTCCCGTTGTGACTTTCCCGCTAACGTCTCCCTAGGATAGCCTCGTGTCGAGTAACCCACATAAATCCATAGTAATGTGGTCTCTCACATGTATCACATAATTATACAATTATGCCCGCAACGGGCCAAATTATCATAATTGCCCTTCTAATAAGAAGCGGGCCCACATGCATATTTAATATTTCTAAACATGCTCAACTTACTATACAATCATATAATCCACATAATTACAACTAAATACAACAAATAAGCACATAATTCCATACATTGCCATCCTGGCCCCCTAATCAAGGCTCTAAGCCTTATTAGGTAATTTTGGGATGTTACAATCAATATCAATAATAATATCTGAAGCGTCTGGAAAGTCCCAAACATGTCGATGATTCACTTCTTGGACAACTTTCCAATCTCACCCTCTAACGAGATCATCGATGTAGAAAACATGTTTCACTTGGCTAGCTAGTATGAATGATTCATCTTTATACCATTCACCGGTGACGCTGATACTAGTGATATTATTTTCAGTAATTGTTTTCTTCTTTTTCGGATCTGTATTGATCCATTTACATTGAAACAATACCACTGAATAAGCACCACTAAAAGACAGTTGGAGTATTTCTTCAAGATTCCCATAATAGTTAAAACCTTCTGTTCCAACAACACACACTCCATTATTTTGTGTAGTTCGATTTCGATCTTGATTGTATGAAACAAATCGAACTCCCTTCACTATACATGCTTGATAAGTTTAGGCCAATAGATCCGACTCGGATGCTAAAGGTAGCAATTCATCAGCATACTCTAATGACCTGAACTGGGGTAAGTGATATATCTAATAATAAAGAAATATATTAGAATAAGGATGTAATTTTTAGTAAACAATTCGCTAAGTACAAGTTACCTTCTTATGAAACCATGAACAAAAATCTTTCTTTTATATCAATTTATTATCAACAGCCAGATCTCTTTGTTGCACCTCAGTTAGGTGTTCTCTGTTAATTAACAGTGTCAAGATTATGGGACGAGCATATTGCAATATGAAGAATGTGAACATTAAAATTGTTCTAACCTACTCTAAATACACTCCAGTTTCTGGAGAATTATCCACTATGAACCACTCAGCTTTATTCTGAGTATTTTCATCAAGGGGCACGGGAATTCCCTTCCTAAGTGGACCACATTAAGATTCAAACACTATGAGGTGTTGCATCACATATGGTGCATCTTCCTTACGATCAGGCTGATTAAATTTTGTTTCCACACCTTTGAAATACAATGAACAAATGTCAAAGCCTCATCTGCAACATATCCTTCTACTATAGACCCTTCGAGACGAGCTTTATTCCTGACATAATTTTTTAATTTTTTCATGTATCTTTCAAAAGGATACATCAACCTCATAAATACGGGTCCTCCAAATATAGCTTCATCAGGCAAGTGTAAAACCAGATGGATCATTATGTCAAAGAATGCTGGAGGGAAAATCAACTCCATCTTGCATAAAATTATAATCAAGTCATCCTTAGCTTTCTCCATATAAAAAATATTCAGTGTCCTAGAGCACAATTGTTTTAAGAAATTACACAATTCTGTAATGGTGGTGGATATAGATTCTGGAAAAACTTTCAAACACATATTGCAAGTAATCGTTATAATATCACATGACAGTCATGGGACTTCAACCCAACAATGTTTGAGTCATTGTCTGTGACTTTTTTCTTCAAATTAGAACAAAAACCATCAGGCAACTTTACTCCTTTAAAAAATTGACAAAAGTCTCGCCTCTGTTTAGGAGTGTAAAAGTATGGAGCAGGTAGTTTCAGTAACCTTTCATTGGCACCTCATAAATCCACAATAATTTCCTAACCGCCATATTCTTTAAATCATGTCTTGTGTTAATGGTGTCCTTAGACTAACCATTATCCAACAAAGTCCCAAGGAGATTGTCTCACACATTCTTCTCGACATGCATCACATCTAGGTTGTGTTTTAACTAGTTTGAACTCCAGTATTCAAGTTCATAGGAAAAACTTTTTTTCCTCCAATTACTTTCCTTTGCACCTCATTTGCACTCCCCTCCCCCCCCCCCCCCGCCCCAAATCTGTCATGTTTACCAGGAACTTGAACCGGTAAATCATTGACTTTTTCTAAGAGTTGTTGACAAGTAAACTATTGTGGAGGATGTCTTTTCTCAACTTTGCCATCGAATTATTTGTCCCTTCTATACTTATGATTACTCCTCAAGAATCACCTATGACTGACATAAGATGTCTCACCAATCACTCGGGTGGAAGTGGTGTCTTCATTGCATGTTGGACATACTTTGTATCCTTGCCCACTCCAACTAGACAAGCTACTACGAGCAAAGAAATCGTTACTTGTCCACAGAAAGGCTACACGCATTTTGAACAATTCATTCATTGTGCCATCACTTGTGTCAACCCCATTAATCCACAATTGTTTTAACTCATACACCAAGGGTCTTAGAAATACATCCATGTCTTTACCCGGTGATTTTGGCCTGGGAATAAGGAGAGTTAGCATAAAATACTCCTCATTCATACACAGTCAGGGAGGGAGATTGTAGTTCGTCAAAACCACAGGCCACATACTATATGATAAGCTCATGTTGCCAAAAGGATTAAACCCATCAGCAACCAAGCCCAGACGAAGCTTTTTGGGTCTTTTGCAAACTTAGGATGTGTGGCATCAAAGTCTTTCGATACAGACCCATCAACCGGATAACGCATCACCCCATCTTCTTTTGATATCCCAGTATGATGCCATAACATGTCATTAGTTGTATGCCTTGAATAGTACATTTGGTTTAATCTCGGAGTCAGTTGAAAATAACACATCACCTTTTGTGGAACATTTTTTCCCTACTTCTATTCATTGACCCATCAGCTACTCCCACACACAAGACATGGATATTTGCTTGCATGCTCATTATAAAATAAAAACAATCATATTTATAGACATGGATTGATTGATATCCCAACCATAACTTACTTAGCTTCTTTTTGGCCTCGTAGTGTGTTAGAAGAATTTTATTATCTTTTGGAAATGCAAACTTTAGTAACTTCAACTATTCATCGAAAGAGTTGTTTGACCACTTCCCCCTAACTTTCAAAAGCATCAACTTCGCCAAAAAGTTTAAGGATGAAATCCAATCACAACCTGGATACAACTCGGCATCAATCTTATTGAACAACTCATCATAATACTGTCTCATTTGGCTACCAGACACACCATTTGCTTCATCTGCATTTGTCGGTAAGATGAAATCTTCAACAACATCGATCATCTCACCTACTTCTTCATTCTCCTCAACTACCCCATTGGCAACACTAGCTTCCACTTCACCGTGGTAAACCCAGTGTTGATAATTATGTTGAAACCCTTGTCAAAGACATGAGCGTCCACCATATCTATAGTTTGTAGTTTAACATTCGGGCACCTAACGCATAAACATTTAATTCTCTCGCCGCAGTCTACGTGTTCTTTTGCCATTTTCAATAAGTCTTGGAGACCGTTCTAATAAGCATCACAATTACGATTCCTTAATGTTGTCTAACTCTTATCGATCGACATCTACGATACAAGAATAAACAACAATTAAATATTATTGACTACGTGTGTGTGTACCCTAATCCACCTTTTCACTCCCCTTCTAAGAGGGTAAAGAACATATCCCATTCAGGTTTGTAGTATACATATAATTTACTGTACACTCTTAAAATTGTTTCGTTTATGTAAAAATTTCGGCAACTCCTCCCTACTGTTCTCATAAGTGCGCAAACTAAAATTAAGAGTTCCCACTTACGAGAACAAATAAAGAGACACATACTGAAATCTCTATGAATGAAACAATAAAATGAGTAATAGATCAAATTACAAGTACACAACAAACCCAAACTATCCATGCAGAAAAAAAGTCTTAGATAATTCAGAGAAGCATAAGCCTCTCCGAACGGGTCTAAGACTTTTCATGATTAAAAATAATTAAGAAATTTTTTTCACTAGGTGATAATATATAAAAATTATATCGTATATTTGGTAATCAAACTTTATCACCAAAGAAAAGCAACAAAAATGAAATAATTTTTGATGTAGTTGTTTTATAATGTCTTATAACGTCTTATGATATCACCAAAAAAGTATGATGTTTTATAATGTCTTATTTTAAAATGTGTAAGATTAAATATTATTTAATAATTAAATTTATATTTATTAACCATGTTATTCTACTTGAGATTAATATTAATTTGTATTTTAATTATTATTTAATTAATTATTAATGATAATTATTTCCATTCTTAGTTTTCATCTATGTCAAGATATTCAAAAAAATATTTTTTAATTATTAAAATATCTTTTCTTTCAAATTAATGTTAAATTTATGAATAATCATAAAAAAATTTAAAAGTTCAAATTATCAATTTTATATTTTAAAAAAAATTTAATTTATTATTTGTTAATAATTAGAAATAGTTTTATTTATTATTAAGTTTATTACTTTCTTTTATAGCTAATTATTTTAGATATGTTTCTTTTTCAATTTAGTTATAGGAAATGTTTATCTCATTTCTTAATTTAATTATTAAATTTAAAAGTACCAAATCAATTTTTTAAAACTTATTTTAATTCTTAATTTAATTAATTAATAATGATAAACTCAAAATGAAATAATTTTGTACAATCACTTTTTTGTATAATGATTTATCCTAACTATACCACATTTATCCTCATTCAACTAAAATTTGGCAGTATAGCAACTATATTTTAACATATTCTAAAAATTTAAAAACCCTGCAAATGACACTCAGAAAATTCTGAGAACATTCACAATATACATATTATGAACCAAATTCAAACACTAACACATTATACATTTTTCTACATAAGTTCACAATATATTTTTCTACAAACATATGAATAACACTAAACACATTATTTTCTACACACATTCACAATATATTTTTTCTAAATAAATAATAATAATACTAATATTACCTAAACACATATCAACACTAATAATTCTAATATTTCAAACATTTCAAATATAAATATATTTTTTATTAACTAAATTAAACTAATTAAAACAACATAATCAAACAAACAAAAATACCTTGTTGCCTTCCTAATCCTAGTGCTCCTTCAAGTTTCCCTTTCTCCTTCAATTTCTACACACAAACACACACATATATAAATATATATAATAGTTATTAAAAAAACAAAAAAAACTAATATATATATAAATACTTACTGTGGTGCAGATCCAGTGGTGGCGATGGAGGTCATCCGATTCGGTGGTTGTGATAGTAGTGGATCAATCGGCTCTTGATGGGTATATAAGCTTTTTAGACGCGACGGGTAAAGATATTAGGGGCAACGCGCACCATTTGGGAAAATTTCCCCAAAAGAAGACCGTGAAAATTTTCCCTCTCAGTGGTGGTAAAAATTCCTCAACTATCAGGGGCGGCATATTTATATATTAGGAGTGACTGACAGCGTATTGCCTCTAATAATGCCTATATTAGGGGCGATTTTATGTCGCCTCTAAAACTAGTATTTCTTATAGTGTAGAGCTTCAGACGAGTATGAGAGAAAAGAAGAGAATGGGATGTGTTGACGCCGTGTTTCGTCAACTAAGATATGAAGAGCACTAAACAAAGATGCAAAAAAATAAAAGGATTCACAAGCTTTTTACGTGGTTCGGCAGTTAAAATTTGCCTAGTCCATGAGTCACTATTATTACTCTCACTACTCTCTCAAAGCTTTTTCAAAAAGCAATTAGACAAAGTATTCTCCAGTACAATTTGTCCGTGAATACAATTGAATCAGACTAGACTATTTATAGACCTGGTCATGAGAATATCTTCCTCTGATTTAGGGAAGTTACAATCAATAATATTAATTTGAAATAAATATCATAAATGTATTGATTACATAATATTTCATAACAATAGGGATTTTCTATCTGATAATAACGAATCCCTATGAAATAAGGATTTCCTAACAACATTCTCGCTTGTGAAACGCGTTGCTGAGCTCGATCACATTGATGGCATGCTTTTGAGACTAGTCCAGACTTCGAGCTCACCGTTCCAGTTATAACCTCCTCCTATAGTAATTTCTTCTAGTACGTTCCTCGAAGAAGGTTGGTGCCTTTGAGCCTGCAACTCAGGCTCAATTGATGCGACTCATGCTCGATCGCTAGTGATAAATCTATAAGTAAACTAGAATGTTGATAGCAGATATGGAACCATTATTTGATAATTTGTACAAGTGTTTTGCTAGTATTCGTAAACATGAGCTTGGGAAACCACTTCAAGCTTAACTACTTCAAGCTGACATTTCGAGTACGTCCCCGCGAAATCTATGCCTATTTTTGTAAAAAAAAAATAATAAATTTGCTTTTTACGTCCCTCTTCTACATTTTATGTCCTGCTTTGTAGGACACAACCCAAAACTTTTCATGTGTATCTTTGTAAAACATGAAATGTCCCCTAAAACTTTCAATGTCATACACTATTGTGCAAGACATGAAAATGTGACTAGGAAGGTGTATATTGTAGTAGTGATATTCATATTAAATCATAACATCCATAATAAATACTGTTATATGTATATATATACCATGTGTGTACAAAGAGTATGGTTGTACAATTACACAAGAAAGTATAATAACATTCATTTCTTATTTAAAATAAACAAGTTTATTCTCCAATGAGTAAAATATGCTTTGAAAAATATAATAGTCGAATATTTTGTACCTTGAACAGAGGTGGTAAGTATGACAGTTTATTATAATTTAAAAAGTTATCATATTAGTTACTTTTTTTTAAAACTAAAGTTTAAATATATTTTTTTAATATGTTTATGTCATTCTTTAAAATTTATATAATAATTAAAAAAATAGAATAAAAATAAATTAATATATATTTTAAATAAAACTAAGCAAACGTAAATTATTTTCACCTAATTTATATAAATAATATATTGCATCATAAATCTTTTTCATTTGTGAAAATATAATATATCATTATCATGCATGGACCATTCTGGTAGCTTCCACGTTAAACTCCACACATTATTTAATTTATTTCAGACAAGAGTTAGTTGATCTCATCATATATTTTCTCTTCAATAAATATTTGCATGTTCTCTAGTTGATTTTCATAATAGGAAACCAACAAGTCGTTTGGATTGATTCTAGCAGCATTTAAACTCCTCTATCTTTATCATCTTCCCCAAGAGAAAAACAACAAACAATGCTTTACTACTACGTACTAGTTATTCTCGTATATATAGTCTCATTAAATTGAAGTCATTCACTCAGAGTAGTATGATTATTAAGTATCTATTCCTAAAGCAAAAATCAACCCTTGGACTCCTACACGATAAAATTGCATCAAAACTAACTATACATCTATATCTATATAGTTTAGTTTGTGGTTTTGAATGTCCATAAAAAGTAACAAAAAAGTTCAGTAAAATGTATGTTCTTTTTATTTAGTTTTCCACTGTTTTTTCTTAACCTGTGTGTGAAAAATTTATATGATCAATGGAGTCAGAAAATAATGGGAGAATCTCATTTAGCAATGTCATACCTGTCATAACTTGAAATATTAGCCACAGCAAAGACAAAATTGCTAGCCAATAAATGCCTATATCTCTTCTATATAATAAATGTTTAGATAACGAAAATTCTTGGTTTTAACGGTTTTCTATTTTTTAATGTTAACTTTAGCGAAATATTTTTATATTTAACAAAATAGTCTTATATTTAACGGTACTTTGTAAATACTCAAACTTAAATAAAATAAAATAAATAATTAAAAAAAATTAAAATATGATATTTTTGAGATATTTTACAATAATAATTATTTAAAAATAATAAATAATTAAACAAATTAAAATAAGATATTTTTAAGATATTTTACAATGATAATTATTTTAAAATAATAAAAAATTAAACAAATTAAAGTATGATATTTTTGAAATATTTTAATAATAATTATTTAAAAATAGTAAAATAATACATTTTATAACTTAAATAATATTTAATTAAACTTAAACTCACTTATTAGAATAATATTATATTAAACATATAATATAGTCTACTGTGAATTAGCAACAAATTACATTTTATAAAAAAAAAAACTAGGAGGAAACTTAAATTTAAAATTCACGTATAATATTTAATATTACATTAAACATATAATATATAATCTATTGTTGTCACTGCCAAATTCAAAAACTACAACAAACATAAACTTAAACAAAAATAAATAACTTATTTAATTAAAATAAGATATTTATTTCAAAATTTATATGACATTAATATAAATTTAATAAAAATAATCAATAAATTTTATAAATAAAACTAAGCAAACATGCATATTACACGTGGTTGTATCTAGTATATATATATATATAGAGAGAGAGAGAGAGGATAATTCTTCTATAGGGGCTTCACTTTAAGTCCTATCGGTAGGACTCTCAGTGTTTCTCGACTCGTGAACAGTTTTCAGCGCTCTTTTTTTATGATCGTGTAGATTGTAGCTATTTAGAGCATCATGCAAAGTTTCAGAAAATTCCGAATAATTTACAGTACCGAAAACTAGGTTGAAACATGTTGCTTTCCACGCGCATAAAAAAATTTAGTCACGCGTGCAACATGTTTGAACTTAGTTTTCTATACTGTAAACTATTCGGAATTTTCTTAAAATTTGCAGGATGCTCTAAATACCTACAATATACAGGGTCGTAAAAAAATCGCGCCGAAAACTATTCATAGGTCGAAAACACTGAGAGCCCCACCGGTAGAGCTTAAAGTGAAGCCCCTATAAGAGAATTCTCATATATATATATATATATATATATAGGACAATTCTTCTATAGGGGCTTCACTTTAAGCCTTACCGGTAGGGCTCTCAGTGTTTCTCGACCCGTGAACAGTTTTCGACGTAACTTTTTTTTTATAACCGTGTATATTGTAGCTATTTAGAGCATCCTACAAATTTTCAGAAAATTCTGAATAGTTTACAGTACCAAAAACTAAGTTCAAACATGTTGTTTTCCACGCACATAAAAAAAATTAGTCACGCGTGCAACAACATGTTTGAACCTAGTTTTCGGTACTGTAAACTATTTGGAATTTTCTGAAAATTTGCATGATGTTCTAAAAAGCTACAATATATACGGTCATAAAAAAAATCGTGCTAAAAACTGTTCACGGGTTAAGAACACTGAGAGCCCTACCGGTAGGGCTTAAAATGAAGCCCCTATAGAAAAAGTCCCGTATATATATAACTACTTATACTGAGCAAGACAAGCATTGAAAATGACTTGATGAGCAGACTCTGTAAGGTTTTTCATATTATTAACATGAAGTTCAATATTTACAAAACCCAAAGAAAAATCACCATAAAACATTGTCTTGTTCGTTTTGTTTTATGTTGGTCGTATTATATGTTACAGTTCTGAACTCTCCTTTTCAACGTGACAAACTGAATAAATAAGTAATACGAGTTTTGATGCTTTATTATCCCTTATTTGAGTTATACCAACTCCAGTATGGGGATTATATTCGAGTGGATTCAAACTGTATCATATATATTATTTTTTTAAAAATCACATAAAACCAGAGGTAATGTATTTATGACACTTAAGAAAGAATTATATTAGAAAATGTATTAGCAATAAAAACACTAGAGTGGTGTCTGTGCTATATATATATATGTGATGAATAGATACAATCCGTATGAATAATATTATTAATTATTAGAGTAATATAAATGAATTTAATTAAAGTTGATAATTTGTTTGATTTCATCATTTACAAAATTCAATATTAATGCAAATTGAGGTCAAATGTATTTTTTTTTTAAATAATAGTAATAATTTGCTAGTGGAATAGGTGTTGGATGGCTAAAAAGAAATGTTGGATAAGTTTTGGTCCCCTCATGGATTAGGGCCCAAATACTGAGCTGACAACCAAGTGAAACGGAAGAAGACTTGAGCAGCCCATGTACGCTTATGGACCACCAAACCAATGACCAATTTTGTTTGCTCCAATTGCATCAACATCTAAGCGGATGAAACACGCAATACTTGAACATAATCTTGATTCAACTTATTTATTTTTAAGTATCTTAGTGTGAATCATAATAACTTTTTGACTATTGTGCAAGATATTTTTTGTGGATAATCTTGAATAATAATCCCAACTCCAATAAATGTGAGAATATTAATAAACTTAGGTTGTTTAAAGAATATGATTGGATTGAATAAGATTGTGTAAGTTTTATCATTTCATTTTGTTATAAAATTACAAAGAATATTGAAGAAAAAAATTGATCCAAATGAGATAACTTGATCTCATTGCAAAATTTTTGAAAATTATTTATTCAATCATCATCTTTAATGGTAAGAAAAAAAATTACAATTTTGTATCCAATTTATTTTCTCCTAATTAGTTTGTTATTGGCAATTTATCAACTCATTCATTCTTTCTTTTTTCTCTTATACTTTGTTAATTCAACCCCATTACCGAACCTAACCCTATAACATTATAAGTTATTCCAACTCATTATCATATGATCATTTAATAGAAGTGAAGCCTAGAACATATTATAGCTGGAATACACTTCATATTATAAAGATGAGTATTGTTGTTTGACACTTCAAGGTGTCCAATACTA
Source organism: Humulus lupulus (assembly GCF_963169125.1). Taxonomy (NCBI): domain Eukaryota; kingdom Viridiplantae; phylum Streptophyta; class Magnoliopsida; order Rosales; family Cannabaceae; genus Humulus; species Humulus lupulus. The sequence continues at coordinate 277,501,510 of NC_084793.1, forward strand.
CATGAGGTGACATTTTATGATTTGTTAGCGATATTCTATAATATTTACTAAATTAAAATATGTGGGACTCAATATTGGCATTCTTGTGATGTTGGGCAACAATAATACCCCTTAGCAATTCTCTAAAAAGTTACATTAAGGGAAGAAAAATGCCTTTAATAACGAGTATCATTCTGCCACTTTAGTAGCAGTCAACTTCTTCTTACTTGTTGACAAAGAATAAAAAGAACTTGTAGCGTGAACCATCATCGAACTTTACAATTATAAGATATAAATATCAAGGGGATTTAAAAGAAAGGAAAAAAAGATATGAACTAAGAAATCTGAAATAAAATGTATATGTTATATTTAATTATTTTTTTTAATTAGAAGTTGTTGACTGGTTTTTTTCTCAACTACAAACAAAACGTAAAGCTTAAAGAAATAGAGGAATCAAACACCAAATTTTACGTGTTCAAGCTTTTAATTAGCCCTAGTCCACGAGTCAATTATTCACGCAGCGTTTTTGCACACACACTAAAAAGGTATCATTTAATTGGAGTTGATTACCATAATGATCCCTAGCCCTATTTATACACAGCTGAGGGGACTAAGCTCATTAATGGGAGTTGATTACCATAATGATCCCACAATGGGATTGGTTATACATAAATGAAGATTTTCTTCCCATAAAATGGGTTTGTGGGCCTCATTTGATATTTGGCAGCCCAATACGAGGATGTCAAGCCCACTGCTTTATAGGGAAAAGTGCTTCCTGGTACTTGTCAGAGTGGTAGTTGCACATTTCCCCATGCCAGGCGGCATCGTGGGACATCCCCTTTGTCGCTTGTATGGAACCGACAACACGATCTCACAGCCACTAGAGGTGTCAGGCATGTATCTGTGGTCCTGAGTGTCTCTCTGCTTGACACTTGGAAAAGATGTTCTCATTCCCCGGAGGCAAGGTTCTCGTGATGTTGGTAAGCTGATCACAACTCGAGGAGCCCTAGATGACCACTCCTCTCCTAAGTTCTCGGGAGGTGGCTTTCATTGATAACCAACAGAGCACGTTCTACAGTAGAGATGGAAATTACCTCTGCAGATTAGGATCTATTTCCCGAGGAGGGCTAAACAATGCTAGGATTTGTTAAATACATAGTGAAATTGGTTAGGCACAAAGAGGTGCAAAAACCATAATAATTTCACTAAAGTCAACATGAGCCGGTGAACTTATGGTATGGGCATCTATAAATTATCTTTTTGGGTCCAAAGTGTTTTTTTTCTTGGAGTATATAAGAGTACCCAAAAATTTTGAAAGCATTTGGAGACATTTTGGGTCAATATCTGGGGTGTTATTACAAGGCATATGTGTTGCTTGCCTGTGGGATGCGACACATCGCTCGAAATGCAAAACCCAGACAGGCGATGCATCGCTTGCATGTAGGCGACGCATTGCTTGGCCGTCCGTACGGGACAGTAATTTTGGCTCCAAAACTTATTTTAAAATGCTCTAATCTCATTGGTTAACAAAAATGACAGTTCATATACTATTTAAGGGGTTTATTAAAGATTTGGGGATTGATCACTCACCACTCTCTCTCGCTCTCTTTCACAGAAAGGTTACTAGTTTTCTCCAAGATCTTCATCAAGAAAGCTTGACGTGTATGAAGATCAAGGCTTGTAAATCTCAATCTCATTCCAACTTTGTAATGACCCAACTATTTCTAAGATCTTGGACCATTAAAACTACTAGACATAGCTACCATTTTTGAAGAAAACATATATAAGAAATAATCATAACTTTTTTAAAACTCCAAAATAAATATTGTGCAAATTACAAAATAAGATGTAAAATATGGTATGGGTACCCATTGTTTAATAAAACATAACTTTAAATCAATTGTTCAAAAACTAAATGCGGAATTACAAAAGAAACATTATTCAAAAGACTAAAATAAACGTCATCCTCGATCGACACGCAGTCCATTCATTACATTCATTCTTAACACACAAGTCAAGCTGCCAAGAATCCTTCCGCCTCCATAATCATTTTCCTGTATCACACTAAAAATAAAGGAGTGAGAATAATGCCGAGGAGGGAAAATCTACTAACAATCATATAACATAAATCATAAACATAAGACTATATCACAAACATATACTATAAAACATATATCATATAGGACTACAATGGTCATCGTACTTCTTGGGGCTTGCTAGCTAAGCAAATCATATGCCCATAAATTTGTGGGGCTTGTTATCTAAACAAATCATATGCCCAAAAACTATAAAACATACTCTTGGGGCTTGTTCTCTAAACAATTCATATGCCTTGTTATCTAAACAAGTCATATGCCCAAGGACTATAAGACACACTATACATATACATATCATATAATAAACACATCATAACATAAACATATCATATCATATCATAAAATATAAGCACATAAAATATATCCTATTTTCCTTACCAAAAGCCAGGATATTTGGGAACAAGAACGGGATTAGAACACTCCTATAAACCAACAGTAGAAATGGTGAGAATCTCTAAGAATAAAGATAAATATCAGAACTAAACCATCAAGAAGAAACTTACCAAGAATGACCTTAATTATCAAAATCTTAAATACCTAATCAAAAATCAATAACAAGAGGTAGGATCTAAATAAAAGAAAACTAAAGAACCATATAGAACTAAACTTAGGAATAGGAATACCTTGAATGACCTTATGGATTGGTCTAAACCTCAATATCGAAATCACACTATTTCTCACTTCCCAAGTGTTTATAAAAGCTTAGAATGATAATGTTTTAACCAAAAACACAAGTGTATCTCTCTATAGTAACACTAGCACCTTGGAGGCTCTGATCAAATGCTTGAAGAATGAAGAAAATGGCTGAGCACTAGGTTCTATTTATAGAGTTCAAGGAGTGAAACTAACCCCTTTCAATTTGAATAAATAAATGATTGTAAAATGAAAAAGATTTGAATATTCATTCAACAGACGCCCAGAACTCGATCAAAATCATTCAAAGGCAGGTCTAAGTTGTTAAGGGTATTTTTAAAATTCAAAAATCAAACTTTCAAAAATACATACATGGAGCCGATTTATCGACCCCCCCCCCCCCCCCCCATAGGCGATATATCGCCTCCCCCTGTATTCCCGAGTCTCGTTCGATCATTTGTGCAAAGTTGACGTGTTTTCTGTATCTTTCGTAGGCCATAAATCGGCCCCTAAACTGCGATATATCGGCATACGATGATATATCAAACACGTATTTGCACTTTTTCAGCATAATTTGAATTGGATAAACAACTTTGACTGAGTCATAATATGATCCTAACAGCTGCTGGAAGGTTCTAGAGCTTCTAGACCTTTCTTTTATTAAAATTATTCATCAAAATACTCAATTCATTAATAGTCATGGTTATGACAAGTGTCACCCTCTTAATGGTTCTATCTAAACCTTAGGTTACAATAAATAATACATCTATGACCAGCAATATTAATCAAACCTTATGTTATAATTAATATTCTTAAACGATAGGTTAAACTTATAAAATACATAACTGTTTCTATGAGTTTCCAACTAAGTCCCAACTTGAACCAAAATCCACCGTAACTAACATACTATTAACTAATACTAACTACTACTACTACTACTATCTAGAAAACTAAGTAAACATTCTGGGACTCTACAATTCTACCCTACTACAAAGAATTTCGTCCCCGAAATTTACTTACAAAACAATTCTGGATACCATACTAACATGTCCTCCTCCAACTCCCACGTTGCCTCCCATTCAGAACTATTACTCCATAGGACCTTGACTATTGGAATACTCTTAGGCCATAATTCCTTCATCCCTCTATCTAGGATGATAACCGGTTGTTCCTCATAACTCAAATCTTTCTGGAGTGCTATTGTATCGTACTTGAGGACGTGAGATGGGTCTGACACATATCTACGCAACATCGAGATGTGGAACACATTATGGCTGTCTACCAGAGCTGGCGATAGGACTAATCTATATGCAATTGCTCCCACTTTATTCAATATCTCAAAAGGACTTATAAACTGGGGACTAAGCTTGCCCTTCTTCCCAAACCGCTTCATAGCTTTCATAGGAGATATCTTTAAGAAGACTTGATCTCTGACTTTGAATTCCACATCACGCCGCTTGGTATCCGCATAACTTTTCTGAAGGCTCTGAGCAGCAAGCATATGCTTTCTAATCAGTGCTACTGCATCTTGAGCTTCTCTAACAGCTTCAGGTCCAAGAAGTTGCCTTTCTCCTACCTCGTCCCAATGTAACGGCGATCGACACCTCCTTCCATAAAGCAGCTCATAGGGTGCCATCCCGATCATTGACTGGTAGTTATTGTTATAGGAGAATTCTATTAGCGACAAATACTTACTCCATGATTCTTCGAAATCAAGTACACAAGCACACAACATATCTTCTAAAATCTGTATGGTACGCTCGGACTGACCATCGGTCTGAGGATGAAATGCCATACTAAGAACTAACTTGGTACCCATGGCTTGCTGCAAGCTTCCCCAAAATCTTAATGTAAACACCGATCCTCTATCGGATACTATGGTCTTAGGGATTCCATATAGTCTTACTATTTCTTGAACATAAATGTCTGCGTATTGATCTGCTGTGTAAGTAGTCTTGACAGATAGGAAGTAAGCTGACTTGGTTAGTCTATCTACTACTACCCAAGCTGAGTCGTGCTGCTTATTTTTTCGTGGAAGTCCTGTCATGAAATCCATGGCTATGTCGTCCCATTTCCATTCTAGAATACTAAGTGGTTGCAATAAGCCTACAGGCCGCTGATGTTCTGCTTTAACTTGCTAGCATACTAAACATTTAGACACATACTCTGCTATATCTTTCTTCATTCCTGGCCACCAATACCATGCTTTAAGATCGTGAGTCATCTTAGTCGACCCTGGGTGTACTGAGTATGGGGTATTGTGCGCTTCTTCTAAAATCTTCCTTTTAATCCCTTGATCATTCGGCACGCATACCCGATCCTTATATCTCAAGAACCCCTGCCCTGATATTGAGAAATCTGTGGCCTTGCCTTCTTTAACTGCATTCATATGTGCTACTAATGTGTCATCATGCCCTTGCCCAATATGTATATCTTCTAACAGACTTGACTGGATGGACAAGTTAGCCAGTTTGCCAATGACTACTTCTATTCCGACATTGATCAGCTCCTGCTGTAGCGGCTTTCCTATTCCAACTAACGTTGCTAGAAATCCATAACTCTTCCTACTTAGCGCATCAGAAACTACATTTTCCTTTCGCGAGTGGTATAGGATCTCGCAGTCATAATCCTTTACTAATTCTAACCACCCGCGCTGCCTCATGTTGAGCTCCTTTTGCGTGAAGAAATACTTTAAGCTTTTGTGGTCCGTATAAATCTCACACCATTCTCCATAAAGATAATGGCACCATATTTTCAACACAAAGACCACCGTTTCCAACTCCATATCGTGTGTTGGATAGCGTTGCTCGTACTCCTTCAGCTGCCTTGTGATGTAGGCTATTACCTTGTCATTCTGCATCAGCACACCACCCAAACCTTCCTTCGACGCATCACAGTAGACTACAAACTTGTCGTTGGGTGTCGGTACACAAAGTACCGGTGCTGAGCATAGCTTATCCTTAAGCAACTGGAAGCTCTCTTCACACTTATCAGTCCAGTTGAACCTCTGCTGCTTCCGGGTCAAGTTGGTGAGCGGAGTGGCTATCCTAGAAAAGCCCTCTACAAACCTTCGGTAATAACCTGCTAGTCCCAGAAAACTTCTTACCTCTGACGCATTCTTAGGTCTTGGCCAATCCTTCACAGCCTCTACCTTAGATAGGTCTACAACAACTCCTTCCTTGGATACTATATGGCTGAGGAACGCTACTTGCAAAGGCCAAAATTCGCACTTCTTGAACTTAGCGTAGAGTTGATGCTCTCTAAGTCGCAACAAGGTCATCCTTAAATGTTCATCGTGCTTGACTTTGTCCTTTGAGTATACCAAAATATCGTTGATGAACACTACAACGAATTTGTCCAAGTAATCCTTGAAGACCCTATTCATTAAATCCATGAATGCGGCTGGAGCGTTGGTAAGACCAAAAGGCATAACTAGAAACTCGTAATGTCCATAACGAATTCTAAAAGTTGTCTTGGGAATATCCTCTTCCTGTACCTTGAGCTGGTGATACCCGGATCGTAGATCGATCTAAATAAATAAACTAATCTAAAAATCAGGATCTTCTACATTTGTCCCTTCATCTAACATATCATCATCTATCTCCTCATAATCATCATTATCTTGAGCCTCAAAATTTCCTCTTGGAAGATTGGTATAGATTCTATGTTTTTGCTCATTTGTGAATTGGAATTCATCTTAGAGGTGAACCTAAGTATGAGAAAATAATATCTCATAGCTACCGGTAATTCATCTTCATCATCTATAGTCTCCCATATTTCTTTTAAAGTGGCAATTACAGTGGGATAATCTTTAAAAAGTCTAATCACTAAAACATATTGCTCCGTAGCTCTCATCATGACTTGCTTAGTTGTTTGGAGGTGAACTATCTCCCTGTGGAATAAGAGTAATCTCCAAGTGATTCTATTGAGCACTCCTACTATATTCCTTGGCTATCTAATTCTTTTCAAGGCCTTAATGGCTCGGATATCCTCATAGGTCAAGGCTCCATCCATTCTTAACTGAAAACATAAGGGCTAAAATGTTAGCTAAACACATAAACATAATAACTATAACATAACACTTACATTGGCGGTTAGATTCGGAGCTTCAGAGTGTGTATCAAGGAGAACTTCATGCAAATGAACCGTTGCTCTGATACCAACTGTAATGACCCAACTATTTCTAAGACCTTGGACCATTAAAACTACTAGACATAGCTACTATTTATGAAGAAAACATACATAAGAAATTATCATAACTTTATTAAAACTCCAAAATAAATATTGTACAAATTACAAAATAAGATGTAAAATATGGTATGGGTACCCATTGTTTAATAAAACATAACTTTAAATCAATTGTTCAAAAATTAAATGCAGAATTACAAAAGAAACATAATTCAAAAGACTAAAATAAACTTCATCCTCGATCGACACGCAGTCCATTCATCCTTAACATACAAGCCAAGCTGCCAAAAATCCTTCCGCCTCCATAATCATTTTCCTGCATCACACTAACAATAAAGGAGTGAGCCTAATTCTCATCAAGGAAAATCTACTAACAATCATATAACATAAATCATAAACATAAGACTATATCACAAACATATACTATAAAACATATATCATATAGGACTACAATGGTCATCGTACTTCTTGGGGCTTACTAGCTAAGCAAATCATATGCCCATAAATTTGTGGGGCTTGTTATCTAAACAAGTCATATAAATTTGTGGGGCTTGTTATCTAAACAAATCATATGCCCAATGACTATAAAACATATTCTTGGGGTTTGTTATCTAAATAAGTCATATGCCCAAGGACTATAAGAGACACTATACATATACATATCATATAATAAACATATCATATCATAACATATAAGCATATAAAATCTATCCTATTTTCCTTACCAAAAGTTGGGATATTTGGGAACAAGAACGAGATTAGAAAACTCCTATAAACCAATAGGAGAAACAGTGAGAATCTCTAAGAATAAAGATGAATATCAGAACTAAACCATCAAGAAGAAACTTACCAAGAAGGACCTTAAGCTTCAAAAACTTAAATACCTAATCCAAAATCAATAACAAGAGTTAGGATCTAAATAAAAGAAAACTAAAGAACCATATAGAACTGAACTTAGGAATAGGAATACCTTGAATGACCTTATGGATTGGTCTAAACCTCAATACCGAAATCACACTATTTCTCACTTCCCAAGTGTTTTTAAAAGCATAGAATGATAAAGCTTTAACCCAAAACCCAAGTGTATCTCTCTATAGTAACACTAGCACCTTGGAGGCTCTGATCAAATACTTGAAGAATGAAGAAAATGGCTGAGGACTAGGTCCCATTTATAGAGTTCAAGGAGTGAAACTAACCCCTTTTAATTTGAATAAATAAATGATTATAAAATAAAAAATATTTGAATATTCATTCAACAAACGCCCAGAACTCGGTCAAAATCATTCAAAGGCAGGTCTAAGTGGTTAAGGGTATTTTTAAAATTCAAAAATCAAACTTTCAAAAATACTTACATGGAGCCGATATATCGCCCCTCATAGGCGATATATTGCCTCTCCCTGTATTCTCGAGCCTCGTTCGATCATTCATACAAAGTCAAACTGTTTTCCGTATCTTCCGTAGGCGGTATAACGGTCCCTAAACTGCAATATATCGGCATACATTGATATATCAAATATGTATTTGCACTTTTTCAGCATAATTTGAATTGGATAAATAGCTTTGACTGAGTCATAATACGATCCTAATAGCTGATGGAAGGTTCTAGAGCTTCTGGACCTTTCTTTTATTAAAATTATTCATCAAAATACTTAATTCCTTAATAATCATGGTTATGACAAGTGTCACCCTCGTAATGGTTCTATCTAAGCCTTACGTTATAATAAATAATACATCTATGACCAGAAATATTAATCAAACCTTATGTTATAATTAATATTCTTAAACTATAGGTTAAACTTATAAAATACATAACTGTTGCTATGAGTTTCCAACTAAGTCCCAACTTGAACCAAAATACTACTACTGCTGCTACTGCTACTGCTACTGCTACTGCTACTACTACTACTACTATCTAACTAGCTAAGTAAAGTTCCGGGACTCTACACCAGAACTCACACTTGCTGAACTTAGCATATAACTTGTGCTCTCTCAACCGTGTAGCACGAAGCGAAGATGTTGCTCGTGCTCTGTCTCTGACTAAGAGTACACCAGTATTTCATCAAAGAATACGATCACAAACTTGTCCAGATAATCCCTAAAGACCCTATTAATCTAGTCCATAAAGGTTGCTGGGGCATTAGTTAATCCAAAGGACATGACAAGGAATTCATAGTGTCCATACCTCGTGTGGAATGCGGTGTTTGGTATATCCTCCTTTTTAATCCTTAATTGGTGATAGCCTAACCAAAGGTCGATTTTGGAGAACACTGTCTTCCCCTGTAGCTAATCAAACAAGTAATTGATCCTGGGCAGTGGGTACTTGTTCTTAATGGTCAACTTGTTCAGTTCTCGGTAGTCAATGCACATCCTTAAGGATCCATCCTTCTTCTTGATGAACAACACTGGAGCACCCCATGGCGAAAAATTCGGTTTGATGAATCCCAAATCCAGTAACTCCTGCAACTGAATCTCAAGTTCCTTCAACTCTGCCAGAGCCATTCTATAAGGTATCCTAGATACTGGCTCCACCCCTGGTGCAAAATCTATGACAAACTCGATCTCTCGGTATGGTGGTAACCCTAGCAAGTCTGTTGAGAACACATCATGAAATTCACGTACTAATCTGGTCTCATCCGGTCCAACCGAAACAACTCTAGAAGTATCCACAATGTTTGCTAGAAATCCTATGCAACCATCTTGCATTAGGTCTCTAGCCTTTAGTGTCGAAATCATAAGTACTCGTAGTCCACTCATTGTCCCCACAAATACAAAGGGTACCTCCCCTTTTGGTTCAAAGGTCACCATCCTACGCTTGTAGTCAATCGTCGCCCTGTACTTTGATAACCAATCCACACTTAGGATCATATCAAAGTCATCCATCACTAACTCAATCAGGTCCACAGATAACTCTCTACTATCTATCTCTACTAGTAATGCTCTAACCCATCTCCTAGAGACTACCAGATCCCCAGTAAGCAACAAAGTCCTGAATCCCCTAGCATACAAATCACTTTGTCTACAAAACTGATTTATCACTCTACCAAATACAAATGAATGAGTAGCGCATGAATCAATCAATGCAGTAAATGAAGAACCAACACTAGAAATGTGAACCGTGGAGACCGAGGGGCTAGCCTCAGCCTCAGTCTGGGTCAAGGTAAATACTCTGGCAGGAGTGAGGCTGTCGCTCAGTTTAGGTTCTTCTTTCTTGACTTGTGGGTAGTCCTTCCGTAGATGACTAATGCTCCCACAAGTAATGTAGGCCCAGATCCTGCACTCATTATGATGTCGTCGTCTGCACGGAGGACACACTGGGAAACTCCTCCAGTTCTCTCCCCTGCTTGACGGCCACTAAAAGCACCCCGTGTCGTCTTATCCAAGCCAGGAGGAACAAAGGAGTCTGGGGCCTCTCTCTTTTGCTGGGGCCACTACTCCGACTAGATCACGTAAAAGGAGGCACCATCCTCCGAGCATCATGCCTAGTGGCACCCTCTCTCCAAATCTGATCTTTGGCCCCCTTGGCTGTAAAGGCCTTCTCCACTAACTATGCATAGGTGGTAGTACCCGAATCCAAAGTTATCTTGACATCGTGGGCAATCATAATGTTCAACCCCCGCACAAACTGATCCCTCTATGCCATATCAGCAGGCACCAATTCCGGCATGAACTTTGCTAACCGGTCAAATTTCAAGGCATATTCTATAACCTTTACCCGATTCTGAGTCAAATTAACGAACTCGTCCACTTTTGCAGCTCGCACCGCCACACTATAATACTTCTCATTGAATTTTTTTCTGAATTCTTCCCAAGTCATGACTGCCACATTCCTTCTCTAGGACACAACATCCCACCAGACGCGGACGTCCTCTCTCAACATGTAGCTGGCACAGGCTACTCTCTCATTCCCTTCCACCTTCACGAAGTCCACGATGGAAGAAATCATGTTCATCAACTGCTCTGCCCGCAGTGGGTCTGGGCCACCATCAAAAGTAGGAGGATGATGCTTCCTGAACCTCTCGTACAAGGTTTCCCACCTATTTTCCATAACAAGCTGGGCTGGCACTGGTGCCACAACATGTGGAACCTGTAACCCAATGCCTTGAGGAGGGGTCTGCTGCCTCATCTGTCGAAGCTCCTCTTCTGTTCTATGAATTCTAGCTTCCATCTCAGCAAATAATTGTTGCCAATTCGACGGGGTAGGTGGAGGGTCTTGACCCTCGTTGTCATCTTCGACCCTATTGCTGCAGAGTCTGATTGATCATCGAGGCATTACTGCAATATGCTTGCAATCAACGACGCCACACATCAGGCATGATAACAACACCCACTACCACCTCCCAATCTCATCAACAGCCACAATCAACAAATCCACATATCGCACATAGCATATAACAGTCAAGGGACCATGCCCTAGCATCATGCATATATATATATCAACACATTCATCATGCTCTATCCATACATTCAGGTAAACATGGAAACTTATACAAGAAGTTAAGCATTTAATTCATTAAATACCAACCACCCTTGAGTCGAGCTTGTCATTGGCAACGAGTGTACATCTTGAGTCGATCTCAATGAACCATAAAGCTTGGCATGCTCTGATACCATTTGTAACGCCCCCACGTCACTATGGCTGCTTCTTAAAATGACGACTGGCACTACAAAACAACTGGAGTCTTTCCAGCATGCTTTGTCCTCAGTTGCATGCTTCCTGGGAAAACTTACTAGGAGGACACCAATCATGAGAATACTCTAGGTCAAGCGCGATTAACTTTGGAACTCTCACGTGATTGGCTACCAAAAAGAAGATGCTTTTTGTTGGCATAGGAAGTACCCATCAATCCATTTAAGTCATCTACAATTGTGTACTTACACAGTCTTAAAATCATCACACTTGACCTTCCCCAGTCGATGTGGGATTGCACAACTTTTACCCGGTCTTTCCCCATGTGGATCATAGGATTCTGGCTGTCACAATCACCCCCTTAGGGGTTCGACGTCCTCGTCGACCATACTTCAAGCTGGGTTAAGGCTCTCATACCAAGTTATAACGCCCTACTACCTTAGAGCCATTACCATGTGAGTTATAAATGTGCCATTAGCTCGCTATTCGAGGTTTTAGGTTAAAAGTGTGACTAAATTGAAATAAAACTCGTTAAACGACATAAATTATAAAGATTTGGACATTCATTGAAATCATAAGAAGTTATACATTTGGGATCCCAAAAATACTATTTAGAAATTGTATAACAACTAAAAAAATATAAATACGGTCGACCTAGGCGACAAAGAAGTTCATTACAGTACATTTCCCAAAATAACCCTGGTTGTGGCAACCAATTTGGTCGAACATGTACCCTTAGCTCCACGCTCTCCGAACTCATTGTTGGTCAATCTTTCCTTTGCCCGTACCTACACCATAGAGCACCCGTGAGCCGAAGCCTAGCAAGAAAACTCAATGCATAATAAACTACACATATTAATCCATAATATGCAGCAAAATAGTCAACAGACTAAACACATAGCGGCCTACGCCGACCCATGTGCTTTACCAAGCCCTGGGTTTGCGGTCTTCACGGAGCAGGTGTATATAACACCCTTGGAGGGTCTTGCCTTAGCAGCTTGCACTCAACGTGCTTAATGCCGATCCCAACTTGTACCCGACTTCTTGCCATTTTTGGCCTTTGTCGTTCTCGGCCTTCGCCGTTCATTCATAAACATGCATCATAGCATTCATAGATATTCATACATAAGTTAAAAATAAACAATAGGGTCGCACCTTGTAGCACAAACAATAGGGCCATGCCCTGCTCTATGGGTACAATAATTTTCTTACTTATGTCCTGAGCTGAGTGACTAACGCGATCTTGAGCATAGTCCTCTAACCCGAGCCTCATTGAAAACCTAGTCACAACGGATTCATAATGACAATCCATCAAGCCATAAACCAATTAATAACTTTAAAATATTAATCTAGCCTCCGAGACCTTGGATTCTACTAATCCAGGTAGTATGATCGTTCCTGAGCCTTAACGTTTGGGTTTGCATGCTTAAAACCCTCAACTAGCCAATATTTTACATTCGAGTCACAGCCCAACCCTTAAGGGTCATAACCCGCTCAAGTCTGAGGGCAAATCCTTCTCTGCTGAAGGAAACGGGCCACGACGCCTGGGCAAATTTCTAAGGCCCCAAGCCTCTGCATTCAAATGGGCCGCAACGCCTGATGAACAGGGTCGCGGCTTGAGCCTTGAAACTATGAATTCTCACCACTTTTCTGTGTTTTTTCCCGAGCCTAACTCAATAATTTACAACCCAACTTAGAATTAAGCCTAGAATCCTTATTCACACAGCCTAAACATCTAGACAATTTAGAAACAACTAGATATCCTCACCAAACAGTCAAAATCAAACCAAAGTTCAGCTCACATGCAAACCTCCAACCCACAACACAATTAACCAGAAAAAATGATTGAAATCCTTAGCTTTGTGATATCCTCAATCCTTGATCTAATTCCCCAAGCACATCAAGCCTCTAGTCTCAAATTCCTTAGCTTAGATCCTAAAAAATTCTTCAACTTCTAAATGTCTAAGAGAGGGAACGAGAGACAAGTAAGAGAAATTGAGAGAATATCTCTTGTTTTTCTTTTTTCTTAATTCTAGAGTCTCACTGCCTATTTCCAAAGTTCAGACTTATACCCCAGCCTCCAAAGTGTCTAGAAACCTTTTGAATAGTGGGAGCAAGATTTCATCTTTGCAATAGTTTCCATTATAACAAATGAGATACCTTTAAATCTATCTTAATCCTATAGTGCCACCAAGGGCAATTTCATCAATTGCCACAACCCGCTAAATCTTCGAGTGTACCTATAAATCCTCATCTAATCGCCGACACACTTAAACAAACATCAAATCACTACCTGTTACCCGGTAATTCCTGAACACATACTATATTCCCAAAATACCCCTAGGCTCCTCCCCAGCCGGGTATTCAACCCCGTTGTGACTATTTAACTAATCACAATACGCACATACATCACATTTATGCCCCCAACAACCAAAATTACAAATATGCCCCTATTAATCAAATGGGCCCAACATGCATATTTAATTCATCTAAACATGCATTTCTTAACACATAATCATTCAATTCACATATTAGCATAATTAAATCAATTATTGCCCTCCCGGAACGCTAATCAAGGCCCTAAGACTTATTAGCAAATTTGGGACGCTATAATCTCCTTTTGCTTCTTTTTCCTCTTTTGTTTCTCCTCATTGGCTTGTAAAGAACCCATGAGTTGCTCAATGGTCATAGTTTCTAAATCTTTATTTTCTTCAATGCTTGTAGCAATGTATTCAAAGGTTCGAGTTACAGTGCGAATAATTTTCTCTATAACCTTCACCATTTCTTCTTAATTGATTGACAATTGCCAATACTCTAGCAAAATAATCAGAAATTAATTCAGATTCATCCATGAACAAAAGTTCAAACTCACCTCTACGAGTTTGAAGACTGATCTTTTTTACATGTGCCATTCCTTTGTTGTAAGTTTTAAGCTTCTCCCACGCTTCTTTAGCTGTAGTTGCATTTGAGATCTTCTCGAATGCATCTTCATCCACCACTTGATAGATGAGGTAGAGAGTTTTCTTGTCTCTCTTTCTTTAATCCCTTAAGACTTCCCGTTGAGCTTGAGAAAGGGAAACATCTTCTTGCTCCTTATGACCTTTCTCAACAATCTCCCAAACATCTTGAGCTCCTATTAGTGCCTTCATCTTGATACTCCAATTGACATAGTTGCTCTTGGTGAGCATTGGAACTTGGAAGGGGACCATTCCTCCACTTGCCATTTTTCTTCAAGAATCTTGCTCTGGTACCACTTTGTTGAAAATTAAGATGAATTTGGGAGAGAACTTGAAGACTTTGTTGGAAACTTAAGGTTAATATGGGAGAGAATATTATGATGGAAGAAGCTTTTTATTGTAGTACTCAACTTGTATTTTTTGCTTGATACAAAATGGTGGGACTACATCTCTATCTATAGGACTCTATTGACCTTTCTAGAAACACAATTAAATTATTAGCTAGTAGATTATTCTAGATAATTCTCATTTACTAACTAAGAAATGAGAGTTCTAGAATACTAAAGACTCAACAACCTCTAGTAAATACATGAACATTCTAGAAACTCTAGTAAATACACGCAAACTCTAGAAACTCTAAATTCATGAAAATTCTAGAAACTAAACATAAGAAATCAAGTTTAATATTTCAACAGGTTCTTCTTCTTCTTCTTCTTCTTCTTCTTCAACTGCTCCAAAATTATTAACAGTCATGGCTACCAGTTCCATGGATTGGCCTTTTTCACGTGCTCTCTAACTACTCAACTAGTTTTGGGTATTTATCTTTTTCAAGTCTCATTCTTCTTACTTTTATCAATATATCTTCTTGATTAATCTTAGAGAGACACTTCCATCAAAAAAGTAAAAATCTTACAAAGATACTGATTTATTCGTCGATTATAGGAGTTCTCAAGCAAAAGGAATTCTTCCATTAAGAATAAGAAAAAAAAAGACATAAATCATAATTGTATGCCGTAGGCCCACATGTACCAATGATATAAAAGTTAAATGGTACACCTTTATTTAACAAGGAAAAATCTAGTATAACTTAACTCACTTAAGCTTATCCAACAGACAAATTTATAACCAATTACAATACACTTCTTGTGTGTCTGTTTTAGGAGGCTGCACTCGAAAATTTGTTACATATATATACAATTACAAAATATCATAAATACAGATATATCATTCCCACAATTCTAGGAATATTCAAATAACGTTCTATAACACAAATACTAAATTAAGGGGATACAACCTTGATTGGTGGAAGACATTAATGGTCTTGATTCTTTCCTATTATGCCCCCTTAAGACGATGCTTCCATCAGAAACACCAATCTTTGATCTAAGATAGGAAAAGCCATACTTTACTAGTTGCTTTGTGAGAATGTCGGTGAGCTGATCAGTGGTGGAGACATGGAAGATGCCAATAAAAACTTTCTCATGCACAAAGTAAATCTCATGCAATGTATTAATGCATACATAATTCTTTGTGACAAAAGATGCATGAAGAAATATACAACCATAATCATGAACATAAACGAATGACCATAAAGTCCACAGTTTGTCACCATTGTCTCAGATAAACACACATTCCTCTGATGACTTAGTGTTCACACTCAATAACTTCTAAATAACATAATCCCTTGTTTATTTCCTTATCATAGCACCAAGTTCAGCATATCCCCTCAATTAGGGTTCAACTATATCCTTCCACTGAGGTGTGTTAGAAATTTTAGTAAGTACAGTAATATCTCACTATCAAGACCTCCACGGTCGAGACGTTAGTCTATGCAAACACTATGGTATGTGATAATTATAGGAACACCCATGTAGAGTCAAAGAACTTTACTTAGCTAGTTAGATAGTAGTATTATAGTAATTATAGTATTATCTTTATGACTGTGGATTTTTGGTTCAGACCAGGATTTATTTGGACACTCATAGTAGTACTTGTAGATTTTCTAAGTTTAATCTATAGTTTAAGAATATTAATTTTAACCTAAGGTTTGATTAGTATGGCTGATATTGAGGATAATATTTATTATACTATAAGGTTTAGATAAGAACCAATAGGATTTTAAGCACATGTTATGTATGGGTGATTAAGGATTAAGTATTTTGAGGATTAAATTTAATAAGGGTAAAATTTGAATACTCTAAGGTCAGTCAGCAGCTTTGAAAACGTTTAAGGGCTTAGTCAAGGTTGTTTACTCAATTGAAATTAAGCTAAAAATGTGTAAGTTCGTGTTTAAATAATCAGCGTATGCCGATATATCGCAGCTATAGGGGGCGATATATCGCAGCACGTAGATACGGAAAACACGAAACGATGCACGTTTGCCTCGGGCATAATGGTCCAGGCGATATATCGCCTATAGGGGGCGATATATCGCCTCCTTCAGCATATTTTGAATGTTTTCAAAATCGTTTCCCATTCAAACCTTCAACCTCTTGATAAGTCCAGCACCTTTCTGAACGAGTCTTCAGCCTCTGCTGAACGATAATTCAAATTATTTTCACTTAATAAGCCATTATTTTTATTCAAGTTAAATTAAGATCCTTTCATTCCTAAACTCAATAAATAGGACCTAGTACCCAGCCATTATTCATCTTTTGCTCTAAGTTCGGAGGCTGCAAGTTGCTAGGTGAGTGTGAGAGTGTAAACACTTGGGTTGGGAATCATAAGCTTGATCATCATAAGCTTATCAAACACTTGGGGAAGTAAGGTTTCATAGTATTTCGGTTCGAGGTTTAGATTGGTCTTACAAGTCTTCAAGGTATTTCCATACCTTAGTTCATTGGTATTATTTTCTTTAAGTTCTCATAATCTTCTACCAGCCTTCTAACCTTATTCTTATTTTGGTTAGGAAATCTAAGAACTTGCACTTAAGTTTTTGGTAAGTATTTTCTCAATGGTTTAGTCCTTCCATTCCTTTCATTTCTCTTCTTCACTATACTCACTCTTTTTCAAATGGTTCTTAGGAGTGTTCCAAAGTCCCAACTCTGTCCTCTTATCCCGGTAATTTTGGTAAGGAAAATAGGATAGAATTTATATGTTATATGTTTTATATGTTATCTTATGTTTTTATGTTATGAAATGTGTTATGTTATGTATGTATGTAAGCTTGGGCATATGACCCATATGACTAACAAGCCCCAAACGGATTATGGGCATATGACCTATTTAGCTAGTAGGACCCCACTAATCTAATGGGCATATGACTTGCTTAGTCTATGGGACCCCAAGTAATAATGGCCATTAGAGTATGTGTATGATATAAGTGTTATGTTATGTTTTTATGTTTCTTATGAAATTTATGTATATGAACTATGTGTTAGATTTTCCTTGCTGGGCATTAGGCTCATTCCTTTTTGTTTATATGTGCAGGAAAATAGTCTTAGTGGCGGGAAAGGTTCTCGGAAGCTTGGAGAATGTGTATTGAGGTCGAATGGATTCAAGAGCCGAGCGTTACGATTCGAGGATGTAGTCTTGTTTTTATGGTTTTACATGTATTTTTCCGCACTTGTTATGTAATCTCTTTTCATTTCAATTAAGATATGTTTTGTTTTTAAAACAATGGGATCTCATATCCTAACCTAAATCTTATGTAAGTTTAACTCTTATTTTTACAAGTTTCTTAATAAAGTTATGGTATTTTCACTTGTAAGTTTTATTAAGGATTAGTATGTATAGTTTTCGTTAATGGTCCAAAAGTCTAGAGTAGTTGGGTCATTACAACCCATTTATATAAACCCTCAACAGAAAATATTTACCTTCTTTGCCCACTATAAAATCCATGGCTATCGAATAATTATAATCTCCCTTAATATGCCTTGCTAATTATGCTTTTCAATGCACTGATCATCACATCTATTCCTAAAAAACTCACAATTAGGAGTTGGCCTTGTACAGTAACAATTTCTGTTTTTCACGTGACACCAAGCTTGATCACTCTCTTAGACCTACCCAGGATTTAGTATGTTCTAAAAAATATCCACCAAAATCATAAACTCATTTTTGGTCCCTTGATACCCTTAGTAAATTTTTACTTTACACTTGGGTTCACTCAGACCACCCACATGTCAACTGGTTTTTTAAAATTATCTTTTTCTCCCTCGGGTTTTTCCTTATTCCTTAATGGAGATAACAGACTACTCATAACTTTATTTACTCTTTAGTAAGACACGGTTATTATGAAATTATGCTAAGGTGGTCGTTTAATATATCCCGACCTTAGACTCGCAATTAAGTTTCTAGTATAACTTATAACAACTAGCTCGAAACCATTAACTATTCTATATAACGTACTTCATATGAAGACTCGGGAATCGATATTCAAACCAAACATACATAATATTAGCCTTGTATGATAACCCTGAGGTCGAGGAAAAGAACACTTAATTAGGCCACAAGGCTAACTAAACAATAATAACCTATGTGTACTCTCTAGAATGTTATGACTGGTCACAAACGACAATTAAACCCTTACAAGTCATACTCGACACAACTTCCTAAATCGAGTTTACATACCCACAGTTTTTTACTAATTACCTTTTTAAGTCACAGTTCGAGCAAAACTCGAATTTATCCTTGACTTGTACCAAAACCTAATAATTGATCAAAGATTCGGCTCACGGAGATCCTAGCCAAAATTAATATTAACCTTTAAGGTAACTGACCTATTGTACCCTAAAACACAAGCTTAACTATCTAGCTCGGGGTACATCTGTCGCGAAATAAATAAGGGAGGCAAGACTTTGGAGATGTTTCGTTAACTTTGAACTAAATAGCTCTGAGGTCATGTCGTGTGCTCGGAACAGCTCACGATCTTCCA
The DNA here is from genome assembly GCF_963169125.1 of Humulus lupulus. NCBI lineage: Eukaryota > Viridiplantae > Streptophyta > Magnoliopsida > Rosales > Cannabaceae > Humulus > Humulus lupulus. Next base: position 277,520,866 of record NC_084793.1, read on the forward strand.
GACCATTAGAGATGCAAATGACATAGATCAAGGTACCCAGCGCCAGATCGCCTGCATCAAGCCCAAGCATTATCTAAGTCAAGCCATCCTGTTTCCAATTATGTCCAGCTCGAGAATGGCATCTAGCTCAGGGTGGTTCAATGACGCACATGGAACGATCGCTTCTAACTCGGATGCCTGATATGCACAATAAATGCACACAATTGTTATATACATTTATTGATTGATGTAAATGGAAATAGGCTTAATTAGGATATTTAAATGTCCATTAACTTGGGAAGTTACCCAATATTGTACATTACCATTTATAGTACGGTTACCCAATATTCTCCATCATAATTCCCTATAAATATAAGGGGAATTGATAGTAAAATGGATCGACATTGTGTATGCCAAAACTATTCTAAAATTGATATAAACAATTTCGTCTAGGGCTCCTAAACATATCTATAATAGTGACTCATGGACTAGGTGGATTTTAACCATTGAACCACGTAAATTGTGTGTGTGTTTATATTTCTTTACATTCGATTTAATGTAAGATTAATCTCTCTATTTTTTATTTCTAAAACCCTTGTTGACAAAATACCGCGACAACAAATTGGTGCTTTCATTGAGAGCATATTAAGCTTAAAATCTTGCACGATATTCAACACAGCAATCATCATGGTGGTTACTCATTCCATGCGCAACAATGAAAAAGCGTAGCCTGGTGATCATGGAGGTTACCGTATGGCCATTTGCATTGGGCAAGGTACATGTGCATAGTGCCATCTTGGAAAACAACATGTGGACCAGGACGATACTGGAAGTTCAACCTCACGCCCACCGAACCCTAATCCTGGGTATTTGACTGCCATTGAAATGGAAAATTCCCAACTAAGGAGCCACCTTTCCCAACCTAACAGTCGTATAGACGAAATCATGGCTCAATTACCTCCTCCCACAATCAATGAGAATGTCAGAAGGAGCCAAAGTGCGTCCCACAGATCTCGGTCCCACTGAAATAAACACCCTAATGTAAGTTGTTCCATCAAATATCAACACCGAGCTCTATGCCTTCTCGACGGACTCCTAAGAACAACCCTTGTGCTAATAATCGCATGAATGGACAATGAAACACCTTCCTAATCAAGGACAATTAAACCATGTATTTTAAATAGTGCTAGACTCGCTAAATGAGTCATTTCACAATAATCGTGTAACTAAATGTGATTAATGGTTTAGGGTTAAAAAATTCAGTAAAAAGGTATAACTGTTTCACTAAAATTTTTACTACCACAAATGGGATCCCAAACTAACATTTAAAAAGTTTAATTATAAATGAATAGTTACAACCAGTCGACCTAAGCGGAAAAATAGGGTTTTACCCTGGTTCCTCTGAGCAACCGTGGTCGTGGTGGTCGAGCAGCCGTATATGTACACATCGTCAATGAAGCTCTCCAACTCATGGATGATTCAGCTTCCTTTTCCCCTTATCTGCACCACAAAGCATCCATAAGCCAAGGCTCAACAAGAAAACTTAAACATGTTAATAAGCAGTTAATAACACGTTACCAAATTATAATAAGCATACTTATCAGTAATAACCCTACTCATCCATATAAATGACTACAACGTCAAATGAGGCCAGTTGCCCTAATTAAAATATTAATGAATCATACTGGGGCTCGTTGCCTAAAATACATGATTAATGAATCATATTGGGTTCGTTGCCCAAAATACATGAATAACGAATCATACTAGGGCCCGTTGCCCAAAATATATGATTAATGAATCATAACGGGGCCCGTTCCTCAAAATACATGATTAATGAATCATATTGGGGCTCAGCGCTCTAGGATATGGGACTAATGAGTCTACCCTGGGCATTTTGCCCTATCCTCTGTATAACCAGCCTTGGAGTTGGCTCAGTGTACCAGGCGCTGAGTTTTCCACGACCATTAGGTCTGACAAGCGTATGATGCACTCCTGATTAGGTGTAACCATTTCGATCAGCCCTCAGCGCGCTAATGTCATTCTTCACATATAAGTCAAGTCCGGGGCCCAACCCTAGGATATGGGAGTAATAAGTCACCCAGGGGCCCATTGCCCTATCATTTGTATACACAGCCTTGGAGCTGGCCCAATGTACCTGGCGCTGAGTTTTCCATGACCTTTAGGTCGGACGAGCATATGATGCGCTCCTGATTAGTTCTAACCATATCGACCCATGCTCAGCACACTATTTCCGCCCTTGACTTAAAAGTCAATGCTTTTCGACCAGTGCTCAATGCTATTACTGTCCTTGACTCATAAGTTAGTGCTTTTCGACAAGATAATGCAGACAGGCATTCATTTTATAACAAATATCCAGATACAGAGCATTCAACATGCTTAATCAATCAATCACAGTCATAGTCACTATCATGCAAATTCACAAGAGCCCGAACCGTATTCATATCCCTGTTTAATAATCCAGGCCAAACCATAATCACATGTGTCACATACTGGGTACAGTTTTCTTACCTTTGGTTCCTGCACGAGTTAAGAATGAATGACCCTCAAGCACGATCCTGATTCTAAGGCCCTAGCTATAACCTAGTCACAACCAAGTACAGATTCCCGTCAATAACGAGTAAATGAAGGCTTCGGGACCAAGTCCTAGCCTTCGAGACGTCGAATTCTACTAAACTGGGTAGTAAAATCGATCCCAAGCTCTTAGGTTTGAGTTCCCGCACTAAAAACCTCCTTGGGGACAAAAAACCCCTTAAGCGTCGCAGCCCAAACATTTGAGTCGCGACCCGCCCCAAGTCAGAGAGCCCAACCTCTCCTTTCACTGAACACGGGCCGCGGCATAGCCTGGAAAGCACTGCAGCACGACCCCGCAACAGGAAACTACCCAGGCTCCTGAGTTCATGAGGGCTGCAGTGTGACCCCACAAACCCAGACAAAACATACCAAAATCATCCCAAATAAATCTCAAAACCATAATTCAAGCCCCCAAATATTATCAGCACATTAACAACATCAAAACCCAATCTTAACTCACTTAAATCCTCCACCAAATCTCTAACTTAACACCTTCAACCACAAGCTCAAGAACACTATTAAACATGAAGAATTACAGGGGAACACAAAGAATTCTTACCTCAAACTATTGGTCCGCAAGCCTAAGTTATCCCTTAGCCAAACTCTTTCTTATCCAAAAATCCCCCAAGGTATAAAAGAGAGAGAGGAACCGAGTGAGAGAGAGAGAAAGAGCTGCTTAAGAGTTAAGTGGATACTCTGTTTTTTTTCCTAATGTTGAGGGTAAGGCTGGCTATATCTCTCTTTAGGCTGGAATTGACTAAAATGCCCATTTCCCTTTGCTTGTTTCCCTGTGCCCCCAAGTTCAAATTGGTCATTTGCCACACATCGTTAATCATAATTAACGCCTTATGATTCCCGTTACTTCCAATATCCTCAAATAATTATCAAATCATTCCCCATTACCTGATCAATCTCGGTAATTTACTAAATTACCAAATTACCCCTAGGCTCACCACGAGCTCAGTATTTGACCTCGTTATGACTTTCCTGTTAGCTTGCTCCCAAAGATCGCCTCATGCCGAGTAACCCAAATATATCCACATAATGATGTGGTCTCACACATATATGCACATATACACCAATATACCCGTAATGAGCCAAATTATGAAAATTGCCCTTCTGATGAGAAACAGGCCAACATGCACATTTAACACACCTAAACATGCATATCAAATCATATTATAATATAGCTTACATAATCATATAATGATACACATATATATCACATAAACACATAATTTTCCATCATAACCCCTAATCAAGGCCCTAAGCCTTATTAGGTAATTTGGGATGTTACAACTATCCCCCTCTTACAGGAATTTCGTCCTCACAATTTTACTTGAACAGCTCGGGATACTGATCCCGCATATGTAGCTCTAGCTCTTAGGTCGCTTCCTCGACCTTTCTGTTCCTCCGTAATACCTTAACCAAGGTATAGTCTTATTCCTTAAGACCTTGTCCTTCCTGTCTAGTATCTGGAATGGTTGTTCCTCATAGGAGAGATATGCATGAAGCTCTAGATCCTCGTAAATCAATACATGAGTCACGTCTGATACATATTTCCAAAGTGCTGAAATATGAAATACATTATGTACGACCAACAATGTTGGAGGTAGGGCCAATCTATAGGCCACCTGACCGATCCTCTCCAAGATCTCAAACGGCCCTACAAATCTAGGGCTTAAATTGCCCTTTTTCCCAAATTTCTTCACCCATTTCCATGGTGAAACTCTAAGGAAGACATAGTCTCCCACTTGTAACTCCACGTTCCTGCGTTTCAAATTTGCATAACTTTTCTGTCTACTCTGAGAAGCGAGCATCCGAGCTCTAATCTTTTCAATGGCCTCATTGGTCCTCTGAACTACCTCAGGACCCAAATATTTCCTCTTACCCATCTCATCCCAATGAATGGGTGATCTACACTTCCTACCATACAGTATCTCATAAGTTGCAACTCCAATAGTCAACTGGTAGCTATCATTATAGAAAAACTTTATTAGAGGCAAATATTCATTCCACGATCTTTCGAAGTCCAATATACATGCTCTCAACATGTCCTCCAATATTTAGATAATCCTCTCTGATTTACCATCAGTATGAGGATAATAAGCTGTAATGAACTTCAGTTATGTACTCATCACCTTCTATGAAATTCCCCAAAACTTGGAAGTAAAGATAGGGTCCCTGATTTTGAAAGTCCCATGAAGGGGTACTATCTCTCTCACATTGAGATCTGTATCCTGATCAACTGTAGTGTTCGTCCTCACTGGTAAAAAGTGAGCTGACTTTGTATACTGGTCCATAGTGACCAGACTGAATCATGTTGGCCCAATATCCTTGGCAACCCCACCATGAAATCTATAGTGATGTCTTCCCACTTCTACTCTGGGTTACCCAAAGGTTGTAATAGCCCTAAGTGTTTTTGATACTCTGCCTTGACCTACTGATAGGCCAGGCACTTTGTTACGTACTCAGTCACGTCCCTCTTCATCCCACCCTACCAATAATAATCTTTCAGATCCTGGTACATCTTCATGATGCCTGGATGTAGAGAATAAGGGTTCGTATGAGATTCATCCAAAATCTCTCCCGTCTAATCCCAGCATCCATTGGAACACAAATTCGATTCTTATAACTCAATAAACTCATGCATGACACTGTATAGTTCTTAGCTAGTCCTCCTAGGACATACCCTCTAATCTTTCCCAGCTGTGGGTCACTCAACTGTTTCTCTTTTATCCTCTCTAAATGAATAGACTGAAGTGTAATGTTGGCCAACTGTCCCACCAGTAACTCTATTCCAGCTCTAGTCATATCATCTGCTAACTCTCTGAATATCTGTCTTGCATTGTACAGCTGCCCCGGACCTTTCCGGTTTAAGGTATCTGCCACCACATTGGCTTTCCCCGTGTGATAAAGGATCTCACAGTCATAATCCTTCACCATCTCCAACCAACGCCTCAATCTTAGCTTGATCCACCTTGATCCAACCCCTACTAACAATGTGACCAAGAGAAGTCACATGCGGTAACCAGAACTCACATTTCTTGAACTTTACAAACAATCAGTGCTCCCTCAGTCTCTTTAGAACCAACCTGAGTTACTGCTCATGTTCTACCTCTGATTGAGAATAAACCATAATATCGTCAATGAAGACATTCACAAACCGATCTAGATATTATTTGAATACCCTGTTCATTTGATCCATAAAATAGCTAGGGCATTAGTCAAACCAAAATACATGACTAAGAACTCATGATGCCCATATTTGATACAAAAAGCAGTTTTTGGAATATCCTCCTCCCTGATACTCAGCTGGTGATACCCAGTTCGAAGATCTATCTTGGAGAATATCGTCTTGCCTTGTAACTTAACCTGTAGTTCCTTAAGCTTTACTGGATCCATTCAATACGGTGTCGTAGACCCTGGTTTCATCCCTGGCACCAACTTAATCGCAACTCTATCTCCATGTGTAGAGGTAACCCTGACACATCCTCTGGATACACATCCAAAAACGCACAGACTAATATAGTTTGACTTGTTCCCACTGACACGACCTGGGTGGTATTCACCACACTAGCTAAGAATCCTATGCATCCACCATGCAACAGGTCTCTAGCTCTAAGTACAGATATCATAGGTATACGGGGTTCATGCACAGCGCCAATAGATACAAAGGGTTTCTCACCCTCAAGCTCAAGAGTTACCATCTTTTTTTCTAGCAATCTATCATTGCCCCATACTTGGCTAGCCCATCCATATCGAAGATCATATCAAAGTCAGTCATAACAAACTTTATCAAGTCAACTGATGAATCTTTTCCCAAAATAATCTAACCCATCTCTTAAGAAGTTACCAGTAGGTTTCCAATTCTCATCAAAGCATAACCACTAATCCAGATACTAATTCGGTGCTTCTACTAGATGGAACATGTTGACGGTAAGAACTCATCAAATAAGTTAGATCAAGAACTTCATGAGTTGTAAAAAAAAGTAGATTTGAATCGAATGAACTTCAAGCCAACTCCCTTATGATTTCAAGAACACAAAATATAAGTGCTAAAATTTTAGAATGACGAATAGAGAGAATGTAGATGTCTATTCCCATTAACAATGTGTGGTTACAAATTTCTCTCCCCCCTTCTCAGGTTAAGAGAGGTCATATTTATAGTAGAGCACTATTGGCTCATTGTACGTGGTGTTCCCTGGGGACAGGACTCTACATATGCAGTCTACAGATAGTTGTGGTGCTAGGAGTGTGGTGGTCGGCTCCAGTACTTGCTCAAGGTCTACGGGAGCACCTCCACTTTAGTACCTAGTTATACCTCCACCATCTGTTTAGTACGAACGTCAGAAGTTGGCTGGGAAGGACCACATCAGATATCCTATTCGTACGACCACTACTTGTCTGGCGTGGTGTTTAGGGTCAAACACCTGGGGCATTCAAGGATGTACCTCCGTACATACTTCGCCTCCTCTTGGTTTGTAGGTACATTCCGTATTTGTACAAGCTCCTCAAACCACAAGTTTTCAACCTCGCAAGGTACCTTATTCCTAAGGGATTCAAGTGTTGCAATCCTTATATGTTATTCCTAGATGTCTGGCAATCAAGGATCTCGCGAGATGGACCTATGAAAAATATGAGAAGGACCTCTCAACCCCAAGAGCATAATCTAGGCACAAAGTGTGGCTTCGTAGGCGTGTGAGGCGAGGCTGTGGTGAGACCATGGCGCGAGACGTGGGCTCGGTGCGCGGGTGTGCAAGGCGCCTGGTGTGCGGGTGTGCGAGGTGCCTAGTGCGTGGGTGCGCGAGGTGTGGGCTAGGGGCGCGAGGCGCTTGGTGCGTCTGGTGGTGTGAGGCACCTGGTGAGTGGGTGTGCAAGGTGCCTGGTGCGCGGGTGCACGAGGTGTTGGCCAAGGGCATGAAGCGCCTGGTGCGGCTGGTGGCGCAAGGCTCTTGGTGTGGCTGGTGGCGCATGGGGCTTGGTGCATCTGGTGGCGCGAGGTGCTGGTGCACAGTTGCACGAGGCGTGAGGCACTGGTGCGCGAAGTGCTTGGTGCGTCTGGTGGCGTGAGTCGCTTGGTACGTCTGGTGGCGCGAGTCGCTGCGCAGTTGCGCGAGGCGCAAGGCATTGGTGCGCGGTGGTGTGAGGTGCGAGACCGTTGGTGGGCTTGCGAGGTGAGATGCACCAGGGGTCACGGCCTCGCAAGGGCCTCATGTGGGGCAAGACATGCAGTTTTGCGAAGGCCTCTCACGAGGCATGGGTCTCACGTGGGGTGAGACACGAGGTTGTTTGGTGTGCTCGATGTTACTAGGGGGAAGCCTCAACTTTTCTCTCAAGTGTTGATTGTGGCCCTCTTAGGATAATGTCCAATTTTTGGCATTCACAAAACAAAACAAAGAAAACATGGCACCAGAACCAATTAGAGCAATAAAAGAATTAGAATTAGGAAGCTGACATGTCACTACTGAGGGACCAGCCTCAGCATCTGACTGCGTCAAAGCAAACTCTCAAGCTGGAGTCAAGCTATCCTCCCCCTTTGGTTCTTTCTTCCTCAGCCCTTGGCAATCTCTCCTAAGGTGCCCAACCATCCCACATAAGAAACATGCATTTGCTTGGCATTCTCTCAAATGGAACCTCCTGCACCGAGCGCATTTCGGATAGAGTTTCCAATCTTCATCCTCACCTTGATGGCTTATCTAAGCCATTCGAAACCCCTTTTCTAGTCTTGGGGTACTGAATATGTTGATAACTTTTTTGTTCTGATCACTGGGGCTTTCGCCCTTGCCTTATCCAATAAACGGAGGTATCACTACCTGAGCTTCACCCTCTCTAGCATTCTCCCTCCATATCTCATTTCTTGTGCCCTCAACAACAAGAGCCTTCCCTACCACCTGAGCATCGGTAGAGATCTCATGTACTTGGGCATTTCTAACGCCTTGAGCTTTCCTGGAATTCAATCCATGGATAAATCTCTCCTTCCGAGCCACATCCGTGGGTACCATATCAAAAGCAAACTTGGCCAACCCATCGACTTTGTTAACATACTCTCTTACTGTCATGTTTCCCTGAACCAGGTTCAAAAATCCATTTGTCTTTGTAATCCTAACTGTATCACAATAATATATTTCATCAACCAACTCCCTAAATTCCTCCCAACTCATCGTAGCTATATCTCGATTCTGGGATACCACTTCCCACCAAGTCCAGGCATCTTCCTGTGACACATATGTAGCACAGATCACCCTATCGTGACCTACCACCCCAATACAGTCAAGGATGGAACTGATGATGCCCATCCATTATTCAGCTTTGATTGGATCTAGGCCTCCCTAGAAAACTAGAGAGTAATATTTATGAAGTCTCTCATATAGTAATTCCCACCTGTTCTCAACCCTAGGCTGAGCCAAAACTGGTGCCACTACTGGCATAACAAAGGAAGAGGTGTTCTCTGACAAAAACTGTTGTTTTAAACAACATATCTCTTCTTCTTGCCTCTGTAATCTTGCTTGCATATCTATAAACACCGACTCTCAATTCTAAGGGGCAGGTGAAGGGCTCAGGCCCTAGCTATAATTTCCAGCCTTAACATAAACACCATCGGGTCCCATTAACTGCCTTAATTACATAGCCTCCGAGTTCGTCTGTAGTCAATGACTTGACCCATTAGGCATGATGAGCACATCCAAAAGCCTTCCCACGGGAAAACCAAACAAGACCGCATTCACATACCACTGTAGTGCTAAAACACATGCCCATAAAATTCATGAATCAAGAAATAAGCCTTACTCTTCCCAACATAAATACCATGCTCTCTACTCTAGCATGCAGATAAAGCATTCATAAATCAACTGAGCAGGCAAGCACATTATCATATCAACAGTCAAGGGTCAAGCCATATCAGAATATCTCATGCTTCCTAATAAGGAATTTATATCCTATTTAAGCAGTTAAACACATAACCACATAAATAATTACCAAACCCTGAGTGGAGCTTGTCATTAGTGACGAGTGTACATGCCCAGCTTGTCTTTAGGAACCCTTAACCTTGGCACACTCTGATACAAAGTTGTAACGCCGTCCTAATCAAGGATCATTACACTGTGTATTTTAAATAGTGGTAGACTCGCTAAACGAGTCAGTTAGCCATAACCGTGTAACTAAACGTGATTAATGGTCTAGGGTTAAATTTTTTTGTAAAAAGGTATAACCGTTTCACTAAAACGTTTACTTCCATACATGGGATCCAAAACTAACATTTAAAAAGGTTAATTACAATTGAAAAGTTACAACCAGCCGACCTAAGCGGCAAAATTGGGTTTGTGGCTGCTCAATATTCCGCGCCCGTAGAAGATCTCAGACGCGTGCTAAAGTTCCATGAAGGCCTAAATGCATGTCTGAGCCACGGGACGCTCTGGCCATCGTCCTTTTGTAGCAGCCTCGCATCAACTCGTGATGATGAGGTCTCAGCCGCATCACCACGGCCTCGCTTAGAAGCGCCTAGGCGCGAGGCCCGGCCTCGCTCAGCCATGCCCCAAGTGTGCAGCCCGCCTCGCGTGCGCGCATCACCATGGCCTGCTCGGCCATACCCCAGACACGCGACCCTCCTCGCGCGCGCATCACCACGGCCTCGCTCGGCCTTGCCCCAGGCGCGCGGCCCGCCTCGCGCGCGCATCACCACGGCCTCACTCGACCATGCTTCAGGCGCGCGGCCCGCCTCGCGTACGCGCATCCACGGCCTCGCTCGGCCACGCCCCAGGCGCGCGGCCCGCCTCGCGCGCGCATCCACGACCACACCCCAGGCGCCCAGCCTGCCTCGCGTGCGCATCCACGGCCACATCCCAGGCGCGCGGCCCACCTCGCGTGCGCACCTCCACGGCCTCGCTCGGCCACGCCTAGGGTGCGCGGCCCGCCTCGTGCGCGCACCACCACGGCCTCGTTCGGCCATGCCCCGGGCGCGTGGCTCGCCTCGCGTGTGCGCATCACCATGGCCTGGCTCGGCCATGCCCCAGGCCCGCGGCCCGCCTCGCGTGCACGCATCACCACGACCTCGCTTGGCCATGCCCCAGGCGCGCGGCCCGCCTCGCGTGCGCGCATCATCATGGTCTCGCTCGGACGCTCCCGAGGCCCCTACCTCCATCTCGGCATCTTGGGGGGAGCCCGTATAAACCGCGAGGCCATGGCTCGGCCATGCCTAGGCCAAGCGCACCATCTCATGTGCAGCGTCTTGGAGCACCCCGCAGCCTCGCGGAGGGCGTCTCGTGGGAGCCTCTCCCACGATCTATGCCTATATGGCGACTTCGCTCCAATGGGTCTCGTCCCGAGGCCCCGCTTGCATGATGCTAGTTTTCAAGGTGACTCACAAGAGACAAAAAGAGTACGAACAAGGTACCTCTAAAGGGGTACGGACATGCCTGCTAGGATCAGGGGACAAGTCTGACACCTGTGCCCGACAAGTAGTGGCGGTTGGGAATAGTACGAGGAATGGAAATGCCACCACCACATCTCTGACACCTGTACAAGGCAAGTAGTGGAGCCTTGACCGGGTACAAGAGCTGAGGTGCTCCCACGAACTCTGACCATGTATCAGAGCCAACACCACTACCCCTGGAACCACTCTCCTGTTAGTGTACTCGTGTACCATCTGGTCCCCTGGACCACCATGTACCCAGGGCCATTAGAGCCTACTATAAAATGAACTCTAGCTCCACCTGAAAGGGTGTTGGAAAATTTACTGTAGCAAGTGCTTGAGAGTGAATGAAAAATTGATTTCTCCATTATTGTTCTGCCATTGTTCTTGAGATATTACTTAAATTTCTAAGGCTATTCTATTGACAATCTTTACTTTGCAATTTTTTCCAATTTAACTTAGTTGACGAGTTCTCACCGTCAACAGGGTTTGACCCTAGTTCCTCTGAGAAACCCCTATCATGGTTGTTGAGCTGCCACATATGTATACATCGTCACCGAAGCTCTCCAACTCATGGATGGTCCAGCTTCCTTTTCTCCGTACCTGCACCATGAAGCACCCGTGAGCCAAGGCTCAACCAGAAAACTTAAACATTCTCATAAGCAGTTAATAACACGTTACCAAATCATAATTGATACGCCCTGGATAGCCAAGACCGTTACACTGTGTGTTTATAAAGTGTCAGACTTGCTAATCAAGTCATTTAATCAAAATTGTGTTACTAAAACTATAAAGCAACTAGGGTTAAAAGTGGTTTGGTCTCAAAAGCCACATTTTTATTAAGAAGCATCATCTGTTTATACGGGATCCCAAAAATATTAAGTTTAAAGACCGTGTGGGTGTCGAACCCAGTACTAGTACCAAAGCCAAATGGGAAATGGAGGACCTGCGTCGATTTCTCAAACCTGAATAAAGCTTGTCCTAAGGACAGCTTCCCACTCCCAAGGATAGATTAGCTAGTAGATGCAACGGCAGGACATGAATTAATGAGTTTCATGGACGCCTACTCGGGGTACAACCAGATTCCAATGAACCCAGCAGATGAAGAGCATACGTCATTCATTACAGATAAAGTGCTTTACTGTTACAAGGTGATGCCCTTCGGGTGGAAGAACGCGGGTGCCACTTATCAGAGGTTGGTCAATAAGATGTTCGCTAACCAGATAGGGAGGAACATGGAGGTGTATGTTGATGATATGTTAGTAAAGACCAAGAATGCCACAGAGCTCAACAAGGACCTTGGTGAGATGTTCGACACACTTAGGAAATACCGAATGAAGTTGAATCCCGTCAAGTGCACCTTCGGTGTATCCTCAGGAAAATTCTTAGGCTTCATGGTCAATTACAGAGGCATCGAGGCCAATCCTGAAAAGATAAAGGCCCTGATAGAGATGAGCCCGCCAAAGAACAAGAAGGAAGTGCAATGCTTAACGGGAAGGGTGGCAGCCCTTAATAGATTTATTTCAAGGTCCACCGATAAGTGCCTCCCCTTCTTTAACATCCTCAAAGGGAGCAAAAAGTTCGCTTGGGATAAAAAATGCGAAGAGGCATTTGTCAAGCTGAAGGAGCACTTGGGGAAGCCACTCCTGTTGGCGACACCTGAGAAAGGCGAGAAGCTATACCTGTACTTGGCAGTGTCTGAGCATGCCATAAGCGCAGCCTTGGTTAAAAGGGAGAAGAAGCAGCAACAACCCGTGTACTATATCAGCAAGCATTTGGTGGACGCGGAGAACCGGTACCCAGAGATTGAAAACCTGACGGATAGTCCTTTGAGGCAGGTCTTGCATAAACCTGAGACCTCAGGGAGGCTGATGAAATGGTCGATCGAGTTGAGTCAATTTGATATTGTGTATAGCCCAATAGCTTCCATCAATGGACAGGTGCTGGCAAACTTTATAGTAGAGTTCCCCATCAGCCGAACGGAGGAAGAAGTGAAGAAGGGGAGCAACCTGTCATAGAGGAAGAGCGAGGGGGTCTTGAGGAATGGAGTCTGCATGTTGACGCAGCGTCTAATGAGGGAGGATCCGGAGCAGGTATCATGATGACAGGACCCGAGGGACACAAAATGTATTGTGAGATCCGGTTCGGGTTTGAGGCCTCCAATAACGAGGCGGAGTACGAGGCGCTCCTGGCTGGCTTGCGTTTGGCCCAGGAGCTGAAAGTGACGCGCCTTCATATTTTTAGCGACTCTCAGTTGGTGGTATACCAAGTAAAGGGGGAATACCAGGCGAGGGGACCCAAGATGGCAGCCTATATGGAGAGGGTGAAAGGCTATCTGGGACAGTTAGCAGCTTATAGCATAGAGTAGATCCCCAGAGAAAGGAATTCCCATGCTGATGCACTCGCGAAGCTGGCTTCCACCAAGGATGGGGATATCCTGGAGTCGATACCCGTGGAGTACTTACCCAAACCCAGCATCGTAAGCGCAGACGTACATATGATTAGTATCCCAAAGGAGTCGTGGGCGGAGCCAATTAAAAGATACTTGGAGGAAGGAACCTTGCCTGTGGACAAGAAAGAGGCCTGGAGGTTGGTGTATAAGGCAGCTAGATACACCTTGATAGATGGGGTTCTATACAAGAGAGGGTTCTCAATGCCACTTCTGCGATGTGTAGAGAAGGAGGAGGCGTTAAAGGTACTACATGAGATACATGAAGGAGAGTGTGGTAACCATGAGAGCGGACCGTCAATGGCTAGGAAGGCCATAAGACAATGGTACTACTGGCCTTCAATGGAAAAAGATGCAAGCGACTTTGCTAAGAAATGCGACAAATGCTAGAAACATGCTAACTACACTCGGAGGCCCCCAAATGAGTTAATTAGCCTGACCAGCCCCTGGCCCATCGCTATCTGGGGGATAGACTTGATTGGCGCCCTTCCTGCGGGTAGGGGAGGGGCGAAGTACGCAGTGGTAGCTGTGGACTATTTCACCAAGTGGGTTGAAGCGGAGCCACTCGTGAAGATAACTGCCAAGCACATAACCTCATTCGTCAACAAATTCATTGTCTGCAGATACCGAGTGCCCTACAAAATCATTTCTGACAACGGTACCCAGTTTGAGGGGGGGGGGGGCTTTGAGGAATATTGTAGGGAAAGGGGGATAAAGAGAAGTTTTTCAGCAGTAGTACACCCACCCACAGGCCAATGGGCAAGTGGAGGCCATTAACAGGGTTCTTAAAAAGAACCTGAAAACCAAGTTAGAAAAGATGAAAGGAGCTTGGGTGGAAGAGCTGCCGAATGTGCTATGGGCATACAGAACCACCCCTCGAACGACCACTGGAGAGTCCTCATTCTCCTTAGCGTATGGGTGCGAGGCTATCCTCCCAGTGGAGATGCAGGTGAGTTCCTTCAGGGTACAGGCGTATGGAGACGAGGCCAACCGCATAGCTCTGGCTGAGAGCTTGGACATGCTAGAAGAGAGAAGGGAAAAAGCACAAATGAGGGTGGCGGTATACCAACAGTGCGCAGCAAGGTACTACAACTCGACAGTGCAAGAGAGAACTTTCAGAGTTGGTGACCTGCTGCTAAGGAAGGTACTCCCCAACACGCGAGACCCAGGGGCAGGAATGCTTGGGGCGAACTGGGAGGGGCCCTACCAGGTTGCTCAGTGCATACCTCCAAACAATTATAAGGTGGCGCACATGGAAGACACCATCATACCTCGAGCATGGAACGCGGAGCACCTTAGGAAGTACTACCAGTAAGGCGCCCACGCCCAGTGCTAAAAGGATAGGTTCTCAGAAGTGCTGCATGTTATCTTAGTATGGTAGAGAAGAATCAAAGAGGTTACTTAGATAACCTCCTGAGTAGGTGTGAGTTTTTTTTTCCTATGAGAATCTTATATGTATCGATATAGCTAGAATTCTATGAATGAAACTATTTGCAACTTCATGTGTTACTTTTCTTCGCTACGCGGGCATCAGCCAAAGTGCCTGCCGAAATAAATTTCATCAAACACTTGGGGGGCAGGACAGGAGGCAAAAACATGCAGCTAGCAAGGGGAACCTAAAAAGGGCTCTTAAAAAAGGACCCTCTAACGGAGGATCCTAAAAAGGACCCCTTGCCCTCCTAAAAAGGAGGCTCCTAAAAAGGACCCTCTACCAAGAGGATCCTAAAAGCGACCCTTTATCAGGAGGACCCTATGCACCAGAAGGATCCTAAAAAGGGCCCTCCATCAGGAGGACCCAAAAGGGACCATGACCCTAAAAAGGACCCTTTAACGGGGGATCCTAGAGGGACCCCCTATATCAGGGTCTTAAACGAAGTCCTTATAAGGCATCTCCTGGGATCACAAGGATTAGCTTCCCCTGTGAACATCAAGGAGACCATAAGGACTTACAAAAAAATATATGGTAACGACAATAATAAGTCTAGAGCGGCCACCAAGCCGTCTAGCCAAAAAGGGTCCCAAAAGAGACCCTTGCAAAAATAGTACTATGAATAACGACGAGAAGGACGCTTCTCGCAAAAAAAAATAATAATAAGCGCGCACAAGAATATATAAAAGGATAGCTAGAACCCAAGGGGTCAAAATATCCTTATAAAAGTAATCAAGAGGCACCAACAGAGGTCCTAGTGAACCCTTTTACAGGAGTTCCAAAGGACCTCCAGCCTGGTAAATAAAAGAGGGGAACCAACCAAACCCCATCATACAGGCTCAAAAGGACCTCAAATGCAGTAGAATAAGAGATAAATAGAAACACATATATACATACATTGAAAAAGAAAGTTTTGAAGACAGTACAAGAGTTACAAAAGAAAATTAGTAATGACAGTCATATTACAAAGGCTCAAAATACAAAAAAAAAAAAAAAGCGTACACCCATGGTGGGCTAGCTGACAAAAGTTATGAAATAAATACTTCAGGGCCTCCTACTGCGGGCACTCCACATGGCCGCTCGAGCGACGGCGTGCTCACCAAAAGAAGAGAAATCAAAATTGGGATCCTGCCTCCACACGCTGTAAAGGGCACGGTCTATGGACCTGTGCTCAATGGCAGTCTTCTCCGCCTCCAAGGAAGCATTTCTCTCCTGCAACGTGGCGACATCGGCCCTAGAAGCCTAGAGTTCGGCCTTGATAGCCTCGAATTTGGCCTCCAACTGAGTAACTCTCTGCTGTGACAAAGCCGCGATGGTCTTGGCCCCCTGGAGTTCGCTCTCCAAGCTGGTAACTTGGCCCTGTAGCTCCTTGCCCTTGGCAACCACTTTCTTCCTCTTTAGTAACGAGTTGGCAAGTTTGGTCCGAACCCTTGAAAACTTAGCCTTGGTTTCATTAAGCTCTCTCTCAAGCTCCTGAGCCCGTGTTGTAAGATGGTACCTCTCGGTGCACGACTTGGAAAGATTGCCAGCCGAGTCGGCAAACCGCAGAGCCACAGTATAGGCCTACACAAGAAAGTTAACAACAACAACAATAAGTGACAAAAACAAAAAATATATGCATAAACACCTATACATAATAGGGCCAACGCGAGGTGCGGGAACTCACCCAAGTCATGGCGCGCCTTAGGTTTTCCCCAAGGTCTGACTGAGCCACATTCCCAAGGCCATTCCAGTCGGATACGGGGAGGCTCGAGGCAAGTTGGCTGTATCGTTGCCCGTAAGACGTTGCCATCCGAGTCACCCAGGGCTCCCCATCCGCACCAGGGGCACCTGGCTGGATGATGACAGACGACCCGCTCGCCGAAGCGGGAGGAGGCGCGGTGAAAGTGGAAAACTGAGGCTCTGGTCAACCAACTGTTGGGTGACAGCTGAAGGGGGGCCAGGTCGAAATAGTTAAGGACCGCTACGAAAAATAGGTGCAAGGGGATGGTGCCACCCGCCTTCAAATGTGCTCACTCAAAGCCACAAGGTCGGCACTAGGGCAATCAGCCCGGCATGTCTCCAGAGGAGCGTATAAGGCGTATTCTGGGGGAACACGATAGTGCTTCACAATTTCTTTCAATTTATTCTTGGACACATGCGACACTAGCTCGGACGCCAGTAAAGGAGCGTCGTCCTGTTCCTGGATAGACACCTGTCGTCGTGCCCTCGGCATATCTACAAAATCAAAAGAAAAATGTGAGGAAGAGACAGAACGCTTGACCCTCCATTTTTTCTTCCTAGGAAGAGTCTTCCATCGAGGGAGCGACTGTAGAAGCGCTGAGCTAGGAAAAATCGAGACTAGGGGCTGAGGAGAAGCGGAGGCAGCCCCATGATAGTCATCAGGCGAGGACGGGCTGGAAGGCTCGGGCGGAAGGTGTCCCTCCATAAACTCCAACTCCCTCTGCAACTCTAGAAGGGTCACCCTAAGGCTCGCTACATGGTCACTAGGGTCTGGGGGGAAGGGTGCTCCGTCTCCTCCCGACACCGAGTCAATTTCGCTCTCCACCACACAAATTTTACGCCTAAGTCCAGCCATGTACTCAAGATGGCGGATACGGGCCTGCCTTAAGGAGTCATAGTTCTAGTAGGGGTTTTCCTCAGGGGACTTTGAGTCTGAGGATAGGTCAATAAATTCAACCCCCGGAGGTATGTCGGACGGGCCGCCACTGGCCATGAGACCTCGTCCCAAAAGAAAAAAGGGGTTCACGTATAAACGAGGGGATGGCTACAAAACACAAAGGAATAGGCTTCATACCTCTAGATGCAGACGCCCTAAATGACCCACTACAGAGTATAAAAAAGAGGGGCATGCAATTAGGCAAACTCACTGCGAGCTCAGGCCATGGTACCCCATCCCGAGTAACGCTAATTTGGACCCAATGAAAACCAGGGAAAAAGAGAATAGACCTCAAGATGTAGAAATTAGAGGCCGTCGAGGCCAAAAAAGGAGGTCGAGGACCAAAAGCACCAAATGGTCGAAATACACGTCTGCAAAAATAGACAAAAAGGATGTGTTAGCCTCCAAATAGACATACCAAAAATAAAATAAAATAAAATAAAATGAAATGAAAAAATAAAATGAAGGAAACAATGGAAAAAGTGGGGTTGTGGGGGATTGAACCCCTTACCTCTTGAAAGGAGTAAGGGTCTAGGAACCACTAAGCTAAGGAAGTAAGGGGTAAATAATAAGCCTTGCGTGAGGGCCTATTTATAAGAATCAAGGAGAATAGTCTACAAGAGCACCTAAAGGTCCTCTCCTAGACTGGGGGGCAAGTGTGGATTCTCAATATTCCGTGCCCGTAGAAGATCCCAGACACGGGCTAAGGTCCCATGAACGCCTAAACGCGTGTCTAAGCCGCGGGACGCTCGGGCCATCGTCCTTTGGCAGCAGCCTCGCATCAACTCGTGATACATGAGGTCCCAGTCGCATCACCACGGCCTCGCTCGGACGCGCCTAGGCACGAGGCCCAGCCTCGCTTGGCCACGCCCCAGGCGCGCGGCTCGCCTCGCGTGCGTGCATCACCATGGCCTCGCTCGGCCATGCCCTAGGCGCGCGGCCCGCCTCGCGCGCGCATCACCACGGCCTCGCTCGGCCTTGCCCCAGGCACGCGGCCCGCCTCGCATGCGCGCATCCACGGCCACGCTCGTCCACGCCCCAGGCACGTGGCCCGCCTCGCGCGCGCATCCACAGCCTCGCTCGGCCACGCCCCAGGTGCGTGGCCTGCCTCGCCTGCGCATCCACGGCCTCTCTTGGCCATGCCCCAGGCGCGCGGCCCGCCTCGCGCATGCACCTCCACGGCCTCGCTCGGCCACGCCTCGGGCGCGCGGCCCGCCTCGCACGTGCACCACCACGGTCTCGCTCAGCCATGCCCCGGGCGCGCGGCCCGCCTCGCGTGCGCGCATCACCACAGCCTTGTTCGGCCATGCCCCAGGCGCGTGGCCGCCTCGCGTGCGCGCATCATCATGGTCTCGCTCGGACGCACCTAGGCCCGAGGCCCCTACCTCCATCTTGGCATCTTGGGGGTAGCCTGTATAACCCGCTCGGCCATGGCTCAGCCATGCCTAGGCCAAGCGCTCCATCTTGCGTGCAGCGTCTTGGAGCGCCCCGCAGCCTCGCGGAGGGCGTCTTGTGGGAGCCACTCCCACGATCTACGTCTATATTGGGACCTCGTTCCAATGGGTCTCGTCCCGAGGCCCCGCTTGTATGATGCCAGTTTTCAAGGTGACCCACAAGAGACAAAAAGAGTACGAATAAGGTACCTCTAAAGGGGTACGTACATGCCTGCTAGGATCAGGGGACAGGTGTCACACCTGTGCCAGACAAGTAATGGCGGTTGGGAGTAGTACGAGGAATGGCAATGCCACCACCACGTCTCTGACACTCGTACAAGGCAAGTAGTTGAGCCATGACCGGGAACAAGACCTGAGGTGCTCCCACGAACTCTGACCATGTACCAGAGCCAACACCACTACCCTTGGAACCACTCTCCTGTTAGTGTACTCGTGTACCATCTGGTCCCCTGGACCCCCATGTACCCAGGGCCATTAGAGCCTACTATAAAATGAACTCTAGCTCCACCTGAAAGGGGGTTGGATAATTTACTGTAGCAAGTGCTTGAGAGTGAATGAAAAATTGATTTCTCCATTGTTGTTCTGCCATTGTTCTTGAGATATTACTTAAATTTTAAGGCTATTTTATTGACAATCTTTACTTTGCAATTTTTTCCAACTTAACTTAGTTGATGAGTTCTCACCGTCAACAGGGTTTGACCCTAGTTCCTCTGAGAAACCCCTATCGTGGTGGTCGAGTAGCCACATATGTATACATCGTCATCGAAGCTCTCCAACTCATGGATGGTCCAGCTTCCTTTTCTCCGTACCTGCACCATGAAGCACCCGTGAGCCAAGGCTCAACCAGAAAACTTAAACATTCTCATAAGCAGTTAATAACACGTTACCAAATCATAATTGTAACGCTCTGGATAGCCAAGACCGTTACACTATATGTTTATAAAGTGCCAGACTTGCTAATCAAGTCATTTAATCAAAATCGTGTTACTAAAACTATAAAGGAACTAGGGTTAAAAATGGTTTGGTCTCAAAAGCCACATTTTTATTAAGAAGCATCATCTGTTTACATGGGATCCCAAAAATATTAAGTTGAAAGACTGTTTACAAAAGTTATAAGGTTCAGATACGGTAACAAGCCATACTAAGGCAAAACAAACAGTTGGGCAATCCCTGTCCTGATCCACTCCTCGACCATGGCGATCGAACAGCTGGCTATGTACATTCAACCCCACAGCTCTCCACCTCAGGATTGGTCCAGCTTTCCCTTGCCTTTACCTACACCACGTAGCACCCGTGAGCCAAGGCCCAACAAGAAAACACAACAACAGAGCATAAGCAATCAACAGGCAAATCCATATCTCACATCGCATCACAATTTCTCAAACATATAATCATTCAATATGACCAAGTATTCAACATACTAAGCATATCAATTCATAACACATATCAATGCACAAATGATAACTAGGGCTAGTGCTCTCAGGCTGCTCCCTCCGTTATCCCACTGACTCCGGCCCGCTTAAGCCGAGCTTAGTGAATATTAAGCTGTCCTCGGCTACCAGTGGCCAAGCCTCGCTCTATGCGCAAATATTATGTACGGCACTCTTAGGCTGCTTTTACATGACCCATGGCATGATACCATCATTGACACAATACAAATATCGGGAGCACTTAGTCCCATCACAAACATATAACTGGGTGATGTTTTCTTACCTTTCAATTCACTAGCTTTGATCCCTCAACTCCTTGAGCACGATCCCCCTCGAGCCCTAGCGCTCACCTAAACACAACCATAGGCCAAAGTCATCATCAATCCTCAAGTCCAAAACCTAGCCTCGGGCCAATCCCGAACCCCTGGGAAGTCCTAGTTGCACCAAACAAGGTGGTGGAAACAACCCTAAAATCCCCTTCACAAGACAGGGTAGCGCTACAGCGCTCATGGGAGGGCGCTACAGTACTACAAATAGAAACAAAACCCCATCAGCAAACTTGGCCTATCTCTACAGTGCCCAAAGGCTAGCGCTGTAGCGCTAGTCACAGACTGGTAAACACCAGTTTTTCCCTCCTGCGATTTTCTCGAACGAACCCCAACCAAAACTCCTCCAAATCATTCCCAAACACAAAAACAACCTTATGACCATACTCCACTTATCCCAAGCACCCCAAATACCTAGAGCTCAAGCACATGCATCCCCAAACTCAAAATTCACCATAGCCACTTCTAGACAATGAAACTCAGCAGAAACCAGTTGAACATCAAAGTTACAGCTTAGAATTTTATACCTTTAATGGGATTTCGACCACAAGTTGCCTCTAGAATTCCTGGGCTTGCTCCTCCTCAACCTTAGGCCTGAATTCCCTAAAGTTTCCATCCAATCCAACTTAAACACCATATCTCAAAAACCAGAAACAGAAATTGAAGAACTCTAAAGTCTTACCTCAAGTGTTAATGAATCCTTGCTAAACCTCTACCAATTCCCCAAACTCAGCTTAGAATCCTTGATGCTTAGTCTATCCCAGCTCTCCTCTGATCTTTGCTCCAGAAATCCTCAAGAAATTGATGAAGGAAATATGAACCGACTTAGAGAACTCTCTCTCTGTTTTCTCCCTTTCTTTTTGTTTCCTTTTCCTTCTCTTTCAGACTTCTACACTTCTCTACACTTTACACTAACATAAAGCCTTGGTAATATTTAACTCCTGTAAGCCAAATGACTATTATGCCCTCCCTATTAAGTCTAAACCCTTTAATCCACTTAGGGGCATTTTAGTCATTTTACCCAATTCCCGCTAACTCCTCGAGTGCCTCTAATATTTCTCGCTTAATTCCCGATACCTAATTAATCTCCAATAATATTCCTCAATGTCAAGATAGACTCCAGTACACTCACTAAATTCCCATTTATACCCCTAAGCTCACCCCGAGCCGGGTATAAATCCACGCCATGACTTTTCGCTACTTTGCTCACTAGGATCGTCTCGAATCACAGATCAAAGATATATCCACATAATAATGTGGTCTCAACAATTATCACATATATCAGTACAGTTATGCCCATAATGGCTGAAATTACAATTATGCCCCTCTAACATATTCAGGGCCTACATGCATACTAATACACATATTCATGCATCTAAAATATCCA
This sequence comes from Humulus lupulus, assembly GCF_963169125.1. NCBI lineage: Eukaryota > Viridiplantae > Streptophyta > Magnoliopsida > Rosales > Cannabaceae > Humulus > Humulus lupulus. Next base: position 277,542,981 of record NC_084793.1, read on the forward strand.
AATAGTCATATAACATGCTTTAAATCATAATCATGCATCTTAATCATTAAAACCACACATAATTCCCATTATGCCCTTCAGGCACACTAATCAAGGACCTTAAGCCTTATTAGCGAATTTGGGTCGTTACAACTATCCCCTCCTAATGAGAATTTCGTCCTCGAAATTTACCTAAACAACTCGGGATACTGATCCCGCATCGCTGTCTCAAGCTCCCAGGTCGCCTCTTCGACCTTACTATTCTTCCACAACACTTTAACTAGAGGAATCGTTTTATTTCGTAATACTTTATCTTTCCGATCCAAGATCTGAACTGGTTGCTCCTCATAACCCAAATCTGTCTGTAACTCCAAATCTTCATACCTCAACACATGAGTCACATCTGAGACATACTTCCGAAGCATGGAGACATGGAACACGTCATGAACTCCAGACAACGATGGCGGCAAAGCTAACCTGTAAGCCACCTGACCAACCCTTTCCAGGATCTCGAATGGTCCAATGAATCTAGGGCTTAGCTTGCCCTTCTTACAAAACCTCCTCACCCCTCGCAATGGTGAAACTCTGAGAAAGACGTGGTCCCCAACCTGGAACTCGACGTCCCTATGCTTAGGATCAGCGTAGCTTTTCTGTCTACTCTAGGATGCGAGCATTCTAGCCCAGATCTTCTCTATGGCTTCATTTGTCTTCTGAACCATATCTGGCCCCAAATATCTCCTCTCACCCATCTCATCCCAATGAATGGGTGATCTACACTTCCTCCCATATAACATCTCGTAGGGAGCCACCCCAATCGTTGACTGATAACTATTGTTATACGAGAACTCAATCAACGGAAGGTACATACTCCACGAACCCTCAAAATCAATCACACATGCTCTGAGCATATCCTCCAATACATGGATCATTCTCTGAGGCTGTCCATCAGTCTGAGGATGAAAGGCTGTGCTAAACTTTAAATGAGTCCCCAAAGCTTTCTGCAGACCACCCCAAAACTTGGAAGTGAAAATAGGATCCCGGTCTGACACTATAGACTTAGGAACCCCATGGAGACGTACAATCTCCCTCACATACAACTCAGCATACTGATCCACAGAGTATATCGACCTCACTGGAAGGAAATGGGCTGACTTGGTGTATCTATCCACTATCACCCACACTGAATCATGAAGTCCTACTGTCCTGGGTAATCCTCTCACAAAATCCATGGTAATGTCCTCCCATTTCCATTCAGGAATACCCAAGGGCTGAAGCAACCCTGCTGGTCGCTGATGCTCAGCTTTCACCTGCTCACAGGTTAAGCATCTAGCAACGTACACTACCACATCCTTCTTCATCCCGGGCCACCAATACAAAGTTCGCAAATCCTGATACATCTTCGTGGTACCCAGATGAAGTGAGTACGGCGTCGTATGAGACTCATCTAGTTTCTCTCGTCTGATCCCCTCATCAGCTAGAACACAAATCTGCCCTAGCGCTCAGCGCGCTAATGTCATTCTTGACTTATAGGTCAATTTTGGTGCCTAGCCCTAGGATATGGGACTAATAAGTCATCCCAGGGCCCATTGACCTATCCTCTGTATAACCAGCCTTGGGGTTAGCCCAACGTACCTGGTGCTGAGTTTTCCACAACCATTAGGTTGCACAAGCATATCATGCACTCCTGATTTGGTCTAACCATATCGAACAGCGCTCAGCGCGCTACTTTCACCCTTAACTTAAAAGTCAATGCGTTTCGACCAACGCTCAATGCTATTGCCGTCCTTGACTCATAAGTCAGTGCTTTTCGACCAGATAATGCAGACAAGTATTCATTATATAACAAACATCATGATACATAGCATTTAGCATGCTCAATCAATAAATCACAAGCATAATCATAATCATGCACATTCTCAGGAGCCCGAGCCCTATTCATATCCCTATTTAACAATCCGGGAAAAACAATAATCACATGTATCACATACTGGGTGCAGTTTTCTCACCTTTGGTCCCTGCACGGGTTAAGAATGAATGACCCTCAAGCACGATCCTAGTTCTAAGCCTCTAGCGATAATGAGTAAATAAAGGTTTTCGAATTGAGTCCTAGCCTCCAAGACATCGAATTCTACTAAACTGGGTAGTAGAATCTATCCTTAGCCCTTAGGTTTGAGTTCGCACACTCAAAATCTCCTTAGGGCTGAAAACTCCTTTCACTAAACACGGGACGTGGCGTAGCCCAGCATGCACTGCGGCGTAACCCCGCATCAGGAAACCACCCAGGCTCCTAAGTTCATGAGGGTCGCAATGCCCCAAGAACAGGGTGGCGATGTGACCCCATAAACCCATGTTTTCCCCTATTTTTCGCAGCCAAAACTTACCAAAATCATCCCAAATAAATCGTAAAACCAAAATTCAAGCTCCCAAATATTATTAGCACATTAACAACAACGAAACCCATGGTTAACTCACTCAAAACCTCCACCAAATCTCTAACTTAACACCTTGAAATACAAGCTCATGAACACTATAAAACATGTAGAATTACAGGGGAGCGCAAAGAATACTTACATTAAACTATTGGTCTGCAAGCCTAAGTTGTCCCCTAGCTAAACTCTTGCTTCAACCTTCCTCTAAAATCCAAAAATCCCCCATGGTATATGAGAGAGAAAGGAACCGTGAGAAAGAGAGAGAGAGAGAGAGAGAGAGAAAGAGGGAGAGAAAGAGTTGCTCAAGAGTTAAGTGGATACTCAGTTTTTTTCCTACTGCTGAGGGTAAGGCTAACTATATCTCTCTTTAGGTTGGAATTGACTAAAATGCCCCTTTCCCTTGGCTTGTGTCCCTATGCCCCCAAGTGCAAATTTTTCATGATGGCCCACAATGTGAACGTAGACCTGTGGTGTTTTCCATTCTTAGCTACGTTGACCGGACCAACCAAGCTAATGTTTAATAAATATAAGAAGCACTAAATCGCCTCCTGTAAAAAGTTGTCCTATGAGTTCAAGAGACAGTTCTGAGCTGCAAAAGAGGTTCGAGTAGAGGCCGACTCACTGGCCAACATTAAGCAATAACCCAGTGAGTCCCTAAAGGCCTACCTCAATCGATTTACTAATGCAGCAGCCCGAGCTAGGCACACTAGCGATAGTGCCAAGCTCATGGCCATGATACCATGAATCACTGTAGGAGGAGATCCATGGAAAGAGCTCCAAAGGAAAGGAGTGAAAAATGTAGATGAATTCTTAGCTATAGCTCAAAAATGGATAAATCTAGAAAAGGCAGAATCTGTTGTCGTAGGAACTAGCCGAATCCTCGTTCAGTCCACTAGAGTGGTGGCGGATGGTGCAGCTACGACTCAGTTTGCTACCCAGAATAACCAGGAGAGGGGTAACAAAAGAAAAGGAAATAGTGAGGGCGACTAGAACGGGTCTAAGAAAAATAAGCACGGGGAGAAGTACACTTTTATCATCACCACGTATACCGACCTAATAGATACTTGGGAAGATATTTATCTAGCTTATTTTGCCCATTTTCCATGGAAGAAGCCTGAGCCCATGAAGCATCAAAAGGCAAAGAGAGACTAGGCTAAATTCTGCTGATACCATAATGATATCAGCCACAATACAGACGATTGCGGTTAGTTAAAGGATGAGATTAAAATTGTCATTCAGGTTGGACCATTAGCCCAATACTTGGAACAGGGTAACCAATAACCAACCGGCGGGACAGAACCCTCAACCAGCTCCGGGTAACCAAGTCAATCCAGCACAAGCTCAACTAGCTCATAGAAATTAGATCATCCCTCCCCCTGTAGAAGGGGGGAACATAGTCACCATTGTAGGCGGTCCTCATCTGGCAGGAACGATCAATGGATCCCATAAGAGATATATCCAAGAGCTCAAAACACATGATGGCACCGAGTACGTTCTGAAGCAAAGGTGCGCATAATACTTATTGACAGCGGGACCTTCGTAAATGTGCTATTTAAGTCCACCCTTGAAAAGATGGGGCCATCTGCAACTAATCTTAAGGCATCATCTATGACCTTCTACATATTTTATGGAGAAAGAATGGTAGCTATAGGAACAATCGAGCTCGTAGTGAGGTGCGACCTGTCCCCAAGATGCTCGAGTTCATGGTAATTGACTGCCCGACTACCTACAATGTAATTTTGGGGAGACCTACACTGATGGCATTTTAAGCTATTACTTCAGTTCGCCACTTGGCCATGAAACTTTCATCGTCCTCGGGAATATGGACTTTGAGAGGAGATCAACTCACTGCCAAGGAATGTTATAGCATTGTCATGAAGGGAAAATCACTACCCGGACAAAAAGCCATGGAAATAATCAAAGAAAATGAGGAACCTTGGGCTATGGTAATTTTCAAAGAGGTGGAAGAACCTCAGGAACTTAGGAATGAGGTCACCCAACCAAAAAAAATTGATCCAAGATTAGGGGAAGATAAATTTGAGTTCTAGGCTTTAGAGGATCTAGAGGAAATCGTTCATGGCCTAGAGGTACCTTTGAGGGTAGTAAAGGTTGGAAAAATTCTTAGAACCGAAAGAAATAAGGAATTGGTCAAGTTTCCTGAGGAAAAATCTTAACATCTTTGCCTGGTCGCATGAGGATATGGTGGGAATCAATCAAAGCGTAATGATGCACACCTTAAACCTAAACAAAAATGTGCTTGCAAAGGTGTAGAAACGTAGAATGTTGGGGAAAGAGCGAGGAGAACCTCTGGAGAAAGAGCTAGCTCGCTCATTAAAATGCGAGTTCATTAGGGAGGCTAGATATCGGACCTAGATTGCCAACCCCGTTTTGGTTCCAAAGCCAAACAGAAAGTGGAGGACCTGCGTCAATTTCTTTTGACCTCAACAAATCATGTCCTAAAGACTGATTCTCACTACCAAGAATAGATCAGCTAGTTGACGCCACAGCTAGCCACGAGCTCATGTCCTTCATGGACACGTCTTCTGAATATAACCAGATCGCGATGAACCCTACAGACCAAGAGCACACCAACTTCATGACCAAACCCAATATATACTTCTACAAGGTCATGTCATTCAGGCTAAAGAATGATGGTGCAACATATCAAAGGCTGGTCAATAAGATGTTCGTCAACCAGATCGACAAGAATATGGAGGTGTATGGTGACGACATGCTCGTCATGTAACGACCCAAATTTACTAATAAGGCTTAAGGGCCTTGATTAGTGTGCCAGGAGGGCATATGTAGAGTCCAAAAACTTTACTTAGCTAAGTTAGATAGTAGTATAATAGTAATAATAGTATTATCTTTATGACTGGATTTTTGGTTCAGACCGGGATTTATTTGGGCACTCATAGTAGTACTTGTAGATTTTCTAAGTTTAACCTATAGTTTAGGAATATTAATTTTAACCTAAGGTTTGATTAATATGACTGATATTGAGGATAATATTTATTATACTATAAGGTTTAGATAAGAACCAATTAGATAATAGCACATGTTATGTATGGGTTTATTAATGATTAAGTATTTTGAGGATCAAAATTTATTAAGGTTAAAATTTGAATACTCTAAGGTCAGTCAGCAGCTTTGAAAACGTTAGAGGGCTTAGTCAAGGCTGTTTACTCAATTTAAATTAAGCTAAAAATGTGTAATTTCGTGTTTAAATAATCAGTGTATACCGATATATCGCAGCTATAGGGGGCGATATATCGCAGCACGAAGATACGAAAAACACGAAACGTTGCACGATTGCCTCGGGCATACTGGCCCAAGCGATATATCGCCTACAGGGGGCGATATATCGCCTCTCTCAGCATATTTTGAAAGTTTTCAAAAACGTTCTCCATTCAAACCTTCAACCTCTTGATAAGTCCATCATCTTTTTGAACGAGTCTTCAGCCTCTGCTAAACGATAATTCAAATTATTTTCACTTAAAAAGTCATTATTTTTATTCAAGTTAAATGAAGATCTTTTCATTCCTAAACTCTATAAATAGGACCTAGTACCCAGCCATTTATTCATTTATTACTCTAAGTTCAGAGGCTGCAAGTTGCTAGGTGAGTGTGAGAGTGTAAACACTTGGCTTAGGAATTATAAGCTTGATCACTATAAGCTTATCAAACACTTGGGGAAGTAAGGTTTATTCACATTTCGGTTCAAGGTTTAGATTGATCATAGAAGTACTCAAGGTATCCCAAACTCTAGTCCATTTTTGTATTATGTTCTTTAAAGCTCTCATAGTCTTCTACTCTTCTAACCTTATTCTTATTCTTGGTTAGGAAATCCAAGTTCTTAAGCACAAGGTTTTTGGTAAGTATATTTTGATAGCATAGAACCTTCTTCACTTTCATCCCTTTTCTTCAATATACTCACCATATTATAAATGGTTTTTAGGAGTGTTCCAAGGTCCCAAATCAGTTCTCATATCCTGGTTATTTTGGTAAGGAAAATAGGATAGGATTTATGTGTTATATGCTTTTATATGTTATCTTATGATTTTATGTTATGTAATATGTTATGTTAAGTATGATTGTAAACTTGGGCATATGACCTATATGACTAACAAGCCCCAAATAGATTATGGGCATATGACTTGCTTAGCTAGCAAGACCCCACTAATCTAATGGGCATATGACTTGTTTAGTTTATGGGACCCCAAGTAATAATGGCCATTATAGTATGTATGTGACATAAGTGTTATGGTATGTTTTTATGTTGCATTATGAATTTCTATGTGTATGGCTATATGTTAGATTTTCCTTGCTGGGCATTCGGCTCATTCCTTTTATGTTTATATGTGTAGGAAAATAGTTTTAGTGGCGGGAAAGATTCTTGGCAGCTTGGGGAATGTGTATTGACGTGAAATGGATTCAAAGAGCCGAGAGTTTCGATTCGAGGATGTAGTTTTTGTTCTTATGGTTTTTATATGTATTTTTCCGCATTTTATCATGTAATCTCTTTTTAATTATCATTATTTCATGTTTTGATTTTAAAACAATGGGATCCCATATCCTCACTTAAATTTTATGTAAGTTTAACAATTCCTTTTCACAAGTTTTAATAAAGTTATGATCTTATCACTTGTAAGTGTTAGTGTTTATGTATAGTTTTCGTTAATGGTCCAAAAGTCTAGAGTAGTTGGGTCATTACAACATAACTGGATTATATGTGATTTAATGATTAAACGCATGTTATATGACTACTTGAATATCTGTGATGCATGACTATGTGTATTAGTATGCATGTAGGCCCTGATTAGGTTAGAAGGGAATAATCGTAATTTTGGGCTGTTGAGGGCATAACTGTATATATATTTGTGATAAATTGTCGAGACCACATTATTATGTGGATATATTTGTAATCTGTGGCTCGAGACGATCCTAGTGAGTGGCTTAGCGAAAAAGTCACAACGGGGATTTATACCCGGCTTGGGGCAAGCCTGGGGTTATTTCTGAGAATTTAGAAAATATATTGGGGTTAATTTTGACATTAAGGAATATAATTGGTGATTAGTTAGGTGTCGGGAAGTAAGTGGTAAATATTAGAGACACTCGAGGAATTAGCGGGAATTGGGTGAAATGACCAAAATGCCCCTAGGTTGATTTAAAGGCTTAGGGATAAAGGGGAGGGCAAATTGGTCATTTGGCTTATAAGGGATAAGTATTATTAGGCTTTATGCCTTAGTGGATTTTGTAGAAAGGGCTGGAATTTTGAAGGAAAGAAAATAAGGAAAAGGAGAAATAGGAAGTCTATCTTTCTCTCTCTTGGTTTAGGCTTTTCTCCATCAGTTCTAGAGGTCTTTTGGGGCAGAAACTCAGAGAGAGTCAGAGTAGAAGCTTGAGGTTAAGGTCCTTGGTTTGGCCTGAAGAATTAACAAGGATTTAGCAAGGGCAATCCATTCATTTAAGGTAAGGTTCAAGGTAGGTTTCAGTTCCTGGTATTGATGTTGAACTGGTTTTCCTAAGCAAAATTCTATGGGAATTCTAGGGAGTTGACGCTGAAGATTTGAGGAGGAGAAGGATAAGCAAGAGTAGGACACAACCTAGGCTAAGCTCATCCATCAGAGGTAAGGAACTCAAGCTTAAGCTTTGTGATTTCTGTGATTTTATTGAGTTTCTGAGTTTTGGCTCCAGCCATGGTGAACTCTATGTTGAGGGATGCATGTGATTGGGTTATGTGTGTTTGGGATGCTTGGGATGAGTGAAGGATGTTGGTAGGCTTCATTTTTTGTTTGGTTGAAGTTTGGACGAGTTTTGGTAAGGTTTGGTTCGGGGAAAATCGAATGAGGAAAAATGCAGGAGTTGTTGTGCTATGACTAGCACTATAGCGCTAGTCACTAGGCGCTGTAGCGTTAGGCCATGTTGTTTGGGATGTTTTTAGGTTCTGTTTGTAGTGCTGTAGCGCTACCCTGTTTCCAGAAAAGGGTTTTTGGGTTATTTTCAAGGGTTTTTTCCCGGGGGTCGAGGTTTGATCCTACCACATTGTTTGGTGGAATTAGAGCTTCCCGAGGGCTCGGGGTTGGTCCCAAGGCTAGGTTTAGGACTTGGGGTTTGGTTATGATTTTTATTTATGGTTGTGACTAAGTGTGCGCTAGGGCTCGAGAGGGATCGTGCTTGAGGATCAATCGAACAAAGCTAGCAAATCTAAAGGTAAGAAAACTACACCCGGTTATGTGTTTGTGATGGGACTAAGAGCTCCCGATATCTGTATAATATCATAGATGGTATTATGCCATGGGACATGTGATAAACGGCCTAAGGGTGCCGTAAATAATACTTGCGCACAGGGCGCGGCTCAGCCACTGGTAGCCGAGGACAACATAATATTCACTGAGCTCGGTTTAAGCGAGCTGGAGTCAGTGGAATAGATAAAGGGTGCGACCTAAGGGCATTAACCCTAGTTATCATATGTGGATTGATTATTGATATGAAGTGATATACTTGGTATGCTGAATACTTGAATAACATGAATGCTTAAATTGTTGAATACATGCATATGCGATATGAGTTATCTGACTGTCTATTGAATGATTGTACTCTGTTATTGTGTTTTCTTGCTGGGCCTTGGCTCACGGGTGCTTCATGGTGCAGGTAAAGGCGAAGGCAAGTTGGACCAATCCTGAGATGGAGAGCTGTGGGGCTGAATGTACATAGTCAGCTGTTTGGCCGCCACGACCGAGGAGTGGAACAGGAGGGGACATGCTTAACTGTCTGTTTTGCCTTAGTATGGCTAATCACTGTATTTAAATCTTGAATCTTTTGTAAATAGTCTTTAATTTATTACTTTTGGGATCCCATATAAAAAGAAAATGATTATTTATAAGAAATGCAGCTTTTGAGACCAAAATCTTTTAACCCTAGTTCAACTATAGTTTTAGTAACACGTTTTGAATTAAGTGACTTGATTAGGAAGTCTTGCACCTTTATAAACACTCGGTGTAACGGTCTTGATTATCCAGGGCGTTACAACTTGGTATCAGAGCGTCCTAGGTTTAAGGGTTCTTGAAGACTGGCTGGACATGTACATTCCCTGTGAAAGACAAGTTCGACTCAGGGTTTGGTAATTGTGTATACATGATTATGTGCTTAAATGATTTGAATGAGATATGATTGTTGATATCTGCCTAATTAATGGGGAGTATGAGATACTGATGGGGCCTGGCCCTTGACTATTGCATGATGATATTGAGGCATGCTTATCAGCATTGCTGTGTATGTGAATGAATATATGGATGAATAATTGGATGAATTGCTATAACTTGATTGCCTGTGAATGATTGGAGTTCCAGTGATGGATCATGAAAGGATTACTACCCTGTCATCATAGTCTGATTGCTGAGTCATTGATTGCAGATTGACTTGGATAATTATGCGTCCAAGAAAATCTACATGACTAGCGGGCAGGTTTGAGACTAGAGATGATGACCAGGGCCAGACCCCTCCACTAGTCCCTGAGAACTGGCAGTAGCTTATGGCAGACATGCAGGCTCGGCTACAGAGCCAAGATGAGCAAATCTGAATTCTGCGGTAGCAGGCTCCATCAGGAGTGTTGCCCCCATTATGCCACCTGCAATGGTACCTGTTGTGTAGCTAGTAGAGGTTGGGAATAGATGGGAACCATTGTATGAGCGGTTTAGGAAGCAGCAACCCCTGATCTTTGAGGGCGGACCTGATCCACTGAAGGCTGAACAATGGATGACCATGATTACTACCATTCTGGATTTTATGAGGGTAGAAGGACATGACAGAGTGGCCTGTGCCAAGTATATGCTGAGGGAGGATGCCTGAATTTGGTGGGAGGTGGCATCACAGACCAGAGACGTTACTGCATTGACTTGGGAAGGATTCAAGGATCTATTCAGTCAGAAGTATTATAATGTTGCCATCAGGGCAGCGAAAGTAAATGAGTTCGTGGGGCTGGTTCATGGTAGTATGAAAGTTACAGAATATGCCTTGAAGTGTGACAGACTTACGAAATTTGCACCTGATCTTGTGCCTACTGATGCAGCTAGGCATGACAGATTCATTAGAGGGCTTAATGCTATGATAGCCCGACATGTGAGAATTACCACAGTTCTTGGAGGGACAACTTATGCCTAGGCTGTGGAGAAGGCTCTTACTGCTGAGGAAGCGGGAAATATGATTTGGAGGGAGAGTGTAGCAAGGCGGGAGGGCCGCAGGGCGGTGCCTCCATATTCTGGTTCTGGTAGGGACGGAGGCCCCAGTGATTTGAAGAGGAAGACCCCTGATGCTTCGACCGCTCCTAGTCCTGATAGGAGAAGTTGGGGTACTCAGGGTGGCCGTGAGGGAGGCAGTGATTCGTGGAGGACCTATCCAGAGTGCAAAAGGTGCAGAAGATGCCATCCGGGCGAGTGTCATGCTAAGGCCTGTTATGTGTCTGGGGTGGTACGACACCTCAAGAAATATTGCCCGACAATGAAGAAGGGAGATGCGGGGAAGGTGGACAGCTTAACTCCAGCTCAAGTGTTCACCCTGACGCAAGCAGAGGCCGAGGCTAGCCCCTCGATAGTGACAGGTCAGCTTTCTAGCGCTAGCACTCCTTTTACTGTATTGATTGACTCTGGTGCTACACATTCGTTTGTTTCTAGTAGGGTGATTGATAGACTGTGTAGACCTAGTGAGTATTGTACTTCAGGGTTTGGGACTATTTTGCCTACAGGGGAACTGGTAATATCTAGGAGATGGATTAGAGCACTGCCAGTGATAGTTGATGGTAGAGAGTTGTCAGTAGATTTGATTGAGTTGAGTATGGAGGACTTTGATATGATTTTGGGTATGGATTGGTTGGTTAGATATGGAGCTACCATTGACTATAGAAAGAAAATGGTGACTTTTGAGCCAGAGGGCGAGGATCCCTTTGTTTTTGTGGGAGTGATGCATGGACCCCGCGTACCTAGAATATCAGTGCTGAGAGCCAGAGATCTATTACAAGGAGGGTGAATAGGTTTTCTGGCTAGTGTGGTGGATACCACCAGGGTTTCGCCAGTAGGAGCTAAAGAGACTAGATTGGTTTGTAAGTTCTTGGATGTATTCCCTGAGGACTTGCCGGGGTTGCCACCGCGTAGAGAGATTCAGTTTGTCATTGAGTTGGCGCCGGGGATAGAGCCAGTATCGAGGGCACCATATAGGATGGCACCAACGAAACTGAAAGAATTGAAGATACAGTTGCAAGAGCTTCTGAATTTTGGGTTCATCAGGCCTAGCTACTAGCCATGGGGTGCTCCAGTTTTGTTTGTGAAGAAGAAGGACATGACTCTGAGAATGTGTATAGACTATAGGGAATTGAACAAGTTGACCATCAAGAATAAGTACCCCTACCAAGGATTGACGACTTGTTTGATCAGCTGCAGGGTAAGACGGTGTTCTCGAAGATTGATCTTCGATCTGGTTATCACCAGCTGAGGATTTGGGACGAGGATATTTCGAAGACGGCCTTCCGAATGAGGTATGGGCACTATGAGTTTCTGGTCATGTCGTTTGGTTTGACCAATGCCCCAGTAGCCTTCATGGACCTGATGAACAGGGTGTTCAAGGACTTTCTGGATCAGTTCGTTATTGTCTTCATTGACGACATCTTAGTGTACTCCAGTTCAGAAGAAGAACACGAGATTCATCTTCGAAAGGTTCTTCAGAAGTTGAGGGAGCATCAGTTGTACGCCAAGTTTAAGAAATGTGAATTTTGGTTACCAAAAGTGACATTTCTTGGACATATTGTGGGCGCATACGGGATTAAGGTGGATACGTCTAAGGTGGAGGCAGTTAGGGATTGGCCGAGGCCAAGGTAAGCTAGCAAATCTAATGGTTAGAAAACTGCACCCGGTTATGTGTTTGTGATGGGACTAAGAGCTCCCGATATCTGTATAATGTCATAGATGGTATTATGCCATGGGACATGTGATAAACGGCCTAAGGGTAACGTAAATAATACTTGCGCACAGGGCACGGCTCGGCCACTGGTAGCCAAGGACAGATTAATATTCACTAAGCTCGGTTTAAGCGGGATGGAGTCAGTGGGATAAATAGAGGATGCGGCCTAAGGGCATTAACCCTTGTTATCATATGTGGATTGATTATTGATATGAAGTGATATATTTTGTATGCTGAATACTTGAATAACATGAATGCTTAAACTGTTGAGTACATGCATATGCGATATGAGTTATCTGACTGTCTATTGAATGATTGTGCTCTGTTATTGTGTTTTCTTGCTGGGCCCTTGCTCACGGGTGCTTCGTGGTGCAGGTAAAGGCAAAGTCAAGTTGGACCAATCCCGAGATGGAGAGCTGCGGGGCTGAATGTACATAGTCAGTTGTTCGGTCGCCACGGTCGAGAAGTGGAACATGACGAGATATGCTTAACTATCTGTTTTGCCTTAGTATGGCTAATCACTGTATTTAAATCTTGAATCTTTTGTAAACAGTCTTTAATTAATTACTTCTGGGATCCCATGTAAAAATAAAATGATTATTTATAAGAAATGCAGCTTTTGAGACCAAAATCTTTTAACCCTAGTTCAACTATAGTTTCAGTAACACGTTTTGAATTAAATGACTTGATTAGCAAGTCTTGCACCTTTATAAACACTCAGTGTAACGGTCTCGGCTATGCAGGGCGTTACACGTCAAGTCAAGGACTGCCAATAACCATGTATCCGATCTGGAAGACGTTTTGACGTGCTGAGAAAATACGACATGAAAATGAACCCCAAGAAATGTACCTTTGGTGTTGCACCAGGGAAGTTATTAGGCTTCAGAGTCAACGCAAGGGGGATCAGAGCAAACCCAAAGAAAATCATGTCGCTATTAGAAATTCCTTCACGAAGGTCTTGAAAAGAAGTACAGAGCCTAACTGAAAAGGTTGCGGCCTTAAACCGGTTCGTATTGAAGTCCACGGACAAATGTCTTCCCATCTACAACTTGTTTAGGGGAAATAGACAGTTTGAATGGACAAAAGAATGCGAACATGCATTTCAGGATCTGAAGACTCATCTAGATAGACCCCTCATGTTATCAAAACTAGTTGACGGGGCAAGTTGAGGCAGTAAACAAAACCCAAAAGGTGATCTTAAAAAAACAACTAGAAAATGCTAAAGGGTTGTGGTCTGAGGAGCTCCCGCAAGTGTTATGAGCCTATAGGACCTTAAATCGCAACTCCACTGGACATACTCCCTTCTCTCTGAATTTTGGAAGTGATACTATGGTCCCAGTTGAGGCTCTAATGACGTCATATAGGTGAAGTACCTTTAACCAGGATCAGAATCATGATCTGCTTACTGCATCCCTGGACCTAATTGAAGAGCGACAGAAGAATCTTAGTTGCAGCTTGCCCATTATCAGGAAAGAGTAACTCGTTATTTAAATTCAAAGATCAGAGGACGAAGATTCGAGCTGGGGATTTGGTGCTCCAAAGGATGTTTGTAGCTAATAAATACCCTAAAGATGGTGTACTGGGACCGAATTGGGAAGGACCCTATCAGATCGTGGAGAACTTATAGGACAGAACCTTAAAACTAGCTCGATTGAGAATTGGTTCCATGAACTTGGAACGCTCTACATCTCAAGAAGTATTATCAGTAATAGGACGTTAGATTTAATATGTTTTGTTCTTTGTAAGGCTTATTTATAATAACCATTTCATTTTGTTCGAATTTGAATAGTAAATGGTTGCTACGTATTTTAAATGTGGCACCAATATTTTCATTTTATTCTTGTCATTTAGCATGAGTTGATTATGTAATATATCTAGAATATTTAAAAAAAATATGATCACTTGGGGGGCATATAACCCTCGAACAGTCTTTAAAACGTTTGACAAATTTAGGCTAAAATTTTTGCAACTTAGCATTTGGAAAATTGATTACTCTACAGCTTCTTAAAGCTTGAGTTTTCAAAGAAATTCCAAATAAAAACTAAGTTAAGAAAATTCAAAGCATATCAAACAAAATCCTAGAATTTAAATAGGTACGAAAATCCTAGAACTAAACCAGGTCCAAGGCCCGATCCCTAAAAGGTATACACAACTAGGAGATCAAACTCTTGGAAATTACTAGGTCATCAACCAGAATTTAACGGTGCGAGCCATCAGGTGAAATATATCAATCTAAAATTAACCATATAACTATTTGGATGTAGAAGGACTTTGACGGTTCATAAGCATAAATACTTGATAAAAATGGAAGTGAACACAAAATATTAGATATAACAAGTTGAAACACATATCAAAATATGTCATTATATCGAGTATAAAAATAACCTCGAGGTAAATCCTAAAGGAAATTCTCTCGGCCTAAAAGGCTCAAATACAAAGGGCTCAAAGCGCCCAAACAAAGAAAAAAAAAGAAACATAAAAGAGGGCCCCCATCATCCCTGAGTTTCAGTAACTTGCTCTCGAGATGACACCACTTCCTCCCTGCCTTCTTCTGCAGCTCCTGAAGTCTCCACTGTCTCCGTAGGCTCCTTTGATAATCGGTCTTGGAACTTGGCAAAATAATGCTCCCAAAGTTTTGCGTCTAGGAACGAGAAATCTTCTTCCTGGTTGTACGCCCAGCACCGATGGAACAATTCCTCCATAGAGGTCCCCACGTCGGCAGTGTCCTCCTTGGCCTTGGCCTCGACCTTCGCAAGCTTCTACTTGAGATTTTCAGCCTCCACAAGTTTCTGCTTAAGATCGTTGACCTCGTGCTGAAGCTGGTCTCGGCACTAGATTACCTCTGAGACTTACACTTTAGCAATTCACTCATTGTCTTGGGAGGTCTTCAGGGCATTGTTGACCTCGTCTAGGGTGGTCTTCAGGGTGTTGGCCTCATCCAAGGTGACCTTCGCGTCCCCCAAGGTTGTCCTGGCCTTATCATACTCAGCTCGGATCCAAGCAATTCCACGGATCTGAGTCATGAAAGACTACAACCATTGATTAAAGAGGTATCAGTTTGCGAAAACATGGAACTAAATAAGAGAGATAAAAGGAAGATTTCAAATGCAAAGGTGGATAGGCACATATTTTTCCCTTATATTTATACGTAAACTTCAAGGACAAATCTAAGCCGCACGATTAACGCAAGAAGAGATTTGAGGGTCAGAATTAAATAAACCAAATGGTAGTAAAAGGTTGACAAGACAAATGTGACAGTACTCAAAACTTGAACAGGCACCAATAACAAGCAGACACATGTCTCGTACTCGAATGAGTGGGTGGGCACGTTTTTTCATAATAGAAGTCGAAAAGCCCATATTGTGTGTCAGAAGTGACGTCATGCATGAGAAGAGGCTTGGGGGGCAAAAGTTGTGCCCTAAAACATGAGCTCAACAATCTAGCTTGGGGTATAGCTGGTGCAAAATAAATAAAGGAGGCAAGAATTTGGAGATGTTTCCTTAACTCCAAACCAAACAGCTCCGAGGCTATCTCACAAGCTCAGAATAGCTCATTATCTTCCAAACTGTTAGAGATGCAAATGCTAGAGATGGAGGTACCCAGCGTCCAGATCACATGCATCAAGCCCGAGCATTATCTAAGTCAATCCATTGTGTTCCATTAATGTCCAGCTCGAGAATGGCATCTAGCTCGGTGTAGTTCAACGACACATATGGAACGATCCCTACAGACTCGGATGCCTGATATGCGCAATAAATGCACGCAATTGTTATATACATTTATTGATTGATGTAAACGACAATAGGCTTTATTAGAATATTTAAATGTCCATTAATTTGGGAAGTTACCCAATATTGCACGTTACAATTTATAGTACGGTTACCCAATATTTTCCATCATAATCCCCTTTAAATATAAGGGGAATTGATAGTAAAAGGGATCGACATTATGTATGCAAAAACTCTGCTAAAATTGATATAAAAAATTTCATCTCAGGTTCCTATACATATCAATAATAATAACTCGTGGACCAGGTAGATTTTAACCACTAAACCACATAAATTGTGTGTGTGTTTATATTTCTTTACAATCGGTTTACTGTAAGCTTAATCTCCCTATTTCGGATTTCTAAATCCTCTCTTGACGAAAAACTGCGTCAACATGACTAATAACCAAAGTTAACTCTTGATGTCAAATTGGGGGTTACCAAAATAGCTCCGGGCTAACAGGCATCTTTAAAACACGCCCATAAAATCATTAGTGGAGACCCGAGTCTCAACAGTAGTGTCTCAATCATAAATCCTAACAAAGGAAATTATTAAATTTCCAAGGGTATTAATATTATCATGGGTGTAGGTGAATTCTCAGATGCTCGTCGAGACTCCTAGGTTTTACTGGTAACAACTTACCTTCTGGCCAATTGTCATTGATTTCAACTGGACCATAAAATGTTTCAAACAGAGCATAAGCACCCCTTAGGATCATCAAGACTCCTAAGTTAACCCAAAGTGCTTATCCCCTGGACAAATGTCACGGATTTCAATTATACCATAAAATGTCTCAAATGGAGCATAAGCACCCCTTAGGATCATCGAAGACTCCTAAATTTACCTAGCGTGATTATCCCCTGACCAAATGTCACAGAATTCAACCGGACCATAAAATTTCTCAAATGGAGCATAAGCACCCCTTAGGATCATCAAAGACTCCTAAGTTTCCCAGTGTGCTTATGCCTTGGACAAATGTCACAGATTTCAATTGGACTATAAAATGTCTCAAATGGAATATAAGCACCCCTTATGATCTTCAAAGACTCCTAATTTTACCCAGCATGCTTATCCCGTGGCCAAATGTCACGGATTTCAATCAGACCACAAAATGTCACAAATGGATAAATCCTCCTTCTAGCAAGCAATACACTAGTCATTCAAATAGTGACCACAAAAAGTCAAATACTGATTTGCAACCTATCAAATCACAATACATAATCCATCATTGACTCAAAATTCACAAATATCACATAATCTCAAGCACAAAGTCAACCCATGCATATTCATAGAACACATTCAGATCCATATTAAGGCACATAAAATCAATAGTTGTGACACACTAATTTAACTAGGACATATTCTTTGAATAAACATTTCAAATGCTAAAGGAAGTCAAATTTATAAATAATTCTAATTCGAGTTTCCAAAAAAATAATGCTAAACATGCAATTTAATAAAATATGTCCCAACATAAATATCCTAAAATGTATTTCATAAAATAGAAAAATGTGATATGGTATTCTTAGGATCATCTTCGTCCATGTGATCCTCTCACAGAGTACATTTTTCTGTTTTATTAAATACATTTTCTTATATTTATGTTAGGACATATTTTATTAAATTTCAAGTTTAGCATTATTTTTTATGAAACTCGAATCCGAATTATTTATAAAGTTTACTTCCTTTAGCATTTGAATGTTTATTCAAAGAATATGTCCTAGTTAAATTAGGGTGTTACAAATTGGTACGGGAGCCATGTCGTTCATCAAAATGTCAGAACTCTCATAGAATACATACACAAGATTGGAAGGAACCTAACTCATCAATTTGTTTATAAGTTATTTTATTGTATTGTTCTTTGTAATATATTTGTTGATATGTGCAGTTTGACCTAGAATAAAAACTCCTAGAGAAGTCATCCTTAAGGAGATCAGAAACATTCAAAATATGGAGGAAGACTTGAATAATAGTTGTCCAATAATTAGGCTCTTTCGTCAAATTATGAAAGTCAACTTTTCAATGTAGAAGATTATATACCAGAGAGGAGCCTTAGTTATGAGAAAAGAAAAATACCTAGCGCTTAATGCCACCATCAAGGATCTTGAAGCCAGGGAAAAGATGGAATCTTTATGGATGGAAATAATGGGAAATCGTGTAGAAGACCTAGATAGGTATCTAGCTCTTGCTACTCATTTAGCATATAAATATGGAGTAAACAAGGTGAGAGTTATGAATAAAGAAGAATCAAATGGATCCAAGTCTAAGGAGATCAATATTTTATAATACTACCTTACTCCAGAGGCATGTGAGCAAGTTATAAAGACCATACCAGTTATTCCACCAGAAACCTTTTGGGGAAGCCTAAACCTAGATTACCTTGAAATCAATGAAACCTATTTTTGGAGGAATCTTATGGGGAATAGATTAGACACCCAATAGTCCAAGTCCCTTTTATGTTTTTGTCTTTCTTATTTGATGTATTAAACTTTGGTTTCTTTTAATTGAATAAATAAATAAATTGTTGTTTTCTTTATTTTTGAGCTTATTTTTAAATTTTCTCATTTTTAAAATTAAGTTGTGTATCGTAGTATATTACAATGGCACTGGGAAGGGGCAACGCGGGCCGCAGCTGGTAGAGAGGAAGAGGAAGGGGAAAGGGAAGAAGAGCAGTTTATGCCCCTGTTGACATTCGTAATGCAGTTGATGCCCACGATGTTGCTAATGCCCTAGAAATCCAGCTGAGCCACAAATTGAGGATCCTAAGGAAAATATAGCTAGGCTACGGGAATAACGAAGGCTAAGAGATGAGGAAGTATCACAAGCTAGAAGAGGGCGACCTCCGGTACAAGACCACCACAACATGTTCCTGTTGGCCAGCCGATGGGGCAAGGAATGAAAATAATAGGACAGTATATACTTGAGTTTGAACCCGTGTATAAACGATTTAGGAAGCAACATCTGCCCAGTTCTGAAGGGAATGCCAACCCTATTGAAGCAGAGGAGTGGCTCAGGACGGCAGAGTCTATTTTGGAGCACATGTGCATGAATAATGAGGACAGGGTGTCATGTGGATCACATTTGCTGATGAAAGATAATCCACAAAGAATGCACGAGGTACAACTTCAGGCTTGGACATGTATAGAAGCGGAAACAAGTAACACAAGGATGTAAGGTCAACATTTTTACAAGGGATATACTTAGGATTTAGAGTGAAGTTCTATTTATAGATAGAGTTATGTTTATTGATAGATAGATAGATAGATAGCTAGAATCTATACCTTGCGGGGTATTTAGGGAGATTTGCTCCATGGCACCCACCATTTATGGGGTGATACCGTTAATTATGTATATGTGTGCGATAAAGAAAGACTTGATCGAGATGGACACAAACAACCATGCTGCAAGAATGCAGCATTATCAACAAGGGAAAAGGGGCTAAAAGACGGAGTAACTTTTGTTGGAAAAACAATCAGAGTGCACAGCAAAATTGGTTTGGTGGGCCCACTATTAAACACAAGTTTTTCATCTCTCATACAAACAATTTATATGTTCAAGAAAACATCCAGACAGAAACATTAATATGCAATATCATCAATCATGCTACATATATAATTATAAACATAATTATATATATCATATGCACATTTGTACAAATATTCAAGAACAGAAATATTTTCCTCTTAAAGTCTATCAAGTGTCCTTGAGTCTTTTCATATATATAACGATCTTCCTATCCAACGCTTTGAGTACTCAAACCACAATCTTCTAGAGTGTTCTCTATACCTCAAGATGTGTGTGGACACATAGAGAACAAGGGTTTGTAATTTAGAATTCACAAGTATATCTCAACACATGAGAACTTGGATTATGACTTGCGAAGGGTTAGAATAAAAGAAGAAGAAGATGACAATTGCTTATCTGACAAATTCTAAAACTTTTTTTCTGAATTACCACTGACTTATTTTCTTCTTGTTTTTTTTATCTAATTTATATATATATATATATTAGAGATTATATATTTCCTTATTATATATATATATATTTCGAAATTTTATATTTAAATAAATATATTTTCAAAAATTTAATAATTAATTACAAATTTATTATTCAACCTTAATTATCATAAAATTGTATATTGACCCGAAGAAAAAAATTCTTCACAAATTTCCAAATTACAATTTTACTCTTGTATTAACCCTTACCTTGATATAGTGTTGATAGAGCCACCCTGGGGACCTATGGACCTATAATATCAAGCTCCAATCAATAATATATTATTAATCAAAGATTTTTGATTTAATAATTACATTTATTAATCTCATGATTACTCCACTATAAATATGAGGTTGAACTCTGATCATTATAGACATATATTTATAGAGTACTTTATTAACGAATAAATTTTCCATTGATATAATCTTTACATACAACGTTAATCCTATATTAATGGTTCATAATTAAAAGGGACTAAAATTATCGTTTTACCCTTTTAACTATATTTGTTCCTAGTATACCGTTGACTTTAATAGTGAAGGTTGTGTCACAACAAGTTTGCGACGTGAGCGCTCATAACCTTTTCAATTCCAAAAGTCAACCCAATAAAGAACCATTATTTATTCAATAAGAATGTATAGATTTTATATCTGTTAAACTATATCCCCAACCATATATATCATTGAGTCCCCAAAATAATTGTTCTTAGCCTGATCATTCTGACAAACCATAACGCATGAATCAAAGGATCAGATGACATATATTCATAGTAACCTTGGGATTAAGATCATCGTTTGATGTATTTGATTAATACTATGAAATGGTGTTTAAACAAGTATAAACAACTCACATTTGGACCAGTTCTATATATCACTATATAAAAAACATTTTCAATAAAGTGTCCTACTACACTAGTGACCCAGATCTAGGTCACTTGTATTCATAATACAAGTGAACCATACTAGCAGTAATTAATCTAAAGATTCCATAACTTTATTTTACTGTGAACTATCTCAAGTTTATTATCTTAATCTCGATCCTCTCATACCAATATGAGATTAAGACCACATAGATAAACTTTGGAATTTTCTAATATTTACTTAATATTATCAACATACTATCAGACATAGTCTATATATATGATAATTCAGTTCAATTATTTATTTCATTTAAAACATTTGTCAACTACAATTGCTTTAAGGGAACAATTCCCAACAATCTCCCACTTTAGCTAAAGCAAATTTAGGCATCTCTCTCAATGTGTTAATCACATTATCCTGAACGAACTTGTCTAACAAAGTCTTTGTTAACAGTTTTGTAAGAAACTGTTTTGAAGTTATCTTCAAGATCATTACATCAATTATGTAAAAATTTCTTGAATTAAATGATACTTCGTTTCATGTGCTTTACCCTCTCATGATTTCAAGTTCTTCTATAATAGTTATATCTCCATTACTTTTGCAATGAGATACTAGTAGCTTATTCAAGTCTGAAACCCTTTCCAGAATGGCAACAAACTCAACTAAATCAAATAGCCTATTTAACTACTCGTAGCTGTTACATTTTGGCTTCTATGGTGAAACATACAAATCTGAAATGTCCAATAAATTTCCTAATTAATGTTTTTCCACTACTGTAACACCCTACTTCCTTAGAGCTGTTACTAAGTGAGTTTAAAAACGTGCTTTCAACTTGCTAATCGAGGTTTTGGGTCAAATAGTGTAATTAAGTCACAAACTGAGGAAAAACTTTTAGAAATAACAATTTCCATAGAAAATCATAAAAGTTTTACATCTGGGATCCCAAAATACAATTTAGAAGCATTTACAATACATAAACTGAACCACATCGACTAAAGGATAAAATCTAGGTTTATTTACAAACATCTCCTAAAATCCACTGGCTGTGGCAACCAGGCTGGCCCAACATGTACATGCCGCCTCACGCCTGCTATACTCATGGTTGGTTGGCCTTCTCTTTACCCTTACCTGCACCATAGAGCATCTGTGAGCCAAAGCCCAGCAAGAAAACCCACAAGAAAATAAAATATGCAATACATATAACAGGCCACCAACGGGCTAAACACATACGGCCTAGCCGTCCCAGGCGTTTACCAAGCCCTGGGTTGCGGACCACACCGTGAGGATATCCCAGGTATCCTTTTAGGGACTCACCCTGGCAACTCGCACTCCACGTGCTCAACGCTGCTTCCAGCCCCTTGCCGTACTCGGCCTGGCACCCAACGTGCCTAACGCCGTTCCCGGCCCTTTGCAGTTCCCAGCCTACACCATTCCCGGCTCTTGCCGATCATTCACATAGTAGCATATATAGCATAACAAGCAAGTACAAAATTCTAACATAATCAATTAAAGGGCTACGCCCTGCAGTTCGAACACATTGGGCTTAGCCCTGCATACAAGTTCTATGGGAACAAGGGTTTTCTTACCTGAGTTCCGAGCTCACCGGGCACCGGTGTCCCGAGCACAATCCTCTAACTTGAGCCTCGCCAAAACCCTAGTCACAACACATTAACAATATCCATCCATCAAGTTCTAATCCAATAAATAACTTTGAGTCATAACCCTAACCTCCGGGACCTTGAATTCCATCAATCCGGGTGATAAAATCCATCCCGAGCCTTAGCCATTGAGTTCCCAAGCCTAAACACCCTTAAAAACACAAACTGGCACTAAGAGCCACGGCCCCTCCCTCAAGAGCCGCGGCTAGCCTCAAAACAGAGGTTTGCACACCCCTGCAACACACATGGGCCACAGCGGGCATGAACTCCTCGGCCACACTCGGCCGCGTGCGCACACGAGCCGCGACGCGTCCATCCTAGGGCCGCGGCCCTCACCTCCAAACCCAAAATTTTCATCTTCTTCCCTGCATTTTCCTCAAGCTAACTCACCCAAAGCTCATCTATCAAACCCAGATAATTAACACATATATTCCAGCTCAATATCAACATCAAAACCCATCAAAATCTGCTCCAAAACCCAACAAAAGTACCCAAACAAAGATCAAGCTTAACTAACATGCATACTCTAGCAAACCAGCAACAATTCTCAACATAATCCCCATAATTATAGCTTACCTTGTTGAATTCAGTCTCTGAAGTTGATCCTTAATCCCCAAGCTCCTAGCTCCTAAGATTTCTCAGCTGAAATCCTTCTAGCTTCTAGCTAATTCCTCCAAGTTCTCCCTAGGCTTCCAAAGTGAAGATATCCACTTGCTTAGAGAGAAAGAATGAGTCAGTTCCTTAAATGTTTTGTATAGTTCTAAGGTTTGTCTTATTCAACTTATGTTTATGTGGTTACCTCAAGACTCGGGGTACCAAAACGTCCCCGAGGGTAAAATTGTAAATTTCCCCAATATTCCCTCCTAAACATTCTATCCTCAAATATATCTCCAAATATTTATTTTCATGTCCCGATAACCCCATAACACACCTAGTACCCAAATTACCCCTCGGCTCGCCCCGAGTCCAAATCTCAACCCTGTTGTGACTTTCTGACTAACCGCTTCCCAGGACTGTCTCGGATCGTGCTGCACAGACATATCACATATATATCGCATTTATCACATTTATCACACTTATGCCCCCAATATCCAAACGGGGCCCACATGCACATTTAACTCAATTAAACATGCATCACTATCATATATACACATAAATCCACATATTAACATATTAAATCACTTATTGCCCTCTAGGCACACTAATCAAGGTCCGAAGCCCAATTAGCAAATTCGGGTCGTTACATCTACAGTTATGGAAACTGATTCTGATATCAATCTTTGAAGATTTCTATATGGTTTAAAATCAGTTTTATCCTTTGGAATTTTTAGGTCACTACTTAAATACACAAACATATAATTTGTATTATATTCAAGATACTCCAAAAATTAAGTCCTTATAGTTATACAATGACTCAATCCATCATTGGATTGACAACTGTTGACTATTCCCACCGTTTAACAATTGTTAATTCGAAGACATAACATTTGATACATTAAACAGTCCATCACTGAGTAGTAGGAAAGTTGTCTCATGTCCTTCTTTTCTAGTAAAAGAATAAATAGACATTATTATTTAGATAATACTTCCTCCTGACCGAGAAGGAAAAAAGCCTTTCTTGGATTTTTGTAAACTAAAGTATTTAAGCTTCTTATCTATATAGGTCACTGGAGAGAGTGCCAAAAGATTGTTCTTTCAATCTCTATATATTTGAATGTATAGAACATTCTTGGCTTTACTAAATCTAATATTTAGAAATGTTCAGCTAACCATTTCTTTTCTAATAATAATTTCTCTACATCATTCCCAATTATTTGTATGTTATCAATATTAAAAATAAGAATCACAACAGAATCATTCTAGTCGAGATCTTCAAACAGTTTTGTCATGTTAACGATTCAGTAAAGACTACATAGACATCCATTTAAATTAATCTCATAATCCATGTATAAAGCAATGGATAAGAGTACGTAAGCAGATTTAAGCTTAGTTACAGTAGAAGGTATTTATTTGAGTAATAAACTCTTATTTCTGTTTATAGCCTTAGGCCATTAACCTTACTTTGAAAATTCTATACTTTCCTATGTTTTCCTCCTCATCTTGAAAATTTTGTTTCAAACTAAAGTTTAATGAACTTTAGTTGAATGTTCAAGAATCTAGAAAGTTGGATGTTCAAGAATCCATATGTCATTGAATTCTAAATTCCATTTCTAGATTCATGGTGTTTCAACCATAGTTTTCTGTAAAAAAAAAAAAAAAAAATTCACTACATACTAGTATGTGGATGAAATATATAGTTAGATTGTGAGACACACAACCAACTAAACTTTATATTTGTAAAGGAGTAGTTACTAACTAACACTCCCACTACAATAATGTTTTACAGAATTTGTGATATTCTTTGGTTTTATCATTGTTAATTATCAGTGTAACGCCCTGGTTACCCCAGAAAAGTTACGTTGAACCGAAAATTTGACCCGCTACCCGAGTCCTTTGGTAAAAAACGTGCTCTAAATGTAATTAATAGGTTAAGATGGAAAACTAATAAAAAGGGAATGGATATTTTCATTACAAACTGCTCTGCAGAGCTAATCAAAATATTTACAAGTTGTTCTCAATACAAAATAGTCATTACTGTTTAAAATTTACAACTCCGCCAACCTAAGCAGCAAAAATAGGGTAAACCCCCTAGTTCCTCTGAGAACGCCTTGGCCGTGGTGGTGAAGCAGCCGCATATGTACACATCACCACCTAAGCTCTCCACTCACACCTGGGTGAGCTTTTCTTTTCCTTTACCTGCACCACATAGCACCCATGAGCCAAGGCCCAACAAGAAAATCATAATAAAACATGATATAATATCAACAATGACCGTAATAATCATTCAGGACCAACAGTTCAAACAAATAGGTGACAGTCGCAAATGTGGGTACAACACCCTTTAGCCATGTGATGATAGGATCACCAGGGCCTAACTGGTAAGTGAATCTTTCATAAGTTTGAACAGGATAGGTGTATGGTGAATAGTCACCAACATAACCCTCCTCATGACCATAAAGTCATAACCCTGGAACAGCGTTCCCTAGCCATGTGACAAACAGTCACCGGGGCCACACGCCCTGTCTCTGAATAACTAGCCCCAGACTAGCCAAGCGCTTATAAGTTCATCGACCTTAGAGTCGGTCCAGTGTTAATTCCTTAGAGCCATTCAACACTGATATCGATTAGATCCAATCTTCATTTGGCCCGACGTTCATGACGCTATGCCATTTCTGACACTTAGGTCAGTGTCCCTGACTAGTCAGTAGATATACAGATAATCAACATTCACTAGCATTTAATATGCAATCCATGTCCACATCTATCAATCAACATGCCTCAATAGCCAACACGCATGTCATATATACACAGGGTGCAGTTTTCTTACCTCAGGTTCAAGCGAGAAGTATAGTAAGGACGACCCCTGAGAACGATCGATCTTTTAGTTCCTTAGCGGTTACCTAATCACAACCAATTATAACCTCCATTAATGAGAATCAACATAGATAGGGTCTTAACCTAAGAACCACTCTCGGGACCTCGAAACATGCCCACACGGTGAGTAGATTCGACCCCGGGCCTTAAGGATTGAAACCCCAAGTCAAAAACCCTTTCAAACACTCAAAACGGGACTTAGAAGGAACAGGGTAGCGCTACAGCGCTCAACCCCTAGCGCCCCAGCGCTATACTCAGAACCACCAACATGCCAAAAAGCCTCCTGAGGAGCGCTGTAGCGCCCTAGGGTGGGCGCTACAGCGCTACCTCCAGACCCAAACTCCCCTGAACCGACCTTCTTCATTTCCTTCGATTCCAACTTGATTCCCAAGCTTCCAAATCCCATTCTTAATGCCAAATGAACCCAAAAACCATCCTAACACATCCCAAACATCACAAGCATAGGAACCCTAGCCAAAACTCCCAACAAAACCAAGAATTCACCCTAGAAATCTCAGCTGCAAAACAAAGCCAAAACAAGGCAAACCAGAGAAATCTATGGTTAGAAACTTACCCAAAGCTCAGCTTATGATGCTCTTCAATGGTGGAACACACTCCCAAACTCTGAGGGCTTGCTTCCCAAGCTAGAATCCTCAAGATTGGTTCAAAAAAAAAAAAAGAAAGGTGAAGAGAAGAAGGCACGGGAGAACTCAAAATCTTGCTCTGTTTTTACTATCTTCATTCAGCCAACACTGAATATATCTATCCTAGGGGTGAAATGTTCCTTTTACCCCTAGGTCAAATAATAGTTTCTGAAGGCTCCCAAGGGCATATTTGGTACTTTCCTCCTGTCTCGTTAATCATAATTAATGCTCTCCAATTCCCGATATTCTCAATAATCTCAAACACCAATGATTCACATCCCGTTACCCTTTAATACCCGGTAACGCTCTAATCATTAAAATCACCCCGGGACTCAACCCAAGCCCCAGTCTTGAACCTGTTGTGACTAAACCGCTAATCAATAATCCAAGATCGTCTCATGCCAAATTGCTCGAACCAACCCACATTATAATGTGGTCTCAGCACATATCATTGACATGCATACAATCATACAATTATACCCTCAACGGGCTAAATTACCATCACACCCCTGTAATTAAAACGTGGACCCACATACATGGATTTAACATCATATTATAATATAATTCACATATACATGCATAATATCATTTAATGGCGTAATTAAACAAGTATGGTCCTCCCGGCCTACTAATCCCGCCATTAAACATCATCGAAGAATTCGGGGCATTACAATCAGTAACTTGCTCACTTGACTTATAGCCATTATTTCTTGTACAATTTAACTAGAAAAATATAGTGATTATAATAATAATGCTTCATTAAAGGAGCATTTAAAACATACAAATACTTTTGTAATCTTTTATGATTATTAAATTCTTTCACTAAATGACTTCATGGAAATTTTGTAATTTATTCACATAACCACTTGTGAATCCTAACTTTTAAGTCTTTGATGTTATACAATCAAACATGTACAAAGTATAACAAGTGTTAAAATTATAGAAATGATAAAGACGATATTGATCACTCATTATCTTTTTAATCTAATATAATATGATTATATTCCATTTCTAAAATACTAATTTTGCTTAGCATTGTAGTTGTATGTGAGCTGGGTTTGAATTCCAAGTTCACATGCAATTTACTTTAATTCCAAATTTGAGTTTAGACTTCCTTTTGATCAGATCAAACAAGTCCTTAAGTGACTTTACTTTGAATGTTCCATGGAAAATTTCTTGAAATTTTCTTTGTTGTCAAACATATCTTAAATAACTTTCAATCAATATTGACTTACTATTTTCTATCTCTTTTAGCTTTGAACATTAAAATGGTTCAACATACATCTCTATGTATTAGCTAAACGATTATCAAATTTTTGAGCCTTTGTTAGAGAAAGGTCTTTTGGTTAACTTTAATTAATAGACTATATAAACAGGGAAAGAACCACTGAATGGTCCCAATAAAAGTCTATCTTTTATTTGTTTTATGTGTCTAATTAATTACAAGCCAATCTAAAAAATAATTCACATATATGTTTCACTTAATTGTGGTTGGAATAATATGTCTTATTTATCAAATCTATGATTCCCACAATTATGAATAATTCATAACTATCATTTACACTCATTGATGAAATATGTTGAACAAATATATTTAAAAAATAACAACTGAATTTATTATTTAAAAAAATATTAAATTTGTTCACTCATCAAATAAAGGAATCTGAAATATAGTTTCTAAAAAGAATTCTAGAACTAATTTAAAGAAAGAACTCATTAGTTTCTTTCATAATGAAAATCAACTATTTCAAAATGACAAAAATTTAAATTGTTTTTAAAATAAACCAAATAAATTTCTAAAATAATCTTTTCTTTATTTAATCGTCTTCGTCAATTCTTCTTCGCTTTGGTTCCAATGCAATTATCTTTTTTCTCAATAGATTTCTGCATACCTGAAGAAAATAACAAATGAAAATAATATTAGTGGCATAATTTTGAATCAAGCATTCAAAATATTAAAGAAGAGTTTTTGAATAAATCGAATTTACCCCGTATTTCAAAAATTGAGCATGTGCCATAACATCACTCTTTATCAAGGCCCACATCTCTTATGCAATTTCAATAGCCATATATCTTTCTTTAATTTTGCCAAGCATGGTCAATAGCATGCAATGATGTGCCAGGTGATTCAATCTCATCCATTCACATATTTTTCATGTTCATCAAAGCTTGATGAAAAGCTTGGAACCTCTGGAGGTAGATCATAGATTGCTCCATACATGATTTGTGTTCCAAAGACAATGTGAGTCCATACATACCGTCTTCTTATGCGGTTAAGACTAAATGGAATCCTTTCCAAGTGTTAATCAATGAGGAGTGTTTGAATTTCCAAGTTTTCAAGTACTTGATCAAGATTAAGAGAATTAACTATTGTTGCTATAAATAAATAAATAAAATATAATGAATTAAAACATATAATAAATACCAGATATTATTCAAAAAAGTAAACATTATGTATGAATGCAACATATAAAAACAAATAAAAATTATATACTAATCCACGATAAATTAATTTAAAAATTAATGGACCATGCTTGGGGTAGGTCAGAATAACTCCAAATTAATTTTGAGACAAATCTTAATTTCATAAGTGAAAACTTAAAAATTGTCTTTTTCTCTTTTGACTTACGAACTACCGCTAGTTTGGTCAAGAGCACTAGTCGTGCTATAAAGCCTAGATACACCTTCGGAGTGTAACCCAATATTTTCAATTAATGACTTAACTCAAGAGTATGCCTTAGAGTTAGTCCAACTTGAAATACATCACTCATTATATTCTCATTAGAGAAGTCAACTTTGAGATAAAACAAACATATTCGAAAGTCTTTCCTTAGGGAGGCTACAAACGGAGGTGACACGAGGCCCTTCCTATGCCTCTCGGTGTTCAACCAATAATGGAGACCATGGGACTTATTGTCATAACTCCCTCTCCCACTCACTATTTTCGAAAAGTATGTTTTTCACAAAATCAATATTTTTTAATATAGTTGTAAAAATAAATTTAATTATTTTTACAAAATGATTTCTAATAATTACTAATCCAATTAAGCAAAAAATAAAATGTGTGCCATTAATTCTAATTTTAATTTTTCTTTAATTAAGAGAATATCATTTTTATTTTAATAAAATATTTTTCATTAAAATAAAAAATTAAACAACTTTAATTTTGATTTACCATCGTAACTAATTAAGACTAACTTTTTTATTATACGAATTATCGTATATAAACATATAATAAAATATAGGACGTTCCTAATACCTTGTTTCTACACGAATGTAATGCATGATATTTGCATAGTGTGTGGGTATATGAATGACATGTTATAATGCATGACAAAATATTAAACACTTTAATCACATTCAAACATTTATAATAAGTAAATAAAAGCGTGTCGGTAACTTTTGGGTATTTAAAAAAAATTACAACACTTGCAAAAAATACATGAAAATGTAACCTAGTCTATCTAAGGCCTGATGAAGAGAACCTTCATCTCGAACCTTGAGATGTAATCTTGTTGAATCAATGCCACCCTTTTCCATATCCATTTTGAATTATACAAATTTTTAATTATTCTAAACAAACTTTTAGAATAATTAAATTTTGAGATTTAACACCCAAATAGTTTCTGAAGCCCAATTTGAATTTGGGTAATTTAATTCAAAAATAAAATTAAACAATATAATTTTAATAAATTAAAATTCATAATAATTTTAATTTTGGATATTTTAATTAATACAATTTTAATTATGGAAGAGAATAATTAAAATGTTTTTAATTAAGGAAAATAATCAATATTATTTCAATTAAAGAAATTTCCAAATTAAAACTATTTTAATTCAGTTTCAGATTTTTAATTAAATGAATAATTAAAACAATTATGGTAACAACACATTAGGGTTTGTATGATACAAACCCTAGATGTGTACCAATGTGGGGCAGAGGCAGGGAGGTTCGGAGGTGGAGGATGCACGGCTCGGGGTGGAACTGGCATGTGCGCACGGCTGGGCGCAGGGGCTGGCAGGGGCACACGGGAAAGCACGGGCTGGTAGGGGCGCCCGACTGGGCAGGCACGGCGTGGGGTGTGGCTAGGCGCAGGCATGCGTAAGTGCAGGGGCACGACTCGGGGCTTAGGCCATCTCAGAAGTTTATCCATAAATTTAAAAGAAAAAATTATAAAATTCCTATGCCCCAAAAATGACATACATTTTTCACTTAGAAATTTTATGAGCAATTCCTAAATCCAAAAGCACCATTATAAACAACCCTTAAGAATCTATCATCATCAATATAAACATCCATTAATTTACACATATAATATAAAAATGCTCATAGTCCCACACATAAATTAATAATATGCAGAGATTAATGACCTGCTCTAGTACCAATTGTTGGAAAAATTATTAGAGTGCATAGCGAAAAATGGCATGGTGGGCCCAGTTGATTAAACACAAAAAATTTCCATCTCTCATATAAACAATTTATATGCTCAAGAAAACATCTAGACATAAACATTAATATATAATATTATTAACCATTCAACATATATATAAATATTCTCATACTTATATATATCATATGCACACGTATACAAATATTCAAGTACAAAAATATTTACCTTTTCAAGCCTATCAAGTGTCCTTAAGTTTTTTCGTATATATATATATATCAATCTTCCTATCCAATGCCTTGAGTACTCAAACCATGATCTTCCGGAGTGTTCTCTACACCTCAAGATGTGTGTGGGCACATAGAGAACATGGGTTTGTAATTTAGAAATCACAATTATATCTCAACACATGAGAACTTAGATTATGGCTTGAGAAGGGTTAGAATAAAAGAAGAAGATGATGACAATTTCTTGGCTGACAAATTGTGAAACTTTTTTTTGAATTTTCACACTTTGTTTTTTTCTTGTTATTGCATAATATATATAGAGAGATTATATATATTACCTTATTATTCCTAATTGTTGTACCCTAAAATTAGCACGAGTTCAATTACTCAGCTTAGGTACAGCTGGCAGATGAATATGAGAAAAAAATAGCCAAGTAGGATATCTGGTTAACAATGATGTGAGCAGCTCGAGGATCAATCCAGTCCGTACACGATATACATGTTATTATCAGACTGCCTCTCGAGATAATGATTGAGTTCGATACTTATAACGGCTAGATCCAACTTTGGGCCTTCTGAGCCTACAACGAGCTACGTTTTAGATAGACTTTGAACATGAGATCGGGTGAATTATTTAGCTCATGGAAACCTAGACAGAACGCATACTGAAGGATCCCACAAGATTTGGAAACTCCTTATATGCTCATTAATGACCAAGTTGTATTGAATATCTATGATTTATTATCCGAGATAGCAGTAGTATATTCTAATCTTTTATCAAATCATATCCCAATGTAAATGGGAATAATTTGTATTAAATGTATACCTTATTTATTCACGTGGTTACCTAAACCTGTCTAGGAAATGCCATTATAAATATTAGGAATAATGGACAGGGAAGGGGACGACCATTTTTGTATTACTAAAACTTTGCAAAAATTAAGAGAGAAAATCAATAACATTGTCTCGTGGACTAGGTGGATTTTTAACACTGAACAACGTAACAGTTGTGTGTGTGTTCGAGAGAGTTTTTATTATTTCATTACGATTTATAATTTAGCACTAATCTACCTGTCTGATTTCTTAATCTACTGTGGGCGAAAAACCGTGTCAATAGTTCGGTGCTTTCATTGAGAGGAAATTAGTGCTTCACAAGTTTCATTTGACATTCATCATGGTGCTCACTCGATCGATGCATGACAATGAGATGGAGCAGCCTGGTGGGCAAGAGGCCCACCATTCTACTGTTCCCATTGAGAGGGGCACAGATGTTCAACATTGTTTGGGAAAACAACCAGTGGGTTAGGACAACGCTGGGAGTTCAGCGTCACTCCCACAAAATCCTAATCCAGGATATTTGATTGTCGTTGAGATGGAAAATACTCAATTAAGAAGCTATCTCACTAGTGTAAATAGGCAAATCGAGGACGTCCTAGCTCGGTTACCCCCTCTTGCAACCGAAAATAATGTTGGAAAGAGGCAAAGTGGGTCTCATAAGTCCCACAGGATAACCGGTCTAACCTAGTCATTTTGTCAGAACCGCCACTCTAAGTTTTATGCCTTTAGAACAAAACCACTGGAGTGCTCAGCCCACTAGTCATCACAGGGATCATCACCAACATGTCAGTCGATCGGTCAGAAATGCGACCCCCAGCTCCATGCGTTCTTCGCAAATTCCCAGGAGCGCCCGCAACAACCCACCAGGGCGGGCTGGGACAAGTCCACGGAGGCAAAGTGCTCCAGTGAATCCTCCTGTGCCAAGATTAGAACCCCAAGCACAGATAACTAGGGACATTGGAGTAGAGTCGAGGTGGGCTAATCTAGTTCCTTCTGATGGAAGGAGGATAGCCTCACCAATAAGGCATCCGCCATCACCGATTAAACATCCTACACCACCTCGCCCACAAAGAGATGCTTCAGCTCGTGGGAACAGAAGGAGAAATCATCCTTTGTCAGTAGACACTTACGCCGCACGGGCGCATGCTGAGAACCCAGGTCCTCGATCTCAACTGCAAATCGTAAGTTTTTCAAATGGAAGTTACTATACGAGGAGCCAGCGTGGAGGCAGGTCTGAAAGTGACCTGAGGAATCATCTGAGCTCAGTGCAAAGTCTGCGATATGATCCATAGTCCGACCTGCGTGTGTTGGTAAAACTTATACAGGATCTTGTTTATTTTCATGTAGATCTTATATTAAAAAAATTAATATAAGATAACCTAGAACATGTTTGTAAAATTGAATTCATACAGTGATAATGATAAGAATACTTACATTATTGTGCAGCAGAATGATTAAGTCCTTCCTGCAGTTTCTCTAACCCTTGTATCCTTTCTGTCGTAGGGTATCACCAAGAGACTAAACCGTTCTTCTATTTTCTTCACAACCTTCCAAAGTATCCTTAGAATAACCTAGACTAGGGTGGGCGATTCTCAACACATGAGATAGATACAAAGAGAAGAAGAGAAAAGAATATTTAGGCTTAGAAAAGGACTTATGTTGTAGAGAGAATCTAAAACCTACTAGTTCTTCTGATCTTCTCATAAAACAAGTGTGTCTATCATCTGTTTTCAACTCCCACTTAGCATTCTTTTTAAAGACTCAATTAGGTCATTTATTTAATTAAAAATTCAATAAAATAATAGTCAATAATCAGCCCTAGGTCAAAATTCTCATGGGCTTTACGCCTGTAAAATTTCCCACTTAATTATAAGTCCATTGGACTTAAAATCAAGGCCTGTATTATTTTCTATTGATTAATTAATTAAATAATTATTTAAATCCTTTATCAAATTAATTACTTATAATTTGAACCTTGATTTAAACTTATTTATTAATTTAGACACCAGATTATCTTAATTAATAAATCTACCCTAATTTCTCTTTTCTTCTCTAAATTACATAACTCTATGAAACTATCCAAAATTGACCTAGTCAATTTTGAAAATTTTAATTGATAATTAAATCAATTATTTGAGACTATCTAGATGATTTTATCCAAGGTACAGTGGGGACCATGGGCCTATGAAATCAAGCTCCAATAAGTTATCACAAATCTAAAAAATAAATTGCACTCTTAAATTCATAGAACGCTCTATAACAAATATAGATACGCTATTAATTATCCATTGTTACAACCACAACTTTCACTCAATCCTCTATAGATGGTCTACAATGAGATAGGACTAAAATATCGTTTTACCCCTCATTGTATTTTATCCTTAAAACACTTAGTTCCTTGTAAATGATATTTCAATAAACTAATTTAATTACTCAAATGAGATCTCTATCATTTAACACCTTGAACCAAACTAAAAGGAAACCATCGTTTCACTTCTTCATCACAAGCTATAGATGTTCATATCTATGATTAACACTCCCACTCAATTATACTACCGAGTTCCCAAGATGTAAGTATGGGCTAGTCCGTAGGGTAAGCTGGTAACGAACAAGTCAAAGAACTCAAATAATACAACCAGTTAGAATACTAACCACTCAGAATTGGGATTGAATTGACCTATGGTCAACTATATGATATGACTAGAATAGATAATAACGGTATGTTTACTTATCCTATCAACTGTCAATATTGGTCCAGTCCAATGTAACAAATACATCCGATCTTATCTACTTTGCTAATGTTCTGGAAAGAACATAAAAATGCTATATGTAAGTAGATCATATCGTAGATTAGCAAGTCAGTGTAAATCATGTGCACTGACTAATCTTAGGACTAACTTATTTTGAACATATAATCATATTTATATTCCACTGTGATTACGTCACTATGAATATGATTAGCTATCTGCTCGGGATTTAATAGAAGTTTATATTAACCAAATATTCATGATAATAAAACATGTGAGTAAAGTGATTGACCAAGTCAAGAAAATGATTTTTATTATTTTATTGATAATAAATGAGATTACAAAGAAATTGGGTTCTAATTAGGGCATAAAACTCCAACATCGTGATCATTTGAACTCACAAAGAAGGTATTCAGCTCAGAACGAGGATGTTAGTTATACTCAACACGAGGAAGTTATGTCTATCGTACGCGACAATGGGAATGTCCCACCTAACCAAGCTCGGACTTGGAGGGACAATAACCCACCAAACGCGTACAATAGGATGTGAGTTGTTGAACAACCCCTTGCTAACCTAGAGACCAAGGACCTAACCCTTGAGTGACTGGCCTTGATGGAGGAACAAATGTAGAGGCTATTATCTGGAAAAGGGGCAGATGAATGCGATTCAGATGAAGAACTCGAACATTTCGCTCCAAACATTGTCGCAGCTACGTATCCTATTGGCTTTAGGATACCGAACATGCCTACATTTGATGGAAATACAGATCCATCCGATCACCTTGGGATGCTCAACACAATGATGATGGGCCACAATGTCGTGATCGACCTAAGATGTATCATGTTCCCTGCGACTCTAGTCGGACCTGCCACACAGTGGCTTAAACAATACAAGAAGCATTCAATAAGCTCATGGAAGAAATTTTTTTTTGAGTTTAAGAGAGAATTGTGACCTTCACAGGCAGCTCGTGTAGAGGCTGACTCATTGGCCAACGTAAAACAGCAACTTGGTGAGTCACTGAAGGAATACTTGAGCAAATTTTCCAATGTTGCAGCACAACCTATGGATGTTGATGATAGCTCCAAGCTCATGGCGATGAGGATAAGAATATTGGTGGGAGGCGATCTGTGGCAAGAACTCCAATGAAAAGGAGTTAAAAGTGTAGATGAATTGTTGACCCGAGCCCAGGAGTGGATAAACCTAGAAGAGGCACGATCAACTGTTGTAGGAAACAGCCAGGACCCTATCCAACACACTGGAGTAAGGACAGATGTTGCACCTATGGCTCAACCCGATACCCAGAATAACCAAGAAGGAAACAACAAGAGGAAGGGGAATGGTGAGGGTGACCAAAATGGCACAAAGAAGAACAAGTCTGTGGAGAAATACAAGCTCGTTTATGCCACCTACACTAACCTAATGAACACCCAGGAATATATCTTCCCAGAGAATTCTAATCGCCTCCCATGGAAGAAGCCAGAGCCTTTAAGGCATTAGAGGGCAAAGAGAGGCCCCTCAAAGTGTTTTTGACTCCACAATGACATCAGTCATAACACCGATGGCTGTCGACAGCTGAAGGATAAGATTCAGATTCTCATTCGGGCTGGTTATTAGCTCAATACGCCCGAAATCGGGTAGTCCCCAATCAATCGGCTGGGCAAAATCCTCAACCAGCTTAAGAAGCCACGACAGGACAACCTAGAGCTCAGATGAATCAGGTCGACCCTCCCCCGATAGTAGGAGGAGATATAACTACTATTGTCGGAGGACCTCATTTGGCAGGCACGAGTAGCAAGGCCCAAAAGAGGTATATTAATGAGTTGAAAACTCATAATGGTGTGGAATTTGTCCTAGAGCAGCACTTATCGAAACAATAAAAGTTTGAAAAACAACCAATCATTATCACAGAATACGATGCTAGCCACGTTCAATTCCCACAAAATGACATGCCAGTGGTAACCATGCAGCTCGCTAACCGAAGGGTATGGAGAATATTGGTAGCTAATGGAAATTTTATAAATGTGCTTTTTAGGTCCACCCTAGAAATGATGATATTGTCCATAACCGATTTAAAGGCGAACTCAATGACTCTGTATGGGTTTTTGGGTGAAGGAACAGTTGCCATAGGGACGATCGCACTAGTGGTGACATTGGGGGAAGAGTCATGAACTGTCTGTAAAATACTTGAATTCATTGTAATCGATTGTCCGGCCGCATATAATGCGATTTTAGGACGACCTGCACTGATGGCTTTTGAAGCCATCACTTCGATCCCACACCTGGCAATAAAGTTCCCCTAAACCTCAGGAATTTGCACAATAAGAGGAGACTAACTCATCGCCAGAGAATGCTACAACATTGCTATGAAGGAATAATCACAACCTAGGAAGCAAGGGATCGTTATAAGTTAAGGACATGAGGAATCCCGGGAAATGGAAGTTACCCGTAGGGCGGAAGAACCTCGAGAAGGAAATGATGAGGTCACCCAACGAGATGACTATTAACCATGGGTAGGAGAAGATAGGTCTGAACTTAAAGCTGTAGAAGAGCTCGAGGAAATAAACATCGACCCAGAAGAACATTCTGGAGTTGTCAAAATTGGAAAAAATCTTGAAGTCAAAGGAAGAAGGAGTTGAACGGGCTTCTAAGGAAGAACCTGGATGTTTTCACCTGGTCGCACGAGGATATGGTGAGAATCCATCCGAGTATAATAATGCATACCTTAAACTTGGACAAGAAATTGCCTGCAAAGTTCCAAAAATGGAGGCTTTTGGGCACAGTACGATCTGAAGCATTAAAAGAAGAAGTAGCTCGGCTACTTAAATGTGGGTTTATCAGGGAAGCAAAATACCTTATGTGGGTTGCTAACCCCGTGTTGTTCTTGAAGCCAAACGGGAAGTGGAGAACGTGTATCGATATCTCCGACCTCAACTAAGCGTGTCCCAAGGATTATTTTCCACTACCAAGAATTGATCAGTTGGTAGATGCCATGGTCGATCACAAGCTCATGTCTTTCATGAACGCATACTCTGGATATAACCAGATCATGATGAACCCTACAGACCAAGAGCATACTAGTTTCATGAATGAGCATAACGTATATTGATATAAAGTTATTCCATTCGGGCTGAAAAACGTCGGAGCTACATAACAACTATAGGTCAACAATATGTTTGCTAACCAGATCGGGAAAAACATGGAGGTGTATGTCGATGATATGCTCGTCAAGTCAAAGACTGCCAATAACCATGTATCTGACCTGGAAGAATGTTTTGGCATATTAAGGAAGTACGATATGAAGTTGAATCCCTAGAAGTTCACTTTCGGAGTTGCGTCAAGAAAGTTTCTGGGGTTTATAGTCAACACAAGGGGGATAGAAGCGAATCCATAAAAAATCAGGTCGTTGTTAGAAATTCCTTCGCCCAGGTCGTGTAAGGAAGTACAAAGCCTAAGTTGAAAGCTCGCGGCTCTAACCCGCTTCGTTTGAAAATCCATTAACAAGTGTCTACCATTCTACTACTTGCTCAGGCGAAACAAGAAATTTGAATGGACCGAAGAATGCGAACAAGCATTTTGCGACCTGAAAATGCATCTAGCTGAACCCTCGGTACTATCAAAACCAATGTCTGGAGAGTGTCTATTTCTTTACCAGGCTGTGACAAAAAATGCAGTCAGTGTCATATTATTTCAAGAAGAAAACAGGGTTGCAGAAACTCGTATATTATATTAGTAAGAGGCCTCTCGGAGCGGAATCACAGTACCCATTGATAGAAATGCTTATGTTCTGCCTCATTTTGACTTCAAGGAAGCTCATGCAGTACCTCCAATCCCATTCTATTCACGTCTTAACCGACCAACCTTTAAGGTAGGTTTTACAAAAACTTGAAACGTCAAGGCGACTATTGAAATGGGCCATCGAACTCAGCCAAATTGAAATATTATACATGCCACGAAATGCAATCAAGAGCCAAGCCTTTGCTGATTTTGTTGCTGAGTTCACTGGTTTTCGGGACAAGCTGATAAGGGAGTCAGTGAAAGAATTATGGAAAATCTTCGTTGATGGATCATCTAACGAAAAAGGATCAGGAGATGGGATAATCTTAATCTCACCTGAAGGACATCAGTTCCATACAACTCCTATGTTCGGGTTTGAAGCGTCCAACAACAAAGCGTAGTACTAGGCCTTATTGGTAGGGCTAAGGGTGGCGAAAGAGCTGAAGGCAAAAGCCATCCAATGTTATAGTGATTCTCAGATCGTATTCAATTAGATATTGGGAGAATACCAAGCTTGAGGCATCAAGATGGCGGTCTACCTGGCTAAGGTGAAGGGCAAGTTATATGAGTTCAAGTTTAGCTCCATCGAGCAGGTACCCTGTGAGTAGAATTTCAACGCTGATGCTCTGGCTCGACTCGCTACCACCAAAGAGGTAGATATAGTGAATGTAGTTCCGATGGAGTTCTTGGAAAGCCCGAGTATAACGAAAGAAACCGTGGAGGTCGGAATGATTGACATAAAATTGACCTAGATGACTCCTATAGTGGAGTACCTCACAACCAGAAGGCTACCTGAGGATAGGAAGGACGCGAGAAAGTTGTTGTATCAAGATCCATGGTATGTTATTGATGAGGGAATCCTATAACAGCGAGGGCATTCGTTGCCCTTCCTGCAATGTCTTCTGCCCGAGGAAGCACAAACTATTTTACAAGAAATACACGAAGGCTTCTACGGAGATCATGCTAGGGGGTAAACCCTAGCTCTAAAGGTACTGAGACAGGGCTATTTTTGGCCTACTTTAACAAAGGACTCGATCTTATCTGTACAAAAGTGTGACAAATGCTAGTGTTTCGTGGTAGTTTCCCAAGCTGCTCTAGTCGAGCTAACCATGATCTCATCCCCTTGGCCATTTGCAGCATGGGGAATTGACTTAATAGGTTCCCCACCAATGGGGAAAGGAGGGGTTCATTATGCAGTAGTTGCAATCGATTATTTCACGAAGTGGGTAGAGGCTGAACCTTTGGCAACCATCACCTCGAAAAGAGTCCTGGATTTTGTTGTGAAGAATATCATATGTCGATTTGGACTCCCTTAAAAGATCGTGTCAGACAACGAAACTAAGTTCTATAGTGATCTCTTCACAAACTTTTGTGAAAAATATGGCATAACCAATAGTTTATCGTCGGTAGCATACCCACAAGCCAATGGGCAGGTCGAGGCTGTAAGTAAGACCCTGAAGGCAAGCTTGAAGAAAAGACTAGATGAGGCCAAGGGA
This sequence comes from Humulus lupulus, assembly GCF_963169125.1. Classification (NCBI taxonomy): domain Eukaryota; kingdom Viridiplantae; phylum Streptophyta; class Magnoliopsida; order Rosales; family Cannabaceae; genus Humulus; species Humulus lupulus. Next base: position 277,583,209 of record NC_084793.1, read on the forward strand.
TTGTGGCCCGAGTAGCTTCCATAAGTACTTTGAGCCTATCGGACCTCACATAGAACTTCTACGGGACATACCCCTTTTTCCCTAACCTTTGGAAGTGAGGCTATGCTCCCAATTGAGGCAATGGTAACAACCCACTAACAAAAGACATTTGACCAATATCATAACCACGAGCTACCTAGTGCATCCCTCAATTTGATCGAAGAAAAATGAGAGGCATCGAAATTACACTTCACCCATTATCAGCAGAAGATCATTCGATTTTTCAATTCAAGAGTTAAGGGATGCAGACTCGGATTAGGCGATCTGGTTCTCCGAAGGGTCTTTTTGGCAAGTAAAGATTCCAAAGACGGGGTGTTAGGGTCGAACTAGGAAGGACCATATCAGATCGTAGAGGTCCTATGCGAAGAAACTCTCAAGCTGGCCTGGCTAAGTGGGGATATAGTCCCACGGACCTAGAATGCCGTAAACTTGAAAAAGTATTATCAATAGTTTTGTTGTCTTTGATGTTTTTAGAGTTACCATTTATGTAAGGCTTATTTATAAATGCCACTTTAGTTTAATAACAATTGGATTATTAAATAACCAATTTTATTGTTTTGTTATCACGAGCTCACTTTCTAAAAGCCACCAAGAACACTTGTCTGTTCTGGTTGCTTGGGGGGCACATTACCGAGGAGAACTCCTAAGAGATTTCAACTTATTCGAATAAGGATTAAAAACTTCATATAAGGATTAAAAACTTAGAGTTTGGAGAAATTGATTATTCAGCGACTTTTTAAAGCTCGAATCTTCAATAAACCTTACGTGAACTAAGTTTGGGAAATCACCAAAACCCTGGATATAACCAGGTCTGAGGCCTGATTCCTAACAGGTACAATGCTATTAAGCTTATAAAAAAAAACCCAGACATAACCAGGTTCGAGGCCTTATTCTTAACAGATATGGTGCAAATAAGCGAGAAAAATCTTGGATACAACTAAGATATCGATAAAATCTATCTTGATCTAAAAGTCAAACCATAAGATTTTGAATGTACAAGAATCTATGGATTCATAAACATTAGAAAATAAGGGACTAAGGGAGACATAAATAGACCATAAGTTAGATGTGTATACAAAAATATATTGTCATTTCGAGGAGGAAAAACCTTGACCTAAACCCGGAGGCAATAGTTTTGGTCCCAAGGGACTGTTACAAAAGCTTTAATAAATAAATAATAATAATAAGGTTGAAAATAAAAGTCATTGAGCTCCATCAGCTCGCTCCAGAGAAGTCACCTCCTCGCCACCCCCCTCAGCAGCTCCAGAAGCTTCGCCAGTCTCCAATGGTTCCTCTGAGAACCGAATCGTGAACCGAGCATAAATGGGTCCCACTGCTTAGGCTGCATGAAAGAGAAGTTCCCATCCTGGTTGAAGACCCAGCACGGTAAAGCATCTCCTCCATTTGATTCGATGAATATGCAGCTTCCTCATTGGCCTTAGCCTCGACCTCGATCAGCTTCTTCTTGAGTTCTTCACTTTCAGCCTGAAGCTAATCCACGCGACGGCTCACCTCCACGACTTGGTCCTGCAAGGCAAACATGGCGGCTTTTGTAGACTACTCGCCCTCCTAAGAAGAAGCCAGGGCGGCTTTGGTGGCCTGTTCGCTCTCTTGAGTGGCACCTAGGGTAGCTCGGAGCTCCTCGTCCTTGGCTTTAACTCGATCTATTCCTCTAAATTGGGACATGATAGACTGCAGAAGAATGAAGCAAGTCAAGAATAGTTTATAAAAAAACCAACTAAAGAAAAAGAAAAAGTTAGGAGAGTGAGAGGGACTCACAGTGAGGTTCATCCCCATGGAAAATTCAATGACGTCCTCAGGAGTCCGCTCCTCTATAGCCCTTAAGTCCCTGGCGTGGGCTTTGTAGGTGTGGCTGACCATGTGGCTTGTCGTCTCGTACACAATACCCCGAAAAGCCTCGGGGATCTTGTCCAGGTCGTGTGGCTTGACCGGGATCTGAATAGTGGGAGCCTCACCTTGGATCACTTAAGGATTTGAGGGAGGTACGTGACGAGGAGGAGGAGGAGGATGAAGATAAGCTTGTTGAACAGTAACTGTTGTTACCAGAGTTGGGGGAAGTTCCTTTTGTGACTGCTCCCGGGTGGAGTTGGGACCCCTGTCTTTAGCTGCAGACTTGGTGGTACCCCCCATCTTCGGAGCTGTTTTCTTTGTCACCCTGGGTCTTTTCACCACGGGAGCGGCTCCGGCCCCACCAGCCTTAAAATCACCCCTAAAATCTTGGGCTTCTGGCAGCTCCATCTCTTCCCCTGAAAAAGGGCGAACAGAGGATTCAATTTAAAGAAGTAATTATTCAAGGTATTATTAAAACAAGAGAAAGAAAGAGCAAGAACCCCACCCTCTAGGCTAGGGGAGGAATCTACTATGATCAGCTTCGGGTTATTGACTGGGCTAGGCACAACCTCTAACTCTTGGATTAACGGAGGTGATGGAGAATCTAAAATTATGACCTCTTGGGTCCTAGGGAGTTCAGGTCCTTCTTCGGGCCTAGACTCATCTACGTACTGCCTAAAACCAGGGGCATATATACCCTGACACGGGGAAGGCCAAGTCCTACGATTTGTCCCATACTCCTAAAAAATGGTGGACCTAAAATGGAGAGTGTTGTCAACTATGATGGTACCTTTGGAATAGTTGTGGTCATAGCGTACACCCAAATGGTCCACGCACTGGAGGAGGGTTGTGTTTAGCTCCAGGTCAGTGGGGTGGCAACTAACGATCTGATTACAGTTAAATCGAATTAGCCTATAACTGGCAGCAGCTTGATCTAACTATCTGTAGGGGTATGAGTTACCTTGGCTGGAAGGGCTAGCTGCTACCCCAGACGCAGCTCGCTCTAGATTGGGTTCCTGATTATCTTTAGGAGCTCATCTTTTACACACCAGTGGTGCCACATCTTCTTCCTCCTCAACGCCCTCATTGCTTCGCAAGGCCTCTTGAAGAGGGGGGGAGCTTGGAGATGACATGCAGAGGAGCTCGGGTCCTCAGAGCTAGCGTCTGGCCTTGGCCACCATGGTGGCATCATTCATAATCTGTCGATAGTATTTCTCCCGCGGAGGAAGACTAGACAAGGTCTCGTATTGGCTCCCAAGGGTCACAGACCGCTCTGCCCACGTGAATATAGATGCACAAAGAACGAACTCAGTCAGAATCCTTAAACAAAAAAAAATGTGTGCATAAGTGATAAAAAGTTCGCGTACTGAATTCATAAAGATAGAAGACTTACGAGGACGGTTGAAATATCGATGGTCGCAGTTCTTGAACTCATTTGACATAAATAACAAGCCTTTATAGTCATTTGGGTGGCTGGGGAGGTCGATGACAGAGGCTGGGTTGGGAAAATGAGTGAGGTAGTAGAAATTGTTACCTTGCCCTTTGTGGTCGGCACTGGCAGGAGTATATTCTAATCTGTTATCAAATCACATCCCAATGTAAATGGGAATAATCTGTATTAAATGTATACCTTATTTATTCACGTGGTTACCTAAACCTCTCTAGGACATCCCTCTATAAATATCAGGAATAATAGACATGGAAGGGGACGGCCATTTTTGTATTATTAAAACTCTACAGAAATTAAGAGAGAAAAGCAACAACGTTGTCTCATGGACTAGGTGGATTTTAACCACTGAACCATGTGAAAGTTGTATGTGTTCGAGAGATTTTTTATTATTTCATTATGGTTTATAATTTAGCACTAATCTACCTATCTGATTTCTTAATCTACTGTTGGCGAAAAACTGCGTCAACACTAATAATAATAGTAATATATTAACAATATCATAATGATGATAGGAATTGATTTAGGTAAATATCTAACTTACCAAATTTGAAAATATCTATATTCAAATTATTAATTAAATAAATAAAATAAAATAAAAACAATACTGATACTTTATAAGTACACTGCTACTCGCATGTCACAAACCCTGGACTGTGTCATCCATGTATAGCATTATTCCCTTTCAGGGATATTGCATTTTTCTTTTATTTATTTATTTAATTAAAATTAATCCTTCCACAAATTATGGTATTATCTTTTTAAGGAAAATATCACAACCATATTTCAATATTTAAATTTTAAATTAAAAATTCAAATTGATGATCATCATTATAATCGTCTTTTAAAAATTCAATAAATCAAAAACTATTTTAACTTACCAATTTTATTTTCTCCCACTCAAATAATTAATTTCAAAATTTTAATAATTAATTCCAAATTAATTATTCAACTTCAATTATCATATAATTGTATATTTGACTTGAAGAATAAAACTCTTCTTAGATTTCAAAATTACAACTTTACTATTGTATCAACTCTTACCTTCATATGGTGCTGATAGAGCCACCCTGGGGACCTATGGACATATACTATCAAGCTCCAATAAATATTAGATTATTAATCAAAGCTCTTTGATTAAATAATCATATCTATTAATCTCATGATTACTCCACTATAAATATGAGATTGAACTCTTGATAATTATAGACATATATTTACATAGTACTTTATGAAAGAATAAAGTTTCCAATGATATAATAATTATATGCAATGTTAATCCTCTATTAATGGTTCATAATTAAAAGGGAATAAAATTAATGTTTCACCTTTTTAACTATATATTGTTCCTAGTATACCATTGACTTTGCTAGTGAAGGTTGTGTCACAACAAGTTTGCAACATGAGTGCTCAAAATCTTTTCAGTTCAAAAAGTCAACCCAATAGGGATCCATATCTGTTAAACTATGTCCCCAGCCATATATATCATTGAGTCCCCAAAACAATTCTTCTTAGCCTGATCATTCTTACAAATCTTAACGCATGAATCAAAGAATCAGATGACATATATAGGAGTTCAAAGTAACCTCAGGATTGAGATCATCATGTATATGATCATCGTTTTATGTGTTTGATTCATACTATGAAACAGTGTTTAAACAAGTATTAACAATCACATCTGGTCCAGTTCTATATATCATTATATATAACGCACCTTCACTAAAGTGTCTTACTAGACTAGTGACCCAGATCTTGGTCACTTGTATTCATAATACTAGCGAACCGTACTAGCAGTAATTAATCTAAAGATTCCATAACTTTATTTTACTGTGAACTATCTCAAGTTTATTATCTTAATCTCGATCCTCTCATACCAATATGAGATTAAGACCACATAGATAAACTTTGGAATTTTCTAATATTTACTTAATATTATCAACATACTATCGGACATAGTCTATATATATGATAATTCAGTTCAATTATTTATTTCATTTAAAACATTTGTCAACTACAATTGCTTTAAGGGAACAATTCCCAACAAATACAAGTGATCTAGATCCGAGTCACTAGTGTAGTAGGACACTTCAGCGAAGGTACTTTATATATAGTGATATATAGAACTGGACCATATGTGATTTGTCAATACTTGTTTAAACATTTTTTCATAGTATTAATCAAACAATGATCATATACACGATGATCTTAATCCTGAGGTTACTATGAACTCCTATATATGTCATATGATCATTTGATTCATGCGTTAAGGTTTGTCAGAATGATCAGGCTAAGAACAATTATTTTGGGGACTCAATGATATGTATGGTTGGATACATAGTTTAACAGATATAGAATCTATACCTTCTTATAGATTGAATAATGGTTCCCTATTGGGTTGACTTTTGGAATTTAAAAGGTTATAAGCGCTCACGTCGCAAACTTGTTGTGACACAATCTTCACTAGTAAAGTTAATGGTACATTAGGAACAAGATATAGTTAAAAGGATAAAACAGTAATTTTATTCCCTTTTAATTATGAACCATTAATAGAGGATTAACGTTGAATGAAATGATTATATCAATGGACACTTTATTCTTTAATAAAGTACTTTGTAAATATATGTCTATAATTATCAAGAGTTCCATCTCATTTTTATAGGGGAGTAATCATGAGATTAATAAATGTAATTATTAATTCAAAGAGCTTTGATTAATAATCTAATATTTATTGGAGCATGATATTATAAGTCCATAGGTCCTCAGGGTGGCTCTATCAACACCATATCAAGGTAAGAGTTGATCCAAGGGTAAAAATGTAATTTGGAAATTTGAGAAGAATTTTATTCTTTAGGTCAAATATACAATTATATGATAACTAGTAAATAGTGTCGTACTTCACGCTGTTGTTTGGATATATATATATATATATATAAATGTACCGCTCAATTCTCACAACTAAATATTTAATTGTTGATTTTATTTGCTTTTGTTTAAGTATAAAGTCTTTTAACTAAATACTCTAATTTAAAACTAATTGATATAATTATTTTAAATTCAAATATTGTGTAAACTAATAAATGAAATGCACAAAAATTTGTACATTATATGTAAATGTTACATAGTGGGTATCCATGATTTTTCACTTTTTGGACTCCGTAATCAAAACAATATTAACAATACTACGTGTGATAGTGTAAAATAAAGTTGTTGCTCTAAATTTTGAAACTCCTTCACATAGATAGGGAGTTTTAATCTTCACCCATGATAAAATGCTTGCAAAAGACTCATTTGGTATTTTATTTCATATGGTTTGTAGATACATATACATATTAAAAAAATAATTAGTTCATATATGTTCTCAAGTTTATTTTACTTCTAATTGCACGTATGAGAGTCCAACAATTCACAAAATAAATTCGTCTATGTAGTTAGTTTCTTGGACCAAAAAAGATGAATTATCATAAAATATTAATTAATAACCATAAATTATAAAATGTTGAATTAAAAAATGTGGAAAAAAAATTAGAAAATAGATAAAGTGGTTTAGAGATATTTTAAAGTAATGCATCACATTTTTGGTACTCTACATAGATAGAAATATAGATATATTATATATATATATTGTTTAAATGAAATTGTAAAATAAATAATTCCAATTTAAATTATATACAATGTTAAGATATATTCTTGTAAGTCTATTTATATTTAAAAAAACATAAATAATTACAATAAATTTTATATATTTATATAAAAGAGAGGTTTGAGGAGATGAGGTGGCACCCTCTCTTTTATATAAATATATAGATAGAAATAGATTGTTATTATTATTATTATTAATCATAAATTAGAAAAGCTAAAATAAAAAATAGAGATATAGTAGGATAAAAAAAAGTAAGAAATTACACATTTGAAACCTTATTTTTATAGATCTTAATAATCATATAGATAGATATCGATATAGATTTTTATAGAAAAATTTTCATTAATTAATAATAATAAATTAGAAAACGTATAATAAAAAAAGAGAAAATATAGATAGAGTGGTTTGGAAAAAATTTAGAGTGACACATCACCTATTATTATAAGAACAATAGTACTATTATTTTCTCTTAAATATATTTATATAGAAATATAGATAAATAATAAGATTTTTTAATATATAATATAGAATTTACAAATTTAAATAATATAAAAATATATACTACAAAAACTTAATATGTAAAATACAAATTATATATTAAATTTGATAAACTCAAAAAAATATATAACTATTCAGTATTTGGGCAAGATTGACTTAAATCATTCACTCATATAAATACTACTGTTACGACAAATCAAAGTAATCAAAAAGTATTTTATTTATAGATTAAATGTATAATACCAACAATGAATTGTAAACCATGTTGGACTATATTGATTTTTTAATTGTTAATTAATTATTTCTTTTAATAAATATTAAATAAATAGAGAAAATAGAAGATTAAAAGAAGAGCCTCATCTCTTCAAATCTCTTTTTTATATAAATATATAGATTGAAGTTGAATAATTATTTTGGAATTAATTATTAAATTTTTTAAAATATGTTTATTAATTTAAATATATAATTTTGAAAAATATATAAATAAATTAATTATTTGTTGAAATTAATTATTTTATTTGAGTGGTAGAAAATAAAATTGGTAAGTCAAAATAGTTTTTTATTTATTAAATATTTAAAAGATGATGATAATGGTGATCATCAATTTGAATTTAAAATTTAAAATTTAAATATTGTAATATGGTTGTAATCTTTTCCTTAAAAAGATAATACCATATTTTGTGGAATGATTGATTTTAATTAAATAAATAAATAAAAGAAAAATGCAATATCCTTGAAACAGAATACTGCTATACACGCATGACACAGTCCAGGGATTGTGCCATGTGTGTAGCAGTGTACTAATAAATTATCATTATTGTTTTTATTTTATTTTTATTTATTTAATAAATAATTTGAAAATAGATAATTTCAAATTTGGTAAGTTAGATATTTACTTAAATGAATTCCTATCATCATTATGATATTATTAATATATTACTATTATTTTTAGGAATAATAAGGTAATACATATAATCTCTCTATATATATTATACAATAACAAAAAAAAAACAGTGATAATTCATAAAAAGTTTCAGAATTTGTTAGACAAGAAATTGTCATCATCTTCTTCTTATATTCTAACCCTTCTCAAGGCATAATCCAAGTTCTCGTGTGTTCAGATATACTTGTGATTTCTAAATTACAAACACATGTTCTCTATGTGCTCACACACATCTTCAGGTGTAGAGAACACTCCGAAAGATCATGGTTTGAGTACTCAAGGCATTGGATAGGATGATCAATATATATACGAGAAGACTCAATGACACTTGATAGGCTTTAAGAGGTAAATATTTTAGTTCTTGAATATCTGTATACGTTTGCATATGATATATATAACTATGAGTATATTTATATATATCTTACATGTTTAAAAATATTGTATATTAATGTTTCTGTCTGGATGTTTTCTTGAACATATAAATTGTTTATATGAGAGATGGAAAATTTATGTGTTTAATCAACTGGGCCCAGCACGCCATTTTTCGATTTGCACTCTAATTGTTTTTCTAACACTAGTATTCATAATACTAGCGAACCGTACCAGTACTAATTAATCTAAAGATTCCACAACTTTATTTTACTGCGAACTATCTCAAGTTTATTATCTTAATCTCAATCCTCTCATACCAATATGAGATTAAGACCACATAGATAAACTTTGGAATTTTCTGATATTTACTTAATATTATCAACATACTATCGGACATAGTTTATATATATAATACTTCAATTCAATTATTTATTTCATTTATTACATTTTTCAACTACAATTGCTTTAAGGGAACAATTCCCAACAATCTCCCACTTTCCCTAAAGCAAATTTAGGCATCTCTCTCAATGTGTTTATAACATTATCCTGAACGAATTTGTCTAACAAAGTCTTTGTTGACAGTTTTGTAAGAAACTGTTTTGAAGCTATCTTCAAGATCATTACATCAATTATGTAGAATTTTCTTGAATTAAATGATACTTCATTTCATGTGCTTTTCCCTTTCATGATTTCTAGTTCTTCTAGAATAGTTATATCTCCATTGCTTTCGCAATGAGATACTAGTAGTTTATTCTAGTCTGAAAACTTTTTTCAGAATGGCAAAGAACTCAACTAAATCAAATAGCCTATTTAATTGCTCAATAGTTGTTACATTTTGGCTTCTTTGGGGAAACATCAATTCTGAAATGTCCAATAAATTTCCATATTAATGTGTTTCCTCCACAGTTATGGAACTTGATCCTGATATCAATCTTTGAAGATTTCAATCAGGTTTAAAATTAGTTCATCATTTCGGATTTTAGGTCACATTAACATATAATCTCCATTATATTTAAGATACTCAACAAAAAAATAAGTCCTTATAATTATTCAATAAATCAATCCATCATTGGATTGACAACTGCTGACTATTCCCACCATTTAACGAATGTTAATTCGAAGACATAACATTCGATAAAATAAACAGTCCATCATTGAGTTGTAGGAATAAGTGTCTCATGTCCTTCTTTTCTAGTAAAACAATAAATGGACATTATTATTTAGATAATACATCCTCCTGACCGGGAAGGCAAAAAATATTTCTTAGACTTTTCTAAACTAAAGTATTTAAGCTTCTTATCTATATAAGTCGCTTGAGACAGTGCCAAAATATTGTTCTTTCATTCTCTATAGACTTGGATGTATAGAACATGTTTTGTAACGCCCTGGATAACCAAGACTATTACACTGTGTGTTTAAAATAGTGCTTAACCTACTAAGCAAGTCATTTGAATTTAAATGTGTAAATAAATCTAAGTCAAGGTCAAGTAATAAAAGATTTGGTCAACAAAATGATTATTTTTCATTAAAATATTAAGTTTGTACACGGGATCCCAAAAATTAGTTTATAGACTTGTAAAAGATGAACAAATACAAATTTAGCCGTCCTAAGCGGCAAAAATAGGGTTTAACCATAGTTCCTCCCATGCTATCCCGTCCGCGGCGGTCGAGCAGGATGCATATGTACACACGGTCTCTAAAGCTCTCCAACTCATGGTTGGTCCAGCTATCACCACGTAGCACCCGTGAGCCAAGGTCCAGCAAGAAAACTAAAAGCAACATGTACAACTAGGCAACAATATAAAGACTGTAAACATAATTCATCATATTCAACGGACAATAGATTATAGGAAACAATCCCAATAAAAGAGAACAAGTGGCATTTAATCAACCTTGACCCAACTAGTCTTCAATTATTCAATAGATTACAAGCATTAAGATACACCACGACAACATATACTCTCAAGCACATATTTTGACCAGTAATACAAATATTCACGGTCGGCGCCCTTAGGTCGAGCCCTCTATTTACTCAACTAACCCCGGCTTGCTTAGGCCGAGTCCATTGTTTATTTAGATGACCTCGACTCACAGTGGCCAAGCCGCGTCCAATGCGGTATCGTCAGCCCCGGCTCCCTTAGGCCGTACTTTCACATTTCACATAATAACAATACAGTTACACAACACATATATATCCAGATACAGGGAACCTTAGTCCCAAACACAACCACATGGGTGCAATTTTCTTACCTCGGATCCCGAGTAGAAAGCAAATATCGGCCCCGAGCACGATCCTTAATTCCTGAGCCCTTGCGGTAAAACCTAGTCACACTGCGATAATGGATAATTATAAGATTCTAAACCATTTAAAAACTTTGGACTAAAATACTAGCCTCCGGGACCTTGATTTCTGCTAAACTGTGTAGTAGAAATTGTCTCGAGCGCTTAAGTTTAGATCCCCGAGCCTTAAGAAAAACCTAGGCCAAAAGTCTCTAGGCGGGCCGCGACCTGGCCTTAAGGGTCACGGCGCACTTCAAGTTAGAGGCGCAGCCTCTGCATTTGGAGGGAGGCGGGCCGTGACTTACCCCCCTAGGGTCGCAACGCGCCTATGGATCAACAACCCTCCCAAGGCATCCAAGGCACGCGAGTCGTGGCGAGCCACCATGAACCCAGAATCCCCTGGGTTTTTTCCAGCATTTTTCCCCGACCAAATCCTCAAAATTCAACTTCAATTATTCTCCCAAGCCCAAACCAAGTTCAGATACAAGTCTAGGATCCTTAATCAAATATTTTAAGCATTAAGTACCCAAAATTTATATTGATCCTATCATCTCAACCAACAACAATTCTTCAGTAGAAACTTAAACTGATTAAACCAAACAAGTCTAAATTCCAGCAAAATAGAACTGAGTCCTTACCTCAATTTTGGAAGCCTCAAACCTCAACAAGTTTTTTATTGCCCCACTTTAATTCCCCAATTCCCTTCAGTTCAAATCCCAGCTTATTTTCTTAAGTTTTCCTCTTTAAATCTTCAAAACCCCCTTAGGCCAAGAGAGAGGGAGAGAGAAACGTGAGTGGTGGATAGAGAGAGAGAATTTAGCTCCATAACTTGTTTCTTTTCCTTCTAATTACTTCCCAAGATAATTCAAGTCCTTCCCCAAACTTCTACTGAAGTCTAAAGCCTTAAACCAAGCCTATCCCTTGACCAAAGGACCAAAACACCCTTAGGCATATCCTTAACCATAAATGATCACAAGGGCAAAGTCGTCCTTTACCACATTTCCTGCTAATTCCTCGAGTGGTCCTATAAATTTCCAATTAATCCCGACATGCCCATTTAATTTCCAATTATTTTCCAATTACTCAATAAACCCCAAGTATAACTTTAACTTCCCAAAATACCCCTAGGCTCGCCCCGAGCCGGGTATTAAACCCCGTTGTGACTATTCCGCCAATTCGCTCACTAGGGTCGCCTAGAGCCATATATTGCAAATATATCCACATAATAATGTGGTCTTAATCATTTACTCACATGTATTAACATTTATGCTCACAATGGGCCAATATTACTAGTATGCCTTTATTATCAAGAATGGACCCACATGCATATTTAATACTCATAAACATGCATCTAAATATATCCATTTCATCATATATATAATGCATGCCACATAGTCACACATTTAACCAGTTAATCACACACATATCCAAATATGCACTCCTGGCACGCTAATCAAGGCACTAAACCCAATTAGCATTTTTGGAACGTTACAACTATCCCCTCCTTATTGAAATTTCGTCCTCAAAATTTATTCAAACACTTTGGAACACAAATCCCATAAACCTTACTATAACCACAGAGTCCAGTCCTTTACCCTTTTATCCTTTAGTAACACTCTTATTAGAGTGAAAGTCTTAATCCATAAAACCTTATCTCATTATCATAATTCCAGTAGCTTTTCCTTGCGTAATAACTCCCTGAAATCCTAGGATCTCCTCACCTCATCAGCGGTTATTATCATACATTTCCTTCTTTGACATTGGCACCGGCAACATTTGGAAGCCACCACCCATACTAGGGTATGGCCTAGTCCTTAGTAAGATCTTGGAAGTCTTATTAACTCGGAAGTCAAAACTCCTCTTCCTTTCCCAAAATATCATATTATTTCTTGTCTGCAATATTCGGAGAAATACAAGTCCCCTGCCCTGGAACTTCGTGTTCCCAAACTTGAAACTTGCGAACTTTTATGTCCTTTCAGATAGGCAAATATTTTTCCCTAATAGTTCTAATAACTTCATTGGTTTCCCCGAACCAGAACTAAATCACAATATTCTCTGTCTTTCATTTCATTACTTAGAACAAGTACTTCTTGCTCTCTATCTTACTATATCTCATGCCGAGTCACCCTAGTCATTGATCACATTAACCATAGTGACTATTCCATCAAGGGACCATACTTGCTTTGATTCCCCAAAAACCCATACGTTCGATGCATAATTCTTCAAAATTCAAATCACTTCTTCAGATTGCCAGTCTATCTTAAGGTAACAAATAATTCTAGGTTTCAATCTTATATTCTTTGTTTTCTACATCCTTTTCCAGAACTTGGAAAACAAAGGGTCTCAACCCGACACTAAAAACTCTGATGTTACATGGAGACATACAATCCCCTGTCTCCCAAATACCTTATTGTGTCACCCGCCACACGAACTGAAGTGTGCTAACTCAATCTGTTGAGTTGCTACCTTTCATGTCCAACCTTCTTCCTTGCCGTCTAATGTGGTCCACTCTTACGGTCCACTACTTTTCCTTTTTACCTTTCAACATCCGTATCTTAGATTTTAACATCCATTAAACTTCCTGGTTACAATATCCATAAGGAGGTAGTACAATATCCATCTGGAATCTCCACCTCAACACCAGGTTCCATCGGATCACTCATCTGATCTTAATATCTTAATTCATTCACACTAAAATAGTAGGATTCTGAATTATTCCTACAAGATCTTTGCTCTGTATTTCATTTTCCATAAAGATATTTCTGTCCCACTATCAATCGCAGATACTCTATCAATCTTGAATGTTACTTTGTCTGACTTTACTGTTATCCATAGCGTCGTATCCAACTGGCACAGACCTTTCCAACTTAGGAGGTCAACTTAATGCTCTGTATATAACATTTGTGTTCTTGTTCTTTTATCTACCTTGAAGCACGAACAACCATCATTTTAGTCTATACCTGGACGCGTCTTAGTCTTTGATGCACCATCTTATAGTTTCATATCTTAAACAAAGACAATATTCTTCACGTGGCCCTTCCATAACCATCCATTACATACAGATTCTAATATCGTAGAGTGCTAACCAATCCTTATTCTATCTTCTGAAAATCTAATACAAACTATCCATTCAATTCGACTTTAGGTTCTTGTATCATCCTAACCTTGGGTGTAACTGCCCTCGAAGATGCTTTAAGTAGTGACAGATATGTCTTACCGATCTAACCGTACTTCTCACCTCTCAGGTGTTCTTTAGCAATTTCTTTGTGGCTTTTCATTGAGTTCCTTCATACATGATCCCTTCACTTCCTATAACGTGACCTTGAATACCCTTGGAGAAAACGAAGCTTACACTTTTTGAAGCCTTACCTGAAACTCTGCTTTATCAGTCTTAGTATTATCAATATGGTAGTCACTTACGTTCTGCCTCCGACTGGGAGTAGACCAACACATTCCTAACCAATCTGGATGTGACCCATCCATGCCATTTCTGTACTCTCTACTTGTCAAACTTACCTGTATTGTTGAAGCATTGGTCAGTTAAGAACTTTCACTAATACTCCATTACATCCCACTTGGTGCAAGAACTAATTTCAAGAATGTCTCTTTCCTTGATCCTTAGCTAGTAATAACCAGATCGAAGATCAATTCCTGAGAACATTGTCTTCTCTTGCAACTGGGAAATTGAACCCTTCATTCTCAACATGCGATTTCAATGTGTCCCACTATATGATGCTCTGTTTGATCCATCCTTAAATCAAATCCTTTCTTCAACTGAACAATTAATTCTTTTTGTTATGCTAATAACATTCTTCATGGTGTCCCTGATACTTAGTCTATCTGTACCCAAAGCCCGTAGTGTACTCAACAATCCTTTTATGCACCCATTTGAAACCTTACTAGATAATCTAGTTTCCATTTAGTCTAACTGATATATTCTAGGTGATATCTACCCCAACGTCTAGGCATCCCGTAGATTCAACCAGGTCCTTCCCTTTCAAGTCCCGACATTATTACCATCTCCTGCAATCCATGGTTGTCCCTTATTTAGCAAATTATCTCCTACTCAGGCCCATATCAAAACTCGCATATGATGAGCTCAATCACTTTTACTATAAACCTTTTACCACTTGTATTCCAATTCTTCTTTTGAAAGTAACAAATTCTTCTCTAGCATGCACTAATATCCCAAGTCCCATTGTATAACAATCTTGAAGCATGTGCTTCATATTTAAGTCTTTTCTAGGAGATACGCAACACCGAACTCTTCCAGCTCATTATATAATAAAGAACGAGGACTAACAAGTCAACCGGTTGCCTTCGAGGGACTAGCCTCGGGCTCTGACTATAACAAGGCAGACCAGTCCTCCCTTCTCCAATCTCAGGCAATCTGCCCTAACGTGCTTAACTATTCCACGTAGAAAACATGCCTATACTTAGCGTTCTCCCAGGTGGCGTCTCCCGCATCTGGCGCATACTAAATAACTTTACCCAGCCTCATCACCGCCTTGGCGACTAACCTGTAAACTATAACCCTTCCTGTGACAACCAGGAGTAGTAGAACTCATCAAGGATTCTTCTTTTCTGGTTACAGGGCATCTACCCTTCCTTAATCCCACAAATGGAGATACCGTTGCCTGAGCTTCCTGTCCTATGGCACTCTCGCTTCATATCCCATCTCTTATATCTTTTATAACAAGGTTGTCCCTACTGCCCGAGAACAAATAAAAATATCATGTACTGTGTAACTCCCTAATTTCTCATAAATTATTGAGAACACAGCATTGGACAATAATCATAAATTATTGCTCTTTTATTGAATAAAAACTTGAAAATAAATATGTGGATCCATGGTTTTACAAAAGTAAAATAATTGTCTTTAACATATTAAAATGAGCAACAGTTAAATAAAACTTCCAAAGAACACATTCTTTAATAAAAACAAATAAATAGGCATGTTTGATCTTGTAATGCCCTGACTAATTCTAGACCTCGGACCATTAAAACTACTAAACATAACTACTAATTTGAATGCATATATAAGGAATAACATAACTTTATCTAAAACCCAAACTATTGTGCCAAATACAAAGTACGGTATAGGTACCCATTGTTTTGTACGTAAAACATAACTTTAATCAATTGTTTAAAATACTAAATGCAGAAATACATAAAACATAAATCAAAAGACTTAAAAACAACATCATCGTCGATCTTCCAGCAATCCACTCAATCCATTCATCCTCAACACACATGCCAAGCTGCCACGAATCCTTCCCGCCTTCCATGCTCATTTTCCTGCACCATCTAAAAAAAGAAAGGAATGAGCCTAATGCCCAGCAAGGAAAATCTACTAAAAACATATATGTCATATAAATCATAAACATAAGACTATATCATAAAGCATATACTGTAAAACATGTGACGTAAAAACGTATATCATATAGGACTACAATATTAATGGCCATTAACTCATTAACGTGGTATGTGATAAAACCATCTAGGTCATCAGTCTACTAATCGAGGTAGGTTAGATCACAACTATAGTATATGATAACCCATCTAGGTCCTCTGTCTACTAATTGAGGTAGGGTAAATCATAACTTTAAACCATTAAAATGATAAAAATTCTTTGGGCTTCCTATCTTAACAAGTCGTATGCCCAAGCGACTACAAAACATATATACCATATCACATATCATATCATAGCATAAAACATATAATAACATAAACATATAAGCACATATAATCTAACCTATTTTCCTTACCAAAAACCATGATATGTAGACAAGAACGGGATTTGGAATACTCCTAAAATCAACAGTAAACCATGAGTTTCTAAAGAAAAGGAGATGAAAAAGAGAACTAAACCATTAGGATAGAAACTTACCGAAAACCTTAAGTTTCAAAGAACTTAAACACCTAACCAAGAATCATAAAAAAGAGTTAGGATCTGAATGAAAACAAAAGAAAACTAAAGAACCATGAAGAACTGAACTTAAGGATAAGAATACCTTGGATTAACTATGACTTTGATCTACACCTCGATACTGAAATAACACTCTATCTTACTTCCCAAGTATTTAGAAAAGCTTAGATTGGAAAAGATTTTAACCCAAAACCCAAGTGTTTCTCTCTATAGTAACCTTAGCAGCTTGGAGGCTTTGAACAATGCTTGAATGATGAGTAAAATGGTTGAGTACTAGTTCCATTTATAGAGTTCGAGGAGTAAAACTAACCCCTTTTAAAATGAATATAAAATGAAAAAGATTTGAATTTTCGTTCAACAAATGCCCAGAACTCTGTCAAAATCGTTCAAGAGCAAGTCCAAGTGGTTAAGGCTGTTTTTAAATCTTAAATCCTCAAGTAATTATAAAATGTCTCTCAGGGGCGATATATCTCCTACCCTGGGTGATATATCACCTGGACCTATACCCCGAGCCTTCGTGCTTTCGTTCGTGCGAAGCTGACGTGTTTTTCTTATCTCCCGTAGGCGATATATCGGCCCCTATAGCTATGATATATCGGCATACGTTGATATATCAATCACGTATTTGCACTTTTTCAGCATATTTTGAATTGATTAAACAACTTTGACTGAGTAAAAATGTGATCCTAACTGCTACTGGAAGGTTCTAGAGCTTCTAGATCTTTCTTTTAATTAAACTATTTATAAAAAATACTTAATTCCTCAATAAACATGCTTGTGACAAGTGTCACATTCTTATTAATTCTATCTAAACCTTAGGTTATAATAAACAATATTTTTAGGACCAACAATATTAATCAAACCTTATGTTATAATTAATATTTCTAAACTATAGGTTAAACTTATAAAATCCATAATTGTTGCTATGAGTTTCCAACTAAGTCTCGGCTTGAACCAATATCCACGTAAACTAACTTACTACAAGCTACTACTAGCTATTACTACTACTATCTAGCTAAGTAAAATTCCGAGACACTACAGATCTTCCTCGACTATATGGTCCCCACGAGTACATCATGAAGCTCCCAGGTCCCACTCGCCACCGTCCTTTCTATCATTAATTGCCTGAAATAACAATATCATAAGGGGTGAGCTTATAAGTCCAGTAAGGAAAATACAAACAAGAGTTAGTCATATAATCATTTAATCAACATATCCTAAATTACACAAGAGTCATAACAAAAACTTATTTATACTAATCATATCACATCACAAAACCACAGGTCATATCATAGCCTAAGTCATAATCATAAATCATAATCTAAGTCATAATCATAGTCATAAGTCATAATCGTAACTATAGGTCATAGATCATAATAACCAGTCCGATATAATAAAAATATAAGTGTTTATACAAGGGTGGCAATTAAGCCTTGGACAAAAGTCTGTCATACACTGGACATCAACTTAGGTCCGTCATAAAATTTTGGCAACCAAGCCTACCAGACATAAGTTCGTTATACATCATTGGACACCTTAGGTCCAGACACACTTACCCCTTTATGGTACCTGAAAGGTTAGGTCATAGAAAACATAAACTAGATCATAAACTAAACTGCCTAATTTTCCTTACCAAAAACCATGATATTGGAGACAAGAGCGAGATTAGAAACTCCTAAAACCAAATGTCAAGAAACCATAAGTCCTCTAGAGAAAGAAGATGAATAGAAAATCTAAACCATCAAAATAGTAACTTTCCGAAGACCTTAAGTTTCAAGAAACTCAAACACCTAACAAAAAGCCATTATAATGAGTTAGGCTTTGAAATAAAAAGAAAGAATAAGAAGAATGGAAATGGACTAAACCTGAAGATTAACGGTACCTTAGATAGCTTAGAGCTTTGATTTATACCTCAAACACTGAAATCACACAAAATCTTACTTCCCAAGTGTTTAGAAAAGCTTTAACCCCAAAGCCCTAGTGTTTCTCTCTAGAACGAACTTAGCATCTTGGAGGCTCTGAACTGTGCTTGAAAGATGATGAAAATGACTGAGTGAAGGGTCATATTTATAGAGTTCAATGAGTGAAACTAACTCCTTTTAAAATGAATAAAAAATGATTAAAAATACATTTTTCGCTCAACAGATGCCCAGAACTCGGTCAAAGACATTCATGAACGGGTTAAGGTTCTTGAGGGTTGTTTCTAGTTCAGGATTTCACGAAAATTAAAAAATGGCTACTGGAGCCAATATATCGCCTCCTATAGGCGATATATCGGCCCCTATAGTTGTGATATATCGACATACGCTAATATTTTAAACACGTTTTTGCACACTTTCAACACACTTGAAATTTGTTTAAACCACTTTGACTGAGTAAAACATGATCCTAACACCTGCTGGAAGATTCTAGACCTTCTAGATCTATCCTTTGTTATTTTATTCATAGAAAATTCTTAAATCCTTAATAAACATACATGTGACAAGTGTCACGTTCTTAATTATTCCATCTAACCTTAGGTTATAATAAATAATATTTCTAGGACAAGCTATATTAATCAAACCTTATGTCAAAATTAATATTTCTAAATTATAGGCTAAACTTATAAAATTCATAGTTCTCTCTACGAGTTTCCAAGTAAATCTCGGCTTGAACCAATAACCACGAGAACTAAAATGTTGAGCTACTACTACTACTATCTAGCTAAGTAAAATTCCAAGACGCTACACACTGGAGCGACCATGATGCTCTGGGCCATTCCAGAATTCAGTCCTTAAATATATCATTATTTCCAAGCTTCATCTGCTGGTACCAAACCTTTAAGAGAATTGACCAACCCACCAAATTCATTAACATACCCTGTCATTGTCTTACCCTTCTGAACCGAGTTCATAAATTCATTAGTCTTCACAGTTCAAACTACATCACAATAGTTTCTTTTATCAAATAATGTATGAATTCCTCCCAACCCATCATGACAACATTCCGGGTTTGGGGTACTATTCCCCACCACATCAGGGCACCCTTATGCCACATGCGCATGGCACAACTACTCTATCGTGGCCTACCATTCTCGTATCCTCAAGGACAGGGCTAATCACGCTCATTCACTAATCAGTTCCTAAGCAAACCCAAACCTTCTTCGAAACTAGAGGACAATGCTTCTAAAGCCTTTAACACGGTATCTCTTATCTATTTCCATCCTCAAGTTAAACCAACACTGGTGCCCTTACTATCAAGACATATGAAGCAGTGTTTCCCCAACGAAACCCACTGCCTCAACCATCTGATCTAGTAGCCTTACTAGCACACTAACAAACGTCTATTGCATATTCCAGGGGCAGATGAAGGGTTGCGACCCTAACTATCATCTACAACCCCCAATCTAACAATACCCGGTCCAATTAACTGTCTTGAATACATACATTTTGAATCATTTCGCAATCACTTACTAAACTCCTCAACCATGATGTTCATATCCAGACTCATCCCATGGGCAGGTCCAAACAATCACAATAATCACACGCACAATAAGCATATCAAAGCACCAATCCACATTACTCATGCATTAATTATCAAATTCCATTAATATCAAACACATTCATACATATCACGCTTTCTATACTAACATCCAGATAAGACACATAGGTTAAATTTAAACAATTAACCACATATTCATGTCATTAGATACCTAACTGTGAGTCGAGCTTATCTTTACAGCGAGTGTACACGCCCAGTCAGTCTTCATGTAAAACGCCCTAGACTAATACTTTGTAAAACATTTACATGCTCATAAACTTATAGAAGAAAAACCACTTATTATATGAAAATTTTAGCAGGTCCTTGCTAAAACATGCATATTGGGCCCAATAGTTTAAAATAAAATAAAAGTTCTCATACAACGTTTTAAAAATATATAAAGTTCAAGTCCCATTGATAAGTTCTGAAAAATTTAAAATAAAACATAACATCGTTCTTTAGAAATTGGCGCTAAGCTGATCGTTTACTCGCCCATAGGATACCCCCACGCCATACACACCCTGATGTCGGAACTCCCCACATCACCACGTGTGCCAAAGAAAAACCCTCTTTCCTACCTGGAAGGGAAAGTAAGGGGGTGAGCTAAAAGCCCAGTAAGGAAGTACAAATAACAGACAAAGAAAAACACAACAAAACATAATCTTATTGTAAGACTCCTACAACGTCATATACATACATCGTCATACATCGTACTTAATGTCATCATCATACATCGTTATCATGCATCATATATCATACACATATTCAAGCATCATCATCATAATCATCATCATCATAAACATTATCATCATAAGCATCATCATCATATCTTTGTGAACATGGCCCCCTCTCTTGTCCATGTCACATCTTGAGGTAACAGGAGGTTCTGGTGCTTGAATAACCTCAGTGCGTCCGCCCTATGAGTTATGTCTTTATATCCTTAATAACTCAAGTTATGTCTTTATATCCATAGTAACCCCTTTGTTGTGTCGCGTTCAGCATGCTAACAACCATTCACTTTCTCATACAGCATACAAAACACATGCAATCCAGTCATATCAACACAAAGGGAAATACATGATTCATCAAACTCATCATATCATCTCAACAATATCATTTCATACTTCATATCACATGGTACATCATCATATGTAACATGTAACCTCAACAAACCAATCTTACCATTCATAGCATAAATAAATAGAGTTATATCTAACTTCCTTACATTAGGTCAGAGCAAAGCAAAAATTGAACAACTTAACAACGAGCCTATATCCATAATCAAATAACAATATTTTAGCATCACATAAGACTTTCTTATGCCCAACTCAGATACTCCATGTGTGCATGGGCCATGCACACATGGTGAAATCTATTAATATTTTCCAAACATGCATAATTTACACATAAAATCACCAAAAGCATAATGCAACTTCTACCTATTATACATGCATGGTTTTCAAGTAAAAATCATAGGGTTGAATATTAGACATATTTTTCAATGTAAAAGTGCATTTCCCCGCGTCACTATGGATGCTTCCTGGAATGACGACTAGCCCTACAAACCAATGCGAGTCTTTCCAATGTGCTTTTTTCTCACTCGCACGCTTCCTGGGAAACTTCCCAGGAGGTCACCCATCTTGAGATTACTCCAGGTAAGGCACACTTAACTTTGGACTCCTCGAGTGATAGGCTACCGAAAAGAAGATGCATCTTGTTGATATAGGTAGTACCCATCAATCCATTTAAGCCCTCTTCAACTGTGTAGTCCTATACCTACACAGTCTTAGAATCATCACACTTGACCTTCCCCAAGCGGTGTGGGATTGCACAGCTTTACCCGGTCTATCCCCCTACGGATCAAAGGATTCTGACTGTCACAATCACTCCCCTTACGAGCCGGACATCCCCGTCGGCCACACTGCCGACTGGGTCAAGGCTCTGATACCATTTGTAACGCCCCACGTCGCTATGGCTACTTCTTGGAATGATGACTAGCCCTACAAACCAACACGATTCTTTCACGTGTGCTTTTTCCTCACTCACACGCTTCCTGGGAAAACTTTCATAGGAGGTCACCCATCTTGAGATTACTCCAGGTCAAGCACGCTCAACTTTGGAGTTCTCAAGTGACGGGCTACCGAAAAGAAGATGCACCTTGTTGATATAGGTAGTACCCATCAATCCATTTAAGCCATCTTCAATTGTGTAGTCCCATACCTACACAGTCTCAGAATAATCACACTTGACCTTCTCGAGGCGGTGTGGGATTGCACAGCTTTACCCGGTCTTTCCCATTACGAGTCACGGGATTCTGAGTATCATAATTAAGGAAAATATTATGAAAGAAGCGCATACAACACATTATTCATTACCCCCAGGGTCCATGAAAATGTACCAAGACCTTAAGGTGTAATATTGGTCGCATTGAATGAAGAGAGATATTGCTGAGTTTTTTGCTAGATGATTGACATGCCAGCAAGTCAAAGCAGAACACCAAAGGCTAGCAGGGTTGCTTCAACCACTCTACATTCCTGAATGGAAATGGGAGGATATAGCAATGGATTTTGTG
This sequence comes from Humulus lupulus, assembly GCF_963169125.1. Lineage (NCBI taxonomy): Eukaryota > Viridiplantae > Streptophyta > Magnoliopsida > Rosales > Cannabaceae > Humulus > Humulus lupulus. The sequence goes on from NC_084793.1 coordinate 277,606,299, forward strand.
GTAGGGTTACACAGAACCACTAAGCAGGATGACTCTGTGTGTATAATAGTAGATAGACTCACTAAGTCTGCCCATTTTCTACCAATCAAGTCCACATACTCGACAGACCAATATGCAGAATTGTATGTAAGTGAGATAGTGAGACTTCATGGGGTGCAAAAGTCGATAATTTTTTATTGAGGGTCAGTTTTCACGTTGAACTTTTGGAAAGGACTACAGAGAGCTATGGGATCAAGACTAAAGTTTAGCACCGCATTTCATCCTCAAAGCGATGGCCAGTCTGAGAGGACTATACAAATTTTAGAAGACATGTTGAGGTGTTGTGCTTTGGACTTTTCAGATTCTTGGAACCGATATTTACCCCTAATGGAGTTCTCATATAATAACAGTTACCAATCTACTATTGGGATGGCTCCCTATGAGATGCTTTATGGGCGTAAGTGTAGATCTCCTTTGCACTAGGATGAAGTTGGGCAGAAACAGATTTTAGGCCCTGCAGCAGTTAGGGAAGCCAGTGAGGCGATTGAGAAGATTCGCCAAAGGATGCTTACCGCTCAGAGTAGGCAAAAGAGCTACGCTGATCTTAAGAGAAGGGACATCGAGTTTTCAGTGGGCGAGTTTGTTTTCTTGAAAGTCTCACCAATGAAAGGTGTTATGCGTTTTGGAAAGAAAGGGAAGTTAAGCCCTAGATATATACGTCCATTTGAGATTTTGGACAAAGTCGGGCAAGTTGCTTACCGTTTGGCACTGCCCCCAAGATTAGCATAAAACGTATAACTTCTTTCACATCTCGATGTTGCATAAGTATGTGTCAGACCCCTCTCATGTTTTGAGATACGAGTCGTTACATCTGAAGCAGGACTTGAGTTATGATGAACAGCCTGAGCGCATTATTGAAAAGGGAATCAAGGAACTGAGATCCAAAAGGATTCCACTAGTTAAGGTCTTATGGAAGAATAGTACGGAACGAGAAGCAACATGGGAGTTGGAGGAAGACATGAAAGAAAGATACCCTGAATTATTTGGTAAGAAAGAATTTCGGGACGAAATTCCTTTTAAGGAGGGTATATTGTAGTGCACCAAAAAAAATTTAGTTATTAAATTTTAGTGTTTTATTTTATTTAATTTTTAAGTGTTGTGAATTAATTTATTTATTTGTTTGATTTATAATAAATTGTTAGAATTGTTTGGTAGAATTTGTGAATTTATTTGCTAGTGTTATTTATTTGTTTTAATTTTTAATAATGTGATTAATTGAGTTTTGGATGAATTCACTAAGGTGCATGATAGGTAGTGATTCACCCTAGTTATTAAGTGTGTGCTTGTGCATGGTAGCATGGTACACATGTGTAGAAATTTCTGCACACTTGTAGTATCCTTTATTTAGATTTAATTACTTAATAAAAAAATAGAAGAGGAAAGGAGGGTGGACGAGCATGGTGTAGTGGGAATGCTAAGGAGAGTTTCCTATTTTATGTGGATAGTGATAATGCAAAATTGATGATAGACAAATAAAGTGATATTTTTCTTCCTTTTAGATCAAATGAAAATCCTTTTATTTAAGTAATTTAGAATAAAGAAAATTAATGGGCAATTAGGAAGAGGAAACTTACCTATTTATTTTTATGAGGCCATTATTTTCATAAGCTAGAATAAAAGGGAAGAGAAAAAGAAAGGAGGCCATTTTTGGCTTCGGTGCCGCCGGCCATAGAGAGAAGAGAGAGAGAGAGTGGCGAGCTAGAGAGAGAAAGGGGGAGAAGGGCAGCCATTTTCTAGAGAGAAGGAGAAGAAGGAGAAAGGAAAAGGGTTTCAAAGCTCTAGGTAATGTGTTCATCTATGGTGTTTTCTTTTAAAATCTTTGGTTAAGAATATTCTTCTTCTTCAATCTTAAAATAATGGTATTTTATTTCTTTGGCTTTATGGTGTTCGAAACCCCTAGGATTTTGAGCAAGGAGGTGGTTCTAGTTAGACTCTTGATTTTCTATTAAGAGAGGTATTGGAATTTTCCCCCCTTCAATTCTTTTGTTGTTGTTATTTGGAAAGATTATGGCTGAAATTGGGCTTGAGTTTTTGGTAGGATACTATGTGTGTTGATTGAAATTATTGATGTTAGGATGAGGGGTTTTTTTGTTTGATGCATAGAAGTTTTGGGCATGGGCGTGTGATGTGTATAGGCAAGCATGATTAGAGATTTTGGTCATACATGAAATCTAAAATTCTTACAGTTATGTTTCATGGTTATTTTGATAAGAATATAAGGATGATGATGGATTCATGCAAATGTATTATTGATGTTGTTGAATCATTATTTTATCTCACTCTTGGAAAACATGTTGGAATTATGTGATCTTGTATTTTTATTTTGGTTCATGAGTTTATTGAAATTGTTGGTAAACATGCCTATGAGTTTGGGGTAAATTGTTAATATGTGGGAATGGTGGTGCATGGGTTTCGGCCTATGAGGTGTGATGCATGTTGTGATGTTTTTATTTTGTGTCACTTATACATGTTAGGAACATGCTAGGTTAATTTGAATAAAAGAAAGGAATGTTTTGAATTTTTTTATAAATTGATATATTAGTGATTTCATAAAGATTATGGATTGGGTTTTCAGAAACATCAATTAAAGATGAATTTCATGGTGATTTATGCTTATTGATTTTGTGAATAAATGGTGAATAAGTTTGGTGAAATAATGATATGCATGCATAAGAAATGTCTCTAATGATATGTTGCACAAATAATTACCTACAGATTTTTTTTTTATATTTTGATGAAAATATGAGTTTTAAAAAAATAAAAATGGTGATTTTAATGATATAATTGTTTGATGGAATATTTGTAAAAAATGTGAAGTTGTATTTTAATAAAAGAAATTTGGCGAGTGATTAGTGTTCAAAAGTATCATTTTATTAATCTTAAAGTTTAAAATTAATTAAGTTTTAATTAATATTTTCATGGATTTATTGTCATATATTTTATATTTGAAAATATTAATTTTAATTTAATTATGGTTAATTTTTAGGAAATAAAATGTATTTTGACACAAAGAAAAAGAAAAAAGAAATAAATAATTCAAAGTGAAGAAATCATGAAGAAAATGGTATTTTTGACAAAATTAGGCCCAAAACGGCCCAGGCCCAAAGTCTTCATCAACCAGGCGGGCCGGAGGCACCTGCCACGATCTGACGTTGCTGCCACCCGCCTGACGCGTCAACCTGCCGAGCCAACCAACTGCTGCCACACGTCCCACGCCAGCCTGCCGAGCCAACTAGCTGCTGCCACGCGTCCCGCGCCAGCCTGCTAAGCCAACCAGTAGCTGCCACGCGTCCCGCGCCAGCCTACCCGCCTGCAGCTGCTCCCCACTCGCCACTCAGCCTGTCATGTTCTGACCGTGTCCCCCACTCCACCTGCATCCTTTTCCAAAGCCAATCCAAGGCCGACACGTGTCCCACTTGTCCCATTTTGCATCAGATTTTGAAGCCACTTTCTAATGCACGAAAATACCCACTTTGGAGGAAAAGTTTCTCTATAAATAGAGAACCAAAACTAGTGTAAAAATATCGTATTTTTTAGAGTGGAAAAATACACTTTGTTATTTCATTGCTTTTCTTATTTTTAGCTTAGTTTTACTTGTTTTAGGTGACAAAAATGAGTGAACTATGTTGATGCTCAAAATCTCACCAAGGGAAAATATGAGATCGATGCCATGAAGCCCCCATTTACACGGCATAGAAGCCATGGCCTCGCTCGGCCATGCTCGGAGACTAGGTGTCCTCGCTCGGCCGTGCCCCAGGCGCGAGGCCCTCCTCGCGCGCACACCACCTGGCGTCGCCCGGCCACCGCGCGCGCGTCTCCCTGGCGTCGCTCGGCCACCGCGCGCGCATCTCCATGGCGTCGCTCGGCCGTACCTCGGCGCTCATGGTCCAAGAGTGGCCTCGCCCATGCCCACGGAGGGGCCTTGCCCAATAGGCCCCATGGTGGCCTCGCCCATGCCCACGGAGGGGCCTCGCCCAATAGGCCCCGTGGTGGCCTCGCCCATGCCCACGGAGGGGCCTCGCCCAATAGGCCCCGTGGTGGCCTCGCCCATGCCCACGGAGGGGCCTCGCCAAATAGGCCCCGTGGTGGCCTCGCCCATGCCCAAGGAGGGGCCTCACCCAATAGGCCCAGTGGTGGCCTCGCCCATGCCCACGGAGGGGCCTCGCCAAATAGGCCCCATGGTGGCCTCGCCCATGCCCACGGAGGGGCCTCGCGCAATAGGCCCCGTGGTGGCCTCCCCCATGCCCACGGAGGGGCCTCGCCAAATAGGCCCCGTGGTGGCCTCGCCCATGCCCACGGAGGGGCCTCTCCCAATAGGCCACGTGGTGGCCTCCCCCATGCCCACAGAGGGGCCTCGCCAAATAGGCCCCGTGGTGGCCTCGCCCATGCCCATGGGGGGCCTTGCAAAATAGGCCCCGTGGTGGCCTCGCCCATGGCCTCATGGGGGTCACATCCGCAGCACACTCAGCCTCGTGAGCAGCCAAGAGATCCATGCCATCAATAAGCCTTCCAAGGGTCCCATTCCTTACACCTAGAGACCCCTATGCTTAGAGGCTCCAGTACGAGTCGAATGGGACATACTTGTACGACCAAGTACTGAGTACGGACACCAGTACCAGTGGGACTGCTAGGGTAAGAGTTATGGCCCATACATCTACGGCCAAGGGTCAGAGTCGACACCACTACCACCTGCGCCACTACGCCTGACGCCACTCATCAGACATGGGTACAGACAAGTAGTGGAGACATCCTCCTGACACCTGCTCCTGTACTGATGTACGACCACAACCTCTGAAGCCACTCCCCTGACATAGTACTTATGTACCATTTGGTCTCCTGGACCACCATGTACCTAAGGCCATTAGAGCCTACTATAAAATAAACTGGAACACCACCTGAAAGGGGGTTGGAAATTTTACTGTAGCAAAGGCTTGAGTGTGAATGAAAGAATGAATTCTCCATTATTTTTCTATCATTGTTCTTGACTGATTGTTTAAGTTTCTACAGCTTTTCCATTAGAGACCTTGACTTTATAATTTTTCCAACTCAACTTAGTTGACGAGTTCTCACCGTCAACAAACTATTTTATAAATATTAGCGAGGTTAGAGTGTAGTTTTTGTACTTCTTATTCTCAATAGTGATATTGATTCTTCTTATGCTTCATTTCCATATCTCATTAATTATTTTGTTTCTCATCTTCTAATTTCTTTTCTAAAATTATTTAGCATATTTTACATAAGTTCAGTCATGCTTTTCTTATGTAACTTAGATTGTTAATTTATTTTAGTATATATAATATGATATGCTATGAAATTAGGAGTTAGATTCAATTTAATCTAGACTATTTAATTTGTGCTTTTAACATATACATCTTCCAGTTGCAATTAATGGTGTAGAATTGCAACTGTGTCTTGAATTAATATCAATGTTAGAATAGGTTTAACATCACTGCATCTCTACCTTGCCATGCTCTTTATCTGATCGTTTTCTCTAATCTATCATTTTAATTTCACAAAATCCATCTCTTCAATTCTACTTTATTTTTATCTTTTATTTACTAATATAATCTTTAGTTGTGTTTGCCTCTCTGTGGATACGACATAGCCTAATTACTACTGCGACCGCTTAGGAGTTTAATGGGCGATATCAGTGAGTATCTTAAAAAAAATTAATACCATAAACTATAGAAATACTAAAAGTGGTATTTTTAATATAACACGAGTGTTCATTTTAATAGTTATGATTTTTCTTCATTTTGATTAGGAAAAATGTTGAATTTAGTTCACTTGTGAATTTTAAGTAAATTAAATTATGGCTGAAAGTTTAGTTAAATATTTATAAAAATAATCATTGGATTTTTCACATATGAATTTATTCTATTTTAAATTTAATCTTTAAAAATATCACAAGGAAAAATGTATTTTTCCACATCTAAAAAAAACTATATTTTTCTCACATTAAATATGTAAATTTGTTAATTGGATTATAATGTTATTTTCTAAATAAACATGTTAAATTATGAGTATTTTACATAATTTTTAGTTTTGGTTATTTTATGGAATTTAAATGTAACGCCCTAATTTCTCATAGATTATGGAGAACACAGTGTTGGATCATAATTGTAAATATTTCTCTTTTATTGAATAAAAACTTAAAAGAAATACATGGCCATTGTGATAGTCAGAATCCCGTGTTTCTTAAGAGGAAAGACTGGGTAATGCTTTGCAATCCCACACCGCCTAGGGAGGGTTAAGTGTGATGATTCTAAGACTGTGTAGGTATGGGATTATACAATTGAAGAGGGCAAAAATGGATTGATGGGTACTACCTATATCAACAAGATGCATCTTCTTTTTGGTAGCCCATCACTTGAGAACTCCAAATTAAGTGTGCTTGACTTGGAGTAATTTCAAGATGGGTGACCTCATAGGACGTTTTCCCAGGAAACGTGCGAGTGAGAACAAAGCACGCTGGAAAGACTCGTGTTGGTTTGTAGGGCCAGTCGTCATTCCAGAAAGCAGCCATAGTAACATGGGGCATTACAAATGGTATCAGAGATTTGACCCAGTCGAAAGTGTGGCCGACGGGGTGATTGTGACAGTGAGAATCCCGTGATTCGTAAGGGGAAATACTAGGTAAAGATGAGCAATCCCACACCGCCTTGGGAAGGTCAAGTGTGATGATTCTAAGACTGTGTAGGTATGGGACTATACAGTTGAAGAGGGCTTAAATTAATTGATGGGTACTACCCATATCAACAAGATGCATCTTCTTTTTGGTAACCCATCACTTGAGAATTCCAAAGTTAAGTGTGCTTGACCTAGAGTACTTTCAAGATGGGTGACCTCCTGGGAATTTTTCCCAGGAAGCGTACGAGTGAGGACAAAGCACGCTGGAAAGACTCGTGTTTGTTTGTAAGGCTTGTCGTCATTCTAGAAAGCAGCCATAGTGACGTGGGGCGTTACAAATGGTATCAGAGCCTTGACACAGCCGGAAGTGTGGCCGACGGGGACGTTGGGCCTGTAAGGGGGGGTGAATGTGATAGTCAGAATCCCATGATTCATAACGGGAAAGACCGGGTAAAGCTGTGCAATCCCACACCGCCTGCGGAAGGTCAAGTGTGATGATTCTAAGACTGTGTAGGTATGGGACTATACAGTTGAAGAGGGCTTAAATGGATTGATGGGTACTACCTATATCAACAAGATGCACTTCTTTTCGGTAGCCCATCACTTGAGAACTCCAAAGCTAATTGTGCTCGACTTTAAGTAATTTCAAGAAGGGTGACCTCGTGGGAAGTTTTCCTAGGAAGCGTGCGAGTGAGAACAAAGCACGGTGGAAAGACTCATGTTGGTTTGTAGGGCCAATCGTCATTCCAGAAAGCAGCCATAGTGACGTGGGGCGTTACAAATGGTATCAGAGCCTTGACCCAGCCGAAAGAGTGGCCGACGGAGACGTTGGGCCCGTAAGGGGGGGTTAATGTGACAGTCAGAATCCCGTGATTCGTAACGGGAAAGACCGGGTAAAGCTGTGCAATCCCACACCGCTTGAGGAAGGTCAACTATGATGATTCTAAGACTGTGTAGGTATGGGACTATGCAGTTGAATAGGGCTTAAATGGGTTGATGGGTACTACCTATATCAACAAGATGCATCTTCTTTTTGGTAGCCCATCACTTGAGAACTCAAAAGTTAAGTGTGCTTGACCTGGAGTACTTTCAAGATGGATGACCTCCTGGGAAGTTTTCAAAGGAAGCGTGCGAGTGAGGACAAAGCACGCTGGAAAGTCTCGTGTTGGTTTGTAGGGCCAGTCGTCATTCCAGAAATCAACCATAGTGACGTGGGGCGTTACAAATGGTATCAGAGCCTTGACCCAGCCGGAAGTGTGGCCGACGGGGACGTTGGGCCCGTAAGGGGCGGTGATTGTGATAGTCAGAATCCCGTGATTCGTAAAGGGAAAGACCGGGTAAAGTTGTACAATCCCACACCGCTTGGGGAAGGTCAAGTGTGATGATTCCAAGACTATGTAGGTATGGGACTATGACAGCTGAAGAAGGCTTAAATGGATTGATGGGTACTGCCAATATCAACAAGATGCATTTTCTTTTCGGTAGCCCATCACTTGAGAACTCCAAAGTTAAGTGTGCTTGAATTTGAGTAATTTCAAGATGGGTGACCTCCTGGGAAGCTTTTTCTAGGAAGCGTGCGAGTGAGAACAAAGCTCGCTGGAAAGACTCGTGTTGGTTTGTAGGGCCAGTCGTCATTCCAGAAAGCATCCATAGTGACGTTGGCCGTTACAAATTGTATCAGAGCCTTGACCAAGCCGTCAGTGTGGCCGATGAGGACATTGGGCCTGTAAGGGGGGTGAATGTGACAGTCAGAATCCCGTGGTTCTTAACGGGAAAGACCGGGTAAAGCTGTGCAATCCCACATCGCCTGGGGAAGGTCAACTGTGATTATTCTAAGACTGTGTAGGTATGGGACTATACAGTTGAATAGGGCCTAAATGGATTGATGGGTACTACCTATATCAACAAGATGCATCTTCTTTTCGGTAGCCCATCACTTGGGAACTCAAAAGTTAAGTGTGCTTGACCTAGAGTACTTTCAAGATGGGTGACCTCCTGGGAAGTTTTCAAAGGAAGCGTGTGAGTGAGGACAAAGCATGCTGGAAAGACTCGTGTTGATTGGCAGGGCCAGTCATCATTCCAGAAAGTAGCCATAGTGACGTGGGGCATTACAAATGGTATCAGAGCCTTGACCCAGCCGGAAGTGTGGCCGACGGGGACGTCAGGCCCGTAAGGGGGGGGTGATTGTGACAATCTGAATCTCGTGATACGTAAGCGGAAAGACCGGGTAAAGCTGTGCAATCCCACACTGCCTGGGGAAGGTCAAGTGTGATGGTTCTTAGACTATGTAGGTATGGGACTTTACAGTTGAAGATGGCTTAAATGGATTGATGGGTACTACCTATATCCACAAGATGTATCTTCTTTTCTGTAGCCCATCACTTGAGAACTCCAAAGTTATGCGTGCTTGACTTGGAGTAATTTCAAGATGGTTGACCTCCTGGGAAGTTTTCCCAGGAAGCGTGCGAGTGAGGACAATGCACGCTGGAAAGACTCATGTTGGTTTGTAGGGCCAGTCGTCATTCCAGAAAGCAATCATGGTGACGTGGGGCATTACAGCCATGGTTTTACAAAAATGACATAATTTTCTTTAACATAAAAATGAGCAACATTTAAATAAAACTTTTTAAATTAGCATGCTTTAATAAAATAAAATAAATAGTCTTGCTTGATCTTCCTTGACTATATGGTCCCCAACGAATATATCACGAAGCTCTTAGGTCCCACTCGCCACGAGCCTTTTTATCCTTAATTGCTTGAAATAACAACATCATAAGGAGTGAACTTCTAAGCCCAGTAAGGAAAATACAAACAAGGGTTAGTCATATAATCAAAAATGACATAAATTCACAAAATTCATACCAACATAAGCCTTTAGATCATATCATAACTTAAGTCATATTTCTAAATCATAATCTAAGTCATAAATCATAAATCATACTCTAAGTCATAAGTCATAGGTCCTATGTCATAAATCATAGATCATAAGTCATAGGTCATAAATCATAACTATAGGTCATATATCATAAATCATAACTAAAATAACAAGTTAGATATAATAAAAAGATAAGTGTTTATACAAGGGTGGCAATTATGCCCCGGACAAAAGTCTGTCATACACCAGACATAGGTCTGTCATACACCGGACATAGGTCCGTCATAAAGTTTTGGCAACCGAGCCTACCGGTCATAGTCCGTCAGACATCATTGGACACCTTAGGCCCAAACACACTTACTCCTTTATTGTACCTGAAATGTTAGATCATACAACATAAACCATATCAGAACTAGATCATAATACTAAACTACCTAATTTTCCTTACCAAAAACCAGAATATTGGAGACAAGAGCGAGGTTGGATACTCCTAAAACCAAACATAAGAAACCATAAATTTCTAAAGAAAAATAAGATGAAGAGAAGATCTAAATCATCCAAATAGAAACTTACCGAGAAGAACCTTAAATTAAGAACTTAAACACCTAACCATCAAAATCATAAACAGAAGTTAGGATATGAAAGAAACTTAAGGAAAACTAAGGAATCATAAAGAATAGAACTTATGAATAGTATTACATTGGATGAACTAGAACCATTCTACACCTCGATATCGAAATCACACTATCTCACTACCCAAGTGTTTATAAAGCTTAAGATGATAAAGCTTTTATCCCAAATCCCAAGTGTATCTGTCTATAGAAATCCTAGCAGGTTGAAGGCTCTGAACACAGCTTGAAGAATGAAGAAAATGGCTGAGCACTAGGTCCTATTTATAGATTTGGAGGAGTGAAACTATCCTATTAAAAAAAAACTTAAATCATTAAATAAACATGATTATGACAAGTGTCATTGTAATATCCATTCTGCCGGAAGGGCAATTTCGTAATTTTCCCACTGTGTGCAACCTTATCATTTTTTTTTCTTTTCCTTTGATGTAATATTGGATATGTATGACTTCCAATGGAAATAAAATTAATGGTTTCTCCTGTTTGAGTTTTTGTAGAATCACAACATGAGATTAATGTCAAGTGAATAAATAACGGCTCGGGTTAAGTTATTCATTTAATTAAAAATTATTATTATTATTATTATTATTATTATTATTATTATTATGAGCATAATAGTAATAATAATATGCTTGAAATTATTTTATCATATTATGTGTAATTTTTGGTTTTCCATAATATTAAATATTTGAATTTGGGAAAAGACCATAATACCCTCAAGTTTGGGATTAGTTCAAGGGACATTTTAGAGACCTTATTTCTTTTGATTTAATATGATTAAATATTCATAAAATTGGTCAAATTTTCGAATTTTAACTGATTTGTGGAACATTATTTATTTATTTTTTTTTATTGAAAAAATAAAGAATTCCTTGAAAATAGGATCTTACCACTTCAAATGCTAACTTCTTTTCTAAACCTATTCTAAAACGTGTTTACCATGATAATCTGAAGGAGAAAACATGGAAATAGCAAAGGATTGAAGAGAGAGAGTGTAATTTTTGTTTTTTTTTTAAAGAGAAGAAATTTTTGAGTTCTTGCACTTGGGAAAAATTTAGGCAGTAATGAACATTGTAGAATCATTCTATGGGAGGAAATAAACATTTTGAGTGTGGGAAATACATTTATAATGCCTCGGATTGTGATTCCCCATTTTTATCCATGAAAATGCATATTCTTGAATAATTTTGGATTTAAGTGTGTTCAAGAGTGTATGGTGTGCGTGGTTGGTGACAAACAAGCTTTGGGGACTCCAAGAATCGGTTTTGACGTGAAGAAACAGGCTGAAATGGTCTAGAGCAAGAAAAACTAATTTTGAGTTCCATTGTTGGCGGTACACCGGCGTTGGAGAAGAAGACTTCGACCAAGGCGGCTGTGGCATTATTCTTTCTGTCTTAGGGTCATTTTAGATTGTTGGAACACATGTGGGAAATTTCCAAGTGGTATGGAACGTTGGGGTAGTTGGAAACGAAAGAAAGAACCTCGCCGGCGCCGAAGAAGACAACAACTCCGGCGAGAGCTCCGGCCTACCCGATCTGGGTGTTTACTGAGGTGTTTTTATTTTTATTTTTAAATCTTAAAAATTAGTACATTAATTTTAGAGTATTTTCCAACAGGTTTCATATTTTTCTGATTTTTCTTTGAATTATAACGATTTATTGAATAAAGATTAATTATGAAAAATATTTTTATTGTTTAGAAAAATATGATTTTATGTTTCAATGATATCTATATGATTTAAAATGGCTTTGTATATTTATATTTAAGTTTTGATCGTATTTGATAATTTTCTTTAATTATTTTCTTTTAAATATGTGATTTGAGAAATTAAATATGGAAAATTATTTGAAGTATTCTAAAAATTCTGAGAATTTTTGTATAAGTTTAAAATGAGATTCTAAGGCTCTGTGTAATTTTATTTCAAATTTTTATCATTTATGTAATTTTCATGATTTATTTGGCTTATTTTATATTTTAAATATAAAAAAAATATCAAAGCTACTGTTCTGAATCCTAGGTAATTTTTGTGTGTTATTGTAGGGTGTAGAAACTGATATGTATAGTTAGATTCTATTTTTAATCAGTTATGAATTTTTCTTTAATTAATTATTTTTTCTATAAAATTAGTTAAGAAAAATAGTTATTTTGCCCAGAAAATTCTAAAATAATTTTTATAAGTTTATTTTGAATTTTTAAATAGTTCTGTATATTAGTTTGATTTTTGGGCAGGTCGTGTATTTATTTTTATTATTTGGGTTTTATTTGAGAAATTGAGGAAAAACAATTTATAAATGTTAAAAAAAATATTTTTATGGTATTATATGAGTCTTCACTTATTAATTAGGATTTTGGAGAGTTGGTTGTTAAATTTTGTTGTCATATGATAATCTTTAGAAATTATTGAGTCTATTATGTAATTGTGATATTAAAGGGCATTTTGGTAATTTTCACATAAAAAGTATATATATGAATTCATGCGATACGTTATTGTAATGACCCAAATTTGCTAATAAGGCTTAAGGGCCTTGATTAGTGCGCCTGAAGGGCATAATGGAAAATATGTGTGATTTTAATAATTAAGATGCATGATTATGATTTAAAGCATGTTATATGACTATTTGAACATTTGAGATGCATGACTATGTGTATTAGTATGCATGTAGGCCCTGATTAGGTTAGAGGGGCATAATCGTAATTTTGGCCATTATGGGCATAACTGTATTGATATATGTGATAAATGTCGAGACCACATTATTATGTGGATATATCTGTGATCTGTGACTCGAGACGATCCTAGTGAGCAAAGTAGCGAAAAGGTCATGGCGGGGATTTATACCCGGCTCAGGGTGAGCTTGGGGGTATAAATGGGAATTTAGTGAATATACTGGAGTCTATCTTGACATTGAGGGAATATTATTGGTGTTTAATTAGGTATCGGGAGTTAAGCGGGAAATACCAGAGATACTCGAGGAGTTAGCGGGAATTGGGGTAAAATGACTAAAATGCCCCTAAGTGGATTAAAGGGTTTAGAATTAATAGGGAGGGCATTAAGGTCATTTGGCTTTTAAAGATGGGTATTACTGAGGCTTTATGTTAGTGGGATTTGTAGAATATTACAGAAGTCTGAAAAGAGAAAAGGAAGGAAAAACAGAGTGGTTTTCCTTTGAGTCGGTTTGTGGTTCTCTTACCACTTTTCTCCATTCTTCTTGAAGTAAAATTCAGAGGAGAGCTAGTTCAATTAAGCCAAAAGGTTATTGAGCTAAGGTTGAGCATTTGACAAGGGTTTAGCAAAGTTAGGCCATCACTTGAGGTAAGGTTCTGTAATCTCTTCAGTTGCTGGTTTGGCTTCTTAATTATGGTGTATAAGTTGAGTTTGATGGGGAACTTTGGGGAAATTCAGGGCAAAGGTTAAGGAAAAGCAAGCCAAGGAGGTCTAGAGACAGCTTGTGGTCGAAATCCTATCAAAGGTATAAAGTCTAAACTCTAACTTTGCTGTTCAATTGGTTTCTGCTGAGTTTTAGTGTTTAGGAGTGGCTATGGTGAATTCTGAGTTTGTGGATGCATGTGCTTGAGTTCTAGGTATTTGGGGTGCTTGGGATGAGTAGAGTATGGTCATAAGGTTGTTTTTGAGTTTGGGAAAGATTTGGAGGAGTTTTGGTTGGAGTTGGTTCGAGAAAATCGCAGAAGAGAAAAGTTGGTGTTAGTCTGTCTGTGACTAGCGCTACAGCGCTAGTCTTTGGGCGCTGTAGCGCTAGGCCAAGTTTGCTGATGGGGTTTTGCTTCTGTTTGTAGCGCTGTAGCGCCCTCCCATGAGCGCTGTAGCGCTACCCTGCCTTCTGAAGGGGATTTTAGGGTTGTTTGCAAGGGCTTTTGACCTAGGGTTTGGGGTTTGATTCCACCACCTTGTTTGGTGGAATTAGGACTTCCCGGGGGCTCGGGATTGGCCCCGAGGCGAGGTTTTGAACTTGAGGATTGATAATGACTTTGGCCCATGATTGGGATTAGGTGAGCGCTAGGGCTCGAGGGGGATCTTGCTCAAGGAGTCGAGGGATCAAAGCAAGTAAATTGAAAGATAAGAAAACTGCACCCGATCATATGTCTGTGATGGGACTAAGTGCTCCCGAGAATTGTATCGTGTCAATGATGGTATTACGCCATGGGACATGTAAAAGCGGTCTAAGAGTTTTGTACATAGCATTTGCGCACAAGGCACGGCTTGGCCACTGGTAGCCAAGAATATTCACTAAGCTCGGCTTAAGCGGGCCGGAGTCAGTGGGATAATGGAGGGAGCAGCCTGAGAGCGCTAGCCCTAGTTATCATTTGTGCAGTGATATATGAAATGAATCGATAGGTTTAACATGTTGGATACCTTATTATACTGAATGACTATGTGGTTGGGATTATGTGATGCAATTTGAGATATTGACTTGTCTGTTGATTGCTTATGCTCTGTTGTTGTGTTTTCTTGCTGGGCCTTGGCTCACGGGGGCTACGTGGTGCAGATAAAGGCAAAGGCAAGATGGACCAACCCTGAGATGGAGGGCCACGGGGTGGAATGTACATAGCCAGCTGTTCGATCGCCATGGTCGAGGAGTGGATCAGGACAGGGATTACCTAATTGTCTGTTTTGCCTTAATATGGCCTGATATTATGTATAAACCTTGTGTCTTTTGTAAACAGTCTTTAAACTTATTATCTTTGGGATTCCGTGTAAGCAGATGATGCTTTTTAATGAAAATGTGGCTTTTGAGACCAAAACTCTTTTAACCCTAGTTCCTTTATAGTTTTAGTAACATGATTTTAATTAAATGACTTGATTAGCAAGTCTGGCATTTTATAAACACACAGTGTAACGGTCTTGGCTATCCAAGGCATTACAGTTATAAACATCAGTGTTTGTGCATGTGACATGATAGTTCGAACCCTTGTTAAAAATGATTTTAATTTACGTGCCATGCACGTTAAAATTTCATGGTTAAATTATTTTGACAATTAGGGTTTTGAAATAAAACCTTAACGCATATTTTTTATTTTTCCTGAATTTTTGCTCTGTAATTGGACATCTAGGAGCTAGCAGTCCTCAAGGAGATGCAACAAGTGGTTCGAGACACGTCAGCGAAAAACACACTGTTTAAGGTAAAAAGAGTTGACATCTGCGCACAGGGTGTACGTTATGCGTACAACCTTGTTTTCTTATTTTTTAATTATGTAATTAAATTTGTGACCTGAATTGTTGCATTAGGTTGACTAGCACGAGGATAGTGCTAGGGATTTTAGTTAGTAGACATGCTTAGATGATAGAGTAGGCGTGCTACTAGATTTTAGCTGCTTGTGTGAGTATAACACTTGCAGGAATTATATTGGGTGTGTATAACTCAGGATAATAGGATGCCACCACGGAACTGCCGAGTGTGAGTACAGCGCAGGCAGGGAAACGATGTCTCGAGGGAACGGCCTAGTGTGAGTACAGCGCAGGCTAGACTATGTGCCATCGTGGGAATGCCGAGTGTGAGTACAGCGCAAGCAAGGCAATTACATTTCATGTCCGATCAACATGATTTGTTAGTATTTATGTGTGTGAGTGTAACACACATTATGTTAGTGTGATATGGTGCTTATGTATCGCACGATGATTATTATGTTTATGATGTTTATTCTTTTGTTATTTTCTAGTTTGGGGAGTTATGTCCGACATAGCTCTTCTTACAGGGCGTTAGCTCACGGGTACTCTGTGTGCAAGTAAAGGCAAAACAAAGCAGTGAGTGGTGCGTGCTCAAGGCATGGACAAAACATGTTAGAGGCTGGGCTCCAGTTATTTTATGTTTTTAGAAATAAATGTTAAGTTTAAGTATTCAGACTTGAACAGTTATTTACTTTATGTTGTTGTTATTAAACCTAGCGCCCAACTTTTTTTTAAAAAAAATAATGAGATCTCATTGTCTATTTAAATTTTAAATAAATATTTTCTTTTAGTGTCTTAAAGTATTTATTGTTTATTATTTTTAAACGGACTCCCTAAGTAACGTCTCGAGAAATCGTGGCGTTACAGTATGGTATCTGTGGATGCCAAAAATCCACCAAGGAAAAAAATCCCCAGTACATGGTTAAAATACAAGGCTAAAGGACACTTAGTTACATTATCAGGCCCAGGCCTATAAGTCTTGTGAAACCGGGAGATGGTCCCAAGGGAAGCAACACCTTGTGAGCCGTGAAGTATGGCCTTTGTGGATGCTCAACATTCCAGGCTTGTAAAAGACCAAGACGTGTGCTAAGGTCCATTAAAGGCCTAAATGCATGCTTGAGCCACGAGACGCGAGAGCCACCACCCTCTCGCAACGGTCTCGCATGCCTAGGACCATCCCTCTCGAAATGATCTCGCGCGCCCAGGCTCACGCCACAGCGCCCATGGCCTCGCATCCAAGCCCGCGTGGCCTCGCCGAAGTACCCTCGGCGTCGGGCCCCAGAGCCGTGGCCTCGCACCCCAGCAGGCGTTCGGCCTCGCGCAGCCACGCCCAAAGTACCCTCGTCAACGCGCTCCAGCGCCGTTGCCTCGCACCCCAGCAGGCGCTCAGCCTCGCGCAGCCATGCCCGGAATACCCTCGGTTTCGCGCCTCAGCACCGTGGCCTCGCGCCCCAGCAAGCGTTCAGCTTCGCGCAGCCACGCCCAAAGCACCCTCGGCCTCGCACCCCAGCGCCGTGGCCTCGCGCCCCAGCAGGCGTTCGGCCTCGCGCAACCACGCCCGAAGCACCCTCGGCCTCGCGCCTCAGCGCCGTGGCCTCGCGCCCCAAGCGAACCACGCCATCATGTGGCCACGTGAAGGGGGGAGGGCCTCGTGAAGGGAACTCGTGAGCGGCTAGGGAGCCGCGCCATCTATAGGCCTTACAAGAAGGCCTCGCGAAGGAATAAGAGCCACGCCATGGCCATCAAAGTCTGAGTGGCATGGGGACCACGCCACCAGGTGGCCACGCGAGTGAGGCCACGCATCAAGGGAGTCGCGCCCCCAAGGGGCTCGCGAGGAAGGCATCTAGCCTCGCACCCTTAGACATCCGTCGAGGCCACATGCCTCTCACCTATGGTCATGGGTGACCTCGGGGTGCTTCAGGCATCTCATGCCAAGGACCCGAGAGCCTCGCCTCACGTCACGACCATTGCACGCACCAAGTGTCCCATTCCCTATACCTTGAGACCCCAATGCTTAGAGGTTCGAGTACGAGTCGAATGGAACATACTTGTACGACCTAGTACTAGGTACGGTCGTTAAGACCCTGTGTGTCGAGTACGGACACCCGTACCAGTAGGGGAGTGGGACTGCTGCGATAGGAGTTATGGCCCGTACGTCTACAGCCATGAGTCAGAGTCGACACCACTACCACCTGCGCCACTATGTCTGTCACCACTCCTCTGACATGGGTATGGACAAGTAGTAGAGGCATCCTCCTGACGCCTGCCCCTGTACTGGATGCAAGACCACAACCTCTGAAGCCACTCTCCTGACAGAGTACTTATGTACCACTTGGTCTCCTGGACCACCATGTATCCAAGGCCATTAGAGCCTGCTATAAAAAGAACCTCTCTCCCACATGGAAGGGGGTTGGAAAATTCATTGTATGCAGAGGCTATTGAGAAATATACCAAGGCTTGCTCCATTGTTTATCTGTGTTTACTTTTCCTTAAAGTTTATTCTCAGTTCTGATATAAGCATCACCTAACTTACCTTTGAGTTTTCCGATCTAATTTCGTTGACGAGATTTCACCGTCAACAGTTTGGCGCCGTCTGTGGGAAGAACAAGCATCAAGCCAGTGTTCTTCCATCACTTCCAACAAAGAGAGATGCTAAGACGTTCAAAACGCCTACGGCAAATACAAGAGGTTGAGGTTCACCGAGACGAAGTAGAGCGGAGGTCTTCCAAGAAAGACCCCCCTCCGCCAGAGCATGGAGGTGGACCGGAAGAACCTCTTCCCCCAGGGGGGGAGAGGGAAGGATCGTCCCCAGCTATCCAGCCCGACGGAGGTCATTCAAAGCCACTAGTGTATCCACTTAGTCGGCCCCGGTTGACCCCACGCTCAGGCCACCAGGACCTCGGTCCCTCGACGCACTAGCCAGGCAAGGGTCTCGGGGTACGCTCAGTAAGTTCCAGCTCAAGGATGCGCTTCTACAAGGACCAGATTCCAAGTTGCATAAAAAGACTAGAAGGCTGGAAACCATGATAGAGAACATGCAGGAGGTTTTAAACGACCTACTGCAAGGGAAGTCAAGCATACCCCTCCCTAAGCGTAAAGGGAAGGAGCACGAAAAAGGGGAAAGCACTATCCCCAGAGACGATGGGGGAACCCAACTTTCCACCAGTAAAACCCCCCAGACAAAGTACCAAGGGGGACCTAGGTCAGCGAAATGTCCCCAAGAGCAAAGGCGAAGGGAGGGTGATGGTCGTAAGAACGAGGCCGAAGTCCCCTCAAAAGAGGCACCCCCTGGCCTAAGAAAATAGCTCCATGGGGAGAGGTTAGAAGTGAGAAACGCACCCCCCGCGGTTCCCCCGAGGAACACAACCAAGGCAACGGATCAGCTCGAGAACCCGCAAAACTCCCTATGCAAAAAGAGGAGGGGACTAGACACCAAAATGTGAAGCCCTTGGGGCAAGATCACCACTGCACTTGGGGGGCACATGGATGACGAAGAATTCGACCGTGATTCACCCATCATAAGGGAGATTCAGGCTGAGCAAATGCCCACTGGCTTCAGAGAGCCTCGCATGACTCCGTACGAGGGTACTACGGACCCAAAAGATCACTTAGACTCCTTCAATAATTTGATGAGGTTAAGAGGGGCCAACAATAGGGCAAAGTGCCATTGCTTTGTGGTTACGCTTAAAGGAGTGGCGTACAAGTGGTTCAGGAGGTTAAGGCCAGGAACAATCAAATCATGGCAGTAATTCTCTGATGAATTTCTTCAGCAACACCAAGCAGCCTGTGATTACGTCATGCCAATTACCAGCCTCTCTAACATAAAACAAGGCGAGAATGAAAGTTTGAAGAACTACATCCATAGGTTCAGTATAGAAGCAAAAAAGGTGGGAGATTTAACGAAAGCGGAGCACAAGATGGCTATTACAGCCGGAGTTCATCCAGGAAGCAAGTTCTGGGATAGCATGCTCAAAAGAGAAGTTTCGAATTTCGATGACTTCTTCAAGAGAGCACAGAAGTACATACGTGTGGAAGAGGGCCATAAGAACTCCTATGTTGAAGAAAGCGAATCCTCCTCCAGCTGCCCTCCTACCAATACGACTGGAGATTCCATATAGAAGGGGGCGTCGCGCTAGGGGGGCTGCTGAACGAGTTTGAGATTGAACGAAGACCCTCTAGCCATGAAAGTCCCAACTCAGGGGAAGGTCACCTCAAAAGTAGACGCTTGCAAAAAGGGTCTCAAAAGTAGATGTTTGCAAAAAGGGTCTCAAAAGTAGTCGCTTGCAAAAAGGGTCTCAAAAGTAGATGCCTGCAAAAAAGGGTCTCCAAAGTAGACGCTTGCAAAAAGGGTCTCAAAAGTAGATGCCTGCAAAAAGGGTCTCCAAAGTAGACGCTTGCAAAAAGGGTCTCAAAAGTAGATGCCTGCAAAAAGGGTCTCCAAAGTAGACGCTAGCAAAAAGGGTCTCCAAGTAGACGCTTCCAAAAAGGGTCTTAAAGAAGACGCTTGCAAAAATAGTACTATGCCTAATGACGAGAAGGATGCTTCTCACAAAAAATAATAAGCGCGCGCAAAGGTATGAAAAAGGATAGCTAGAACCCAAGGGGTCAACATATCCTTATATATACAATCAAGGTGCACCAAAGAGAGACCTACCGAACCCCCTTTCGCATGGGTTCCAAAGGACCTCGAGCATGATAAATATAAACAAAAAAAAGAAGAACAAGAACAAGAGAATGATAAAAAGGAAGAGAAGAGTCTACAAGAATACCTAAAGGCCTCCCTATAGCCTGGGGGGCAAGTGTGGATGCCAAAAATCCACCAAGGAAAAAAATCCCCAGTACATGGTTAAAATACAAGGCTAAAGGACACTTAGTTACATTATCAGGCCCAGGACTATAAGTCTTGTGAAACCGGGAGATGGTCCCAAGGGAAGCAACACCTTGTGAGCCGTGAAGTATGGCCTTTGTGGATGCTCAACATTCCAGGCTTGTAAAACAACCAAGACGTGTGCTAAGGTCCCTTAAAGGCCTAAATGCATGCTTGAGCCATGAGACGCGAGAGCCACCACCCTCTCGCAATGGCCTCGCATGCCTAGGACCGTCCCCCGCGAGATGATCTCGCGCGCCCAGGCTCACGCCCCAGCGCCCATGGCCTCGCGTCCAAGCCCGCATGGCCTCGCTTAATTACCCTCGGCGTCGCGCCCCACCAGGCGTTCGGCCTCGCACAGCCATGCCCGGAGTACCCTCGGCGTCGCGCTCCAGCGCCGTGGCCTCGCGCCCCAGCAGGCGTTCGGCCTCACGCAGCCATTCCCGGAATACCCTCGGCCTCGCGCCGTGGCCTCGCGCCCCGAGCGAACCACGCCATCATGTGGCCACGTGAAGGGGGGAGGGTCTCGTGAAGGGAACTCGTGAGCGGCTAGGGAGTCGTGCCATCTATAGGCCTTACAAGGAGGCCTCGCGAAGGAATAGGAGCCACACCATGGCCATCAAAGTCTGAGTGGCATGAGGACCACGCCACCAAGTGGCCACGCAAGTGAGGCCACACATCAAGGGAGCCGCGCCCCCAAGGGGCTCGCGAGGAAGGCGTCTCGCCTCGCACCCTTAGACATCCGTCGAGGCCACATGCCTCTTACCTATGGTCGTGGGTGACCTCGGGGTGCTTCAGGCATCTCATGCCAAGGACCCGAGAGCCTCACCTCACGTCACGACCATTGCACGCACCAAGTGTCCCATTCCCTATACCTTGAGACCCCAATGCTTAGAGGTTCGAGTACGAGTCGAAAGGAACATACTTGTACGACCTAGTACTGGGTATGGTCGTTAAGACCCTGTGTGTCGAGTATGGACACCCGTGCCAGTAGGGGAGTGGGACTACTGGGATGGGAGCTATGGCCCGTACGTCTACGGCCAGGAGTCAAAGTCGACACCACTACCACCTGCGCCACTATGTTTGTCACCACTCCTCTAACATGGGTACGGACAAGTAGTGGAGGCATCCTCCTGACGCCTGCCCCTGTACTGGATGCAAGACCACAACCTCTGAAACCACTCTCCTGACAGAGTACTTATGTACCACTTGGTCTCCTGGACCACCATGTATCCAAGGCCATTAGAGCCTGCTATAAAAAGAACCTCTCTCCCACATGGGAGGGGGTTGGAAAATTCATTGTATGCAGAGGCTATTGAGAAATATACCAAGGCTTGCTCCATTTTTTATCTGTGTTTACTTTTCCTTAAAGTTTATTCTCAGTTCTGATATAAGCATCACCTGACTTACCTTTGAGTTTTTCAATCTAATTTCGTTGACGAGATTTCACCGTCTACAGTATCAGAGAAAAATGGTCCTAAAGAATCTGTGATATGCCCTAACATGTAAAGTTCATCGCCAAGGACGAGCTCGACTCACTGTACTGTAAGCGATTAAAGATTACTTAAGAATTTTTGCTTTTTGACTATGCATATTTACGTACTTAGCGTTCTCTTATAATGATCTTTTTACCGCAATAATTCCTTCTTCGTTATAAGTTATTTACGTGTATGGTTCAGGAAATTGAGAATGCTCCCTCGTAGATCAGTCAGAGTAGGGCGTGGTCGAGGTAGGGGGAGAGCAACAGTGAACGCAACACAGCCCAAACTGCCAAGAGGATGGGAGGAACGTTTTGCGTGAATGGAAGAGACCATTCAAAGACAGAACGCAGAGATCAATCAATTGATGCAGCAAGTCGGGCCAGCTGTAAGTTCTGAAGCACCAATGGTTAGGCAGCCACCTGCCATTATAGGGTTACCAGTTGTGGAAAATCATATGGAGCCCCTGTTTGAAAGGTTCTGAAAGCAACACCAGCCAGTGTTTGAAGGCAGCATCGATCCAGTCCAGGCAGAGGAGTGGATCAGTGGGATGGAGAGGATCTTGAACATGATGGGAGTTCAAGGCAATGAATGAGTGGTGTGCGCATCTTTCATGCTGAAAAAGATGCTCGGATTTGGTGGGAGGTGGTGGAGCAATCACGGGATGTTAACACTATGGAATGGGACGGATTCAAACAGGTGTTTAATAATAAATACTACAACTCAGCAGTGTTAGCAGCAAAAATGGATGAATTTCCCAAGCTGACTCAAGGTAATCTCTCGGTGACAAAATATACACAGAAGTTTGACCGGCTAGTGAAGTTTGCCAAGGATCTTGTACCTACTGTCAAGGTACGAGCGGACCGGTTTGTGAGAGGCCTGAAACAAATGATAGCTCGGGATGTGGAGATTGTGTTCTAGAGGTGTTTTTACCTATGTTGAAGTGGTGGAAATGGCTCTTACGTCAGAAAGAAGCGAAGAGAGAATCTGGAAAGATAATGCTGCTAGAAGGGATGCCAAGAAGAGGGGGCAGCCACGTCCAATGACAATAGGAAAAGGGGACAGGACCATCCAAGCCAAGCAGGAAATGATAAACGGCCCAAGCCCAACAATGACAATCGTCCTAGTGGAAATGGTGGCAGAAACACTCCACCTTGCCCTAAGTGCACAAAACACCATTTTGGTGAGTGCAGAGCTGGAGTACGCTACAAATGTTGGAAGGAAGGTCACATGAAGCGCAACTGTCCAACATGGGAACAATCTGGCAATAAGGAAGAATAGAAGAAGAATGACAAGTACGTCCCAACCAGAGTCTTCACCATCACCCAAGTTGAAGCCGAGGCAAGCTCTTCCATTGTAACAGGTCAGATCCCTATGGCCAATATCACATGTAAAGTTTTATTTGATTCTGGTGCATCACACTCTTTTAGTTCTAGTAGAACTGTAAATGTTGTAAATGCACCTAGTGAATTATTTAATGTGCGGTTTGGGACTATATTACCTTCCGGGGAAATTGTAATATATAAAAATTGGGTTAAAGTTGTACCTTTATGGATAGATCGGAGGGAATTGTATGTAGACCTAATTGTATTAGATTTATCTGATTTTGATGTAATTATGGGGATGGATTTTCGTTCCAAATACAAAGCATCTATCGACTGCAAACGCAAGAAAGTGGTCTTTGCACCAGAAGGCGGAGAACAGTTTGAGTTCGAAGGCATAAGCAAGGAACCCAGAACTCCTATCATATCAGCGATGAAAGCTAGAGAAATGTTGCAACATGGACGTTTGGGGTATCTCGTGAACATGGTCAATGATACCGAAGAGACAAAAAGCAGACCTGAAGAGACAAGAGTTGTAGCTGAGTTCCTCGATGTTTTTCCAGAAGAACTGCCAGGTTTACCTCCACACAGGGAGGTAGAATTTGTAATTGATCTGATGCCCGGGACAATGCCAGTATCTCGAGCACCATACAGAATGGCACCAGCAAAATTGAAAGAGCTCAAAACTTAATTGGAGGAATTACTTAAGCTAGGGTTCATCAGACCGAGCTATTCTCCTTGGGGCGCACCAGTTCTTTTTGTCAAGAAGAAAGACGGGTATATGAGGATGTGTATTGATTATCGGGAGCTGAATAAGGTCACAATAAAGAACAGATATCCTTTGCCGAGAATCGGGATACCATCAGTTGAGGATCAAGAATGATGATATACCAAAGACAGCCTTCAGAACCAGGTACAGGCATTATGAATTTCTGGTGATGTCATTTGGACTCACAAATGCCCCAGCAGCTTTTATGGACCTCATGAACATGGTTTTCAAGGAGTGATTTGATTAGTTTGTCATTGTGTTCAAATATGATATATTGGTCTACTCCAAGACAGAAGAAGAACATGAGGAGAATTTACGGCTGACCTTGCAACGATTGAGACAACATAAACTATATGCCAAATACAAGAAGTGTGAGTTCTGGTTATCTGAGGTTGGTTTTCTGGGTCATATTGTCACCGATGGAGGAGTGAAAGTAGATCCTGCGAAGATTGCTGCAGTGAAAGAATGCCTCAGAAGTCAGAAGTTTTCTAGGTTTGGTGGGCTACTATAGGAGGTTTGTCGAAGGGTTTTCGAAGATAGTCGCACTGATGACAGAATTGACAAGAAAAAATCTGAAGTTCACCTGGTCAAATAAATGCGAGCAGAGCATCCAGGAATTGAAGAGTCGGCTTATATCAGCACTTCTTCTCAGCTTACCCTCAGAGGACGGGCAGTTTGTGGTTTACTGTGATGCGTCAAAACAAGGGTTGGGATGTGTACTGATGCAGTCTGGTAAGGTGATAGCATATGCCTTTAGGCAACTGAAAGATTATGAGCAGAGGTATCTGACACACAATCTTTGCACTAAAGATTTGGCGTCGCTATCTCTATGGGGTGAAATGTGAGATTTACACTGATCACAAGAGCCTCAAATACTTCTTCACCCAGAAGGAGTTAAATATGAGACAGAGGAGATGGTTGGAGTTAGTCAAGGATTATGACTGCGACATACTATACCACCCCAATAAAGCCAATGTTGTGGCGGATGCACTTAGCTGCAAAGGGTCGGGAATGGTTTCTTCTTTACAAGGAGTATCAAGGAAGATCCTAGAAGACATGGAACGAGCTGGTATATAACTGATCACAGGAAAACTTGCAAAGGTTACACTTCAGTCCACCTTGTTAGAAAGGATCAGGGAATAGCAGAATGCAGACAAGAAGTTGAGTGACCCAAAGCAAGAAATGCAAGATAGGAATGGCAAGGATTTCACTATGTCAGATACCAGACTAATCGGATTCAAGTGCCGTATTTGTGTGCCAGACAGTGATGAGCTGAGGAAAGAGATTCTGGCAGAAGCTTATACTACCCCATATTCAGTTCACCCCTGGACCACTAAGATGTACCATGACCTTAAGGTATTGTATTGGTGACCGGGAATGAAAAAGGATGTAGTGGAATATGTGGCAAAATGCTTAACCTGTCAGCAGGTTAAGGCAGAACATCAAAGACCAGCGGGGCTACTACAGCTGTTGAATACTCCTGAATGGAAGTGGGATGAGATATCTATGGATTTTGTGATGGGGTTACCTAGAACCACAAAACATCATGATGCAATTTGGGTAATTATGGATAGGTATACTAAGTCAGCTCACTTCCTACCAGTGCGCATGACTTATTCTATGGATCAATTCACCGAGTTGTACATGAATGAGATAATACAGCTACATGGTACACCGTAATCTATTGTGTGTGATCGGGATGCTCGGTTTACATGATCATTCTGGGAGAGTTTTCAGAGAGCAATGGGAACTCGGTTGAAGTTCAGTACAGCTTATCACCCAGAAACGGATGGTCAGACCGAGAGAACAAATCAGATCTTAGAGGATATGCTTAGAGCGTGTGTCATTGACTTTTAGGGATCCTGGAGTAGATACTTGCCACTGATTGAGTTTTCGTACAACAACAGCTACCAATCTACCATCAGGGTAGCACCATATGAAATTTTGTACGGAAGAAAGTGTAGGTCTCCACTTCACTGGGATGAACTGGGAGAAAGAAAACTACTTGGACCCGATGCAGTGCAACACACCAATGAGGCTATTCAGAAAATCAGGGCTAGAATGGTCACAGCTCAGAGTAGACAGAAGTCTTATGCAAACCTAAAGCGTAAGCACGTTGAGTTTGAAGTTTGTGGTCATGTATTTTTGCGTGTGACTCCAAGGAAAGGAATCTCGGTGAAGAGGTTTGGAAAGAAGGGAAAGCTAAGTCCCAGATATGTCGGACCTTTTGAGATTTTGGATATAGTGGGCAGGGTGGCTTACAGGGTAGCTTTACAACCATCATTGTCCGGGGTGCACAATGTATTTCATGTGTCACAACTTCGAAAATATGTATCCAACCTGTTGACGGTGAAATCTCGTCAACGAAATTAGGTCGGAAAACTCAAAGGTAAATGCGGTGATGTTTAGATAAGAACTTAGAATTAACTAATGAAAGGATAAACACAAATGAACAATGGAGTGAAAAATGTTTATTGCTTAATAGCCTCTGCATACAATGAATTTTCCAACCAATCTCTCAGGTGGTGTTAGATTTCATTTTATAGTAGGCTCTAATGTCCTTAGATACATGGTGGTCCAAGAGACCAAGTGGTACATAAGTACTATGTCAGGGGAGTGGCTTCAGAGGTTGTGGTCGTACATCCAGTACAGGAGCAGATGTCAGGAGGATGTCTCCACCACTTGTCTGTACCCACGTCTGATGAGTGGTGGCAGGCATAGTGGCGCAGGTGATAATGGTGTCGACTCTGACCTTTGGTCGTAGACGTACAGGCCATAACTCTTATCCCAGCAGTCCCACTGGTACTGGTGTCCGTACTCAGTACTATGTCGTACAAGTATGTCCCATTCGACTCGTGCTGGAGCCTCTAAGCATAGGGGTCTCAAGGTGTAAGGAATGGGACCCTTGGTGCATGGCTCTACTCACGTGGCCACTAGGTGACGTAGCTCTCATTCCTTCACGAGGCCCCCTTGGAAGGATTATTGATGGCGCGACTCTTTTGGCTGTTCAAGAGGTCGAGTTTGCTGCGGATGTGACCCCCATGAGGCCATGGGCGAAGCCACCATGGGGCCTAGATGGCGAGGCCACTCTGTGGGCGTGGGCGAGGCCACCACGGGGCCTCGTGGGTGAGGCCACCACGGGGCCTCATGGGCGAGGCCACCACGGGGCCTAGATGGCGAGGCCACTTCGTGGCCATGGGTGCCAAGGCTCGGCCGAGCGACGCCAGGGAGACATGCACGCCAGGTGGCCGAGCGACGCCAGGGGATGCGCGCACGAGGAGGGCCTCGCGCTTGGGGCACGACCGAGCGACGCCTGGGGGGTGCGCGCGCGAGGTGGGCCTTGCACCTGGGGCATGGCCGAGCGAGGCCATGGGGGGTGCGCGTGCGAGGTGGGCCTTGCACCTGGGGCATGGCCGAGCGAGGCCTTGGTGACGCGGCTGGGACTTCGCGCATCACGAGTTGATCCGAAGTTGCCGTCAAAGGATGATTGGCCTTCACGGGATCTTTTATGGGCGCGGAATATTGAGCGTCCACACTATCCTCTTGCAGTATTCATTGTGGCCCCTTAGCTTAGCAGGGCCAAACCTTGTGGCTCATAATGTGTTGTTTCTCATGAGATGATCTTCTGTATTCAACAAGGCCTACAGGCTCGAGCCCAATAGCATGAATAAGTGACCTTTATCCCTATGTTCCAACCAGGGACTGAAGAGTTTTTATTTGGTGGATTTTTGGCATCCACACAACCCATCGCATGTGCTGAGCTACGAGACCTTAGGTTTGTAGGAGGATTTGTCATTTTATGAGCGTCCAGTGAAAATACTCGATCGAAAGGACAAAGTCCAAAGGAATAAGACCATTTCCTTGGTAAAGGTATTGTGGAGGAACAAAGTTGTTGAGGAGGCAAACTGGGAATTAGAGTCTGATATGCTGCAGCAGTATCCCGAGTTGTTTGAATAAAATTTCGGGACGAAATTTCTTTTCAGGGGGGATAATTGTAATATCCGTTTTCCCGGAAGGGCAATTTCATAATTTTCCCACTATGTGCATCCTTGTCATTTTTTTTTTCTTTTCCTTTGATGGAATATTGGATATGTATGACTTCCAATGGAAATAAAATTCATTGTTTCTCTTATTTGAGTTTTTGTGGAATCACAACATGAGAATAATGTCAAGTGAATAAATAACAACTCGGGTTAAGTTACTTATTTAATAATAATAATAATAATAATTATTATTATTATTATTATTATTATTATTATTATTATGAGCATAATAGTAATAATAATATGCTTGAAAATATTTTATCATATTATGTGTAATTTTTGGTTTGCCATAATATTAAATATTTGAATTTGCAAAAAGACCATAATACCCTCAAGTTTGGGATTGGTTCAGGGGACATTTTAGAGACCTTATTTCTTTTGATTTAATATGATTAAATATTCATAAAATTGGTCAAATTTTCGAATTTTAACTGATGATATCAATTGTGGAACCTTAGTTATTTGATTTTATTTTTTTTAAAGAAAAAAATAAAGAATTCCTTGAAAAGAGGATCTTACCACTTCAAATGCTAACTTCTTTTCTAAACCTATTGTTACACCCAGATTTCGAGGTAAGAGGTTATGACCCCGAAAGCTGGGCTCGTAAGTGTGAGCTCGAAAGGTATGAAAACATTGTATGGTCCAGCTGTAAAATCTCTGAAGTAAAACAACGACCTCGAGGATGTGTAGCCTCGAGATACTTTCTGAGTTTGAAATGGCACGACATTGGGATACAGCAGTTACCGACTGTCCTCAGATAAAATAGTCCGAGCTTGGGAAGTGTAAGCTCGAGTGTGATTGCTTCGACAGTATCAATCTACTCCGAGCGTCCTGAAGTGGGGTGGCAAGTTCGTAATAGTTCCATAAGTCTTGACAGTCACAATGCCGATTGCTGATCTCGAATACCTGATGAGTCACCTAGGATAACCTGATACGTGTGAACATATTTATTGTTGTATAATCCCAATATTTAAGGGATACCATTTAGTCTGTTATCTGTTCCCGATTCTTATGGGATGTTTCCATGTATATAGGAGACATTGCATTTAATGTCATTTTTTGAATTGATATACAGAATATATTCCCAAAATATGTGGGAATGAACTCTGTAACCTCCCCTATAAATAGAGGAGGAATGACCATTTGTAAAGGATTGATATCTGACTGCTGGCGAGAAAGTTCTGAGTAATTCATCTCTGAAGAATTTCCAGAAAACTCTAAGTCTTAATAACATAGACTCGTGGACTAGGCAGAATTAACTGCTGAACCACGTAAAAACCCTCTTGTTTTTCTTCATTATTCATTCGCTTCATAGTTTACGTTGTTTAATTGCTTTACGATTTAAGTTGACAAAAAATGGAGTCAACAGTTTGATGCTTTCATTGAGAGCATTAAGCAATACGTACGTGAGTCTATTCAGTCGAAGAAGCCACCTTGAATCAATTATGGCCGCGAATGATCCCAATGTTCCTAAAGAGGAATCTGACTACCCCCGGCGCCCTGTGAAGCATCCGATGATGAATTTGGACCCTAATGAGAGGAGTGGGTCCTCTGACTCTCGAGGACCACTGACACCACCAACCCCCAGGGACGACGAGGACATGTACTACAACCCTGAACGATATGTCCCTACTAAAGAGCTTCAAAATTGTCAACTACGAAAGCAGTTGGCAGAGGCCAAGAAACGTAACGCAGAGCTGGCCATATTGGTTGCCGAGGCGCAGGCGGCTCAGCCCCCTCCTCCGCCAGAGGCCTATGCTCTGCCTCCACGAGATGTTCATGTTCCATCACGCAGGCCTCGTGGGCGACCTCATAAAAACATTGCCACCCAAAGAACGGAGCAACCTCCGCCACCTGCAGAACAGCCTGCTCCCTCAAGGCCCCAGAGAAGTACCCAGGCTGGAGCTCCTGCCAACTCAACTGGAAAAGTACCGGCCGAGATTGGGAATAACCGAGCTCCCACGGAGGCTCGGACCAAAAATTCTGGTAACACGGAGAACGTTCCTGAACCAGCACAGGAAAACTCGGGACCTTCTAGGCCCCGCAATGGATTGCAGCCACCATCACCCATAAGGCACCCAACATCACTGATAAGGTATCCTCACCAACTCAAAGAAACATGCAATTGACTCAGGGTGATAGGGAAAGGCAAGCTGGGCGAAAACATGGGAATGGGGAGACTGCTAGGGAGCATATAGGTACCCAACCCACGAGAAGCCAAATGTCTCGATCTCACACTATTGAGACGAGACAACCAAAAAGGAACCAATCTCGAAACAATCGTGCGACAGGCTATATCAGTGAAGGCTCATGAGACACTAGATCGGTTAGTATGTATGACCAAGGATGCAGAAATACTGGCAATCGAAGGGATCACCCAGATTTACGGGAACACTTGAACCAAAATTGGGGTAATGATAACCCCTCGAACCCAGACCTGAGAGATCGCCTTAATGGATGAAAGAATCCTATGCGGAGACGTGAAGCTGGAATTGTAATCAACGATAACCAGTTTCGAGTCAGACCCCCCATGGATCCAGTCCAAGAAAGGATCGAACAACTGGAAAGAGCGTTCAGGCTCTTACAAAATGAACGAGGTCGGGATCAGAACGAAGAGTTCGATGAGGAACTCGAGCCCTTCGCCCCCCATATTTCCAACACCCCGTTTCCTCAAGGATTCCAAATTCCTCATGTCCCACCATTTCATGGGAATTCCGATCCATACAGTCACTTGAGTACGTTCAATACAATTATGAGAGCGAGTAATGTGGGTTACGAGCTCAGAAGCATGCTGTTTCCAGCCACGCTCACAGGACCAGCAAAAAATTGGTTTGAAAAATATAAGAGGCATTCAATTGCTTCTTGGGATCAATTATCTAGATATTTCAAGAAGCAATTCAGAGCCATGATTGGAATAAGGCCCGAGGCATCTGCCTTGACCAATTTCCGGCAACAACTAAATGAAACGTTGAAAAGTTAATTTAAAAGTTTAAATTTGGACATCCAATCGAACATCTATCGATACCCAGTATAAGCAAGCCTGAACAGGAAGATGTTTGCATGATAAACTCCGAGCCAACCTGGATGACCATGATAATTAGGTACCTTGAAACCGGCATTCTCCCAGAAGAACGTACCAAGGCTCGAAAACTGATGTATCAGATCCCCAGATACACCATTGTGGATGGAAGGCTATATAGAAGAGGATACTCTGATGTGTGACTCCACCCAAGGCTAAGAAGATCATAGAAGAGAGTCATGAAGGATTTTGTGGAGACCATACTGGGGGGCATAGCCTATCCAAGAAATTCATACGCTAAGGGTATTTCTGGCCTACCATCAAAGCAGATTCATTTGATTACGTCAAGAAATGCGATAAGTGTCAATGGTTCGCCCCAATCCCTCGGCTCCACCTTCCGAGCTAACTATGATGACCTCCCCATGGCCATTTGTGGTCTGGGGAATCGACCTCATAGGCTCGTTGCCAACTGGCAAAGGCGGAGTCAAGTACGCAGTAGTCGCGGTGGATTACTTTACGAAGTGGACCGAGGCTAAGCCTCAGGAGACAATTACCTCGAAAAAGTCTTGGACTTCGTGGTAAAAAATTCCATCTATCGATATGGGATGCCAAGGAAGATAGTGTCCGATAACGGTACTCAATTCGATAGCGACTTGTTTACCAGCTTTTGCGAAGAAAATGGGATTATAGAAAGCTTCTCCTTCGTGGCCCATCCTCAAGTGAATGGCAAAGTCGAGGGCGTAAATAAAACCCTGAGGAATTCTATGAAAAATAAGTTGGAAGAAGCAAAAGGGAAATGGCCCGAAGAATTGCCCCAAGTTTTGTGGGCATATCGAACCACAGCCCATTGTTGCGATATTTTTTTGCTGTGCAAGTGCACACAGTCGCAATTTGTAATAAAATGGTAAAAATCAAGTATCGTCCTCAAGGACTGATTTATCAATTACCAGTCAATCAATTCCTCTTTCTATTTGATCAATTAAAATTTGTTGATTTTTGTAAATACAGCAAGAGAAACTATAAAGTGCAGAAACAATAATTGAAAATTAAATGGAATAACAATTAATAGTAAACTTTTGATTTAACCACTGAAGAAACAATTAGGATATTTAATCTCATCATCTATCCTCCCTATTATTCCCTAATGCAAAGTATGAGTTCTTCTTCTTTTTACCTAATTCAATTAACAAGTTGATACAGCAGCCTATAATCATACTATGAATTATAAACTCAACCTAGGTGACAATTTCCTATATTTCTATGGTAAATTGAACCACAAAGGTAGCATTGATCTTGACAACTTAATAAACAGTTACACAATTAATTCAGATAATTTCGTTCTAAATTAGAATTATGTCCAATATAACCACAGCAAATTTAAATCTCACTTCTCAGATTTTGACTTAAAAACATATATATATATATGACTATAGATGGCCAATCAATAATCAGTCTATAAGAACAGGTTATATGGAATTGAAGAAGATTGAAGAAGAAAAGAATTGAAATTGCATTAGTTCATAATAGGGATTCAAGTGATTCAATTAAACATCCTAAACAGAGAATTAGTTCATAATCATAATGCTAATCACAACAAAAATTAAAGATAACATCAGAAAGTAAAGGAAAAACATGTAGATAGAAATACTCCAAGCCTTCAGCCTTCAAGCAGGAACTTCTCTCCCAGTCCGTACGTCTTTTTTTTTTCTCTTTTTTTTTTCGCCAAATTAAAACCTATGATTCAAAGTTTAAGAGAGGCGGGCCGCGGCTCTACATACACCATGCCGCGGCCCGTGTCCAATTTCCTGGGCCAGAAGGTCCTCTCCATGCCGCGGCCCGTGTCCACGAATTCTGGGTTGATGCCCATCTATGCCGCGGCCCGAGTATCTCCTTCAAAACAGTGGTTCTGTTTCACCACCTAGCCGCGGCTCTACTTTTCTCATGTCGTGGCTCTTAAGGGATTTCTCAATTTTTTAAGTTTTCATCCCAAAAATTCACCGACACTTCCAAGTTATGTTGAGATCCATTCTTTCTCAAAATATGTTGAAAAACTTGGTTATTTCTTCCCTTTCTTTGACATTTTCCTCCAAGTGCTCAATTCTTCCTGATACTCACAAAGATAAACAAACAAACATAAACCCACACTAAATGAAAGAAAAACGAAATAAAAGACTACTTAAAACATCACCTAAACATAACAAAAACTAGACTCAACAAACTCCCCCAAACTTAACCTTTACTCGCCCTCGAGTAAAGACCAAGTTAAACTAACAAAAAGAAACAAACACAAAACGAACAAGCTAAACCATCATTACCATCTACACTGTTTTGCCAAAACTCATGAAATCTCAATTGCAATATTAATAACCAGAATTTCAGCTCAATTGCCTTAAAGTCCAATTTGTAAAGTTCAATTAGGGAAATCAATAATATATCACGAAAATGACTACAACACTTGGACTCTATCATATATGCTAAACTCATTCCAGACAATTCCACAAACCAATTTTTCAATATGCTTGCATTACTTGACCTTCTCCACTAATGTCAATAACACGTGTTTTGAAATCAAAAGGACTTTCATGGGTTATAGCGTTAGGCTTAGGCAAGGGTAGATGAAATTGTCATTTAGGCTCAACATTACCATAAGCATATAAACTTTACACCCAATCTTGATATTCACAACACAATTTAACATAACCCAAAGATCCTCTTTATTTCCAAAGATTGAGAAATTTAAACACTAGAGAGTTTTTTTTTTTATATATATATATATACTATCTTTCCCCAAAACTTATGCATTTTAATGGGGACATCAAAAGAAAAGTAGTTTCTTTCAAATCTTTTTTTTTTCTTTTTTCTTTTTTCTTTTTTCTTTTTTTCTTTCTCAATCTTTTCTTGAATTTTTTTTTTCTATTGCCAACACCAATACACAAGAGTAATACCCATTATAAATCAATTCCCTTTTATATTTTATAAGCTCATGGTACAAATCTAGGAACTGAAAAATAATAAAGTATTCGGTTAAGCTCAAAATAAGTGTTTAACAATAAAAGGTCGACTTTTAGGCTCAAAGAGGGTATCTAGGGAAAATTAAATCAAGGTTGGCTTGAAAAGCACAATCGATCCAATAAAATTGCCTAAATCACTTTTCAAAACACATGTCATCAAGGATTTCGCCTCAAAGGCCAAATAATGCAAGTTCTATCAAATTCAAATTGTCATACCACCAACCCTAGTCAAACATATATAATAAAATCCAAAATGTTGCATTTTCAAAACATATTAAAAAGTTCCCACAAAAATTTTAAATTAAACTCTAAAAAAATTGAACCAAGCACACAGTTGAATTCAATTTCCTTTTCACGAGCAAAGACAAAGCAACAACAGACAAGAATGATGGCTTAACAGTTACACTAAACAACACAGAAAATAGCACAAAAGACTAAAAGCTAAACTAACAACGCACAAACCAAAAATAAAACAAATTAAGCTCCCCCCCAAACTTAAGATGCACATTGTCCCCGATGTGATAAAGAAAAGAACAAAGGAAGAGAACTTACCGGACGCCACATCAGTATGGCGGAGGAGGTGGTGGAGGCGGCCACTAGTATGGAGAGTATTGCGGCGGGGGAGTGAAGTAATTCTCATTAGCAGAGCTCATAGTCCACCTCGTTACTAAGGCATTCAACCCCTCTATGTGAACCCGCCCAAACTCATTTTGTTGCACCATGAAGTCATTATAATGTTGATTTTGTGCATGATTCGATTGGATTAAGTATTGGTTATGCTGAATAAGATAATCCAAGCGAGCATGCGTGCGCTGCGTGTGCTCATCAATAGGTCCACCAATTGCCAAATTCGAAGGTGGGTTACTGGGACCTGCTTCATCTGCTTCCTCCTCCTCAGCTTGATCAATGTCCACTGGTTCATCAGCCCGGCTACGCTTATTATGCTGGCCAGAGGAAGGCGGCGTAAGTGAAGCCGAAGGGAATGCCGAAAACATAGTTTGATTGATTGGCCCCATTGGCTTTCGGACTAGATCTCTTGGGTAGACTGGTACCTCATAAGTGTTGCATAGGGTCGAGAGGAAAGTACCATGGGCAACACCAGCTGTAGTATTGAATTTGCTGATGTTGCGAATGCTGTAGCAAATTATTCGGCCCACATCAACTGTCATTTTGGTCATGATAGCATAAAACAACATGCAGCGCTCTCTATCAACAATAGATAGATGAGAGGTCGGCAATAAACGTGAACTCACAAAATAAGCCCATGCCTTCGTAATTGGATTGAGCTGCCACCTGTTCATGTCTTTGGGTTTTCCATTATGATAATTGCACCAGGCACCTTCCATACTCAGAACTCCAGCCACAACATCATAATCTGGCTCATCAAAATGGGCCAACTGCCAATGTTCGTCCTCTTGTGCAGACAATGAAAGGAGGTGCAATAATCGGTTAAATGAATAAGATTCTGTAGGCACCAATTTACCCCTAATAAAAGTTTTCTTTTCTGCATCAAGATATGGGAAGTTGGCAAAGAATTCAAACATTTGAGAGTAGTTGGCCATTCCCACACAGGTAGAGTCGCAGAAGAAACCCCAATTATGTCTCATTATTTTAGCTCTGATGATATCATAAGTAGGGTATTGTACCAAGGGTGCCTCATGAAACTCAAATCCCCTTTCCCTTACCACAGATTTCTTATGAATCTTTTTAAACAAATCAGCTGCTTCCTTATTTACAAATAATTGCGTGTCATAATCAGCCGGGGGAGGTGGTGTTGGTTGAGTGCGGGATGAGGAGGCTTTCTTTGAGGGGGTACCTCTCGAAGGATTTCTCTTAGGACCCATTGTTATTCAATACAAGAACAGACTAAACCCCCAAATTGGTTTTCAAGAACTTGAGTACAACTTCCCTTGGTTTCCCTCCCCCAAAAATTTCTAAGTAACAAAATCAAACAGCCCAGCCACTAATCCCAGAAAAACAATTGACAAACCCCTTAAATGTCTCACAAGAAAAGCATAAAACAGTCCAGAATACCACAATGTAATCTATTCTCCAATCAAAAGCACTAGAATAGATGTGAGACACTTACTTGAATAGCACAACAATTCTCCTTTTTATCTCTTTGGCTGATGAAAGTCTCAAGAATTGAGAGAGAAGAGGAGGCTTGAGTAGGATGGAAAATTGTGAAAGTGAAAGTGAATGAGAATGATGGCTAATTTAGGGTATTTTACCCCAGATTTCGGACACGGGCCGCGGCATTACTTTGATCATGCCGCGGCCCGCATCAAATCTCCAGCCTAGAATGCCGCGGCATCATGGTATCCATGCCGCGGCCCTCCTCTCTTCTCTGGGAAAAACTGGGTTTCAATGCCGCGGCCCTCCTCAGCCATGCCGCGGCCCGCCCCTAAACTTCAAAATTCATGGGCCTCTGGAACCCCCAATGCAGTGGCATTATATGGCTATGCCGCGGCCCTTAAGGATTCTCCATTTTTTTCTGATTTTTTTGAGTTTTTTTTTTTTATTTTTCACGATTCTAAGAGTGCAAAAATAAACCAAATATCCATTGTTTACAAATACAAAAGTAAAATAAATAGCACATAAAACATAGGGTGCCTCCTACAAG
This sequence comes from Humulus lupulus, assembly GCF_963169125.1. NCBI lineage: Eukaryota > Viridiplantae > Streptophyta > Magnoliopsida > Rosales > Cannabaceae > Humulus > Humulus lupulus. Next base: position 277,642,786 of record NC_084793.1, read on the forward strand.
CGCTGTCATTAACATCATTTAGTCGGACGCTGGACCCCTCTTCAGAGTGGCTTCAGAGGGAGGATAGACTTTGCTTGATCAAAAGTACCACCCAAGTAGGGTTTCAATCTCAGGACATTGACTTTAAAGGAATCACCTGAGTTACCCCGAACTTCTACAGAACCATATGGAAAGACCTGAACAACAGTGAATGGGCCTGACCATCTTGACTTCAATTTGCCAGGAAAAAGTCTCAATCTTGAATTAAGAAGAAGTGCCTTCTGCCCTGGTTGGAACTCTTTCCTGATTAAGTTCTTGTCATGCCAAGCCTTTGTTCCCTCTTTATAAATCTTGGAGTTCTCATAAGCCTCATTTCTGAACTCGTCAAGTTCATGTAGTTGCAACAGCCTTCGTTCACTAGCGGCACTCCACTCAAAATTCAACTTTTTCATAGCCCAGAATGCCCTATGCTTTAGTTCAACTGGTAAATAACACGCTTTACCAAACACCAACCTGTAAGGAGACATGCCTATTGGTGTTTTGAATGCAGTTCTGTAAGCCCAAATTGCATCATCGAACTTCTTCGACCAATTTTTTCTCGAGCTGTCAACAGTCTTCTCAAGGATGCTTTTGATTTCTCTGTTTGAAATTTTAGCTTGCCCATTTGATTGAGGATGGTAAGGCAAAGCTTTTCGATGATATACTCCATAACGAGCCAGCAATGCATCAAGTTGCTTATTCACAAAGTATTTCCCTTCATCACTGATAAGAGCTCGGGGAGTGCCAAATCTAGTAAAAATATGTTTATGAAGAAAATTAAGCACAGTTTTACCGTCATTGGCTCTTGTTGCTGCAGCCTCCACCCATTTAGATACATAATCGACTGCCAATAGAATATATTCATTGTTGTAAGAGGGTGGAAAGGGCCCCATGAAATCGATGCCCCATACATCAAACAGCTCCACTTCAAGAATCCCTTGTAAAGGCATTTCATTTCTCATCGAGATATTACCAGTTCGCTCACATCTATCACAGGCCTTGACAAAAACATTGGCATCCTTGAATAATGAAGGCCAATAGAAACCACTTTGTAATACCTTGGCCGCCGTTCTTGATGCTCCAAAGTGCCCTCCGCATTGTTGAGTGTGACAGTGATTAAGAATGGACTGCATCTCTTCTTCAGGAACACACCTTCTGATAATCTGATCAACACAATGCCTATAGAGAATAGGCTCCTCCCAATAGTAATGTTTCACCTCAGAAAAGAATTTCTTTAATTGTTGCTTTGACATTTCAGGGGGCAAAATCTTGGCAACCAAGAAGTTCACTATGTCAGCAAACCAAGGGACAGCTAAAGTCTCACTTAGCCCAAACAACTGCTCATCAGGAAAGTGATCATTGATTTGCACTTCTTTCTTATTTTTAGTCTCCTCCACCTCAAGTCTAGAGAGATGATCAGCTACCACATTCTCGCTGCCCTTCTTGTCACGAATTTCCATGTCAAATTCTTGAAGCAAAAGAATCCATCTAATCAGGCGGGGCTTGGCATCTTTCTTTGACATCAAGTATTTAATGTATGGCATCTAATCAGAGTGATCAGTGTAGACAATCACTTTGTTACCAATCAGATATGGTCTAAATTTGTCACAAGCAAACACAATAGCTAGCAGCTCTTTTTTTGTAGTAGCATAATTCAGCTGAGCATCATTTAGAGTCCGACTAGCATAATAAATAGACTTGAATACCTTGTCAATTCGCTGTCCCAAAACTGCCCCCACTGCGTAGTCACTGGCATCACACATCAACTCAAAAGGCAATTCCCAATTCGGAGCTATCACAATTGGAGCAAAAATAAGCTTTTCTTTCAAGAAATTGAAAGCCCTCAAACATTCATCATTAAAATCAAAGACAACTCCATTCATAAGCAGATTTGAGAGAGGCTTGGACACTTTAGAGAAATCTTTTATGAATCTTCGATAGAACCCAGCGTGACCAAGAAAACTTCTAACACGTTTGACTGAAACTGGTGGAGGCAACTTTTCAATGGTAGAAATTTTTGCTCTATCTACCTCAATTCCCTCACTCGAAATTTTATGGCCAAGAACAATCCCCTCTTTCACCATAAAATGGCATTTCTCCCAATTCAGCACCAGATTTGCCTTCTCATAACGATTCAACACGTTCTCCAAGTTACCCAAACAGAGGTCAAATGATGAGCCAAAAACAGAGAAATCATCCATGAATATCTCAATACACTGTTCTACCATGTCTGAAAATATGGCCATCATGCACCGTTGAAATGTTGCAGGGGCATTACATAGTCCAAATGGCATTCTCCTGAAAGCAAATGTGCCATAAGGACATGTAAATGTTGTTTTCTCTTGATCCTCTGGTGCAATAGCAATCTGGTGATACCCTGAATACCCATCCAAGAAACAGTAGTAGCTATGGCCTGCCAATCTGTAAAGCATCTGATCAAGGAAAGGCAAAGGAAAATGATCCTTCCTTGTTGCCTTGTTGCCTTGTTGAGCTTGCGGTAGTCTATACAAATCCGCCACCTCGTTACAGTTCTTGTTGGGATGAGTTCATTGTTCTCATTTTTCACCACTGTCATACCACCCTTTTAGGTACCACTTGCACAGGGCTCACCCATGCACTATCAGAAATTGGGTAGATCACCCCAACATCCAACCATTTGAGAATTTGCTCCAGTACTACTTCCTTCATGGCTGGATTGAGTCTTCTCTGGGCCTCTATGGATGGCTTGCTATTCTCCTCCAATAATATTTTATGCATTACTGTTTATGGGCTTATTCCTCTAATATCCGCCAAGGTCCACCCAATGGCCAATTTATGCTCCCTTAAAACCCTCAACAGTTTCTCCAATTCTATCTTTGACAGATCAGCTGACACAATGACAGGTAAAGTTTCATTCTCTCCCAAGTAAGCATACCGCAAGTGGTCTGGGAGAACCTTCAATTCCAGCTGTGGTGGCTGCTGAATGGATGTTAGTGGTTTATCAGGCGCATCTGCTAATTCTTAAAACTTCTTCCAGTATGGCAAGAAGGAGTTGATCCAGTTCACACAATCTCTTATCTCAGCATCATCATCATCATCACCCTCATCACCCAATAATACTGCCTCTAAGGCATCACTACTCATCCTTATCTTCGAAACTGTCTTTTCTATCACATCCACACTAAAGCAACTGTCACTAGCCACCGGATACTTCATAGACTTGAAGACATTAAAGACCACCTCATCTCCTTGAACTCTAAGCTTAAGCTCTCCTTTGTGAACATCAATAAGAGCTTGGCCTGTGGCTAGAAATGGCCTACCGAGAATAATTGGTACATCTGTATCCTCCTCCATGTCCAAAACGATAAAGTCAGCTGGAAATATGAACTTATCCACCTTCACAAGAACATCTTCAATAATACCCCGTGGATGTGTCAATGATCGGTCTGCGAGCTGTAAAGTGACAGTTATTGGTTTTGCCTCCCCCAAACCAAGTCTTTTAAACACAGATAAGGGCATCAGATTGATACTTGCCCCCAGATCACATAAAGCATGTTTGCATTCAAATTTTCAAATGGTGCAAGGTATGGTGAAGCTCCCCGGATCTCTCAGCTTTTGGGGTAACTTCCTTTGTAATATTGCGCTGCACTCTTCAATGAGTGCTACAGTCTCATAGTCCTCCATCCTCCTTTTCTTTGATAGAATCTCCTACATGAATTTCACATAGCTGGGCATCTGCTCCAAGGCCTCAGCAAAAGGAATGTTTATGTGAAGCTTTTTAAACACCTCTAAAAACTTAGAAAAATTTTTATCTAGTGTAGTCTTTCTAAGCCTTTGAGGGTATGGAACTCGAACTGGCTGCTCCATAACAACTGGCAGACACTTTTCTGGAAGCTGGTGGTCTTTAGTAATCCTTTCTGAATCAGACTATTCACCCATCTCTTTATTCTAAACCACTGCCTGTGGAGATCTAGACTGCTCAATTTGCTTCCCACTCCTCAGAGTAATTGCTTGAACTTGCTCCTTAGGGTTGACTTCAGTATTACTGAGCAAATTTCCCTGCGGTCTGTTATTGAGCATATTGGCCAACTGCCCAACTTATGTCTCAAGTTTTCGAATAGAGGATCTGGTCTCAGTCATAAATTGAGTCTGAGTATTAGTGAGGGTCAACAAGGCTGCTTGCAGTTCATTAGGCCTTTCAGGTTGAGGTTGATTCATTGATTGTTGCGGCCTAGGCTGTTGTGATGATGAAGCTTGATACATAGGTGGCTAAGGCATGTTATTCTGAAATTGGCCCTGAAACTGAGGTTGTTGGCCTTGATTATTCTTCCAAGAAAAATTGGGATGATTTCGCCACCCAGGATTGTAAGTATTGGAGAATGGATTATTGAGTGGTCTTTGAAAGTTTCCCACCACTTGAACTTGAGCATGATCCATCGGAGTGTTATTATTCATACTGATAGGGCACTGATCGACAGAATGAGAACAACCACACATTTCATACCTCACTGCCATCTGAATCGCATTAGCAGATACAGTGCTCTGTTGTAACTGTTTCGTCAAAGAGGCTACTTGTGCTGTTAGAGTAGTGATGGCATCCAGCTAATGCACCCCAGCTACCTTTCTAACTCCTGATGATCTTTCCTCAGACCACTGATGATTATTGGTGGCCATGTCCTCTAGCAGCTCATAAGCACCAGTTGCACTCTTGCTCATAAAAGTGCCACCCGCTGCAGCATCAATAATGGTTCTGGTTGTAGGACATAAACTATTGTAAAAATTCTGTAGTAGCATCCACTGTTCAATGCCATGATGAGGAAATCTTCTCAAGAGTTCCTTAAACCGTTCCCAAGCTTCATACAATGACTCTCCATCATTCTGGCAAAAATTATTAATCTCTCCCCTTAATTTTGCAGCTTTAGAAGGAGGGAAGAATTTTGACAAAAACTTATGAGCTAGATCTTGCCAGGTGACAATAGAGTTTGGTTGCAGCGAGTTCAGCCAACTTTTAGCTCTGTCCCTCAGAGAAAATGGGAAAAGCCTCAGTTTAATTGCGTCATCACTCACCCCATTGTATCTGAAGGTTCCACACAATTCCAGAAAATTAGACAAATGGGTGTGAGGATCTTCAGAAGGAAACCCATTAAATTGCACAGAGGATTGCACCATTTGTAGAATAGCTGGCTTGATTTCAAAATTGTTGGCCTCTACAGCTGGTGGGCATATACTGTTTTGTACTCCCGTCAGAGTGGGTAGTACATAATCTCTCAGACTCCTCTCAGCATTGTTCTGAGCCTGAACCCCTTGTACAATTCCAGGAATTAGAACATTCCTGCCATCCCCATCATTCTGTGCCATCTTCACAGATTTCTAGGCCTCCCTCTTGTTCTTTCTGTTTTGCTTGCAGGACTTTTCAATCTCAGGATTCAAAGGAACAAGATTGTCTGCTCCTCTTCTGCTACGCATATAACACAATTCACCTGAGATAGATAAATTAAGCAACTAAACAGATTAGAACAAGAGAAATTAAAATCAAATTAGAATAAAAATTAATTAGACTGCTATTGGTAATTATTTTCAGTCCCCGGCAACGGCGCCAAAAACTTGTTGCGATATTTTTTTGCTATGCAAGTGCACACAGTCGCAATTTGTAATAAAATGGTCAAAACCAAGTATCGTCCTCAATGACTGATTTATCAATTACCAATCAATCAATTCCTCTTTCTATTTGATCAATTAAAATTTGTTGATTTTTGTAAATACAGCAAGAGAAACTATAAAGTGCAGAAACAATAATTGAAAATTAAATGGAATAACTACTAATAGTAAACTTTTGATTAAACCACTGAAGAAACAATTAGGATATTTAATCTCATCAGCTATCCTCCCTATTATTCCCTAATGCAAAGTATGAGTTCTTCTTCTTTTTACCTAATTCAATTAACAAGTTGATACAGCAGCCTATAATCATACTATGAATTATAAACTCAACCTAGGTGACAATTTCCTATATTTCTATGGTAAATTGAACCACAAAGGTAGCATTGATCTTGACAACTTAATAAACAGTTACACAATTAATTCAGATAATTTCGTTCTAAATTAGAATTATGTCCAATATAACCACAGCAAATTTAAATCTCACTTCTCAGAATTTGACTTAAAAACATATATATATATGACTATAGATGGCCAATCAATAATCAGTCTATAAGAACAGGTTTTATGGAATTGAAGAAGATTGAAGAAGAAAAGAATTGAAATTGCATTAGTTCATAATAGGGATTCAAGTGATTCAATTAAACATCCTAAACAGAGAATTAGTTCATAATCATAATGCTAATCACAACAAAAATTAAAGATAACATCAGAAAGTAAAGGAAAAACATGTAGATAGAAATACTCCAAGCCTTCAGCCTTCAAGCAGGAACTTCTCTCCTAGTCCGTACGTCTTTTTTTTTTCTCTTTTTTTTCGCCAAATTAAAACCTATGATTCAAAGTTTAAGAGAGGCGGCCCGCGACTCTACATACACCATGCCGCAGCCCGTGTCCAATTTCCTAGGCCAAAAGGTCCTCTCCATGCCGTGGCCCGAGTCAGCCATGCTGCGGCTCGTGTCCAGGAATTCTGGGTTGATGCCCATCTATGCCGCGACCTTCTCTAGCCATGCCGCGGCCCGAGGATCTCCTTCAAAACAGTGGTTCTGTTTCACCACCTAGCCGTGGCTCTACTTTGCTCATGTCGTGGCTCTTAAGGGATTTCTCAATTTTTTAAGTTTTCATCCCAAAAATTCACCGACACTTCCAAATTATGTTGAGATCCATTCTTTCTCAAAATATGTTGAAAAACTTGGTTATTTCTTCCCTTTCTTTGACATTTTCCTCCAAGTGCTCAATTCTTCCTGATACTCACAAAGATAAACAAACAAATCATAAAACCGCACTAAATGAAAGAAAAATGAAATAAAAGACTACTTAAAACATCACCTAAACATAACAAAAACTAGACTCAACACCCGTCCTTCAACGGGACACACCCCTTTTTCTCTAGCATATGGATGCGAGGCTATGCTGCCAATTGAGGTTGAAATACCCACCATTCGAACCCACGCTTATGATCAACCCTCAAACCAATCCCAACCCGAAGTAAGCTTGGACCTGATTGAAGAAGGAAAGGACGAGGCTCAGCTAAAAAATGATGCATACCAACAGCGAGCTACCCGATATTTCAGTAAAAGGGTTCGAGATAGAAAATTCGGAGTGGGAAATATGGTGGTGAGGCATGTGTTCTTGGCAACACGGGACCCGGCTGCTGGCGTGCTCAGGCCTAATTGGGAAGGAACTTATCAGATCGAATCAGTTATCCGACCTGGCGTCTACAAGTTGGCAAGATTGAATGGGAATTTAGTACCATGAGCATGGAATGGTGAACATCTGCGATCTGACTATCAATAGTATAGGAACGATGACACCTATAACCGTGCTTGTTTGTCCTTGCTATGTTTTTGTTAATAAATTTTTCAAATTCGAATAAACCTCGTTTTCGTTTCAATATGCTGTATTTTTGGCAAACTCTCTTGATTTAATAACCTATGGTCACACTCATAGGATATTAAGGGGGCATTAATGGTATATATACCGTCAGCTTGAAAAAATAAAATAGCATATACGAAAAGCATAAAAGTGTTTGGATAAAACCAAATGCGCGACCTAAGACATAACTAAAAGTGTTTGGATATAACCAAATACGCGAGCTAAGGTAGTTTGGACATAATCAAATTATTAAAAATAAAAGTGTTTGGATATAACCAAATATGCGAGCTAAGGTAGTTTGGACATAACCAAATAATTAAAAATAAAAGTGTTTGGATATAACCAAAGACACGAGCTAAAATAATTTGGGCATTAAAAATAAAGTGTTTGGATATAACCAAATGCGCGAGCCAAGATAATTTGGATATAACCAAATACGTGATCTAGATATAACTAGATCAAGATTATAAGTGTATGGATTACAATCCAAACACGACCTGAATAGGTTTGGAACAAACTAGCTAAAACTAATCAGCAGTAAGTTGGAACATAACCTACTTTAAGCTAAATCGAGATCAAGGCTAGAATATCTTGCAAAAAGATAGTTTCGACCTCATAACCTTGGGGAGCTACCCAAGGACAAGGAAAAGTGACTAAAAAAGCAAGATATAACTAAACCACCAACGTTACACGCCATATAAGTACCTTCGGGTGCATGGTAAAAGTAACTTTCGACCTTGACAAATAACGAGATCGGACACGGATACATCAAGTAAACTATGCATGAATGCATCGAAGCTTAAGCTTAAAAATCTGCCACATGTTTGTATGAATAAACAGACATAAGGACTATTTAATATAAATTGCTTGAAATGTTTCATCTTAGGAAATTTAAAGCAATATTAAAGTAAAGTAAAAAACGGTATCATAAATATCGTGAACAAAAGAAAAAATAGCTCTTAAACGAGCTATAAATTGCCTTGGCCCCAGGGGTATAAAAAATAGAGTATAAAAGCTAGTACAGAAGATTTAAAGGGACGCAACCCCAGGTAGAGACTTAGGAGGGAGGAGGATCCTCTTTAGCCTTCTCAGCACCCTCCTTGGGTCTCTCTGCCTTGTCCCAAGCAGCGTCCTCCACATTGAGCCAAGCCTGCCACTTGGCCACGAGTTCTGCCTTGAAAGAGCCTAGGAAGCTGGTATCGAGATTGGCATTACTTGCCCAGATCCTATACATGGCCAGGTCAACCACCCGATCCTTCTTCTCCTTAAACTCTGCAAGGAGACGAGCCTTTTCGCCCTCCATAATCTTGAAAGTGGTCGCCTTCTCCTCCTCAAGCTTGGCATTGATCCTATCAAGCTCCGCAAGCCGGGCATTCACCTTCTCAAGCTCGGCTGTCTTGGCCTTTATTTGTTCAGCTTCAACCTCTATCTTTGCCTTTGTGGCCTTGATCATGGCAGTAAGCTTAAATTGGAGATCCTTCAACTCCTGGGCAGAGGACTTGCTCGAATGGACCTCATTATTCAACTTATAATTAAGCTGAGCAAAGACAACAAGAACCTGACACACAATGAAATCAAATTAGAACATACACTAAGTACAAGTACAACTAATAATAAGATGAGGGAAGTTACTGCAGTAGTGATCTCGATACTCTTGTCATAAAGTGTATTGCAGTCTCGAGCATTGTTAAAAAATTGCCACTGAGGGGCGTCGAAGCCACCAAAGCTTTGGCCCACTCAGGACAGAATGTCCGAGCCAAGTGTAGCACCATGGGGCCCGGCAGCATTGTCAATTACATACTCGTCAACATGAGTAGAAATCGACAGCATGCGCTCTTTCGACGCTAGCTTCTTCGGAGGAGGGCCGAGAGTTTGGCGGACCAGGATAATTGGAGGCACTGGAGGAACATCTATGGCGGAAGATTCGACCTGGGAAGCAGGGTCCATAGCCGAGCTCGTGACAGTGGGAGCTGGCGGAGGAGGAGTCTTCTCAGTCCTCTTGAGGACCTTAGCGGGTCGGTCAGACTTTTGCGAGCCCCACGGGCGTTTACTCCTCTGGGCCCCTCGCCACTAGCGAGCACGGTGTCGAGGTCGGAGTCCATAGCACCTGCACAGTTACACCACATTATAATATATTCCAAGATAAAAAAGTTAGCATGATGCAGACAGGCAAGGAATAAAAAGACAAGTAGAGAGAAACCTAACTGGAACTCTCCCCCGAGCTCGTGCTCGGCGACCACGTAATTCCCCATCTTCAAAGGAAGCGGGGGGAGCTCCTTCCCTATACGTGGAAGTCAACCTCGAAAGGTCTCTATAGTCGTTTGTCCCGTATTGAACGGCTATTTCGTTCCATACCTCGTTCAGACTATACATAGTGTCATACTTCCCGAGCCAACTATCGAACCTATGAACCCTCTCATCTACCCAAGACCATACATAAAAATGGTCCTTATCATCCTTACACAAGACTAATCTATCAGCTTATGTTTAAGTAGTGAGAGAGACCATAAGTCCGAACTAAGGATGATCGTACCTCTGTCGCTCGAGCTCGAGGCCTCTTCATTGGCTTCATTCCCCAATTACGGACTCCTACGGTGTCGAGCTGTGGAGTGTGGCTTAGCATTTCGCCTCGGAGGAAGGCTACCAGTTGGGAGAGGCACGAACTCCCACTATATATATTTTTTTTTATGGACTAGTCAGACGTGGACTGATCCTTCTCCAGAAGGCCGCAGGCTCGAAGCATATCTTCATGAAGAAGATAGGAAAGGGAGCGTTTGCCGTAGGGAAGTTGGAGCAAATCCTCCTTATGCTCTTTCATCTCCTTGGTGGGAGTGGGTCGACGGTAGTTGGCTGGAAAAATGAACATATTATGACTAGTGCGAGCCTAAACAAAAATTTGAGCCCAAAAGAAGAATTTTTTTTTATGTACTTACGGATTCGCCTGAACGAGTAGTGTCTGGAAGGAACTAGGCCATCCATCCAAAAGAAAGCCTTATTGAAATCTGGGGGATGGTTGGGTCGATCCTCAAAGAACTTTTTCTCCTTGGGATAGCTCAAAAGGTAGTAGAATTCGTCCCCTCCCCGAGCTCGGGAGGGATTTTTTTTCAAGCAAAAGAGATATAGGATCTTCTTGGGTGGAGGTCCTTCCCACTTTAGCTCATGGTAAAGCGACCTCAGGGCAGACAAAACCCTGTATGAATTGGTGTTGAGCTGGAAAGGGGAGAGCCCAACAAAGTCTAAAATATCCTTGAAAATAGACTTCAAGGGCAATAGAGCCCCTGCCTTCATATGCTCCTGGCTCCAGGCTGCATACTTCAGCTTGTTGTCATGATTCCCATCTCCTGAAGCGTAACAACTTCGTTCATGGGAGGTCGGGGCTCGACACTTCAGCGAGCTTGACAGTCTGATCCATGGAGGGACAAAATCCCCGAGATCTGCCCCAGTGAAGAAACCAAGCTCCAGTAATTCTCGGCCTTGGAGAATTCTTCCCTCGAGGTGGGAATGGATATTGATTGCAAGGTGGAAGGGGGATTTGATGGATCTCCCATCAATGAAAAGTGAAGGTCCCCCGGCTTGAAGGTGATTGTCACTCTAAGAGTGGGATCAATGGGAATCGGTCTGGGCTCGGGGTATGAATTTGGGTATATGGCAACCCTAAGTCTCTTCCTTTTCCCCTCCTCGACTACATCGATTTGACATCGAAAGTGATCTCGAGTATCTTCTTCCTCCCGCCTTAGTTGGTGCTCCTGAATCAGACCCTGGTTCTGGGTGAAAGGTGACCTCGGGCTCGGAACCTTCGGTGAATAAGGAATTGTGAGCTTTGACCCCTACCACTTTCCCAAGTTTTACGGCATCTAGCAAGAGAGCAAAAGGGTGAAGGCCAGGCGAACAAGAAATTAAGAATGAAAATCAGGATGATCTAAGTTCGAATGATCGAGGTTACAAGGAAAAATCGGTCCAAAAGACGAGGCCAATCTCAGCATGTATTCCACGAAAAAAAAAGGAAGGTGGATTTATTTTTGAAGATCCCGATATTTCAGGGAAAAAATTTGGCGGTTACTCAAAAAATGATATTTTCGGGAAATGTACAATTTATAAAACCCTAATTTTGTACCCAATATCTTGGTGTACAAGATATGTCATCAGAAACTCAAAAACTCAGTAAAAGAACCATGTTTAGGTCTTTTACACATAATCTAGGTTTGAAACCCACGATATTAGAACTTAAGACTAATATTTACTGAAACACTCTAATGTGCAAAACTAGCAAGGGAACCAACAATACAACAATATAAACATGCATGGAAAATATATGGGCATACGAAGCTATGAACAGAGACTTACACAATGCAGTTGACGAAAACAGAGAGATTGATGACCGAATATGCGGTTGCAAAAACGATCTCACGGAGTCGAAGAGGCCAACATTGCTCTGTCTTCTTGGGTTGGAGAACATGCAAGAACTGGGTAAAATTTTCAGGGTTTTTCTTCTTTTCTCTCTCTGAAAGCTTCAACGTGAAAGTAAAGTGGGGAAGACGACTGGAGACATGTTTATAGACCCATGGGAATGCAAAAATCCGAATTAATTTGGGCCATTGGCCAAATTCTGTATCAGATCCGACAGCCAGGGACTTGTGAAATGATAGTACCATAAAGATTGGCAGGCGAACGAACGAGGGCAAGGTTCCAAGGCACTTAAGTGCTTAGATTGGCCAATGCCCGGCTGACGCGTATCCACACTCGAGTGTATTTTATGGTACAGTTTCCAAGAAAAGCAGTTCAAAAGTTTCCTTCTAAGAAGATTCGAACTGATACTTTTGAGGGGGCAAAATGTTACGCCCAGATTTTGAGGTAAGAGGTTATGACCCCGAAAGCTGGGCTCGTAAGTGTGAGCTCAAAAGGTATGAAAACATTGTATGGTCCAACTGTAAAATCTCTGAAGTAAAACAACGACCTCGAGGATGTGTAGCCTCGAGATACTTTCTGAGTTTGAAATGGCACGACATTGGGATACAGCAGTTACCGACTGTCCTCAGATAAAATAGTCCAAGCTTGGGAAGTGCAAGCTCGAGTGTGATAGCTTCAACAGTATCAATCTACTCCGAGCATGTCCTGAAGTGGGGTGGCAAGTTCGTAACAGTTCCATAAGTCTTGACAGTCCCAATGCCGATTGCTGATCTCAAATACCTGATGAGTCACCTGGGATAGCCTGCTACGTGTGAACATATTTATTGTTGTATAATCCCAATATTTAAGGGATAACATTTAGTCTGTTATCTGTTCCCGATTCTTATGGGACGTTTCCATGTATATAGGAGACATTGCATTTAATGTCATTTTTTAAATTGATATACAGAATATCTTTCCGAAATATGTGGGAATGAACTCTGTAAACTCCCCTATAAATAGAGGAGGAATGTAAAGGATCGATATCTGATTGCTGGCAAAAAATTTCTGGGTAATTCATCTCTGAAGAATTTCTAGAAAACTCTAAGTATTAATAACATAGACTCGTGGACTAGGCAGAATTAACTGTCGAACCATGTAAAAACCCTCTTGTTTTTCTTCATTATTCATTCGCTTCATAGTTTACGTTATTTAATTGCACTACGATTTAAGTTGACGAAAAACGGCGTCAACACCTATTCTAAAACATGTTTACCATGATAATCTGAAGGAGAAATCATGAAAATAGTGAGGGAAGCGAAGGATTAAAGAGAGAGAGAGAGTGTAATTATCGTTTTTTTTTTAAGAGAAGAAATTTTTCAGTTCTTGCACTTAGGAAAAATTTGGGCAATAATGAACATTGTAGAATCATTCTCGGGGAGGAGATAAACATTTTGAGTGTGGGAAATACATTTATACTATCATTTTCAAAATAAAAATTTAGAAGTCATAATCTCTCACCATTATTTTTTTCTTTTAAATTACTAAGTTGATTAAACCTCTTAAGACATTATTTTTATTTCATAAAAATAATTTATTTAGCCATTTTAAAAAATATAATAATTATGTTTATTATTTTTAGATTGCATAGAAAATAACAAAAAAACTTGAGTTTATCTAAAGACACTTATAAATATCATGTTTCCTTTAGAAAATAACAATTTTATTTAAATTAAAAAAATTACAAAATTTTATGTGAGAAAAATATAATTTTAGTGTGAGAAAATATATATTTGCTTGTATTATTTAATGCTTAATTTATGTAGTATAAATTCATATGTGATAACTAAAATAATTATTTTTAATTTATTAAACTAAACTTCCAGCCACCATTTAATTTGTTTTAAAAATCACAAGTGAATTTAATCTCAATATTTTTCTTAATAAAATAAAGAAAATCATACTCATTAAAATGTGAGCATTCAAGGTTAGATTTAAAATACCATTTTTAATATATACATAGTTTAGGGTGTTATATCATGTAGTGCACCAAAAAAAAAATTAGTTATTAAAATTTTGTGTTTTATTTTATTTAAGTGTTAAGAGTGGTGAATTATTTTATTTAAATGTTTGTTTATTTTATTTAATTATTTGTTTGCTTTATTTAATTGTTTGTTTATTTTTTTTAATTGTTAGAATTGTTGGTAGAATTTTTGTGAAATTATTTGTTAAATGATATTTATTTATTTTATTTTAAAATGTGATTATTTAAGTTTTGGTTGAATGCACTAAGGTGCATGGTAGGTAGTGATGCACCCCAGTGATTTAGTGTGTGCAAGTGCATGGTAGCATGGTGCACATGTGTAGAATTTTCTACACAATTGTAGTTTCCTTTATTTAGATTTATTGAATTAATTAGAAAAACAAATAAAAAGAAAAGGAATGTAGGCTTGGACGTGTAAGGCATAGTGGGAAAGGAAGAGGATTTTTCCATTTATTTTTTATAGAAAAATAAATTAAATTGGAATACAAGAGCTATTTTGGGTAAGGGTGTGATCATATTTTTATCTTCTACCAATTATAATAAAAACAAATAAATAAAATTCAAGGGAAATAATTAAGAATAGGAAACTTACCCTTTTCTTTTATTTGGACCATTATGGGAGAATTTGGATAAAGAGGGAAGGAAAGAAGGGAAGAGCATTTTTGCTCATTGAACCCCACAGCTAGAGAGAGAGAGTGTGAGAGAGAGGAAGAGCACGGCTAGACAAAGCGGAAGAAGGAAAGAAAGAAAGAAAGAAGGAGAGAGGAAGTTGTAATGCCCCGAATTCTCCGATGCGGTTTAGTGGCTGGATTAGTAGGCCAGGAGGGCCATAACTGTTAAATTATGCCATTAAATGATAATATGCATGTTTATATGAATTATATTATAATATGATGTTATATGCATGCATGTGGGTCCACATTTGAGTATTATGATATTTTGATAATTTGGCCCGTTATGGGTATATTTGTATATTTGGGTGCATATTGTGATTTGTGAATGAGATTCCATTATTATGGAGATATATTCGAGCTATTCGGCATGAGACGGTCCTATTTAGTGGATTAACGGTTTTGTCATAACGGGGTCAATTATTGGGTAGTAAGAATGTGTATTTGATGATAAATTGGGAGTTATTGAGATCAGGGTGAAATTCTGGAAGTTTTGACTATAATGTCCCCGGGGGTGTTTTTGGGACCCCGAGCACTAGGTTTTATTTGAGGTTACTTAAGCTTGAAGTAGCTTTTCAGATAGAACGTACGTTAGAAAACCTCTTGTTCTTCCCCGTTAGCTCATTTTCACCGTTTGAAGTGTTTTCGAAGATATCTTGAGTTCTAGGAGTCGGAATCAAGCGAGGATCGAGGCATAGTGATCCTAGGAAAGATTAGAAGCTTCTTGATTGAAGGATTTGACGAGAAACAACCCAATCGAAGGTAATCTAAGTTTAAAGTTTTGAGTTTTAAGAGTTTCTAAGCTTTGAATTGGACTTTATGAATCGTTGAGTTTTTGGCTCGATTGAGCCTTGGGTTTTGATGGTTTTGAAGCATGGGGAAGCTTGGGAACTTTGATTTGATGATTTGGTAATGTTTAGGCATGATTTTGGAGGCTTTGGGATGTTGGAGAACGAGTTTGGGCATGTTCTGGGTTGGGCACCGCGGCCCTAGCTTAAAGAAGCAGGTGGGGAATTTTGTGCTTGCTGGGCGTCGCGGACCTTGATGTAGGGCATCGCAGCCCTTGTTTCAGAGGTGGCTGGTGGCCGTGGCCCTTGATGCTGGGGCCGCATCCCTTGAGTAGGGTTGAGCCCGTTTGAGTGTTTTGGCCCCGAGAACATGGTTTTAGGCCTCGGGATCACTCCTACTACCAGTATTAGTGGGGATTGATCTCTCGGAGGCTAGATCTTGGTTTGAGAACCCTTGATTATCATTTTATTGATGGTATCCTATAATGTGTTATGATTAGGTGATCGCTAAAGGACTAAAAGCTAGACCGTTCTCAAGGGTTGTTCTTTTATTCATTCTAGCTCAAATCAAAGTTAAGAAAACTTCACCCCATATGTGACATGCATGATTATTCTTGAGGCATGTTGATTGTGTAAATGTGGACATGGATTGATTATTGAATGATTAGCAAATCTTGCTCACTTGTGCATGGCACTGACTCATTAGTCAGAATTGGCATAGGTGTCAGTAACAACTGTGAAGCTGTGACTCATTAGTCAGGTTCGGCAGTGGTACTGGGTACTGGTCACACGGTGCTGACTCATAAGTCAAGACGGCCTTAGCGTGTTCAACGCAAGCCAATAAAGATTAGATCTAATCGATATCTGCATTGGATGACTCAAAGAGCATTAATGCCGGACCGACCTCAAGTTCGATGAATTTTATAAGCGCTTGTGTGACTTACCTATCAGTCACTCATCTGTAAAGTTAGAGGCTCGCCTATCAGTCTCTTGTCTGTTTAAGGCTAGTGGCTTACCTAGCAGCCACTCTTCTGTTTAAATTAGTGACTTGCTTGTCAGTCACCCAGTATGGTTTTTCTAGAACCTCAAGTGATATTCACTTATCTGTTTAAGAGCTATAAGCTTTGTGTGATTATAATGATAATCATTTGATAATGTTTATGTTCAATACTGTGTTTCCTTGCTGGGCGTTGGCTCATGGGTGCTACGTGGTGCAGGTAAAGGGAAAGAAAAGCTCACCCAGCCTTGAGTGGAGAGCTTAGGTGGTGATGTGTACATATGCGGCCGCTTGACCACCACGGCCAAGGAGTTCTCAGAGGAACTAGGGGGTTTACCCTATTTTTGCCGCTTAGGGTGGGTTGTAAATTTGAAACAGTAATGACCATTTTGAGTTGTAAATAACTTGTAAAAGTTTTTTATGGGCCCATGAACAGTTTTATGTAATAAATAAAATATATCCTTTCCTTTTTTTTGATTTTCCACATTAGCCTATTAATAACACTTAGAACACGTTTTTAACCAAAGGACTCGGGTAGCAGGTCAAATTTCCGGTTCACCGTTACCGTAATGGTTCTGGGGTAACCAGGGCGTTACAAAGAAGAAGAAGGGATTTGAAATCCCTAGGTGTAGGTATTCAAGTTTGTTGTTTTTTTCTTTCATTCTCTTCTTCTTGAATCTAGAGAAATAATGTTTTTATTTTCTTTGTTTTCTTCCTTGTTCTTGTTGGGGTTCGAAAATCATAGGTGCTCAAGAGGAGAATCAACCTTGTGGTGTTGATTTCTATCAAGGAGGTAGTGAATCTAGGCTTGTGGTTGCTGTGATGATGAATCTTGATTTATAATGTTGTGATATTTGTGGTTTTGAGGGATTGTTTTGATGAGGGGTTTCGGCCTAGTCATAATCTAGGGTTCATGGTATTTTTTTTTATGTTGATAAGCATATTTGTGAGGTTGAATGATTGGGATAGGTTGATTTTGGATTTTCTATGTTTCGGCCTATGCATGTCTATGGATTTCCAATGTTTTGTTATTTTGTTGTGTCAATATGTTAGATCCATGTTCTAGGATCCTATGAAATCTTAGGTATGATAAATAATTAGGACTCTTGTTATTGAATCCATGAAACTTGGAAAAATATGTTTATATCAGCATGTATCAATATGTTATGGTGTGTATGAAAGATGATAGTAATATGCTAGGATGCATGTGGATGTAAATGAGAATTTGGTTTTATATTTAATTCATGAGGGTTTTGGTAAAAAGGATATAATGCATGATGAAGTTGTTGATTTTGTGTTACCCATGCATATTAGGAACATGCTAGATTAATTTGAATAAAAGAAAGGATTGTCTTGAATTTTTTTATAAATTGATATGTTAGTGATTTCATGAAGATTATGGATTGGGTTTTGAGAAACATCAATTAAATATGAATTTCATGATGAATTATGCTTGCTGATTTTGTGAATAAATGGTGACTAAGTTTGGTGAAATAATGATATGCATGCATAGGAAATGTCTCTAATGATATATTGTATTTGTGAAAATAAAATGGTGTTTTAATTCACATTTAAAATGATATTTTTGCACAAATTATTACCTACATATTTTTTTTTTTTTTTGAGAAAATATTGAGTTTTAAACATAAAAATGATGATTTTGAGAATAAAGATAGTTGTTGGAATTTTTGTAAAAAAAAAAAAAAAAGTGGAGTTGTATTTTTATAAAAGAAATTTGGTGAGTATCTTGAAATAAATTAACACCCTAAACTGTAGTAATATTAAAAGTAGTATTTTAAATATAATATGAGTGTTTATTTTAATAGTTATGATTTTTCTTTATTTTTGATTTAGAAAAAAATGTTGAATTTAGTTCACTTGTGATTTTTAAATAAATCAAATAGTGGCTGAAAGTTTAGTTTAATAAGTTTAAAATAATTATTTCATTATCAGATATGAATTTATATTACATAAAATTAAGTCTTAAAATAATTCAAGCAAAATAAATTTTTCCTACACCTAAAATTTATATTTTTCTCACATCAATTATGTAATTCTATTAATTTAAATTAAATTGTTATTTTCTAAGGAAACATGATAATTATAAGTATTTTAAATAATTTCAAGCCTTTGTTATTTCTATATAATTTGAAAATTATAATTGGATTTATTATATATATTTTTAATGGCTAAATAAATTATTTTTATCAAATAAAAATAATGTCTTAAGAGATTTAATCAATCTAGTAATTTTAAGAAGATAAATAATGGTAAACAAAGAATGTTACAAGTTTATTATTTTGAAAACGATAGAAATAAGACCCGTAGAATTATCGTTTTAAATGCCACATTTACGCAATGTTCCCACATATGCATGTCGCACGCAAAATCACTTTTATGTTAAAAAATATGTATATTATGCAACCATGTATTTTTTATAGAAAGATCATGCATGAAATATAGGTAGAATGTGCATTATTCTTTTATGACCTTATGTGTAATTATGCATTTTTGTATGTTGTGAATAACTCTCACCATGTGTGCATGGTGCACACATGAGTTATATGAGTGGGCAAAATAGAGATTATGTGAAGCTAAGGAATGTCATTTTGATTATGGTATAGGCTCATTGAGAAGTTGTCATTTTACTTAGCTTGGACCTGAGGTAAGGAAGTTAGATAGAATTTTGTTTGTTTATACTATGAATGGTAAGATTGGTTGTGTGAATGGAAGTGTTATGATGCTTTGCGCTATGAATTATGAAATGCTTTATAATGATGATGTAATTGGATTGTATGATTGTTATATGCTATGAATGGATGTTAGCATGATGAACACGACACATCAAAGGGGGTTGCTAAGGATATGAAGACGTAAGTCCAAGGGCGGACACGCCGAGGTTATTCAAGGACCAGAAATCTTGTTTACCTCAAAGGGTAACATGGACAAGTTAGCGGGCCATGTTCACAAGGAAATGTTTATGATGATGTTATGATGTCTATGCTATGATGATGTTATGATGATGATGTTAATGTTAACGTGATTATGTTTATGTTTATGATATTGACACCATTATGACAATGATGCTATGATGTATAAAGATGGACGAATGTGTTTGTGACTTGTTGTATCTTACTTGTTTGTTGTTTGTACTTCCTTATTGGGCTTTTAGCTCACCCCCTTACTTTCCCTTCCAGGTAGCAAATAGGTTTCTCTATTGCAGGCATGGTGATGTGGGGAGTTTTATCGTTATGGTGTGTATGGCGCGGGGGCATCCTATGGACGAGAAACGATCAGTTTAAACGCCATTTTCTAAAATAATATTATGTTAATTTGGACTTTCTAAACTTATCAGTGGGACTTGAACTTTGGTTGTTTTAAGAACTTTGCATGAAAACTTTTATTTTTATTTTTAAACTATTGGGCCCATCTTGCATGTTTTTAGCAAGACCCCACTGGAATCTTTATAATAAGTGGCTTTCTCTTATAAACCAATGATTATGCGAATGTTTTACAAACCACTAGCCTAGGGCATTTTACATATCATTCAACAAACACACAAGCTTTCTTTCATTTAAAAGACATTCATAATTTTTACCAAAAATTCCAGCAACAAAATAAACCCTAAAAAATCACCATCTTGGAATTAAAAACTCATATTTTCTTTAAAAAAATATAAAAAAAAAATGTAGGTATTTATTTGAGCAAAAATATCATTTTAATGTAAATTAAAATTCCCTTTTAATTTCATAAAATCAGCATAGCACTTGCAAAAACATTTATGCATGCAAATCATTATTTTCATCATATTTCCTACCATTTATACACAAAAATCGGCAAGCATAACAAGTCATGAAATTCATCCTTTTACATCATGCTTCACAAAACTCATACAATAATCATACATGTTTAATTAACACAAATTTAACACAACCCTATCATGCACCTATTATCATATTGTCAATCTAAGAAAATCCCTAACATCACATAGACATTCAAATCATAGGCACGCTTCAAGATCAATCATACACATATATGAGACAATAACCCTAGGTCGAAACCCTCATGAATTAAACATAAAAATAAAACCAAAATTATCATTTACATTCTCATGCATCGTAGCATGTTTCTATCATCATTCATGCATACATTAACCTATTGATACATCAAATCTCATAAAACATATTCATCAATTTTTATGGATTCAATAACAAGAGTCCAAATTAATTATCATGCCAAAATTCACATAGGATCCTAGAACATGGATCTTACATAAAAATAAAACAACAAAAATACAAAAGGAGATCCCTATACATGCATAGGCCGAAACCTATCATAAACGTGAACATAGAATACCAAAATCATCATACATCATATTCAAGTATTTCAATGAACACCTAAATCAACACATAGCAAAATTCAAATAGGAACCAAATCACCAACAATCTATTAGATATCAACACAAAACCAAAACAAAGCTAATGGTCAACTACCTCCGTTGATATAGTTCAAAAACTCAATTTAGCCACCACCCTTGATCACTTCCCTAGGGATGTCGGACATCACAAGAAAAGAAAACCGCAAATTATTTTCTTGGATTTTCACAAAGAAGAAGATTCATGACTAAGGATTAAAAAAAAAACATAAGCACATACCTAGGGGTTACCAAACCCTACCCTTCTTCCTCTTCTCTTCTTCTTCTTTCTCTTCTCTCTCTCTCTCTCTCTCTAGAATTCGTGCCTCTCCTCTCTCTCCCTCTATTGAATTCGGCAGCGCAAAAAAAAAATGGCTCCTCTATTTTCTTCATTGCCCTTTTATCTAACCTAAGGCAATTACTAGCCTAATGAAAAAAAGGTAAGTTTCCTCTTCTTTCTTATTTTCTTTTATTTGATTGAAGAAAAAATAAATGAGACAACTCATTTCCCATTTTCTCACCTTTTTGTCCACTCCCTTTGTTACCTTTTATTTTTTTTTCTTCATTTTAATTAACTAAAATTAGCCTAATAAAACAAATTAAAAGTGTGTAGACAATTCTATGAAAATGCACCATGCACATGCATACACTTCAGTATTAGGGTGCATCACTACCTACCTTGCACCTTGGTGCATTCAACCAAGATTCAATTATTTACAAATTAAATAAATAAACAATTATCAATTAAATTCACAAAATTCTACCAAACAATTCTAACAATTTAAAAATAAAAATTCACAACACTTAACAATTAAATAAAACAAAGCACAAAAGTAAATAAATAAATAAAAAAAATTGGTGTGCTACACTTTAGGAACCCTTAAACCTAGATCGCTCTAATACCAAGTTGTAACCCCCTGGATAACCAAGATTGTTACACTGTGTGTTTAAAATAGTGCTTAACCTACTAAGCAAGTCATTTGAATTTAAATGGGTAAGTAAAACTAAGTCAAGGTAAAGTAATAAAAGATTTGGTCAACAAAATGATTATTTTTCATTAAAATATTACGTTTGTAAACAAGATCCCAAAAATCAGTTTACAGACTTGTAAAAGATGAACAAATAAAAATTTAGTCGTCCAAAGCGGCAAAAACAGGGTTTAACCCTAGTTCCTCCCAAGCTATCCCGACCACGGCGGTCGAGCAGGCTGCATATGTACACACCAGACCTGAAGCTCTCCAACTCATGGCTGGTCCAGCTATCAATTCCCTTACCTGCACGACATAGTTGTAACGACCCAACTATTCTAGACTTTGGACCATTAATGACTACTATACTAATCTTAAGAAAACGTACATATGAAATAACCATAACTTTATTTAAAAACTGTAAAGTAAAGGTTAAATACATAAAAATCCATTTAGGATATGGGATCCCATTATTTTGAAAACAAAACATAACTTAAATAAATTGGTTACAAAATTAAGTGCGGAAAAATAATACATAGAAATCATAACTAAAAGACTTAAAAACTTCATCCTCGAATCGAACGCGCAATCCACCGATTCCATCTTGCCTCAATACACATCCTCAAGTTGCCAAGAATCTTTCCGCCGCCATAACTATTTTCCTGCACATATAAACATAAAGGAATGAGCCTAATGCCCAGCAAGGAAAAACTACTAACCACATAAACATACACATAAAATCATATCATAACATATGCTAAAAACATATCATAACATATACTATATAAGACTATACTAATAATGGCCATTATGACATGTGATAAACCATCTACGTCCTCTGTCTAATATTTGAGGTAGGTTAGATCACATGTAGTGTATGATAACCCATCTACGTCCCCAGTCTAATACTTGAGGTAGGGTAAATCATAACATAACATATAAAAACATAAACTTATCATAACATATTAAACATAACATAACATAAAAACATAACATATCATACAAACATACAAGATCTAGCCTATTTTCCTTACCAAAATACCGGGATATGAGAACAGTTTTGGGACTTTGGAACACTCCTAAAAACTATAAATGGAAGGGTGAGTATACTAAAGAGAATGAGATTAAAAGATGGAAGAACTATACCATTAAAAATATACTTACCAAAAACCTTATGGTCAAGAACTTAGATTTCATATCCAAGAATAAAGAATAAAGTTAGGGGCTGAGTAGAAAACTATAAGAACTTGAAGAAAATAATACCAAATGAACTAGAGTTTTGGAATACCTTGAATGGTTTATGACCAATCTAAACCTTGAACCGAAATGTGTTATAAACCTTACTTCCCAAGTGTTTGGTAAGTTTAAAAATGATTAAGCTTATAATCCCCAACCCAAGTGTTTACACTCTCACAATAACCTAGCAACTTGCAGCCTCTGAACTTAGCTTGATGAATGAATGAAAAATGCTTGGTGCTAGGTCCTATTTATAGAGTTCTAGGAATAAAAATCTTCTAATTATAATCCAAATTTAAATTTAAATTTAAAATAGAATCATAAGGAATAAAAATCTTCTAATTATAATCCAAATTTAAATTCAAATTTAAAATAGAATCCTAAGGAATAAAAATCTTCTAACTTTCTAAATCTCGTAACTCTAAACTAAACTACAGTAAAATCAACATATCTGGAGCTATAAAACTCTGATTTATAATATATTTATACCATTAGAAAGCTGATTAAATTATCTACAACTTTTTAGAAATACTATTTTTCGAAACTCATAACATAACTGGGTCAAAAATAGGTCATAAGTTACAGTACCCTAAAGTTACGAAAAATCTATTTAATTATCTAAATCACAAAAATCTAATAAAATATCTAAATCACAAATAAATAAAATTGTGAGTCTAAATATCTAAATATCTAAATAAATATCATGCTCCTAACAGATTCTGGTGAAGAATAAGTCTTATATTTCCCTTATTAAAATAATGACTCCTTAATAATCATGCATATGACAAGTGTCATAATCCTATTGGCTCTATCTAAACCTTAGGTTATAATAATCATCATATTAATAACCAGCAATATTAATCAAACCTTATGTTATAATTAATATTCTTAAACTATAGGTTAAACTTATAAAATCCATAACTATTGCTAGGAGTTTCCAACTAAGTCCCGGCTTGAACCAAAATCCACAGTAATGAACATACTATAACAAATACTAGCTATTACTACTACTACTACTACTATCTAACTAGCTAAGTAAATTCTGGGACTCTACAATAGCACCCGTGACTCAAGGTCCAGCAAGAAAACTAAAAGCAACATGCACAACTAGGCAACAGTATAAAGACAGTAAACATAATTCATCATATTCAATTGGCAATATATTATAGGCAACAATCCCAATAAAAGAGCAACATTGGCATTTAATCAACCTTGACCCAACTAGTCTTCAATTATTTAATAGAGTATAAGCATTAAGCTACATCACAGCAACATATACTCTCAAGCACATATTTTGACCAGTAATACAAATATTCAGGGTCGGTACCCTTAGGTCGAGCCCTCTGTTTACTCAACTGACCCCGAATCACTTAGGCCAAGTCCATTGTTTATTTAGCTGACCTCGGCTCATACGGGCCAAGCCGCGTCCAATGCGCTATCGTCAGCCTCTGCTCCCTTAGGTCGTACTTTCACATTTCACATAATAACAATACAGTTACACAACACATATATATCCAGATAAGGACCCTTAGTCCCAAACACAACCACATGGGTGTTGTTTTCTTATCTCGGATCCCGAGTAGTAAGCGAATATCGGCCTCGGGCACGATCCTTAATTCCTAAGCCCTTGCATTAAAACCTAGTTACACTGCGATAATGGATAACAATAAGATTCTAAACCATTTAAAAACTTTGGATTAAAATACTAGCCTCCGGGACCTTGATTTCTACTAAACCAGGTAGTAGAAATCGTCCCGAGAGCTTAAGTTTAGATCTCCAAGCCTCCCTGAGCCTTAAGAAAAACCTAGGCTAAAACTCTCTAGGCGGGCCGCGACCTGGACTTGAGGGTCGCGACGCACCTCAAGTCAGAGGCACAACCTCTGCATATGGAGGGAGGAGAGCCGCGACTTGCCCCCCTAGGTCATGGAAAGCCTATGAATCAGCAACCCTCCCAAGGCATCTGGGGCACGCGGGCTGCGGCGCCCATGAACTGGGTCGTGGCACGTCTCCGTGATCCTAGAATCCCCTAAGTTTTTTCCAGCATTTTTTCCCAGACAAATCCTCAAAATTCAACTTCAATTATACTCCCAAGCCTAAACCAAGTTCATATACAAGTCTAGGATCCCTAATCACATGTTTTAAGCATTAAGTACCCAAAAATTCTATTGATCCTATCATCTCAACCAACAACAATTCTTCACTAGAAACTTAAACTGATTAAACCAAACAAATCTAAATTCCAGCAAAATAAAACTGAGTCCTTGTCTTAATTTTGAAAGCCTCAAACCTCAGCAAGTTTTTTATTGCCCCACTTTAATTCCCCAGTTCCCTTCAGTTCAAATCCCAGCTTATTTTCTTAAGTTTTCCTCTTTAAATCTTCAAAAACCCCTTAGGCCAAGAGAGAGGGAGAGAGAAACGTGAGTGGTGCATATATATATATATATATTGTAACGCCCTACTACCTTAGAGCCGTTACTAAGTGAGTTTAAAACAGAAATTGTGCATCTAATTGACTCAAGTGGTTTCTAAAACCAAAAGTGTGAATAAACCAGAGTTTAAGGCTGTACTCTTTGAAAATGTTTAGTTTCATTAAAAACGTTAATTATAAAACATCTGGGATCCCAAAATAAGGTTTACAAAATATTTACAACTCAAAATAGATTTACACTTGATCAGCTATCAAAAGAATGGTTAAAATGCCCCCAACCAAAGCAGTCGGGCAGGCCGAACATGTACGCGCCGCCCCCACGCTCTCCATACTCATGGCCGGTTGACTGACTCCTTGCTTTTACCTGCCACACGGAGCACCCGTGAGCCGAAGCCCAGCAAGAAAACCCAAATAACACATAACATATGCAAAGTAAATAGCTGGCAATAATTCACTGATACATAGGAAAACCACCATAATAAACAAGTACGGCCATGCCGCTCCCAAGGCCTTACCAAAGCCTGGAGTTTCGGTTCTCACCGCGAGGATAACTCATGTATCCCTTGGGTCCCACCCTGAATATAAGCATCCCATGTGCTGTGTTACTTTCGGCCCACGGCCGCCCCGGCCTATGCCGTACCCGGCCTCTGCCGCTCGTTTCATCATAATAACACATATAGTACATTCAAAATAAACATTCACACACATCATGGTTCATTTAAGTTTATGCATTTGCACGTAATACAATCCGGGGCCACGCCCTACAATCACACAGTGGGGCCATGCCCTAAACTCGGGTGTTACGGTTTTCTTACCTGTATCCCGTGCTTTCCAAAGTACCACGGTCACGAGCACGGTCCTTTAGCACGAGCCTCTCCGAAATCCTAGTCACAACACACATAAAACACTTTTAATACTAACCAAACCCAAAACCACTTCCCGGGACCAATCCCGCACTCTCGGGACCTCTAAAACCTTAAAACAACACCCCGGAGGCATCCCACGAACTCCCGGAGCTAAGACCTAAAATTGCCAAAAAGAGCTACCCTGAAAATTGCCTTGTGCCGCGGCACCACATCCTTGTGCCGCGGCACCCATCAGACAGAAGCTCCCTTGCCGCGGCACACAAAAACCCTGCCGCGGCACGCCTTCGCAGACCCAGAATTCTGGGTTTTTCCTGCAATTTTCCCCGAGCTTTAACCTCCCCAAATCATCCCAAACCAAAACCTAAACCCCAAAACTCAAATCCAAACCTCATATGAACAATCCAACACCCCATAAACACTAGAATCAAATCCAAAACATCAATACACACAAGATCCACTCCTTTGATTTCAAATTCAACAACCCAAATCAAAACCCATGAAAATCTTAACTCAAGCATTAAATTCCTCAACCAACACAGAAAACAAACTTAAATAAGCATAAGATCCTTACCTCAAGAGTAGAATCCACCCTAAAAGTTCCCTTGATCTCCTTCTAAGCTTCCCACTTCAGCCCTTTTCTACACCTCTTCTTCTTTCTTCTTCCTTGCCCTAGCCTTTCTCTCCTCTTCTTTTCCTTCTCTTCTAATTTATCAAAGCCACAAGTGACCCAAATGCCCAAACCGTACCCCCTAAATCCCAGCTGCATAATGTCTATTTGCCTTGCCAAAAGACCAAATTACCCCTCCTTACTAATCCTTCTAAGCTAAACCTTCAAGGGTACTTAAGTCTTAACACTTTCATTTCAATTCTACCACTTCCTATCTTAAAACTTGTTACTCACAGCAGTTACAAATGGTTACCAAATTACCAATACTAATCACTCTTTCTAAACTCAACTTACAAGATTCCCGAAGTACCCCTGGGCTCCTCCCGAGCCGGGTACAACAACCCGTTGTGACTTTTAGACTAACTGGCTCACTAGGACCGTCCCGATGCGTGCATCCTGGTAAAACATCACACTCACATGGCACAATTCACATAGTATAATTATCACAGTTATGCCCTAACATGGCCAAGTTACAATCATGCTCATTTTAAGACAATCAGTTCTACATGCATACTGATTCACATAGTCATGCATCTCAAATAATCCAATAGTCATATAACGTGCAATAAATCATAATGATGCATTAAACTTAATAAAGTCACACACAAAATCCCATCATGCCCTCCAGGCACACTACTCCAGGCCCTTAAGCCTTAACACTGAATTTGGGTCGTTACAACTATCCCCTCCTCATGAGAATTTCGTCCTCGAAATTTACCTGAACAACTCGGGATGCCGCTCCCGCATATCTGATTCCAGTTCCCATGTCGCCTCTTCGACCTTGCTGTTTCTCCAAAATACTTTAACCAAGGGGATGGTCTTGCTCCTCAAGACCTTGTCCTTCCTATCAAGGATCTGAACAGGCTTTTCTTCGTATGATAAGTCCCGATCCAACTCCAAGTTCTCATAGCTCAACACATGAGTAGAGTCCGAAACATACTTCCGGAGCATGGACACATGAAACACGTCATGAACTCCTGATAAAGCTGGAGGCATTGCTAACCTATAAGCCACCTCCCCAATTCGTTCTAGAACCTCAAATGGGCCAACAAACCTGGGACTCAGCTTGCCCCGAACGCCAAATCGTTTTACTCCTCTCAGGGGTGAAACCCTGAGGAATACATGATCACCAACCTGAAATTCTACGCTCCTGCGTTTCTGATCTGAATAACTCTTCTGGCGACTCTGGGAGGCGAGCATACGAGCTCTAATTTTCTCAAGTGCCTCATTGGTCCTCTGAACCATCTCAGGACCTAAATACCTTCTCTCACCTGTCTCATCCCAGTGAATCGGTGATCTGCATTTTCTACCATACAACATCTCATACGGAGCCACTCCGATAGTCGCCTGATAACTGTTATTGTACGAAAACTCAATCAGAGGGAGATACTTACTCCAAGATCCCTCAAAATCCAAGACACAAGCTCGTAACATGTCCTCCAGTATTTGAATTGTCCTCTCAGACTGTCCATCCGTCTGAGGATGATAAGCGGTACTAAACCGAAGCTGCGTGCCCATTGCCTTCTGCAGGCTCTTCCAAAACTTGGAAGTGAAAGTGGGGTCTCTGTCGGATACTATTGACCTCGGAGCCCCATGAAGTCGAACGATCTCCTTAACATAAAGCTCTGCATACTGCTCCACAGTATAAGTCGTCTTCACAGGTAAGAAGTGGGCGGACTTGGTATACCTGTCCACAATCACCCATACCGAGTCATGCTGACCCACGGTCTTTGGCAATCCTACCACAAAGTCCATGGCAATATCTTCCCATTTCCACTCGGGAATCCCAAGAGGCTGTAATAATCCTGCTGGCCTCTGGTGTTCCGCCTTAATCTGCTGACAGGTTAGGCATCTAGCCACATAGTCCACCACGTCCCTCTTCATGCCTGACCACCAATACAAAACCTTCAGGTCATGGTACATCTTCGTAGAACCTGGGTGCAAAGAGTAGGGAGTGGTATGAGACTCGTCCAAAATCTCTCGCCGAATGTCTGGATCAATCGGAACACAAATCCGTCCTTTGTACTTCAACAAACCCATCTCAGAAATAGAGAAGTCCTTAGCTGCTCCCGATAGGACGTTCTCTCTACGCTCAACTAACTGGGGGTCCTTTCCCTGTGCTTCCTTAATCCTCTCGAGGAGCGTTGACTGAAGAGTAATGTTGGCTAACCTCCCAACCACTAGCTCTATACCTGCTCTGGTCATCTCTCCTGCTAGTCTGTCAGATATCTGCCTCGAACTATACAACTGTCCTGGGCCCCTTCGGCTCAATGCATCAGCCACCACATTAGCCTTCCCAGGATGGTATAGGATATCACAATCGTAATCCTTTACCAGCTCAAGCCACCGTCTCTGGCGCATGTTCAAGTCCTTCTGGGTAAAGAAATACTTTAGACTCTTGTGATCAGTGTATATCTCGCACCTCTCTCCATACAGATAGTGTCTCCAAATCTTAAGTGCGAATACCACTGCAGCTAATTCCAGGTCATGCGTGGGATACCTCTGCTCGTACTCCTTTAATTGCCTTGATGCGTACGCTATCACTTTCCCAGCCTGCATCAACACGCATCCCAGACCATGTCTGGAAGCGTCACAGTAGACCACAAACTTCTCATTATCTGTTGGCAGGCTCAGCACTGGTGCAGTAATCAACCGCCGCTTCAGCTCTTTGAAGCTATTCTCGCATCGATCTGTCCACACAAACTTGGTCTTCTTCCTTGTCAATTCTGTCAACGGAGTAGCAATTCTGGAGAACCCCTCTACAAACCGCCGGTAGTAACCTGCTAGTCCAAGGAAACTTCTAACTTCAGGAACATTGCTGGGTCTAGGCCAAACCCTCACTGCTTCCGTCTTACTTGGGTCGACCAGTAACCCATCCTTACTGATAATATGGCCCAAAAAAGAAACTTGCGATAACCAGAACTCGCACTTACTAAACTTGGCATATAGCTTATGCCCTCTTAACCGCTGCAACACTAGACGCAGATGATGCTCATGCTCTGTCTCTGTCTGGGAGTATACTAGGATATCATCAATAAACACAATCACAAACTTATCCAAGTAATCCTTAAAAATTCTGTTCATCAAATCCATAAATGCCGCCGGGGCATTGGTTAATCCAAAGGACATAACCAGAAATTCATAATGCCCATACCGAGTCCGAAATGCAGTCTTTGGTATGTCCTCATCTCTGATCCTCAATTGATAGTAGCCTGATCGGAGATCAATCTTCGAAAACACTATACTCCCTTGAAGCTGATCAAATAAATCGTCGATCCTAGGCAATGGATATCTGTTCTTGATGGTCAGCTTATTCAACTCCCTGTAATCGATGCACATCCTGAGCGATCCATCCTTTTTCTTAACAAATAAAACTGGAGCACCCCACGGCGAGAAACTCGGTCTGACAAACCCCATATCAAGTAGTTCCTGCAGTTGAATCTTCAATTCCTTTAATTCTGCTGGAGCCATTCTGTAAGGTGCTTTGGATACTGGCTCTGCTCCCGGAGCCAACTCAATGACGAACTCGATCTCCCGCTGTGGCGGCAACCCCGGCAGATCTGCTGGAAACAAGTCTGGAAACTCGCAGACGACTCTGGTTTCATTCGGTCCCACTACCGCCACCTTAGAGGAATCCACTATACTTGCTAGGAATCCTATGCAACCCTCTTGCATCAGGTCTCTAGCCTTTAGTGCCGAGATCACAGGTACCCGCGGTCCATCCACCGATCCCACGAACACAAAGGGTGCCTCGCCCTCCGGTTCAAAGGTCACCATTCGTCGCCTACAATCAATTGTTGCTCCATATCGCGTCAACCAATCCATCCCTAGTATTATGTCAAAATCGTCCATATCTAGTTCAATCAGGTCAACAAACAATTCTCTACCATCTACCACTACTGGTAAGGCTCTAACCCACCTCCTAGAGACTACCAGCTCTCCTGTAGGCAATACAGTCTGAAAACCCCTAGCATACAAAATACTAGGTCTACACAGCTGATCAATCACTCTAGCAGAAACAAATGAGTGCGTAGCACCAGAATCAATCAATGCAGTAAACAAGGATCCAGCGCTAAAAATCTGACCTGTGACCACTGATGGGCTGGCCTCTGCCTCAGTCTGAGTCAAGGTGAAGACCCTAGCAGGCGCGAGGCTGTCACCCTGCCTAGGCTCCTCCTTCTTAGCCTGCGGGCAATCTTTCTTCAAGTGGCTGGTGCTTCCACAAACAAAACATGCCCTGATGCCGGTACCCGCTCCAGAGGCGGACCGACACTCGCCCTGATGCCGTCGCCTGCATCGAGGACACCATGGATAACTCCTCCAGTTGTCATTACCGCCCTGGCGGCCACCCACGGAACCGCGAACCCTCCTGTCGGAACCATAGGGAGTAAATGAGTCTGGTACTCTCCTCTTCTGCTCACTGGGGCCGCTGCCCCGACTAGGCCCAAAAGAAGAAGGCATTACCCTCCTGGTATCACGCCTAGCAGCGCTATCCTTCCAGATCTGATCCTCAGCCCTCTCAGCAGTGAGGGCCTTGTCTACCACTTGCGCATAGGTAGTCTCTGGAGCCATTGTAATACTCACGTCACGGGCGATCATTGCACCTAATCCCCGTACAAATCTGTCCCTTCTGGCCATATCAGTCGGCACAAGCTCTGGCGCAAACTTCGCCAATCTATCAAATACCAAGGCGTACTCAGTGACAGATAACCTGCCCTGAGTCAGACTGTTAAACTCATCCGCCTTCGCCGCTCGAACGGCTACGCTGTAGTATTTCTCATTGAAAAGGCTCTTGAATTCCTCCCAGGTCATAATAGCAGTATCCCT
Organism: Humulus lupulus; assembly: GCF_963169125.1. Lineage (NCBI taxonomy): Eukaryota > Viridiplantae > Streptophyta > Magnoliopsida > Rosales > Cannabaceae > Humulus > Humulus lupulus. Next base: position 277,674,605 of record NC_084793.1, read on the forward strand.
TCGCTGCCCCACCACCTCCCACCATATTCGTGCATCATGTCTAAGCATATAACTGGCACAATCAACCCTATCCCTTCCTTCAACCCTCATGAAGTCCAGGATTACCGACATTGTACTCATCCACTGCTCAGCCTGCAGTGGGTCTGCTCCCCCCTCAAAGGTAGGAGGTTGTTGTTTTCTGAATCTTTCATATAGAGGTTCCAACCTGTTCCCAGTCACAGGTTGAACCGGAGCCGGTACCACACTAGGCGGTGGTGGTATCACAGTGGCCGGTGGAGGAGCTGGTTGCCTGTACTGACTAAGCTCATCCTCTGTTTTCTTCAACCTAGCCTCCATCTCTGCTAAAATCTGTTGCCAGTTCTGAGGAGCAGGTGGAGGGTCCTGCCCCTGGTTATCATCCTCGGCCTGAATGCCGCGGAGTCTCGATGATTGGCGAGGCATTGCAACTAAATGCCTGCAATCAATGACACCGCTCATTAGGCATGATAACAAGGTCCAATTTCCACCTCTCAATCTCAACAACAACCAAGATCAATCGACCAAAGTGCCATACAAATATCATGCAGCATACAACGGGCCTTGCCCTGGCATCATGCATATGTTATTTCAATGATCATGCTCATAATAATTTAGGCAGGCACACAAAGCATTAAACACATATTCATGAATATATCAACCGATCATACCAAACTACCCTGAGTCGAGCTTTTCAATGGCAGCGTGCGTACATGTTCGGTCGATCTCCAGAACCAATAAACCTTGGCTCGCTCTGATACCAAGTTGTAACGCCCTACTACCTTAGAGCCGTTACTAAGTGAGTTTAAAACAGAAATTGTGCATCTAATTGACTCAAGTGGTTTCTAAAACCAAAAGTGTGAATAAACCAGAGTTTAAGGCTGTACTCTTTGAAAATGTTTAGTTTCATTAAAAACGTTAATTATAAAACATCTGGGATCCCAAAATAAGGTTTACAAAATATTTACAACTCAAAATAGATTTACACTTGATCAGCTATCAAAAGAATGGTTAAAATGCCCCCAACCAAAGCAGTCGGGCAGGCCGAACATGTACGCGCCGCCCCCACGCTCTCCATACTCATGGCCGGTTGACTGACTCCTTGCTTTTACCTGCCACACGGAGCACCCGTGAGCCGAAGCCCAGCAAGAAAACCCAAATAACACATAACATATGCAAAGTAAATAGCTGGCAATAATTCACTGATACATAGGAAAACCACCATAATAAACAAGTACGGCCATGCCGCTCCCAAGGCCTTACCAAAGCCTGGAGTTTCGGTTCTCACCGCGAGGATAACTCATGTATCCCTTGGGTCCCACCCTGAATATAAGCATCCCATGTGCTGTGTTACTTTCGGCCCACGGCCGCCCCGGCCTATGCCGTACCCGGCCTCTGCCGCTCGTTTCATCATAATAACACATATAGTACATTCAAAATAAACATTCACACACATCATGGTTCATTTAAGTTTATGCATTTGCACGTAATACAATCCGGGGCCACGCCCTACAATCACACAGTGGGGCCATGCCCTAAACTCGGGTGTTACGGTTTTCTTACCTGTATCCCGTGCTTTCCAAAGTACCACGGTCACGAGCACGGTCCTTTAGCACGAGCCTCTCCGAAATCCTAGTCACAACACACATAAAACACTTTTAATACTAACCAAACCCAAAACCACTTCCCGGGACCAATCCCGCACTCTCGGGACCTCTAAAACCTTAAAACAACACCCCGGAGGCATCCCACGAACTCCCGGAGCTAAGACCTAAAATTGCCAAAAAGAGCTACCCTGAAAATTGCCTTGTGCCGCGGCACCACATCCTTGTGCCGCGGCACCCATCAGACAGAAGCTCCCTTGCCGCGGCACACAAAAACCCTGCCGCGGCACGCCTTCGCAGACCCAGAATTCTGGGTTTTTCCTGCAATTTTCCCCGAGCTTTAACCTCCCCAAATCATCCCAAACCAAAACCTAAACCCCAAAACTCAAATCCAAACCTCATATGAACAATCCAACACCCCATAAACACTAGAATCAAATCCAAAACATCAATACACACAAGATCCACTCCTTTGATTTCAAATTCAACAACCCAAATCAAAACCCATGAAAATCTTAACTCAAGCATTAAATTCCTCAACCAACACAGAAAACAAACTTAAATAAGCATAAGATCCTTACCTCAAGAGTAGAATCCACCCTAAAAGTTCCCTTGATCTCCTTCTAAGCTTCCCACTTCAGCCCTTTTCTACACCTCTTCTTCTTTCTTCTTCCTTGCCCTAGCCTTTCTCTCCTCTTCTTTTCCTTCTCTTCTAATTTATCAAAGCCACAAGTGACCCAAATGCCCAAACCGTACCCCCTAAATCCCAGCTGCATAATGTCTATTTGCCTTGCCAAAAGACCAAATTACCCCTCCTTACTAATCCTTCTAAGCTAAACCTTCAAGGGTACTTAAGTCTTAACACTTTCATTTCAATTCTACCACTTCCTATCTTAAAACTTGTTACTCACAGCAGTTACAAATGGTTACCAAATTACCAATACTAATCACTCTTTCTAAACTCAACTTACAAGATTCCCGAAGTACCCCTGGGCTCCTCCCGAGCCGGGTACAACAACCCGTTGTGACTTTTAGACTAACTGGCTCACTAGGACCGTCCCGATGCGTGCATCCTGGTAAAACATCACACTCACATGGCACAATTCACATAGTATAATTATCACAGTTATGCCCTAACATGGCCAAGTTACAATCATGCTCATTTTAAGACAATCAGTTCTACATGCATACTGATTCACATAGTCATGCATCTCAAATAATCCAATAGTCATATAACGTGCAATAAATCATAATGATGCATTAAACTTAATAAAGTCACACACAAAATCCCATCATGCCCTCCAGGCACACTACTCCAGGCCCTTAAGCCTTAACACTGAATTTGGGTCGTTACATATATATAGAGAGAGAGAGAGAGAGAGAGAGAGAGAGAGAAAATGCAGCTCCATAACTTGTTTCTTTTCCTTCTAATTACTTCCCAAGATAATTCAAGTCCTTCCTCGAACTTCTACTAAAGTCTAAAGCCTTAAACCAAGCCTATCCCTTGACCAAAGGACCAAAACCCTTAGGCATATCCTTAACCTTAAATGGTCCCAAGGGAAAACTCGTCATTTACCACATTTCCCGCTAATTCCTCGAGTGGTCTTATAAATTCTCAATTAATCCCGACAAGCCCATTTAATTTCCAATTATTTTCCCATTACTCAATAAACCCCAAGTATACCTTTAACTTCCCAAAATACCCCTAGGCTCGCCCCGAGCCGGGTATTAAACCCCGCTGTGACTATTCCGCCAATTCGCTCACTAGGATCGCCTCGAGCCATATACTGCAAATATATCCACATAATAATGTGGTCTCAATCATTTACTCACATATATTAACATTTATACCCGTAACGGGCCAATATTACAAGTATGCCCTTATTATAAAGAATGGGCCCACATGCATATTTAATACTCATAAACATGCATCTAAATATATTCATTTCATCATATATATATAATGCATGCCACATTGTCACACATTTAACCACTTAATCACACATATATCCAGATATGCACTCCCGGCTCGCTAATCTAGGCATTAAACTCTATCAGCATTTTTGGAATGTTACATGTTTGGCTTTTCTAAATCTAATATTTAGAAATGTTCAACTAACCATTTCTTTTCCATTGATAATTTATATACATCATTCCCAATGATCAGAATATTATCAATATTAAGAATAGGAATCACAATAGAATCTTTCTGGTCGAGATCTAAAAATAGTTTGTCATGTCAGCCATTCAATAAAGACTTCTTAGACATCCATTTAAATTAATCTCATAATCCATGCATAAAGCAATGGATAAGATTATGTAAATAGATTTAAGCTTGGTTACAATAGAAGGTATTTATTCGAGCAATAAATTCTTCTTTTTGTTTATAGCCTTAGGCCATTGACCTTACTTTGAAAATTCTTTATTTTCCTCTGTTCTCCTCTTCATCTTGAATATTGTATTTGAAACTAAAGTTTAATGAACTTTAGTTGGATGTTCAAGAATCCAGGTGTTATAGGAATACCAAATTCCATTTCTAGATTCATGGTGTTTCAACCATTGTTTTATGTTAAAACTTTTCATTACATACTAGTATGTGAATGAAATATAGTTAGATTGTGTTACACACAACTAACTAAACTTTATATTTGTAATGGAGTAGTTACTAACTAACGTTCCCACTACAATAACGATTTACAGAATTTGTGATATTTTTTGGTTTATCATTGTTAATTATCAGTAACTCGCTTACTTGACTTATAGTCATTATTTCTAGTACAATTTAACTAGAAAAATATATTGATTATAATAATCGTGCTTCATTAAAGTAGCATTTAAGACATACAAACACTTTTGTAATCTTTTATGATTATTAAATTGTTTCACTAAATGACTTCATGGAAAATTTTCAATATATTCACTTAACCACTTGTGAATCCCAACTTTTAAGTCTTTGATGTTGTACAATCAAACATTTACAAAGTATAACAAGTGTCAAGATTACAAAAATAATTAAGATTATGATGATCGCTCATTATCTATTTAATCTTATCTAATATGGTTATATTCCATTTCTAAAATACTAATTTTGCTTAGTATTCTAGTTGCATGTGAGTTGGGTTTGAATTCCAAGTTCACATGCAAATTACTTGAATTCCAAATTCGAGTTTAGACTCCCTTTTGATCAGATCAAACAAGTCTTTAAGTGACTTTACTTTGAATGTTGCATGAAAATTTCTAGATATTTCTTTGTATTCAACAAAATTAAACATATCTTAAATAAATGTCAATCAATATTGGCTTACTATTTATTATCTCTTTTAGCTTTGAACATTAAATGGTTCAACATACACCTCTATGTATTAGCTCAACGATTATGTAATTTTTGAGTCTTTATTAGATAAAGGTCCTTTGGTTAACTTTAATTAATAGACTATATAAACAGGGAGAGAACCAATGAATGGTTCTAATAAAAGACTGTCTTTTATTTGTTTTATGTGTTTAATTAATTACAAGCCAATCTCAAAAATAATTCACATATATGTTTCACTTAATTATTGTTGGAATGATACGTCTTATTTATTAAATCTATGATTTGCACAATAATGAATAATTCATAATTATCATTTATACTCATTGATGAAACAGGCAAAAAAAATGTATTTCAAAAATAACAACTAAATTTATTATTTAAAAGAAATATCAAATTTTTTTACTCATCAAATAAAGGAATCTAAAATATAGTTCTAGAAAGAATTCTAGAACTAATTTAAAGAAACAAACTTAATACATAGTTTAAAATAAAAAAACTAAATTCCATGCTAGTTATTTCTTGGTCTACCAATCTGCAATCCTTTTCTTGTTTCTCTTTCGCATTTCTTTCTTTTCTTGAATAATGCGTTCCTGAAAACAAAACAAAATTATGGTCTGTGGCATAAAAATTTGAATCAACTATTCAAATATATTAAAAGAAGATGAGCAAATCATATTTACCCTTTCTGTAACGCCTTACATCACTATGGCTGCTTCCTGGAATGACGATTGGCCCTACAAACCAACACGAGTCTTTCTAGCGTGCTTTGTCCTCACTCACACGCTTCCTAGGAAAACTTCCTAGGAGGTCACCCATCTTGAGATTACTCCAGGTTAAGCACGCTTAACTTGGGAGTTCTCAAGAGGTGGGCTACCAAAAAGAAGATGCATCTTGTTTATATAGGTAGTACCCATCAATTCTTTTAAGCCCTCTTCAACTGTGTAGTCCCATACCTACACAGTCTTAGAATCATCACACTTGACCTTCCCCAGGCGGTGTAGGATTGCACAACTTTACCCAGTCTTTCCCCTTATGGATCACAGGTTCTATCTGTCACAATCACCCCCATTACGGGCCCGACGTCCCCGTTTGCCACACTTCCGGCTGGGTCAAGTCTCTGATACCATTTGTAACGCCCACATCACTATGGCTGCTTACTGGAATGACGACTGGCCCTGCAAATTAACATGAGTCTTTCCATCGTGCTTTGTTCTCACTTACACGCTTCCTGTGAAAACTTCCCCGGAGGTCACCCATCATGAGACCACTCCAAGTCAAGCATGCTTAACTTTGGAGTTCTTATTTTCGGTAGCCCATCACTTGAGAACTCCTCAATATCATCATCATGCAATAGTCAAGGGCCAGGCCCTATCAGTATCTTTTGCTCCCTATTAATCAAGCAGATATCAAGAGTCATATCTCATTCAGATCATTTAAACATATAGTCATGTATACAAAATTACCAAAACCTGAGTCGAGCTTGTCCTTCGCGGCGAATGTACATGTCCAGCCAGTCTTCAGGAACCATTAAACCTAGGATGCTCTGATACCAAGTTGTAATGCCCTGGATAGCCAAGACCGTTACACTGTGTGTTTATAAAGGTGCAAGACTTGCTAATCAAGTCATTTAGTTAGAAACGTGTTACTGAAACTATAGTTGAACTAGGGTTAAAAGATTTTGGTCTCAAAAGCTTCATTTCTTTTAAATAAACATTTCCTTTTTACATGGGATCCCAAAAGTAATGATTTTAAAACCATTTACAAAATATTTAACTACAGTTGCTAGCCACTCTAAGGCAAAACAGACAAATAGGCTTTCCTCGTCCTGTTCCACTCCTCGGTCGTGGCAGTCGATCAGCTGACTATGTACATTCAGCACCGCAGCTCTCCACTTCAGGACTGGTCCAACTTGCCTTTGCCTTTACCGGTACCACGTAGCACTCGTGAGCCAAGGCCCAGCAAGAAAACACAACAACAAAGCATAATCATTCAATAGACAATCAGATAACTCATGCCGCATAAGCATGTACTCAACAGTCTAAGCATTCATGTTAATCAAGTATTCAACATACCAAGTATATCATTTCATATCAGTAATCAATTCACATATGATAACTAGGGTTAACGCCCTTAGGCCGCACCCTCTATTTATCCCACTGACTCTGGCCCGCTTAAACCGAGCTCAGTGAATATTAAGCTGTCCTCGGCTACTAGTGGCCGAGTCACACCCTGTGCGCAAGTATAATTTATGACACCCTTAGGTCGTTTATCACATGTCCCATGGAATAGTACAATCTATGACATCATACAGATATAGGGAGCTCTTAGTCCCATCACAAACACATAACTGGGTGCAGTTTTCTTACCTTTAGATTCGCTAGCTTTGTTCAATTTGATCCTCAAGCACGATCTTGTCTGAGCCCTAGCATACACCTAGTCACATCCATAGATAAGAATCATCACCAAACCTCAAATCCAAAATCCTAGCCTCGGGACCAATCCCGAGCCATCGGGAAGCCCTAATTCCACCAAACGGGGTGGTGGAATCAAGCCTCGAACCCCCGGGCAAAAACCCTTAGAAATAACCCAAAAAACCTCTTTCTGGAAATAGGTTAGCGCTACAGCGCCCTAAGGAGAGCACTATAGCACTACAAACAGAGCCAAAAGGCTCAGGAACTTCAGGGCCTAGCGCTAGTCACAGCACAGCCCTGCACATCATTTTCTCCTTCGAATTTTCCCGAGCCAAACCTTCTCAAAACTCAACCAAACTTCAAAGCAAGCCTCCCAACACCCTCCACTCATCCCATAAGTCCCAACCACACAAAACTCAATCACATGCACTCCAAATCACAAAATTCACCATGGCTGATCCTAGAGCTCAAAATCTCAACAAAACCACAGAATTCCCAAAACTTAAACCAGAGTTTGTTACCTTTGATGGATGAGCTCAACTTAGGTTGTCCTCCACACTAGCTTAGCCTTCACCTCCTCAAAGCTTCAGCCTCAACTCCCTAGAATTCCCCATCAAAACTCAGCTCAAAATCCATGTTTACATAAAACCAGAAACTGAAGAAAACAACCTTAGACCTTACCTCAAGTGGATGGATTACTCTTTCTAACTCCTTGCTAATTCCTCAAACCAGACCAAAGACCTTAGCCTCAAGCTCCTGCCTAGACTCCCTCTGAGTTTTAGCTCCAAACTCCTTCAAGAATTGAGGAAGAAACCTCCAACCGAGAGAGAGAAAGATAGACTTCCAATTTCCCCTTTTTTTGTCCTTTCTTTTCTTTCTCTCCTTCAAACCTCTACTGCCTTCTACACATTCCAATAAATTATTAAACTTAATTATACTTATCCTTTATAAGCCAAATGACCAATTTGCCCCCCCCCCCTTTATCCCTAAGCCTTTAAATCAACCTAGGGGCATTTTGGTCATTACACCCAATTCCCGCTAATTCCTCAAGTGTCTCTAATATTTGCCGCTTACTTCCCGTCACCTAACTAATCACCACTTACATTCCCCAATATCAAAATAGACTCCAATATATTCTCTAAATTCCCATAAATACCCCCAGGCTCGTCCCGAGCCGGGTATAATCCCCACCACGACTTTTTTGCTAAACCGCTCACTAGGATCGTCTTAAGTCCCAAATTACAAATATATCCACATAATAATGTGGTCTCATCAATTTATCACGAATATATACAGTTATGCCCTCAATGGGCCAAAATTACGATTATGCCCTTCTAACCTAATCAGGGCCTATATGCATACTAATACACATAGTCATGCATCACAGATATTCAAATAATCATATAACATGCGTTTGATCATTAAATCACATATAATCTAGTTATGCCCTCCCGACACACTAATCAAGGCCCTTAAGCCTTATTAGTAAATTTGGGTCGTTACAATAAACATATAATAAAAAATAGGAAATTCGTAATAGCATGTTTCTACACAAATGTAATGCATGTTAAGTGCATACTGTGTGGTTATGTGAATGGCATGTCATAATGCATGACAAAATATTACACACTTTAATCATATTCAAACATTTATAATAAGTAAATAAAAGCAGGTTGGTAACTTTTGGGTACTTCTAGAAAAATTACAACACTTGCAAAAAATACATGAAAATGTAACCTATACTAGCTAAGGCCTGATAAAGAGCACCTTGATCTCAAACCTTGAGATGTAGTCTTGTTGAGTCAATGTCACCCTTTTCCATATCCATTTTGAATTATACAACTTTTTAATTATTTTAAACAATCTTTTAAAATAATTAAACTTTGCGTTTTAATACCCAAATAGTTTCTAAGGCCCAGTTTGAATTTGGGTAATTTAATTAAAAAATTAAATTAAACAATTTAATTTTAATAAATTAAAATTCAGAATAATTTTAATTTTGGATAATTTAATTAAGACAATTTTAATTATGGAAGAGAATAATTGAAACATTTTTAATTATGGAAAATAATCAATATTATTTCAATTAAAGAAATTTCCAAATTAAAACAATTTTAATTCAATTTTATATGTTTAATTAAATGAATAATTAAAATAATTTTTGTAACAACACATTAGGGTTTGTATAGTAAAAACCCTAGGTGTGTCACCATAATGGGTGGTAGCAAGAGGGTCCGACGGTGGAGGCTGCACGGCTCGGGGTGGAGCTGGCAGGGGCGCACAGTTGGGCGCAGAGGCGCTACTGGCCTGGTCTTGCGACACAGCGTGGGCGTAGGGGCGCGGCTAGTGCAGGTGGGCATGGTGTGGGCAGGCGTGCATAAGCACGACTCGGGTGCAGACATGCGGCGGCACGGCGTGGGGTGCAGGCATAAGGCTCAGGCCTCGGGGTTCGTGCTTGGGGCTCGGGCCATCTCATAATTTTATCCATAAATTTTAAAAGAAAAAATAAAAAATTCCTATGCCTCAAAAAATTGGCTTACATTTCTCATCTAGAAATTTTAAGAACAATTCCTGAACCCAAAAGCATCATTGTAAACATCCCTTAAGAATCTATAATCATCAATATAAACATCCATCCATTCAAACATATATCACATATAAACAATTTATATGTTCAAGAAAACATCCAGACCGAAACATTAATATGCAATATCATTAATCATGCAACATATATAATTATACACACACTTATATATATCATATGCACATTTATACAAATATTCAAGGACAGAAATATTTACCTCTTAAAGCCTATCAAGTGTCCTTCAGTCTTTTCTTATATATAACGATCTTCCTATCCAACACTTTGAGTACTCAACCCACGATCTTCTTGAGTATTCTCTACACCTCAAGATGTGTGTGGGCACATAGAGAACAATGGTTTGTAATTTATAAATCACAAGTATATCTCAACATATGAGAACTTGGATTATGGCTTGAGAAGGGTTAGAATAAAAGAAAAAGAAGAAGACAATTTCTTGTCTGACAAATTCTGAAACTTTTTCTGAATTACCACTGACTTATTTTCATCTTGTTTTTTATCTAATATATATATATATTAAATATTATATATTTCATTATTATTCATAATAATAGTAATATAATAATATAATCATAATGATAATAGGAATTGATTAGGTCATTTTTATAAATTAGAGTGTGTTTCTATACATAGACTATTAGGTCATCTTTATTATTTTGTAAGTCTGTTTCTAACCACCCTATATGACTAAATTCTCATGCTCGAAACTTTTCGTTGTTTCAAATTTGACCATATTGAGGAAGGGCTAGGATCAGTAAAATCGCACCCACTACTATGGCCCCCTAAACTCTCAATACAGAACCCGATCCATTGATTTGTATCCACCCTCACTGAATTCAGTCATTATTTATTAAATTTATTCTAAAATAATTATGATTTCAAAAAATAAAATAAATTCAAATTTCATACATACCAAAAAAAAAAATTATTCATTGGAAACTTAATATAATAATAATTCAAAATAAATAAAGAATAATACTAATAATATTTATGGTAAAATTTCTTAAAATCAAGATCTTCTACATCTGACCCTTCATCTAGAATATCATCAGTTATTTCCTCATAATCATCAATATCATAAGCCTTGAATCTACCATGGGGAATATTCATTAGGATATTATTCTTTTGTTCATTGGTAAATTGAATCTCAAACCTATAAGTAAACCTAAGCGTAAGAAAATAATATCTAATGGCTACTGGTACGTCATCCTCGTTATCTAAAGTTTCCCATAATTCTTCCAATTTTGAAACTACAAAAGGAATTTCTTTAAAATGCTTAATTACTAGGACATATTGTTCCATGGCTCTCATCATAATTTTCCTAGTGATTTGAAGGTGAGCTATCTCCTTGTGAAATATCACCAATCTTTGAGTGATTCTTTCTAGCACACCTATTGTATCCCTTGGCTCTCTAATCCTTTACAATGCCTTAATGGCACAAATATCCTCACAGGTCATGGGATATTCGTTCCATAATGACTAAAGGAGAACTTTGACTGAAAACATAAGCTATCTCCATTCATTTTGACTGAAAACATAATGACTAAAACGTTAGTTTTAACATAAACATAATATTCGTAACATAAACACTTACATTGGCGATTAGATCCGGAGCTTTTGTGTGTGTATCAAGGAGGACTTTATGCATATGAAACGTAGCTCTGGTACCAACTGTAAAGACCCGACTAATTTAAAGACCTCGGACCTTTAAAACTACTAAGATATACTACTATCTTTTGGATACATGCATACAATAATAAAGACTTTATTATAAAGAAAATCCAAAAGTACAGGATCCCATTGTTTATAAATAAAATCATAAAGAAAACAAAACCCTTATTTAAATGTTCAAATACTAAATGCGGAAATCATAAATACATAGTTAAAAGACTCAAATGTCAACATCATCCTCGATCGATCCCATCAGTTCACTTTTTAAGCTCCTCGACCAATACACATGCCAAAGCCACATCAGATCCATCCCGCCTTCCATGTGTCATTTACCTGCATAATCTAAATAAAAAGGAATGAGCCTGCATAATCTAAATAAACATATATGTAACAAATGTCACATTCTTACTTATTCTATCTAAATCTTAGGTTATAATAAATAATATTTATAGGACCAACTTTAATAATTAAACCTTATGATAAAATTAATATTTCCAAACTATAGGCTAAACTTATAAAATCCATAACTATCTCTATAAGTTTCCAAATAATTTCCGGCTTGAACCAATATCCACGAAAACTAAAATAGTACAGCATAAGATACTACTATCTAACTAAGTAAAATTTCGAGGTGTTACACTCTTTTCAGGGATATTGAATTTTTCTTTTATTTATTTATTTAATTAAAATCAATCCTTCCAAAAAATATGGTATTATCTTTTTAAGGAAAAGATCACAACCATATTTCAATATTTAAATTTTCAATTCAAAATTCAAATTGATGATCATCATTATCATCATCTTTTAAAATTCAATAAATCAAAAACTATTTTGACTTACTAATTTTATTTTCTCCCACTCAAATAAAATAATTAATTTCAAATTTTAATTTATTTATTTATATATATATTTCGAAATTTTATATTTAAATAAATATATTTTTGAAAATTTAATAATTAATTCCAAATTAATTATTCAACCTCAATTATCATATGATTGTTTATTTGACCCAAAGAATAAAATTCATCTCAAATTTCCAAATTACAGTTTTACCCTTATATCAACTCTTACCTTGATATGGTGTTGATAAAGCCACCTTGGAGGCCTATGGACCTTGATATTACATTTATTAATCTCATGATTACTAATAATTACATTTATTAACACCATATCAAGGTAATTATTTCGACAAATTTCCAAAGAGCTTTGATTTAATAATTACATTTATTAATCTCATGATTACTCCACTATAAATATGATAGTGAACTCTTGATAATTATAGATATATATTTACAAAGTGTTTTATTAAAGAATAAAGTGTCCATTATATAATCATTACATACAACATTAATCCTCTATTAATGGTTAATAATTAAAAGGGAATAAAATTATCGTTTTACCCTTTTAACTATTTCTTGTTCCTAGTGTACCATTGACTTTACTAGTGAAGGTTATGTCACAAAAAGTTTGCGATGTGAGCATTCACAACCTTTTCGGTTCCAAAAGTTAACCCAATAGGGAACCATTATTTAATCTATAAGAAGGTATAGATTCAAAATTTGATAAACTATGTCCCCGACCATATATATCATTGAGTCCCCAAAACAATTGTTCTTAGCCTGATCATTCTAACAAACCTTAGCGCATGAATTAAATGATCAGATGACATATATAGCAGTTCATAGTAACCATAGGATTAAGATCATCGTGTATATGATCATCGTTTGATGTGTTTGATTAATATTATGAAACAATGTTTAAACAAGTATTAACAAATCACATCTGGTCCAGTTCAATATATCACTATATAGAAAGTACCTTCACTAAAGTGTCCTACTACACTAATGACTCAGATCTAGGTCACTTGTATTCATAATACTAGCGAACCGTACTAGCAGTAATAAATCTAAAGATTTCATAGCTTTATTTTACTGCGAATTATTTCAAGTTTATTATCTTAATCTCGATCCTCTCATACCAATATGAGATTAAGATTACGTAGATAAACTTTGGAATTTTCTTATATTTACTTAATATTATCAACATAATATCATACATATTCTATATATATAATAATTCAATTCAATTATTTATTTCATTTAAAACATTTGTCAACTACAATTGATTTAAGGGCATTATTCCCAACACATTATCGAAACGTCATGTGATCATCTATGGTGGTTACAGGCAGTTCCAATCACAATCAAAGATAAAAGTTCTCATGAAAACTTGATTGAATTGGACATAACGGACTACGATGTAATTCTTGGGATGGAATGGCTAAAGAAGTATGGAGCAATCATCGACTATCGAGGGAAATCAGTGGTATTCAAGCTAGATGACAGAGAGTTTTTCATCTCAAGGGGAAAATGTCAAAATTTCGAACACCGATTATCTCAGCACCAAAGACAAGAAACATGATCCATAACGGATGTCAGACATACCTTAAGAATGTTTTGGATAAGACAAAGGAGATGCAAATAAAGCCTCAAGATGTTTGAATAAGCATGTGAGTTCTCATAAGTATTCCCATAAAACCTACAAATTCAGCTTCGAATAGGAAAAAGTCGAGTTTGTAATCAAACTAGCACTAGAGAGTCCACCAATATCCAAGGCACTGTATTGAATGGCACCAGCAAAGTTAAAGCGATAACTGTAGGAGTTATTGGACAAAAGGATCATAAGACCAAGTTATTCTCCATGGGGCGCACCATCATTGTTTGTCAAGAAGAAAGGCAGGAGCATGCGAATGTGCATCGATTACAAAAAAAAACTCAACAAGGCGACCATTAAGAACAAGTACCCTCTACCACAAATTGATGGCCTATTTGATAAATTACAAGGATATGCAAAGTTCTCAAAGAATTATCTACGGTCAGCGTATCATCAGTTAAAGGTGAGGGAAGAGGACATTTCTGCATTTAGGACTTGGTACAGACACTATAAATTTTTAGTGACGTCATTTGGACTCACTAACCCCCCATCAGAATTCATTGATTTAAATGAATCAAGTATTCAAAGATTATTTGGACAAGTTGTAGTAGCGTTGATGGATGATATCCTAATATACTCAAAGGTTGCAGCCAAACATAAGGAGCACCTTCAAATGATATTAAGTAATGTTGAAGAACAACAACTATATGCAAAGCTGAGGAAGTGAAAATTTTGATAAGAATAAGTGGCATTTCTAGGCCATATAGTTTCCAAGAAAAGAGTGATGGTGGACTCGTCGAAGATGGAAGTCATTGGAGACTGATCGAGGCCAAAGAACGCGGCCGATATTATAATTTTTTTTAGCCTAGCAAGCTATTTCTAGAGGATTATAGAAGGATTCTCCAAAGTTGGCAACGCCACTAACCAATGTCACTCGCAAACGACATAGTTAGCCTTGTCAGAAAAGTGTGAATGTAGTTAGCAAGAAATAAAGGAAAAGATTATTCAGGTCCAGTGTTGTTGTTTACATATTAACAATGAGAAGTTGGAGTATATTGAGATGCATCCAAAACTAGGATTGGGGTATGTTTTGATGTAACACAATAAAGTAGCAACCTATGCCTCAAGACAAGCGGAAGGAGTATGAGCAAAGGTACCATATCATGACTTGGATTTGGCGTCTGATGTTTTTTCTCTTACGATTTGGAGGCACCATATTTATGGGGAGAAGTGCAAAATCTACATAGACCATAGGATTTGGAAGTATTTCTTCACTCAAAAAGAGTTGAGCATAAGGCAACTTAGAGCTGGTAAAACACTATGACTGCGAGATATTATACCATCTAGGAAAGGCCAATGTGGTGGCAAATGCTCTGAGTAGGCACGGTTATGGGAGCGTCTCGGCATTTAGAGGGATAGAGATGCCACTACAAAATGAGAATGTTAGGGCAGGAATTGAGCTAATTATTGAAAGTATGTCAAGCCTCACCCTTCAATCGACCTTATTGGAGCAGATCAAGGAGAAACAAAAAGGTGATAAGGCACTAGTAAAGCAAGAAGCGCTGATTCAAAAGGATGGCGACTGTAATTTCACTATGTCTAGTGGGGCAATGATGCATTACAAGCACAGGATATGTGTGCACGATGACAAGGATATTAAGGACAGTATCATGAAAGAGGTGCACACTACACCATATTCCCTACATCAGGGGTCTACCAAGATGTATAACGATCTGAAGACATTATATTGGTGGTTGGGAATGAAGAAAGACATAGTTGAATATGTTGCTAGCTGCCTGACTTGCCAACAAGTTAAGGTCGAGCATCAGAGACCAGCTAGGTTGTTACAACTTATTAGTATCCCAGAATGGAAATTGGAAGACATAGCCATGAACTTTTATGGTGGGATTGCCAAGAACCACAAAGCAGCACGACTCAACTTGGATGATTATTGATCGACTCACAAAGTCGGCACATTTTCTTCCAGTTAAGACTACTTATACTGCAGACCAATATCCAGAGCTGTATGTTAAGGAAATCATACGACTTCACGGAGTACCAAAGTTCGTCATATCAAATAGAGGTTCAATTTTTACCTCAAATTTTTGGAAGAGTCTACAAAGGGCCATGGGTACTAGGCTAAAATTTAGTATCACATTTAATCCTCAAACTAAGAGGCCGATTCAGATCTTCGATGACATGCTAAGATCATGCGCACTTGACTTTTCAGAGTCCTTGAGCTGCTACCTACCACAAATGGAGTTTTCTTATAACAATAATTACCAATCAACTATTGGGATGGCGCCCTATAAGATGCTTTATGGACGGAAGTGCAGGTCCACTCTTCATTAAGACGAGGTAGGTGAGAAGTAGATACTAGGTCTCGAAGTAGCTAGGGAAGCCAGTGAGGCAGTAGAGAAAATCTAAAAAATGATGCTAACTACCCTGAGTAGACGTACGAGTTATGCAGATCCAAAACGTCGGGAAGTTGAATTCGTAGTAGGTGACCTTGTGTTTCCAAGGGTATCACCTATGAAAGGTGTGATGTGTTTTGGGAAGAAGATTAAGCTAAGCCTAAGATACATAGGTCCATTTGAGATACTGGACAAGGTTGGGCAGGTTTCCTATTGCTTAGCTTTACCACCAGCCCTGGCAGATACGCACAACATTTTACATTTCTATGTTGCGAAAGTACGTGTCAAACACATCCCACGTGTTACAAGCCATTAGAGTTGAGATAAGACCTAAGTTATGAAGGGCAGTCGGTGCGAATCATAGAAAAGAGAATCAAGGAACTGAGATTCAAGAAGATTCCACTAGTTAAGGTCCGGTGGAAGAGCTGTTCAGCAAGCGAAGCAACCTGGGAATTGGAGGATGACATTAGAAAAAAATATCCCGAGCTTTTTGGTAAGTCAAATTTCAAGGAAGAAATTCCTTTTAAAGATGGTAGATTGTAATATCTGCACACACATTTTTTTAATTTAATTATTTATTGTTTTGTTTGTTTATTTAATTTAATTATTTTATTTTTATTCTTTTATTATTGTCTTGTTTGCTTGTTTAATTAGTTACTATCTTATTTACAATATTAGTTCTTCCTTATTTATTTAGTTAGTTATTTATATAATTATATGTGTGTATGCTTGAAAAGCCTTGGGCATGTGGTGTGTGTGAAAGAGAAGTGTTGCAAGATCTTAGTGATTTGTGTGGATTAATGCTTGAAAGAATGTGGAGAATTAATGAGGATTTATTGCTCACACTACAAGCTGAATTTTCCAAAATGTAAAGGAAAATACAAGCTGAAATTTTCAAAAATTCAAAGGAAAGAAGATGGCAATGTGAATGGCAAGATTTGTTTCTTGATTGAGTGAAATCAATAGCTACCTTAGAGAACCATTTTTTTATAATCAAGCAATGCTTGTTGCTCTTGATTTATTTGGTGATATAAATGGAAGGGTTGTCTCTTGATTCTAGCTTGGGAATTTCGACATTCATGGGATTTGATGATGGAAAATCAATCATATGTAGAGTGCAAGAGTAAATCTAGGTTCATAAAGGATTAAGAGGATTTAACAGTGATTGATTCTAGGAAATCATGGATGGTGATAGGGTTTGAAGAGCATGGCTAGAATGAGGACTAGGTTCATGCCATTATGATTATGATATGATCAAATCAATGGTTATTGGAATCAATTAGCAATTATTGAGAGGATGTGATGGGTGGCCTTGGAGCCTATAAATAGAGAGAGCTTAACTCTTATTTTCACACAACACAAGAAGAAAAGAAAGGAGAAGTGAGCGTGAGAAAGAATGAGAGAGCGAAAGAGAAGGTGAGGTCGAGAAGGAGAAGGTCTGGCTGGAGGGCTCAGGAATGTTCATGAAGAAAGGGATCAAAGGTTAATGTAAGATCTCGATAGTTTGTTTGAATTTAATTATGAGTTTCTTCTTTTCTTCTTGGTGGTCATTGGAGTGTGGTTTTGTGGTTTAGAGGTGTTTGAATTCCAAGGATTCAAGGAATGGTAGGATTTGATTTTCGATCTCCAAAGGTATCATTATTATTATCGTTTTTAAGTTTATGCTCACTTAAGGTTGTTTAAGTTTAAGTTTGATTGTAAATTTGGATAATATGGATTCATTGCATGTTGTGCATGGCCCATGCAAAAAGGGTTTGGACGTGTGGCATAGGTATTGGGCATGATGTTGGTTCTTACAATAAGGCTCTTATTTTATATTTATGTTTTGATCATTAAAGTAGGATCACTCTCTTCTTTTCAAGGACTCCATACACGCGCCAAGGTAAGGGGTTAAACATGTTTGCTTGATTGCTAATGTATATGGAATGCATGTTTTATGCTAAATGTTTGAGGGCATGTACTTGGGAAGGTAAAAGGTGGACAAAGGTAGCCACAATTTTGACCATAGTTGTCGTAGAGGGGACCACAAGTGCTTCCTCATAGTATCTCTCACATTTACATGCGTAGTGTGCGCATAGGTTTTTTTGTATGAGATGATGATGATGATGATGATGCTATGTCTTGTTATGATATGATATTATGGTTTGGATATTTGAGGTTTGCTTCTCCTTACTGGGCTTTAGCTCACCCCATTTTTCCTCTCCACGGGCAAGAATTGATTATGTGATGGCATGGTGGACTGGGGACCGATCCAAGAAGGCTTATGTACTCTGTGAGGGGATCGCATGGACAATGACGATCCTAAGAAAACCATTGAACATTTTTTAATTTTATGAAATACATTTTATGATATTTATGTTGGGACATATTTTATTAAATTGCATGTTTATCATTATTATTTTAAAACTCGAATTTGAATTATTTATAAAGTTTACTTCCTTTAGCATTTGAAATGTTTATTCAAAAAAATATGTCCTAGTTAAATTAGGGTGTTACAATAATTCATATGTAGTCACCAGATCAAGAATTTCAAACATATGAGCAAGTAGTTCACACAATGTGAGATCTTCTGATAACTCTACAAAATAGAGTTATTTTACCACATTTTTTATACTAATTGTTGCTTAGTATTTGAGTTTTTAAGTAACTTATTAAGTTTTTAAGAAATTTTGAATTTATTAGTCTTATTGTAATTTTTTTTTATATTTTTTCATAGATATTTTATTGTAATATGTTGTAGTTTAATTCTTTGAAATTAGTATAGTTAAGTTAGAAGTAAAAAATAAATGAACTTTTGAGCTTAAATGTTAAAGTAAATAAAGTTTTAAGTAGTATTTTCATAGAACTTATGTTGTATATTTTATTATTGAAAATATTTAGTTTTAATTTAATTTATGTTTATTTTATGGGGAATATGTTGTATTTTTTGGGCGCTTGAAAAACAAGAAAAATGAAGGAAAGGAAAAGGAGTAAAACTAGAAGAAATGAAGCAAAATTTGGTATTTTTGAGATGGAAAAGAAGCCCAGCTGCCCAAAGCCCACGGCGAAGTCTCCAGCCTTCGGCCCATGTGCCTGCCTCAGCTCCTGAACCCGCACCAGCCCACGACCTAGCTCGCCTCTCCATCTCGGCCCAATCCACAAGGCCCACCTCCGAATGCCCCCTGCATGCCTGCCTGCCCAGCCTCCCTTTGGCCCAGCCCCTGCCACAACCCAGCCACCCAGCTGCCTCTTATCTTGAGCCCATCAATTGTCCCTTTGTCCAAAAATGCCAATTTTTTACCCAACTTTTCTACATATTTCACCCCCAAAATCATCATTACACCCTAGAATTTACCTCAACTTGTCATATTATTATTCATTTAATTAATTTAATCAATTCAATTAAATTAAATTGATTATTTTAATACTCTCCTTTTGGCTATAAATATGTAATTTCAAGACCATTTTTTGGGGCTTGAATTTTGTGGTTAATATCATCTTTTCTACCATTCTCTCCTCCATTTTAGTGTTTTTCAAGTATGTATTCTCTTTGTTTTGTAATTTTTATTCTAGTTATGAGTTTCTAATCTTTTCAAGATTATTAAGGTGATGATGAAACAATATCCCATCATCAATCTTTGGAGCTAGGTTAGAGTTTATTAATGTTGGTTTAAAATAGTTTTCTTTTTTATTTTAGAAAACTCATTTGTGTTAGACATCCTTGCTTACACGAACTCTATACTATATATACGATTCGTGCACTTGCGATTTACATATTCAAAACGTACCCACTTTTGGGTCCATCAAGTTTTTGGCATCATTGTCGGGGAGTTGCAAGAAAATAAATGTAACGCCTTGGATAACCAAGATTGTTACACTGTGTTTATAGTGCTTAACCTGCTAAAAAATCGTTTGAACTTAAATGTGTAATTAAAAACTAAGCAAGGTTAAGTAATAAAAGTTTTGGTCAACAAAAAATTATTTTTCATTAAAATATTAAGTTTATACACAGGATCCCAAAAATCAGTTTAAGACTTGTAAAAGATAAATAGATACAATTTAGTCGTCCTAAGCGGCAAAACAGGGGATTAACTCTAGTTCCTCCTAAGCTACCCTGACCGTGGTGATCAAGCATGCTACATATGTACACACCACCCCTGAAGCTCTCTAGCTCATGGCTGGTCCAACTATCAACTCCCTTACCTGCACCACGTAGTACCCGTGAGCCAAGGCCCAGCAAGAAAACTTAAAACAACATGCACAACTAGGAAACATTATGAAAATAATAATATAATTCACCAGATTCAACTAACAACAGAATATACGCAACATATTCAATAGAAGTATTCAATTTAATCATACATATAAATCAATCCCATCAATCAATACAAATAGCTAAGCGTGAACCACGCTTCTATTTATTGTATAACGTCCAGGCTCGGCGCCTTTAGGCCGAGTCCACTAGCTTTATAGCCGACCCCAGCACCCTTAGGCCGGGCTGCGTTCCGCACGCTTGCAATTGGCCCCCGGCACCCTTAGGCCGGGCTGTAAACAAATATAATCACAAATGCACAATGCATAGAAAGTAATTATTGGCAGCGCATACAAGCGTGCCCAATCATATATACTTAACTACAGATATGATTGTGTTCATAATATAATCATGCAAGGGGTTTAATACCCAACCACAACTCGGGTGTAGTTTTCTTACCTCTGGTCCCGAGCAGCAAGCATATGACGTCCCCGAGCACAATCCTTAACTCCTGAGCCCTTGCGATAAAACCTAGTCACAATGCGATAATGGATAACCATAATATCCTAAACCATTAAAAGCTTTGGATTAAAATCTAGCCTTCTGGACCTTCATTTTTACTAAACTGAGTAGTAGAAATCATCCCGAGCGCTTAAGTTCTAATTCCCGAGCCTCCCTAAGCCTAAAGACAAATTCTAGTTAGGGCTGCCTAGGCGGGTTGTGACCTGGCCCTGAGGGTCGCAGCACGACCAAGAGACAGAAGGCCTCCCCAGGCTTCTAGGGCCATGTGGGCCGCAGCGCCCATGAACAGAGTCGCGGCACGCCCCCAAGAACCCAAAAAACCCAGTTCCTTTTCTGTGTTTTCTCCCATTTCAGAGCCACATAATTCAACCTAATAATGTTCTAAATCCATAACTAAGTCTACAACTCTTATAACTTTTTTATAAATGGTACCCACAACCTGAAATCCATATCAAACCCTCAATCCAACTTAGAACCAAACTGAAACTAAAACCTAGTCAAAACCTAAGCTAACAAGAAATTCACAGAGAAAAACATGTCTTGAATCTTACATCAAAGTTGATTTCGACCCTCAGCTGTCTCCAAGCCTGCTTCTAGCCTCAATTCTCCAAACTTCCTGCTGAATTCCTTAAGTTCCCTCCTCCAAAATCTCAAAACTCCCTTAGGCACAAGAGAGGGAGAGAGAAACCGTGAATGATGGATTAAGAGAGAGAAGGTAGCTCCTTAACTTGTTTTCTTTTCTGATTGCTTCCCAAGAGAATTTCAGTCCATCCCCAAGCTTCTACTAAAGTCTAAAGCCTTAAACCAAGCTTATCCCTTGGCCAAAGGACCAAAATACCCTTAAGAATACCCTTAACCTTAAATGGCCCCAAGGGTAAAATTTCCACATTTCCCGTTAATTCCTCGAGTAGTCCTATAAATTCCCCATTAATCCCAACATAACCAATTAATCTCCAAATACTTACTCATTACTCAATAAACCCCAAAACATATTCTAAGTTCCCAAAATACCCCTAAGCTCACCCCGAGCCGGGTATTATTCTCCGTTGTGACTATTCTGCCAATCCGCTCACTAGGATTGCCTCGAGCTGTATACTGCAAATATATCCACATAACAATGTGGTCTCAATCATTTACTCACATATATTAACATTTATGCCCCCAATGGGCCAATAATACAAATATGCCCCAACTATCAAGAATGGGCCCACATGCATATTTAATACTCACAAACATGCATATAATCATACTCACATTATCATATATATATATATATATCATGCATGCCACATAGTCACGCATTTAATCAGTTAATCACACATATATCCAATTACACCTTCCCGGCACGCTAATCAAGGTGTTAAGCCCTATTAGAATTTTTGGGATGTTACAAGAAACTAACTTTCTCTCAAGGTTAGTGAATTCTTCTACTATTTATTTTTATTTTTGCACTATAAAAAATATAAAAATATAAAACTAAAAAAAAAGATAAGAAGAAAATTTGTGAAGGTTCTACCACCTATAAAAAAATTTACTTATATATATCTAGTTATACGTATGTTTTATATTTTTTTTTTAGTTGACGGCACTTGTGCCTCCTAAATTATTCATTTTGTTTTACTCTTGTTGTAATATTTTTATTTTTGCTACATTTTTGTTAGTTGACAACACTTGTTCCTCCTAATTTTTGTTGTAATTTGTTTTATTTATTTTTGTTGTAATATTTTTGTGCATATTTACTAGTAGATGGCAATTTTTGGCTCCTAGTTTTTGCTTCATTTTCTTTATGGTTGATGGCATGCTATGCCTCCAACTCTTTTCTTTAGTTGATAGCACTTGTACCACCTAGTTTTTTTTTTTACCTTATTTACTAGTTGATGGAAATTTTGCCTCATACTTTTTTATTTATTTTTGTTATGGTTGATGGCATGCTATGCCTCCCAACTCTTGTTCAATTTTAGTTAACATTATCTATTTCGTCCTATTATATTTCTCTTGTCATATTATTGTGTAATTGTGAAAAAATACTTGAAAAAAAACCTAAATATTTTCCTTTCACCATAAGCAATCTTTGCTTAAAGGAAATTTGAACAAAATTCTCAATCTGCCTCTACTAATTAACCTTGGGAAGTTGTTAGTAGTGTGCGAGTAAGTGGAATCGAATAGGTTTGGGGACAAGTAAACCATAAAAATGATATTGTTGTGAAATCTGTAATAATTATAACTATGCTCTGTGGTTGCAGTTTTTACTGATCTTCAACATCAGAAAATTATTTGCTTGAGATTATCTTTGTTGTCTTGTTTGTGAAAATTGTATGCATCATTGGGAACGTAACTCTAAAAATCATTTGGTAAAAAGACGTTTATCTTTGTTTGAAATTGAAACTATTAGTCAAAATTTGAGCATCATGGAACCAATTGGTAATATTAACAGAAATCTTGTTGATGAAAATGTTGTGCCTGAAAAAACCTTGCTTGAATATTTTGCACTTATTTCATCTAATGCTCCTTCATGTATTGTTTTCCCTACCACTTCTGCTACCCATTTTGAGCTTAAATCATCAATCAATCCACTATTGCCATCTTTTTATGGGTTAGAGAGAGAGGATCCTTACATGCATGTCAAAGATTTCTAAGAAATTTGCTCAACATTTACATTTCAAAATTTTTCTGATGATTCAGTCAAACTAAGATTATTCCCTTTTTCATTAAAAGACAAATCAAAAGCTTGGTTAAATTTCCTTCCCACGGGGTCTATAACCACATGGGATCAACTTTATAATAAATTCTTGCTGAAATTTTTTCCTATGTCTAAAACGGATAGTCTAAGGAGAGAATTCTCCAAGTTTTTTCAAAAAGATAATGAAGAGTTTTATGAATGTTGGGAAAGATTTAAAGATTTATTATTAAAATGTCCTCATCATGGTTTTGAAAAATGGAGACTTGTAAAATATTTTTATGATGGTTTGACTCCCTCTAATCATCAAATGATTCAATCTATGCATACTGGAAAAAATGTACAATTTCAAGGGCAAGAGGCTTAGGACGCCCTTGAAGATTTGTTTGTCAATTCACAATAATGGAATTATTTTGATCCTAGGTCTAGGTCAAATAATTCACCGAAAAGTGGAGGAAGGTATGAAGTGAAAGATGGATTAGACATAAGAGCATCCTTAGACAAATTAGCGAGAAATGTAGAAGCTTTAGCCATAAGCCAAACTATAAATTCTCCAATGCAACCCAGAAAATATGTTTGTTCTTTATGTTCTAATCATTGCCATAATGTCCAATTATGTCATTCCTACCAAGAGGCCTTTTCTGAGGAGGCCAATGCTCTTCACGCTTATGGAAAACCAAATGATAGCCCATTTTCATCCACTTATAATCAAAATTGGAGAAACCATCCAAACTTTTCATGGAGACAAAACCAACATTCAATGAATCAAGGGCACCAATACAACATGAAAAACCAAACTCATGCCCCACAAAATCAACCATATCCTCAACAAAAGAAACCTTCCTTAGAAGATACTTTACAATAATTTATACAATCCACTCAACAAATCCTTCAAAACCAGTCTCAATCAATAACCAAACTTGAGACACAAGTAGGACAACTTGCTATTGCTTTAGCCAATAGATAAAAAGGAACATTTCCTAGTCAACATATCCTAAATCCAAAAGGTCAATATGAGATAGGAAAGTCTAGTCATAATGGGGAAGCCAAATCAATTTCAACTCTTAGGTCTGGAAAGAACATTGTCAAACTCGATTACATACCAGGGGTAGAAAAAGAAAATGAAAAGGGTCAACCGTATAGTTATAATACCAATGATGTGACAATCAGAATCCCGTGATCCGCAGGGGGAAAGACTAGGTAAAAGTTGTGCAATCCCACATCGGCTGGGGAAGGTCAAGTGTGATGATTCTAAGACTGTGTAGGTATGAGACTGCACAGTTGAAGAAGGCTTAAATGGATTGATGGGTACTATCTATGCCAACAAGATGCATCTTCTTTTTGGTAGCCCATCACATGAGAACTCCAAAGTTATGTGTGCTTGACCTGGAGTAGTCTCATGATGGGTGACCTCCTAGGAAGTTTTCCCAGGAAGCTTATGAGTGAGGACAAATCACGCTCGAAAGACTTGTGTTGGTTTGCAGGGCCAGTCGTCATCAGGAAGCAGCCATAGTGACGGGGGGCATTACAAATGGTATTAGAGCCTTAACCTAGTCGAAAGTGTGGCCAACGAGGACATCGGACCCCTAAGGGGGGGGGGGGGGGGGGGGGGGGGTGATTGTGACAGACAGAATTTTGTGATCCACATGGGGAAAGACCGGGTAAAAGTTGTACAATCCCACATCGCCTGGGGAAGGTCTAGTGTGATGATTCTAAGATTGTGTAGGTATGAGACTGTGCAGTTGAAAAAGCTTAAATGGATTGATGGGTTCAACCTATGCCAACAAGATGCATCTTCTTTTCGGTAGCCCATCACATGAGAACTCCAAAGTTAAGCGTGCTTGACCTGGAGTAGTCTCATGATGGGTGACCTCCTGGGAAGTTTCCCCAGGAAGTGTGTGAGTGAGGAGAAAGCACGTTGGAAAGACTCGTGTTGGTTTGTAGGTCCAGTCGTCATTCTAGGAAGCAGTCATAGTGACATGGGGTGTTACAGGTGTCGACACCTAACTAATTGTATTAAGATTGAATTATATGTTTGGCTTAAACTATTTACTGCTGCCTAGCTTATTGCTTGTATTCTACTATTGATTGAACTGGTTGATCTCCAACCATGAGTTGGAGAGATTTGGGGGCGATGTGTACATCGGCAGCTACTCGACCGCCACGGTCGAGGGATTTATTGGAACTAGAGCCAAAATTGCATTTTGCCATTTATGTAGGCTACACTTGTATTCACTTTTGAGGGTTGTAACCGCCTTTTAACTCTAACCTGTCAGTTGACTTTAGAAACATGTTTATGTTCAAATGACTTGATTAGAAATTCTTGCACTATATTAAATGCACATTGTAATGGTCTTGGTTACCTAGGGTGTTACAAATGCCATATTGTTTCATCAAATGTTCAAATGGCTTGTTACAAAAGTGTGTACCGTTATCACTAATGATAGCACGTGGTGAACCAAAACAGGAAAATATATTTTCTTTCAAAAACTGAAGCACAACTTTGTGGTCATTAGTGTGGCATGCAATAGCTTCAACCCATTTAGACACATAATCAACTCCAACAAGAATATAAAGATTACCAAAAGAGTTAGGAAATGGTCTCATAAAATCAATGTCTCAGACATCAAATATATTAATAATAAGAATAGGATTCAAAGGCATCATGTTTCTTTTATTCACACTTCCTAACTTTAGACCACGCTCACAAGCTTTACAATAAATATATGTATCACGAAAGATAATAGGCCAATAAAACCTCATTGTAAAACTTTAGCAGTTGTTTTCTTACCACTAAAATGTCCTCCACATGCATGATCATGAAAAAGAGATATGATTTTAGGTTGGTCACAATTTGGAATGCATCTTCTAATTATTTGATCATGGCAATATTAAAAAAAGTAAGGATCATCCCAAATAACATTTTTCACCTCAGAATAAATTTTAGATTTATCATGCTTAGACCAATGAAATGGTATTTCATTAGTGACCAAATAATTAACAATATCGATATACCACAGCAAGGAAGAAACATGCATCAATTGTTCATCAGGAAATGTTCCAATGATAGGAGTGCATTCATGAGTATTTTCAACAACTAGCCTAGACAAATGATTAGCAACAACATTTTCAGACCCTTTTTTATCACGTATTTCTAAGTACAATTCTTGTAAAAGCAGGATCCAACGGATCAAATGAGACTTAGCATCTTTTTTCGACAAGAGATATTTTAATTCAGCATGATCAGAATAGACAATAATTTTAGACCCTAACAAATAAGACCTAAATTTTTCCAATGCAAAAACAACAGGAAGCAAATCTTTCTCAGTTGTAGAGTAATTTAATTGAGCATCATTTAAAGTTTTGCTAGCATAGTAAATTACATGAGGTATTCTTTCAAGTCTTTGTCCTAAGACAATACCTATAGCATAATCAGAAGCATCACACATTATTTCAAAAGGTATTTTTCAATCAGGAGGTCGAATAATGGGTGCAGTAGTCAAAAGATTTTCAATTTATCAAAGGCAACATGACAATCATTATCAAAGACAAAAGCATTTTATTTTCCAAGTAAATGGCATAAGGCTGAGAAATTTTGCTAAAGTCTTTTATAAATCTTCTATAGAAATAGGCATGGCCTAAGAATGATCTAATTTCTTTAACTTTTTTAGATGGGGGGAGTTTTGAAATAAGATCAACTTTAGATTTATCAACTTCTATTCCCTCAGAAGAAATCACATGTTCTAAAACAATTCCTTTTTTAACCATAAAATGACATTTTTCCTAATTAAGCACAAGATTTTTCTCTTTACAATGAATCAAGACAAGAGAAAAATGGTGGAAACATTCGTCAAAGGAAGATCCAAACACAAAAAAATCATCCATAAATACTTCAAGGAATCTTTCAACCATCTCAGAAAAAGTTGAATTCATACATCTTTGAAAAGTCGTAGGTGCATTGCAAAATCCAAAAGGCATGCGACGATAGGTAAAATTCCCAAAAGGGGATGTAAATGTAGTCTTTTCTTGATATTGTGAGACAATGGGGATTTGGTTATATCTCGAATACCCATCAAGAAAGCAATAATATGCATGGTTAGCTAAACGTTCAAGCATTTGATCAATAAAGCGTAAAGGAAAATAGTATTTTCTAGTACCATTA
Organism: Humulus lupulus; assembly: GCF_963169125.1. Lineage (NCBI taxonomy): Eukaryota > Viridiplantae > Streptophyta > Magnoliopsida > Rosales > Cannabaceae > Humulus > Humulus lupulus. Next base: position 277,702,660 of record NC_084793.1, read on the forward strand.
TTTAGCTTTCTATAGTTTGTGCACACTCTTCACCCTGTTTGTACTCTAGTATCGATTAATTCATTTTTTTCGTTTTCAACAACTATGATCCCATTGACTATCATAAATAGGGTAAATGATACCTACGTCTAATATTTTAATGCTTCTCTAACTACTTCTTTCATATTTGGATGTATCCCTCTTTGACATTCCCGAGAGGTTTTAGAGTTCTCTTCTATATGTATTCTATGCATACATATGGATGGGCTAATTCCTTTAATGTCTCCAATGGTCCAACCTATGGCTTCTTTATGTTTTATAAGGACATCTTACAATTTATCTTCATGTTCTTTATCTAAGGAAGATGCTATGATAATAGGTAAGGTTTCAAACTCTCCTAGAAAAACATATTTTAAATTTTCTGGCGAAGGTTTTAGGTCTAACTTTGGAGACTCATAAATTGATTGAATATTCTCTAGGGGTGAAAAAAGTTCAGTTATGGTATCATTTTAGGGCATAGACTCTAACAAAGAATTCACATCATTCATGGAATCATTAACATGTAAGCTCATACCAAAATATTTTTCACAAAAGTCAAGCAAGTCATTTCCATCATCATCAAAAATATTCTAAATCATGTTAACTTCATGCACTTCCTCACACTTAACAAATTTAGTAACATTAAAGACATTCAATTCAACATGCATATTTCCAAAAGATAATTTCAAAAGGCCATTACAACAATTAATGATTTCATTAGATGTAGCTAAGAATGTTCTACCTAAATGATAGGAATTTGAGCATGCACATTTTCCACAGGTTGAGTATCAAGAACAATGAAGTCAACAGAAAAGTAAAATTTATCAACTTTTATCAAAACATCTTCTATAATGCCTCTACGAATTTTCACAAACTGATCGGCTAATTGAAGAGTTATATAAGTAGGTTTTAGTTAACCAAGATCAAGTTGCTTATAAACAGAATAAGGCAATAAATTCACACTAGCATCCAAATCAAGTAAAGCCTTCCTAATAAAATGATCACAAATAATGCATGAAATTTTGGGACACCCAGGATCTTTATATTTAACAAGAGTTTTATATTGAATAATAGAATTAGCTTGTTCAGTTAAAAATGCCTTTTTAGGAACATTAGTGTTTCTTTTTACAGTACAAAGATCCTTTAAAAATTTAGAGTAGGCAAGAATTTGTTTAATGGCATCTAAGACAGGGATATTGATACTAACTTGCTTAAAAACTTCTAAGATGTAACACCTTAATTTCTCATAGATTACCGAGAACACAGCGTTGGATCATAATTCATAAATATTGCTCTTTCATTGAATAAAAACTTGAAAATAAACATGGTTCCATGGTTGTACAAAAATAAAATAATTGTCTTTAACATAAAAATGAGCACCATTTATAAAAAATAAAAAATAAAAAATTTAAAAACACGTTTAAATAAAAATAGGCCCACTTGATCTTCCTTGACTATATGGTCCCCACGAGTACATCACGAAGCTCTTAGGTTCCACTCGCCACCGGCCTTTCTATCATCAATTGTCTGAAATAATAACATCATAAGGGGTGAGCTTCTAAGCCCAGTAAGGAAAATACAAACAAAAGTTAGTCATATAATCATATAATCAAACATATCATAAATTTTACAAAAGTCATACCAAAACTTATTAATACTAATCATACAACAATAAACCCTAGGTCATATCATAACCTAAATCATATCATAAATCATAATGTAAGTCATAGCCATAAATCATAACTCATAGATCATAAATCAGAGGTCATAAACCATAATCATAACTATAGGTCATAATAACAAGTCAGATATAATAAAAAGATAAGTGCTTATACAGGGGGTGGCAATTAAGCCCCAGACATTTCTTAGGTCCATCATAAAGTTTTGGCAACCGAGCGTACCGGACATAGGTCCGTCATACATCATTGGACACCTTTGGTCCAAACACACTTACCCCTTTATTGTACCTGAAATGTTGGGTCATACAAACATAAACTATATCATGAACTACATAAACTAGGTCATAATACTAAACTACCTAATTTTCCTTACCAAAAACCGGAATATTGGAGGCAAGAGCGCGATTGAAGCTCCTAAAACCAGACATAGAGAAACCATAAGTTTCCTAAAGAAAAATAGGATGAAGAGAAGATCTAAACCATCGCGATAAGAACTTACCGAAAACTTATGTTTCAAAGAAATTGAACACCTAACCAAAAGTAACTATCACAAGTTAGGATTTGAAGAAAAATGAAAGAATAATAAAAACTATAATGAATTAAACCTGAATATAAAGGATACTTTGGATATCTTAAAACCTCAATCTATACCTTGAACACTGAAATCACACGAAAACTTACTTTCCAAGTGTTTTATAAAAGCTTTAGATTTGAACGCTTTAACCCAAAAACCCTAGTGTTTCTCTCTAGAATGAACTTAACAACTTGGAGGCTCTGAACTGTGCTTGGATGATGATGAAAACTAAGGGTCCTATTTATAGAGTTCAAGGAATGAAACTAACTCACATTTCAATGAATAAAAAAATGATTAAAAATGAATTTTTCACTCAACAGATGCCAAGAACTCGATCAAAAACGTTCAGGAACGAGTCAAAGTTGTTGAGGGTGGTTTCTAGTTTAGAATTCTACAAAAATTCAAAAATGGGTTATGGAGCCGATATATCGCCTAGGGTAGGTGATATATCACCCCTACCTATGCACCGAGGGTCCATGGTTTCATTCGTGAGAATTCGACGTGTTTTCCGTATCAATCATCGATGACATATCAACCCCTAAAGCTGCAATATATCGGCATATGCTGATATTTCAAACACGTTTTTTCACACTTTCAGCACACTTGAATTTGTTTAAATCATTTTGACTAAGTAAAACATGATCCTAACAGATGAGGGAAGGTTCTAGACCTTCTAGAACAATCCTTTAATAAAATTATTCATCTAAAATCCTTAATTCCTTAATAAACATACATGTGACAAGTGTCACGTTCTTAATTTTTCTATCTAAACCTTAGGTTATAATAAATAATATTTCTAGGACCAGCTATCTTAATCAAACCTTATGTTAAAATTAATATTTCTAAACTATAGGCTAAACTTATAAAATCCATAATTATTTCTACGAGTTTCCAACTAAATCTCGGCTTTGACCAATATCCACGAAAACTAAAAATTCTACAACTACTACTGTTGTTGCTGCTTCTGCTACTGCTGTTGCTGCTAGCTAAGTAAAATTTTGGGACGCTACAATTCTCCCTTAATTTTACTTACCAAACATCTCGGGATCCACAAGATTTTAACCATAGGGACATTTTTTGACCATAACTCCTTAGTTCCCTGTTCTATAATGCGTACTCAACGTTCTTCGTAACTGAAATCTTATTTTAACTCCATAGCCTTGAAATCGAGCACATGGGATGGATCTGATATGTATTTTCTCAACATCGATACATGAAAAATGTTATGCATTTCAGCTAATGATGGCGGTAAAGCCAACCGATATGCCCTACTTTGTCCAATATCTCAAAAGGACCTATAAACCTCGAGCCTAACTTTCCTTTCTTTCCGAAACGCATAATTCCCTTCATCGGAGAAACTTTGAGAAAGACTTGATCGCCTACTGAAAACTCAAAATTTCATCTCTTAGATTCGGCATACCTCTTCTGGCGACTTTGAGCGGCAATCATTTGTTGTCTTATCTTTTCTACAGCCTCAAGCCCTAAATATCATCTTTTACCAACCTCATCCCAATGAAGTGGTGATCGGAATTTCCCTCCATATAGCATCTCATAAGGTGCCATGCCTATCGTTGCTTGATCTTGGAATCTTAGATTTGATGACACAATTAAAATGTTTGGTTTTGAACAAAACGTTGACGAACCTTGTGTCCATAAAAAAATCAAAGATAGTGTAGTAGTATTCCTCGTTCTTTACGTTGATGATATATTACTGATTGGAAATGACGTAACATCATTATCAAAGGTAAAGAACTGGTTAGCTGAACAATTCCAAATGAAAGATTTGGGAGAAGCCAACTATGTTCTGGGCATTAAGATTCTTAGAGAAAGACAGAACAAAACTTTGGCATTGTCTCAAGCAACTTATATTGATAAGGAGCTAGAACGCTTTAACATGAAAAAATCCAAAAAAAGGTGATATGCCAACCCATTCTGGAGTATTCTTTCCTATGCCTCAGTAGTAGGCAGTCTGATGTACGCCATGTTGTGTACAAGACCTGGCATTTGTTATGCAGTAGGGATAGTCAACCGTTATCAATCCAATCCTGGATTGAGTCATTGGACTGCAGTGAAGAATATTCTCTAGTATCTTTGAAATACTAGAGATTATATGCTTGTATATTCAGGTAGAGACCTGAATCCCAGTGGTTACACTGATTCTAATTTTCAATCAGACAAAGATAGTTAGAAATTGACTTATGGATCAGTGTTTACTCTTGGAGGAGGAGCGGTAGTTTGGTGAAGTATTAAACAAAGCAGCATTGCAGACACCACCATGGAAGCCGAGTATATAGCGGCTTGTGAAGCAGCTGAGGAGGCTGTGTGGCTCAAAAAGTTATATTCTGATCTGCAAGTTGTACCAGTTGTGGATAAGCCACTAGTCCTATACTGTGACAACAGTGGGGCAGTAGCTAACTCAAAGGAACCACGAAGTCACAAGAGGGGAAAGCACATCGAGAGGAAGTATCACTTGCTAAGAGGGATAGTTCATCGAGGAGATGTTGCAGTTATGAAGATAGCTTCAGAGCATAATCTTGCAGATCCTTTCACAAAGACTTTATCCATAAAATATTTTAAGGAGCGTGTAAGAAACATGGGAATGAGAGAGAAGCCTCATTTTCTTTAGGACAAGTGGGAGATTGTTGGGAATTGTGCCCTGAAAGCATATGTAGTAGACATTATTTTATGAAATAAATAAATAAATTGAATTTTTTATGCATATATTTTATGGAGTATATTATGTTGTGATAATATTATGTAAATATCAAAAAAATTCCTAAGTTCATATATGTGATCTCAAACACGTATTGGTACGGGAGAATTGTATTTGAGATAAATAAACTTGAATAGTTCGCAGTAAAATAAAGTTATGGAACCTTTAGATTAATTACTACAAGTACGGTCCACTAGTATTATGAATACATTTGATCTAGATCTGGATCACTAGTGTGGTAGGACACTTTAGTGGAGGTGATTTATATATTAGAGAATATATAGAACTGGATCAGATATGTTTATTAATACTTAATTAAATATTGTTTCGAAGTATAAATTAAATATATCAATTGATGATCATATACAAATAGATCTTAATCCTGAAGTTACTATGAACTCCTGTTTATGTTATATGAGTTCTTTGATTCACTCGTTAGGGTCTATCGGAATGATCAGGCCAGAAACTTTTGTTTTGGGAACTCATTAATGTAGATGGCTGTGGACATAGTATACAGATATAGAATCTATGCCTTCTCGTAAGAGATTGAATAATGGTTCTCTTAAGGGTTGACTTTTGGGACTAAAATGTTATTGAGATCAAATTCATAATTTAGTTATGAACTAACCTTCACTAGTAAAGTCAATGGTACTTAAGGAGATAAGAGATAATTAAAAGGGTAAAACGGTAATTTTATTCTCGATTAATTATGAATTATTATTAGAGGGTCAATTTGTATGCAATGATTATATCAATGCACGCTTTATAATTATAAAGTACTTAGTAAATGAAATGTCTATAATTACAAGAGTGCAGTCTCATATTTATAGTAGAATAATCATGAGATTAATAAATTAATATTATTTAATTAAAGAGTTTAATTAATAATCTCAAATTTATTGGAGCTTGGAATTATAGGTCGATAGGTCCCCATAGCGGCTCTATCAATACTATTCAAGGTAAGAGTTGATATGAAGGGAAAAATTGTTTAAAGACAAGAAATTTGTTCATCGGGCCAAATATGCAATTATATGATAATAGTAATTGATTAATTAATTAATTACAAATTAGTTGTAGTTAACAAAATTAATTAATATTTAATTATTGTATATTTTTGAAATTATATTAAATAATTAAATTAATTTCAAAATTTAATTAATTAATTATAATTTTCGAAATTATAATGAATTAAATATTTATTTTCGAAAATAATGGATTTAATTAATTAGTAGAATTAATTAAATATCTTTATTTGAGTGAAAGATAATAATCTGATAAGTTCAAATTGGATTTGAATTTAAAAGATTAATATTTATTCAAATAATTAATTATATTTGATAATTAGTTATCAGGTTGTTAGATCTTATCTGATAAAGTAGTTTGAATAAATAATTAAATAAAAATAGAAAAATCAAATATCCCTAAAAATAGGGGTGGTACACGTGCACACACAGTGGCGTGTTCTGCTATTTTTTAGGGATAGGATTTTCATTTTCATTTATTTAATTAATTAATTAATGGATAATTCAAAAATTAGTTTTTAGATATTTTCATTAATAAAATAATTAATTAATTAAAAAGTAAATTGTAAGTTGGTTACAGATTTATTTTTTAAATATGAATATTTTCTTTTAAGTATGACTAATTAAAAAATATATAGATATCTCAAACAACTAAATCTATTCGCTCTGTGAAAAATAGAACGATATTTTTCTCTCCCTGAAAAATAAAGAACTAATTCTCAGGCCTATTCTCTTAATCTCATGTGTTGAGTACATCAAGTAGAATCACAAATAAACTATCATTCATTCTCTAAGTGCCCACACACTTCTTGAGGTGTAGAGAATTCTGTGGAAGATCTTGGTGTGCGTACCTAGGAGCAGCTTGGATAGGAAGATCATTCTTATTACGAAAAGATAGCAAGGACACTTGATAGGCTTCAAGAGGTATGATTTCTATTCTTAACTTGCTTATGATTAATGTATGTATATTAATGGATCCGCATATTTAAAGGTAGTTTAAATATGTTACAAAAAAAAATTTGTACACTGGGCCAACCCCACCACCTTTCCACTGCGTATTAGGAAACTCGTTCCTAACACGCCACATAAAGCTCTGCACTGCTCAGCGTTATAAACTATTCCTACCGGCAAGAAGTGAGCAGATTTTGTGAGTCTGTCGACTATCACCCAAATAGAGTCATGTTGCTTGGTGGTCCTTTGTAATCCCATCATGAAGTCCATCGCTATATCTTCCCATTTCCATTCGGGAATCTCCAATGGTTGTAAAGTTCCAGCGGGTCTCTGATGTTCGGCCTTAACTTGTTGACATGTAAGGCATTTTGCTACAAATTATGCTATGTCTTTCTTCATCCCTGACCACTAGTACATTGTCTTGACATCGTTGTACATCTTGGTTGATCCCAAGTGAAGTGAATACGGAGTAGTGTGCGCTTCCTTCATAATACTTTCTCTTAATCCTCCACTTTCTGGCACACATACTCGGTTCCTATAACGTATCATGCCTTCTTTTGTTAAGGAGAAATCATAATTCTCTGAGCTTTGTAGTGCTGCCTTCATATTAAGAAGAAAGCCATCCTCTTGTTGTTTCTCCTTTATTTCCTCCATTAGAGTTGACTTGATTGTGAGGTCAGCTAGTTGTCCAGGTATTAACTAAATTCTAGACCTCTTAATTCATCCTGTAAGTGTTGAGCTATCCCCTTGAGTGTTGACAAGCTCCCGTAACTCCGCCTACTAAGTGCGTCTGCCACGACATTAGCCTTTCCCGGATGATACAAGATCTCACAATCATAGTCCTTTACTAACTCCAGCCACCTCTGTTGCCTCATATTGAGCTCCTTTTTCGTAAATAAGTACTTTAGACTTTTATGGTTCGTATAGATTTCGCACTTTTCTCCGTACAGATAGTGCCTCCAAATCTTTAGAGCGAAAACGACCACTGCCAATTCTAAGTCATGGGTCGAGTACCGCTGCTCGTACTCCCTTAATTGTCTCGAGGCATGTGCGGCCACTCTTTCATCTTGCATCAAAATGCATCCAAGTCCCTGCCTCGACGCATCACAATATACTACAAACTTGCCCTTATCATTTAGGACGCATAAAACTGGGGCTGATATAAGGTTGTCCTTTAACGTTTGGAAGCTTTCTTCACACTTCTCCATACATACAAATTTTTGTTGCTTTCTTGTCAAATTTTTTAAGGGTGTAGCTATTCTGGAGAACCCTTCAACAAATCGTCTATAGTATCCTGCCATTCCCAGAAAACTTCTCACCTCCGTGACTCTCTTGGGTTTGGGCCAGTCCTTCATTGCTTCGATTTTGGTTGGATCTACTTCCATGCCATTTTTAGACACAATGTGTCCTAGAAATGCCACCTTCTCTAGCCAAAATTTGCATTTCTTAAACTTAGCGTATAATTGATGACTTTTGAGTCGTCCCAACATCAGTCACAGGTACTCTTCATGCTCGACTTTCGTCCTTGAGTAGATCAATATGTCATCTATAAACACCACAACAAACTTATCCAGGTAGTCCTTAATACTCAGTTCATAAGATTCATGAATGTTGCTGGTGCATTTGTTAAGCCAAATGACATTACTAGAAATTCGAAGTGTCCATATCTAGTCTGAAAAGTCGTCTTTGGGATATCTTCTTCTCGTACTCTTAGCTGATGATACCCTGACCGCAAATCTATCTTCGAAAATACCGTAGATCCTTGTAATTGATCAAAAAGATCATCTATTCAAGGCAAAGGGTATTTGTTTTTGATCTTCACTTTATTTAGTTCTCGATAGTCGGTACACATCCTCATACTCCCGTTCTTCTTTTTGAAAAAAAAAACACTGGTGCTCCCCAAGGCGAATAGCTTGGTTGGATGAAACCCTTGTCTAATAGCTCCTGCAGTTGGATCTTTAACTCTTTTAACTCGGTAGGCACCATTATATAGGGAGCTTTTAAGATTGGTGCCGTCTCTAGTGTCAATTCTATTTCAAACTCAGTTTCCCTATTCGGAGGTAATCCCGATAGATCTTCTAAAAACACCTCAGGAAATTCACATACAATAGCTACATCCTTTGGTTTGAGTCGCATCTCTCGTGTTTTGTCCACCACACTAGCTAGAAATGCTTGGCTACCGCTATTGATTAACTGTTGAGCTTTGAGAGCTGAGACTATTGGTATGCGAGTTCGGGAAACTTCTCCTTTGAAGGTGAACTGTTCTCCGCCTTCTGTTTGAAAGTTGACTGCCTTACCCTTGCAGTCTATCGTTGCCCCATATTTTGCTAACCAGTCTATGCCTAAAATTACATCATAATCCTTAAGGCCTAACTCGATCAAATCTACTAGTAATTCTCTTCCTTCAATTCTAACTACAACGCTACACATCCCTCTACTAGATAGCATTCTTTCCCCCGAGGGTAACTCCATGACAAACTTATCTCTAAAAAGTTCGCATGGTTTATCTAAGCTATCAATCATATTCATAGAGACAAAAGAATCTGTAGCTCCTAAATTGAATAATACATTGCGTAGTTTACCAGAGATAGTGACCTAACCTGTTACCACTGTATTATTAGTTTCTGCTTCACCTCTAGTAAGAGCAAAAACTCTAGTTGGCACAAGCTTTTCATCTTTCTTTTTGTCTTTCATATTTGGGCAATCCTTTTTAATGTTTCCTTCTTCTCCACAATTGAAACAGCCTTTCATCTTATATCTGCATTCTTCCAAATGTTTCCTCTTGCAGATAAGGCACTGGGGATATTCCATATAAAGCTTCTTATTCCCGTTACTTTCTGATGCACTCTTATTCTTCTTGTTGGATTTTTTATTTTGACCACCGTCACGTTTTCGTTTGTGGTCGTTCTGTTCATTATTATTCTTTTTGGCGTCCCTTCTCGCCATGCCTTCCTTCCAAATTCTTTCTTCAACCTGATCAGCTTCCAAGGCTACCTCTAATGTTTCCGTATAAGTGGTTATCCCCCGGATCAACTTCACGTCACGAGCTATCATAGGTTTCAGTCCCTTCAGGAATCTTTGAATTCTCAGCGTCTCAGTGTGTAACACCCCATGTCACTATGCCTGTTTCCCAGAATGATGACTGGCCCTACAAACCAACACGAGTCTTTCCAGTGTATGTTGTCCTCACTTGCACACTTCCTGGGAAAACTTCCCAAGAGGTCACCCATCTTGAGACTACTACAGGTCAAGCACGCTTAACTTTGGAGTTCTCAAGTGATGGGCTACCAAAAAGAAGATGCATCTTGTTGGCATAGGTAGTACCCATCGATCCATTTAAGCCCTCTTCAACTGCGTAGTCCCATACCTACATAGTCTTAGAATCATCACACTTGACCTTCCCCAGGCGGTGTGGGAATGCACAGCTTTTTACCCGGTCTTTCCCCCTACGGATCACGGGATTCTGACTATCACACAGTGGGTACCATGTCCACTGCGAACTTAGCCAGCCTATTAAACTTCCTGGCATACTTTGTCACAGACGAATTCCCTTGAGTAAGCACGATGAATTCGTCCACCCTTGTGGCTAGAATCACAGGACTGTAGTACTTCTTGTTGAACACTTGGATAAACTCATCCCATGTCATAATGTTCATATCTCTAGTCTACTTCACTATATCCCACCAGATGCGGGCATCATTCTCTAGCAAGCTTGAAGCGCAAGAGACTCGATCTTCGTTTCTTAACCGCATATGATCTAGAATGGATTCCATTGATCGAAGCCATTCTTCTGCTTCCATTGGGTCAGATCCGCCATCAAAGCTTGGTGGTTGCTACTTTCTAAAGTGTTCATATACTGCCTCATAGCGAGGTTCTGTCAATTATAGTAATTGAGCTAGAGGAATGACTTGCTATGCCACTTGTTGTTGTTTCCCTAAGTTTATTTGGAACTCTTCTTCCCTTCTCCTTAGCTCTGCCCTAAGATGGGCATTTTCTCTTTCCAAATTTATTCGAGTAATAGCAGTTGTTGGCTCTTCCACTACATTGGGTGCTTCTGGCACTCCTGGGGCTGCAAGAATTTCTTCATATATGGGGGTGGTGGCTACTCCTCTTCCTCGCCCCCTTCCCCTTCCTCGGCCTCTGCCTCAGCCACTTCCTTGGCCATTTAGTCCTTCAGATGTTCTTGGTTCCTGCTCCATGTGTCTTTTCTATTTCCCCAAAAGAGAAAAGTTGAAAAACTAAGACAAACAAAACAATTTGAGGTTACAATTTAGCCTATGTACTACTGTCTATTAGGTCCATCTATCTATTAAAACTACCCTATTACAATTAAGTCCAACTCGAGTAAATGGGCCTTAATAATTGAATCTTCCATTGAGGAGGGCAGGGTTCAGTATATCATACCCACTACTAATGCCCCCTAACTTCCACTTGGACACAAAAGACAGGAATTTAAACCCTTCTTTATTAATTGTTATTTGCTTAAATTGGACCCAATCTAATAATGCAAAACAAATGGGCCTTCACAAATGGGCTAACCCATAAGAGAGGAATTTAAACTTTACACTTACAATTGAATCCAAAAAAATTCTTAACACTTACTACACAATAAAACAATAATTACAAACAAGTAAAAAAATTCTAAAACATTATAGAATAAAATTTAACGATGTGTTCTTATATACATCTAATCCTCCACATAAGATCAATTGTCCTACTCAGGCTCTGGTATTCTTCTTATAGCTTTAACCTTTCTAACCACACTTGAGTCCATTGGGCTTATTTCTAAAAATAACACAAGAAAGATATTACAAACATATTTTGAAAACAATGTGTATACTTACTTGGTAACGAGTAGGTCCTATGTAGCTATCGTGTGTATTTTGTGGGAACGTTCAGGACCAATATATCCGTGGGCTCTGATACCACCTGTAATGCCCTAATTTCTCATAGATTACCAAGAACACAGCGTTGGACCATAATTCATAAATATTATTCTTTTTATTGAATAAAATCTTGAAAATAAATACATGGATCCATGGTTTTACAAAAATAAAATAATTGTCTTTAACATAAAAATGAGCAACATTTATAAAAATTTAAAATAAACATGTTTTAATAAAAATAGGCCCACTTGATCTTCCTCGACTATATGGTCCCCACGAATACATCATGAAGCTCTTAGGTTCCACTCGCCACCGGCCTTTCTATCATCAATTGTCTGAAATAATAACACCATAAGGGGTGAGCTTCTAAGCCCAGTAAGGAAAATACAAACAAAAGTTAGTCATATAATCAAACATATCATAAATTTTACAAAAGTCATACCAAAACTTATTAATACTAATCATACAACAATAAACCCTAGGTCATATCATAACCTAAATCATATCATAAATCATAATGTAAGTCATAGCCATAAATCATAACTCATAGATCATAAATCATAGGTCATAAATCATAATCAAAACTATAGGTCATAATAACAGGTCAGATATAATAAAAAGATAAGTGCTTATACAAGGGGTGGCAATTAAGCCCCAGACATCACTTAGGTCTGTCATAAAGTTTTGGCAACCGAGACTACCGGACATAGGTTCATCATACATCATTGGACACCTTAGGTCCAGGCACACTTACCCTTTTATTGTACCTGAAATGTTAGGTCATACAAACATATACTATATTATAAACTACATAAACTAGGTCATAATACTAAACTACCTAATTTCCTTACCAAAAACCGGAATATTGGAGACAATAGTGGGATTGAAACTCCTAAAACCAGACATAAAGAAACCATAAGTTTCCTAAAAAAAAGGTAAAGAGAAGAGCTAAACCATCGAGGTAAGAACTTACCGAAAACTTTTGTTTCAAAGAAATTGAACACCTAACCAAAAGTAACTATCACAAGTTAGGATTTGAAGAAAAAATGAAAGAATAATAAAAACTATAATGAACTAAACCTGAAGATAAAGGATACCTTGGATATCTTAAAACCTCGATCTATACCTCAAACACTGAAATCACACGAAAACTTACTTTCCAAGTGTTTTATAAAAGCTTTAGATTTGAAAGCTTTAACCCAAAAACTCTAGTGTTTCTCTCTAGAATGAACTTAGCAGATTGGAGGCTCTGAACTGTGCTTGAATGATGATGAAAATGACTAAGTCAAGGGTCCTATTTATAGATTTCAAGGAGTGAAACTAACTCCCATTTCAATGAATAAATAAATAATTAAAAAATGAATTTTTCGCTCAACAGATGCCCAAAACTCGGTCAAAAACGTTCAGGAACGAGTCAAAGTTGTTGAGGGTGGTTTCTAGTTCAGAATTCTATGAAAATTAAAAAAAAAAATGGGTTATGGAGTCGATACATCGCCTAGGGTAGGTGATATCGTGCCCCTACCTATGCACCAAGGGTCCGTGGTGTCGTTCATGCGAATTCGACGTGTTTTCCGTATCAATCATCGACAACATATCAGCCCCTAAAGCTGCGATATATCAGCTTACGCTGATATTTCAAACACATTTTTGCACACTTTCAGCACACTTGAATTTGTTTAAGTAATTTTGACTAAGTAAAACGTGACAGATGATGGAAGTTTCTATACCTTCTAGATCTATCCTTTAATAAATTTATTCATCTAAAATCTTTAATTCCTTAATAAACATTCATGTGACAAGTGTCACATTCTTAATTATTCTATCTAAACCTTAGGTTATAATAAATAATACTTCTAGGACCAGGTATATTAATCAAACCTTATGTTAAAATTAATATTTCTAAACTATAGGCTAAACTTATAAAATTCATAACTATTTCTACGTATTTCCAACTAAATCTCGGCTTTGACCAATATCCACGAAAACTAAAAATTCTACAGCTATAGTTAAGTAAAATTTTAGGACGCTACATAAGATGTCATTATATTGGTTGTCTTTTTTAATTGGAAGTAATCATTGTGGGAATGGGGCTTTTGGAAGGAAATGATGGATTGGAGTATCTGTTGGAAAAACAATCAGAGTACGTTGGGAATAGGAGTGGTGGGCCTATTGTATACAGCAATAAAAAATTTCATCTCTCATATAAAAAAATTATATGATCAAGAAAACATCTAGATAGAAACATTAACATACAATATTATTAATCATGCAACATATATATATATATAAATATACAATATATTTATATATACCATATAAACATATACATAAATATTCAAGAACATGAGTATTTACCTCTTGAAGTTTATCAAGTGTTCTTGAGTCTTTTCGTATGTATATATATATATATATATCGATCTTCCTATCCAACGCTTTGAGTACTCAAACCATGATCTTCTGGAGTGTTCTCTACACCTCAAGATGTGTGTGGCCACATGGAGAACATGGGTTTGTAATTTAGGAATCACGAGTATTTCTCAACACATGAGAACTTAGATTATGGTCAGAGAATGGTTAGAATAAAGAAGAAGAAGATAATATTTTTGTTTGACAAAAATTCTAAAACTATTATGAATTATTTCTTGTATTGTCTATTGTGTAGTTTTCTTCTTTATATTCTATAACATATACATAGAGATAATTGTATTACATTATTATTCATAATAATAATATCATAATGATCATAGGAATTGATTTAGGTAAATATCTAACTTACCAAATTTGAAAAAATTTATTTTCAAATTATTAATTAAATAAATAAATAAGATAAAAACAACAATGATACAATATCAGTGTAGTGGTACACACATGGCACAGTCCTTGGACTCTGTCATGTGTGAACTGTTATCTTCCCTTTTCAGGGATATTGCATTTTACCTTTATTTATTTATTTAACTAAAATCAATCTTCCACAAATTAAGGTACTTATCTATTTAAGGAAAAGATGACAACCATATTTCAAAATTTAAATTTTAAATTCAAAATTCAAATTGATGATCATCATTATCGTCATCTTTTAAAATTCAATAAATCAAAAACTATTTTTGACTTACCAATTTTATTTTCTCCAACTCAAATAACATAATTAATTTCAAAATTTTATTTATTTATATGAATTTTGAAATTATATATTTAAATTAATAAACATATTTTCAAAAATTTAATAATTAATTATTCAACCTCAATTATCATATAATTGTATATTTGACCTGAAGAATAAAATTATTCTCAAATTTTCAAATTACAGCTTCACCCTTGTATCAACTCTTACCTTGATATAGTGTTGATAGAGCCACCATAGGGACCTATAGTATCAAGCTCCAATAAATATTACATTATTAATGAAAGCTCATTGATTAAATAATCATATTTATTAATCTCATGATTACTCCACTAAAATATGAGATTTAACTCTTGATAATTATCAACATATATTTACTGAGTACTTTATTAAGAATAATGTGTCCATTGATATAATCATTACATGCATCGTTAATCATCTATTAATGGTTCATAATTAAAAGGGAATAAAATTACCGTTTTACCCTTTTAGCTATAACTTGTTTCTAGAGTACCATTGACTTTACTAGTGGAGGTTGTGTCACAACAAGTTTGCAACGTGAGCACTCATAACCTTTTCAGTTCCAAAAGTCAACCCAATAGGGAACCATTATTCAATCTATAAGAAGGTATAGATTCCATATATGTTAAACTATGTCCCCAGCCATATATATCATTGAGTCACCAAAACAATTGTTTTTATCCTGATCATCCTGACAAACCTTAACGCATGAATCAAAGGAACAGATGACATATATAGGAGTTCATAGAAACCTCAGGATTAAGATCATCGTGTATATGATCATCATTTGATGTGTTTGATTAATACTACGAAACAGTGTTTAAACAAGTATAACAAATCACATCTGGTCCAGTTCTATATATCACTATATACAAAGTACATTCACTAAAGTATCCTACTACACTAGTGACCCGGATCTAGGTCACTTGTATTCATAATACTAGCGAACTGTACTAGGAGTAATTAATCTAAAGATTCCATAACTATATTTTACTTCAAACTTTTTAAGTCTATTATCTTAATATCGATCATCTCATACCAATATGAAATTAAGTCAACATAGATAAACTTTGGAATTTTTTGATATTTACTTAATATTATAAAAATAATATCGGACATAATCTATATATATATGATAATCCAATTCAATTGTTTATTTTATTTAAAACATTTGTCAATTATAGTTGCTTTAAGGGCAATATTCCCAGCAGTATCCTCCTTTGAAGAGTCATTTGTAACTCCCCAAGTCAATATGGCTGCTTCTTGGAATGATGACAGGCCCTGCAAACCAACATGAGTCTTTCCAGCATGCTTTGTCCTCACTCGTACACTTCCTAGGAAAACTTCACAGGAGGTCACCCATCATGAGACTACTCCAGGTCAAGCCTGCTTAACTTTGGAGTTCTGAAGTGATGGGCTACCGAAAAGAAGATGCATCTTCTGAAGAAACTATGAATAAGTATATTGAGTGTGTTGAAAAAGACTGGTGTTGGTTTGTAGGGCCAGTCGTCATTCCAGGAAGCACCCATAGTGACACGGGGCGTTACAAACAGTATCAGAGCCTTGACCCAACCAGAAGTGTGGTCGACGGAGATGTCGGACTCCTAAGGGGGGTGATTATGACAGTCAGAGTCCCGTGATCCACAGGGGGAAAGGCCGGGTAAAAGTTGTGCAATCCCACATCACTTGGGGAAGGTCAAGTGTGATGATTCTAACACTGTGTATGTATGGGACTGCACAGATGAAGATGGCTTAAATGGATTGATGGGTACTGCCTATACCAACAAGACGCATCTTGTTTTCGGTAGCACGTCACTTGAAAACTCCAAAGTTAAGGGTGCTTTACCTGGAGTAGTCTCATAATGGGTGACCTCATGGGAAGTTTTCCCAGGAAGTGTGCGAATGAGGACAAAGCACGCTGGAAAGACTTGTGTTGGTTTGCAGGGCCAATCGTCATTCCAAGAAGCAGCCATAGTGACATGGGGTGTTATAAATTGTAACAGTCAGAATCCCATGATCCGTAGGGGGAAAGACCGAGTAAAAGTTGTGCAATCCCACATCTCCTGGGAAAGGTCAAGTGTGATGATTCTAATACTGTGTAGGTGTGGGACTACACAGTTGAAGAGGGTTTAAATGGATTGATGGGTACTATCTATGCCAAAAGATGCATCTTCTTTTCGGTAGCCCATCACTTGAGAACTCCCAAGTTAAGTGTGCTTGAACTGGAGTAGTCTCATGATGGGTGACTGTAGATGTGATTTCCTACAATTGATTAGATGGGCACCAGCAACCTGTCAAGAACAAAGAGAGAGACAATAGTTCAATTGGGAGCACTGATGGGGTGTCATCCAAAGGGACTTCGACGCTCAAGTTAGTCAGATTGTCGCTAAAGATAACAGTAATGGTAAGATAATAATACAAATAATACTGAATGAATGAGTAGATTCATGGACAAATGACGGCGGAGTTTAACTATTTGGTCAGGTTTGTCTGACTGATTTGATTCGCTTGACGGGATCGACTTGAGAGAAGTAAGAGAGAGTATATCGAGTATAGATTCTTCTATATCTGTTTTTCCCCCCTTAAGGTCCAATTTATCATTTATTTTTCTTTATCGTTGTTCCTCTATCTTCCTGTTTCATCTGACTCGCTCTAAGTGGTTTCTTTTCCAAAATTCTCGGTCAATGTGGCGTGAGCCTTGACTGTTTCAAGGTCCCTGGCTGACTAAGCGTATCTGGATTTGGGCCCGGGTCCAGGTATGGTTTTGGGCATTTGGATGGTTCATTGTATATGCGAGCCTATTTACATGGGTTTGGGCCTTATTGGCTAGTCAGGCTGGCTTATTGGGGCAAGATGCTAATTTGACTGTTTGTTGGACTCTTTTTTATTAAGTAGGCAGATTTTTCCCACTACAGTGACCTCCTTGGAAGTTTTCCCAGGAAGCGCGGGAGTGAGGACAAAGCAGGTTGGAAAGACTCATGTTGGTTTGTAGGGCCAGTCGTCATTCCAGGAAGCCGCCATAGTGACGTGGGGCGTTACAAATGGTATCAGAGCTTTGACCCAGCAAAAAGTGTGGCCGATGAGGACGTCAGACCCCTAAAGGGGGTGATTGTGACAGTCAGAATCCTGTGATCTACAGGAGAAAGACCAGGTAAAAGCTGTGCAATCTCACATAGCCTAGGGAAGGTCAAGTGTGATGATTCTAAGAATGTGTAGGTATAGGACTGCACAGTTGAAGATAGCTTAAATGGATTGAGGGGCACTACCTATGCCAACAAGATGCATCTTCTTTTTAGAGCCCATCACTTGAGAACTCCAAAGTTATGCGTGGTTGAACTTGAGTAGTCTTATGATGAGTGCCCTCTTGGCAAGTTTTCCCAGGATTCGTGCGAGTGAGGACAAAGCACGCTAGAAATACTCGTGTTGGTTTGTAGGGCTAGTCGTCATTCCAGGAAGTAGTAATAGTGACTTGGGGCATTACAAATGGTATCAGAGCCTTTACCCAGCCAGAAGTGTGGCCGACGGGGACGTCAGACCCCTAAAGGGGGTGATTGTGACAGTCAGGATCCCGTGATCTACAAAGGGAAAGACCCAATAAAAGTTGTGCAATTCCACATCGCCTGGGGAAGGTCAAGTGTGATGATTTTAAGACTATGTAGGTATGGTACTACACAGTTGAAGAGGGCTTAAATGGATTAATGGGTACTACCTATGCCAACAAGATGCATCTTATTTTCTGTAGCTCATCACTTGAGAAATCCAAAGTTAAGTGTGCTTGACCTGGAGTAGTCTCATGATGGGTGACCTCCTGGGAAGTTTTCCCTGGAAGCGCGCGAGTGAGGACAAAGCACGCTGGAAAGACTCGTGTTGGTTTGCAAGGCCAGTCGTCATTCTAGGAAGCAGCCATAGTGACGTGGGGCATTACAGTGCCCTTTAGTTATTTAACTAATCCCAGCTCCCTTAGGCCGGACTTTCACATCAAACATAGGAGATATACAAATTGCAAAACACGCAATCAAAAGCAGCGCGAGCTAACATGTCTATCCATATATTTCCAATCTCAAATACATTTATTGTAACGCCCTAGATAGCCAAGACCGTTACACTGTGTGTTTATAAAGTGCCAGACTTGCTAACCAAGTCAATTAAATAAAATCGTGTTATTGAAACTATTAAGGAACTAGGGTTTAAAGTGTTTTGGTTTCAAAAGCCACATTTACATTAAAAGAAAACATTGTTTATTTACATGGGATCCCAAGAATATCAGTTTAAAGGCCGTTTACAAAAGTTACAAGGTTCAAGTACATTAACCAGCCATACTAGGGCAAAATAAGCTGTTAGGTGATCACTGTCCTGATCCACTCCTCGACCGTGGCGGTCGAACCGCTGGCTATGTACACTCCACCTCGGAACTCTCCACTTCAGGCTTGGTCCAGCTTGCCCTTGCCTTTACCTGCACCACGTAGCACCCGTAAGCCAAGGCCCAGCAAGAAAACACAACAACAACAACAGAGCATGAACAATTAACAGACAAGTCAATAACTCACATTGCATCACATAAACCCAGATATATCATCAGCCAATATAATCAAGTATTCCACACACTAGGCATTTCAGTTCATAACATCCACAATTCACAAATGATAACCAGGGCTAGCGCCCTCAGGCTGCTCCCTCTGTTATCCCGTTGTTCCTGGCTCCCAGTGGCCAATCTGCGTCCTGTGCGCTTAAGTCATGTACGGTACTCCTAGACCGCCTTTACATGTCCCATGGCGTGATACCAACAATGACACGATATAACTTTTGGGAGCACTTAGTCCCATCACAATCTTACAACAAGGTGCAGTTTTCTTACCTTTCAATTCACTAGTTTCCGATGCCACGAAGCCACGAGCACGGTCCTCTACCCCGAGCCTTTCCAAAGACCTAGTCACAACACAAATGAAACATTCTTTGTCACTAATCAATCCCAAAACTACTTTCTGGAACCAATCCCACACTCTCGGAATCCCCCAAATCCCTAAAACAATGCCCCGAAGACATCCCCCGAACCCCCGGAGCAAAGGCTCAAAATTGCAAAATCCCATGTTCTGAAATTGGCCTAGCGCCGCGGCGCAACCCTGTAGGGCCGCGGCGCCCAGCAAGTTTGAGCCACGGCGCCCAACAAGTCAGAGAACTTGCTCTGCCCATAATCAACCTTGCGCCGCGGCGCGCAAGAACAGCGCCGCGGCGCTCCTTCGCGAGCCCAGAAATCTGGGTTTTTCCCCTGCGTTTTCCCGAACCCAAATCATTCCAAATCACCCCAAACTCCTACCTAAGCCCCAAAACCAACTCAAAATCCCAAATAGACCATACCTCAACCTATAAACATCATAGTCTAACTCAATTACACAACTATTCTCAGAATTCACACTTAAGTTTCAGATTCAAACACCTAAACCAAAACTTGAGTAAAGTACAAATCAGACTTCTAAATCCTTAAACCATAACAGCTATGAGATTGCCAACCTATTTAATACCCTTACCTCAATCAGAAATTCAACCTGAGCTTCCTCCAATCCAAGCTTTGAGCTGAATTCCACCTTAACAAACCAGCTGAATTCCATGCAAGGCAAGCCATGACTATCTTTTAATTCTTTCAAAAACCAAATTCGAAACTTAACAAAACAGGGACCAAGTCCTTACCTCAGTATAAACCTTGATATATGCTTGATTCCACACCCTTAAGCCCTTTACTAGCCTCAAAGATCACAGTTCAACTCCTCCTCCACTTTGCTTTCTAGGTTCTTGATTCTCCATTTCCTTCTTGATCCTTCTAGCCTTCCAAGTCTTAACTTCAGTTATACTTAGCATAAAAGAATCGTATATATCCTTTTCCCTCAGCCAAAGACATCTATACCACTGCCAAAAGACCATTCTAGCCCTCCTCAAATATCCTTTTCTAACTAAACCTCAAGGGTACACTTGTCTTTTACTTACTTTACAGTTCTACCACTTTTCCAACAAAACTTGTTACTCTCTATGGTTACTAACAGTTACACAAGTTACCAAATCACCAGTTACCATCATCTAGCTTTCTAGGACCGTCTCGGCACGTGCGTCACATTGATACCACCACACCCACGTGGTACGATTCACATATCATAATTATCACATAACGTAATACACATAGTCATATAACATGCTTAAAATCATATTCATGCATCTAAATCATTAAAATCACACATAATTCCCATTATGCCCTCCAGGCACATTAATCAAGGCCCTTAAGACTTATTAGTGAATTTGGGTCGTTACATTTATAATCTCACATATGTTCATTTACAGGGGATCTCAGCCCCATTCACAACTCGGGTGCAGTTTTTTTATCTCTGGTCCTGAGATGAGGATGTGGAGCAGTCCCGAGATCGATCCTCATTCCCGAGCCTTAACGTTAACCCTAGTCACAAGCGACAATGGAAAACTATTAAAATATAATACAATTAAATGCTTTGGAATAAAATACTAGCCTCCAGGACCTCGAATTCTACTAAACATGTAGGAGAATTCATCCCAATCCCTTAGCTTTAAGTTCCCGAGCCCAAAAACCCATTTAGGCTAAGGTTGCCTAGGCGGGTCGCGACCTGGCCCTAAGGGTTGTGGCGCACCCCCAAGTCAGAGCTGCCAACCCCAAATCCTAGGGTTAGGCGGGTCGCGGCTTGCCCTTTAAGGCAGTGCACACCTGTGAAACTGCAAACCCCCAGGGCTTCTAGGGTCACACGGGCCGCAGCTCGCGCTCGTGAACCCAGAAATCCTTGTGTTTTTCCTATGTTTTCTCCCAACCTAATCCATTACAATCTAACCCAACATGCACTAGAACCAGAAATTGAACCACTATTCCTCAATAGTCTACTCAGAGCAACACAACCTCCTAAAATTCTAACCAAATCCTCCTAAGAACCCAAAATTCATCAAAATCCCTTTGAAACATAAAAGCTTGAGAACACATATACTAACAGCATAATTTCACCAAGCATTCAAAGCTTAAACCTTACCTTGATGATGTATTCAATCCCTGAGCCGATTCCCAAACACTGCAAACCTTAATTCTTCACTTCCTTAGCCTAGGATCCTTAAAAATTCTACAAATTCCAAGCATCAAAAGAGAGAGAGATCGTGAGGAAGAGAGGGAGCTGAGAGAGAAAGTCTTGGAATTTTCTGGATATTTCCTAAAGTTTCCCTAAACTTATACCTTACACAAATGACCAAATTACCCTTATACTTATTTTAGTCCTCTATCGCCCATGAAGGCAAAATGATCATGAGCCCCGATTCCCGTTAATTCCTCGAGTCATCCTACAAATTCCCAGTTAGTCCCGATATGCCCAACTAGTTACCAAATACTTTTCCGTTACTCGATAAATCCTAAATATATGTTAAATTTCCCAAAATACCCCTAGGCTCACCCCGAGGCGGGTATTAAACCTTGTTGTGACTATTCTGCTAATCCGCTCACTAGGATCGTCTCGAGCCAAACCTTGCAAATATATCCACATAATAATGTGGTCTCAATCATTTAGCACATGTAATCACATTTATGCCCGCAACAGGCCAAAATTATAAATATGCCCCTATAAACAAGAACGGGCTCACATGCATATTTAATACACATAAACATGCATATATATATTCATGTTATCATATAAACCATGTATGCCACATAATTACATATTTAATCAATTAATCACACATATATCCAACTATGCCATCTTGGCACGCTAATCAAGGCACTAAACCTTATGAGCATTTTTAGGACGTTACAACTATCCCTTCCTACTGAAAAATTTTGTCCTCAAAATTTACCTGAATAACTCGGGGTATTGGTCCCGCATAGCTAACTCTAGTTCCCAAGTCGCTTCCTCGACCTTGCTATTCCTCCACAGGACTTTGACTAGAGGAATCGTCTTGTTCCTCAGAACCTTATCCTTTATGTATAGGATCTTAACTTGTAATGCCCTGGGTAGCAAAGACCATTACACTGTGTGTTTATAAAGTGTCAGACTTGCTAATCAAGTCATTTAATTTAAAACGTGTCATCGAAACCATAAAGGATCTAGGGTTAAAAATGTTTTGGTCTCAAAAGCCACATTTTCATTAAGAAGCATTTCCTGTTTACACGGGATCCCAAAAATATCAAGTTTAAAGACCGTTTACAAAAGTCATAAGGTTTAGATACAATAACAAGCCATATTAAGGCAAAACAGACAGTTAGGCAATCCCTGTCTTGATCCACTCCTCGACCATGGTGATCGAACAGTTGTCTATGTACATTCAACCCTACAGCTCTCCACTTCAGGATTGGTCCAGCTTGCCTTTGCCTTTACCTGCACCACGAAGCATCTGTGAGCCAAGGCCCAACAAGAAAACACAACAATAGAGCGTAAGCAATCAACAGACAAATCAATATCACATATCGCATCACATGTTCTCAGCCATATAATCATTCAGTATAATCAAGTATTCAACATGCTAAACATATCAACTCATATCATATATCAGATCGCAAATGATAACTAGGGCTAGCGCTCTCAGGCTGCTCCCTCCGTTATCCCACTGACTCCGGCCCACTTAAACCGAGCTCAGTGAATATTAAGCTGTCCTCGGCTACCAGTGGCCAAGCCGCGCCCTGTGCATAAATATTATGAACGGCACTCTTAGGCCACCTTCACATGTCCCATAGCATAATACCATCATTGACACGATACAAATATCAGGAGCACTTAGTCCCATCACAAACATATAACCGGGTACAATTTTCTTACCTTTCGATTCGCTAGCTTTGATCCCTCGACTCCTTGAGCACGATCCCCCTCGAGCCCTAGCCCTCACCTAAACACAACCATAGGCCAAAGTCTTCATCAAACCTCAAGTCCAAAACCTAGCCTCGGGACCAATCCCGAGCCCCCGGGAAGTCCTAGTTCCACCAAACAAGGTGGTGGAATCAAACCCCAAACCCTTTCAAACAACCCTAAAATCCCTTTCTGAAAACAGAGCAGCGCTACAGCGCTCTTAGGAGGGCGCTACAGCGCTACAAACAGAAGCAAAATCCCCTCAGCATGCATGACCTAGCACTACAGCGCCCAAAGGGTAGCGCTGTAGCGCTAGTCACAGACAGGCCAACTCCAAATTTCTCTTCCTGCGATTCCCTCGAACCAAACTCAACCAAAACTTCTCCAAACCTTTGCCAACCTCAAAAAAAACCTTATAAACATACTCCACTCATCCCAAGCACCCCAAAAACTCAAAACCCAATAACATGCATCTCTAATCCCAAAATTCACCATAGTTGTCCCTAAGCTCAGAAACTCTGCAAAACCAGTCAAAACATCAGAGTTAGAGGCTTAGAATTTATACCTTTAATGGAACTTCGACCTCAAGCTGTCTCTAGACTTCCTTGGCTTACTTTTCCTCAACCCTTGGCTCCAACTTCCCTAGAATTCCCCATCAACACAGCTTAGATATCTTTGCTAAACACCAAAACCAGAACTGAAGGAATTACAGAATTTTACCTCAAGTGATGGCCCTTGTCAAATCCTCAAGCTTAGCTCAGAAACCTTATGGCTTAGTTGACCTAGCTCCCCTCTGAATTTTGCTCCAAGAAAACACCCAGAAATGGTGAAGGAGATCACCAAACGACTCCTAGGAAAACAGCTCTGTTTTTCCTTCCTTTTCTTTCTCCTTTCTTTTCCTTTCAGACTTCTATTACATTCTACCACTTCCACTAACATAAAGCTTTAGCATATCTATCCCTTACAAGCCAAATGACCTTAATGCCCTCCCCTTTATTTCTAATCCTTTAATCCACTTAAGGGCATTCTAGTCATTTTACCCAATTCCCGCTAATTCCTCGAGTGTCTCAAATATTTACCGCTTAATTCCCGATACCTAACTAATCACCAATAATATTCCTCGATGTCAAAATAGACTCCAATACACTCACTAAATTCCCATTTATACCCCTAGGCTCCCCTCGAGCTAGGTATAAATCCCCGCCATGACTTTCTCGCTACTTTGCTCACTAGGATCGTCTCGAGTCACAGATCACAGATATATCCACATAATAATGTGGTCTCGACAATTATCACATATATCAAAGCAGCTATGCCCATAATGGCCAAAATTACGATTATGCCCTTCTAACCTAATCAGGGCCTACATGCATACTAATACATATAGTCATGCATCTCAAATATTCAGGTAGTCATAAAACATGCTTTAAATCATAATCATGCATCTTACTCATTAAAATCACACATAATTCCCATTATGCCCTCCAGACACACTAATCAAGGCCCTTAAGCCTTATTAGAAAATTTGGGTCGTTACATAACTGGTCGCTCCCCATATGATAAATCTCCAGATCCGCATATCCCAATACATGGGTCATATCTGAGACGTACTTCCAAAGCATTGAGATGTGAAACACATCATGAACTGCTAATAATGACGGGGGCAGAGCCAATCTGTAGGTTACCTGTCTGATCCTCTCCAGGATCTCAAAAGGTCCTACAAATCTAGGGCTCAGCTTTCCCTTTTTCCCAAATATACTTACCCCTCGTAGTGGAGAAACTCGCAGAAATATGTGGTACCCTTCCTGGAACTCAACGTCCCTACGCTTAGGATCAGCGTAACTTTTCTATCTACTTTGCAAAGTGAGCATTCAAGCTTGGATCTTCTCAATAGCTTCATTAGTCTTCTGAACCATCTCCGATCTCAAATACTTCCTCTCCCCCCATCTCATCCCAATGAATGGGTGATCTACACTTCCTTCCATACAACATCTCTTATGGAGCACTCCAATCATTGACTGATAACTATTGTTGTACGAGAACTCAATCAACAGAAGGTACTTAGTCCAAGACCCCTCGAAGTCTAGCACACATGCTCTAAGCATGTCCTCAAATATCTGAATTGTCCTCCCAGACTGCCCGTCTGTCTGAGGATGAAAGGTTGTACTGAACTTCAACTGAGTTCCCATAACCTTTTGCAAACCACCCCAAAACTTGGAGGTGAATATGGGATCCCGGTCTGATACTATAGACTTAGGAACCCCATTAAGATGTACAATCTCCCTCACATACAGCACCGCATACTGATCCATAGTATAAGTTGTCCTCGCTGGCAAAAAGTGAGCTAACTTGGTGTACCTGTCTACTATCACCCACGCTGAGTCATGTAGCCCCACCGTCCTGGAAAAACCTCCTACAAAATCCGTGGTAATATCTTCTCACTTCCACTCAGGAATACCTAAAGGTTGTAACAACCCTGCTGGTCATTGATGTTCAGCTTTTACCTGCTGACAGGTTAAACCCTTTGCTACATACTCAACCACGTCCTTCTTCATCCCATGCCACCAATACAAAGTCTGTAGATCCTGATACATTTTTGTGGTGCTTGGATGGAGTGAGTATGGTGTAGTATGGGATTCATCAAGAATCTCTCGTCTAATATCCATATCCATCAGAACGCAGATTTGATCCTTATACCTCAGCAAACCCATCTCTGAAATGGAATAATCTTTAGCCACTCCAGCTAGGACATCCCTCCTAACCTCCTGCATCTGTGTATCACCCATCTGACCCTCTCTTATGCTCTCAAAGAGGGTAGACTGTAAAGTAATATTGGCCAAATGTCCCACTACCAATTCTATCCTTGCTCTAGTCATTCCTCTGCCAATTCCTTCAATATCCGCTTCAAGCTAAACAATTTTCCTGGGCGCCTCCGACTCAAAGCATATTCCACTACATTGGCTTTTCCTGGGTGAAAAAGGATGTCACAGTCATAATCCTTCACCAACTCTAGCCAACGTTTCTGTCTCATATTTAGGTCCTTCTAGGTGAAGAAATACTTCAAACTCTTATGATTGGTGTATATCCCGCACTTCTCTCCATACAAATAATGCCACCATACTTTTAGTGTGTATACCATCGCTACTAGCTCCAAATCATGTATAGGGTACCACTGCTCATAATCCTTTAGCTGCCGCGACGCATAAGCAATAACCTTCCCACTCTGCATCAACACACATCCCAATCCCAGTTTTGATGTGTTGCAGCATACTACAAACTTATCCCCATCTTAAGTAAGAGTAAGCACCAGAGCAATAATCAATCGTCGCTTCAATTCCTGGAAACTACCGTCACATTTTCCTGACCATGTGAACTTCAGATTCTTCCACGTCAACTTAGTCAATGGTGTGGCAATCTTTGAAAACCCTTCCACGGACCGTCTGTAATATCCACCTAATCCAAGGAAACTTCTAACCTCTAAGGCGTTCCTTGGCCTCGACCAATCCCTAACTACTTCTGCCTTGGTCGAATCCACCTTAATCCCATATCCACTGACAATATGTCCAAGGAATGTTATCTCCGGTAACCAGAACTCACACTTCTTAAATTTAGCATACAACTGATGCTCCCTTAACCTATGCAATACAAATTGAAGATGGTGCTCGTGCTCTGCATCTAAACGAGAGTAAACCAGGATGTCATCGATGAAAACAATCATAAACTAATCTAAGAAATCCTTGAACACCCTGTTCATCAGATCCATAAACGTTGCTGGGGCATGTTGGGAAACTTAATACAGGATTTTTATTTATATTCATGCAGATCTAATAATAAACAAATTAATATGAGATAACCTAGAACATGTTTCTAAAATTGAATTCAAAGAGAAATAATGATAAGAATACTTACATTATACACAGCGGAATGAATGAGGTCTTCCTTCGGTTCCTCTACCCCTTGTATCCTTTCTGTAGTAGAGTATTACCAAGAAACTGAACCGATTTTCAATTTTCTTCAGTCTTCCAAAGTATCCTTAGAATCACCTAGACTAGAGTGGACAATTCTCAACACATGAGATTGATACAAAGAGAAGAAGAATTGAAGAGAAAAATTTAGGTTTAGAAAGGACTTGTGTTTAAAGAGAATCTAAAACCTATCAGAAACTTGTGTTTCAACTTGTGTTTTGACTTCTCTCTTAACACTCCATTTATAGACTCAATTAGGTCATTTATTTAATTAAAAAATTAATAAAATAATATCCAATTAACAGCCCTAAGTCGAAATTATCATGGGCTTTATGCCCGTGAAATTTCTCATTTGATTATAAGCCCATTGGACTTAAAATCAAGACCTGTATTATTTTCTATTGATTTAATTAATTAAATAATTATTCAAATCCTTTATCAAATTAATTATTTATAATTTGAACATTGATTTAAACTTATTTATTAATTTAGATACCAATTTATCTTAATTAATAAATCTGCCATAATTTCTCTTTTCTTCTCAAAACTACATAACTGTGTGAAACTATCCAAAATTGACCTGGTCAACTTTGATAATTATAATTGATAATTAAATCAATTAATTGAGACTATCTAGATGATTTTATCCAAGGCACAGTGGGGACCATGGGCCGATGAAATCAAGCTCCAATAAGTTATCATAAATCTAACAAATAAATTTACTGACTTATTAATTCCTTGTGACTCCACTAAAGACTTGGAATTGCACTCTTGAATTCATAGAACGCTCTATAACAAATATAGATACATTATTAATTATCCATTGTTACAACCATAATTTTCACTCAATCCTTTATAGACGATCTACAATGAGATGGGACTAAAATATTGTTTTACCCCTCATTGTATTTTATCCTTAAAACACTTAGTTCCTTATAAATGATATTTCAGTAAACTAATATTAATTACTGAAATGAGATCTCTATCATTTAGCACCTTGAACCAAACTAAAAGGAAACCATCGTTTCACTTCTTCATCAGAAGCTATAGATGTTCATATCTATGATTAACACTCCCACTCAATTATACTACCGAGTTCCCAAGATGTAAGTATGGGCTAGTCCGTAGGGTAAGCTGGTAACGAACAAGTCAAAGAACTCAAATAATACAATCAGTTAGAATACTAACCACTCAAAATTGAGATTTAATTGACCTATGGTCAACTATATGAATTGACCAAGAGTAAACACTATTCCAGAAGTAGACTTCCTGTCATCAACATCAGTTTGAAAATGTGAATCGGTGTAGCCTACAGGGTTCAGAACACCACCCTTTTAGACTAAAATATAATCCCTATTCCACCTTAAATACTTCAGGATATGCTTAACTGCTATCAAATGTTCCGATCTTGGGTTTGACTGATACCTACTCACTACTCCCACTGCATAGTAGATATCTGGTCTAGTACACAACATGGCATACATCAGAACTTCCAACTGCAGAAGCGTAAGGAACTTTTCTCATTGCATCTTCCTCTTCAGGAGTTTGGGGAGACTACTTCTTTGAAATATGTATTCCATGGTAGGACGGTAAACGTCATTTCTTGGAATTTGTCATTGAGAAACGTTCAAGCACTTTATCTATGTAAGTTGCTTGAGATAGAGCTAAGAGTTTGTTGTTTCTATCCCTGATGATCTGGATACCTAGAACATAACTTGCTTCACCCAAATCCTTCATATCGAATTGAGTGCTCAGCCAATTCTTCACATCTGATAACTTCTTAAGATTGTTTCCAATGTGTAAGATATCATCTACATAAAGAACCAAGAATACAACTATTTGATTTGCCTTTAGTTGGTAAACACAAGGCTCATCAATATTTTTTTCAAAGCCATAGGTTTTGATTATTTCATCAAACCTAAGATTCCAGGAACGAGAAGCTTGCTTAAGTCCATAGATGGACCTATTTCAACTTGCAAACTTTTCCTTCTTGCCCAGCTACTTTAAAACCTTCAAGTTGATCCATATAAATGACTTCTTCAAGCTTCCCATTAAGAAAAGCTTTCTTGACGTCCATTTGCGAGACCTCATAGTTGAGAGCGACTGCTATGGATAGGAGGATGCGAATGTACTTAAGCATGGCTACCGGACTAAAAGTTTCCTCATAGTCTATGCCTTCTCTTTGGGTACAACCCTATGCCATAAATCGAGCTTTATAAGTCTCGATATTTCCATCAACACTTTGTTTCTTCTTATAGATCCACTTGCACCCAATGGCCCTAAAGTCACTAAGTGCTTCCACAAGATCCCAAACGGAATTTGAGTACATGGACTCCATTTCTTGTTTCATGGCTTCGAGCCATAGTTCCTTTTCAGGGCTTGCCATTGCCTGTTTGAAAGACAATGGATCATCATCACTAGTGTCACCAACAACCATATTGGTTTCACCATCCAAACCATAGTGAACTGGGTTCCTAGAAACCCTCCCACTAAGACGAGGCTCCGTGACTATTTGCTCAAGAATAGTGGTACTTTCTTCATTTAAATTGACTTGCGTCGGTTGGACATGAAGAGTGGGAATTTCATCATCAACTCGCATTGATGATGATGGAACATTTGTTGGAGTCAATTCTTTAACCATCTCCTCTTAAACTACTTTGCTGCGAGATTTGAAGTTTTGGACATAGTTATTTTCCAAAAAAGTAGCATTCGTAGAAGTAAACACTTTCTTTTTAGAATGACTATAGAAAAGTCCACCCCGAGTACCTTTAGGATAGCCAACAAACATGCAAACTTCAGTTCTCGGTTCTAGCTTTCCTTCCTTTTTCCTCAGGACGTGGGCGGGACACCCTCAGATTCTATAATGGTGTAAACTAGGTTCACGACCATTCCAGAATTCTAAAGGTGTTTTGGGGATTGATTTAGATGGCAAAACATTGAGAATGTCGTTTGCGGTTTCAATGGCATGTCCCCAGGACGAAGTTGGTAAAGTTGAGTAACTAAGCATGCATCTAACAATTTCCAATAAAGTTATGTTCCGGCGTTCCACAACACCATTTTGTTGCAAAGTACATAGGGCAGTAAGTTGTGATAAAACCCCAAGTTCAGTAAAATGATCTTGGAACTGCATATCCAAATATTCTCAACCCCTATCAGATCGCAAGATCTTTAACGTTTTACCTAATTGGTTCTGAGCCATCGCTAGGAATTCCTGAAATTTGAAAATGTTTCTGATATCCTATGCATTAGGTAAAGACATGAGTATCTAGAGTAATCGTCATTGAAAGTGACGAAATACTCAAAACCACCCCTGGCTTGTACATTCAAAGGTCCACAAACATCTGAATGCACAAGTCCAAGGGGTTCTTCGGCCCTATCGCCCTTTGCAGAGAATGGACACTTGGTCAGTTTGCCTTCTAGACAAGATTCACAGACAGGTAATTCACCTAAGGTGAGTTCCCTCAAAGGCTCGTCCTTCGTAAGTCTTTGAATCCTATCATAGCCAATGTGACCTAGTCTCAAGTGCCATAAATACGTCATATTATCATTATCGGTCTTTTGACGTATATTGGTCCTAGGTTTAGCTACTTTGCATAAATCATTGTTAAGAGCGAGGGGTTCGTTAGGTAGCAGAATATAAAGCCTATTTTCCAAACATGCAATACACAATTGTGATCCATTGAAGGAAATAGATATATTAGAACTTGTGAAA
The DNA here is from genome assembly GCF_963169125.1 of Humulus lupulus. Classification (NCBI taxonomy): domain Eukaryota; kingdom Viridiplantae; phylum Streptophyta; class Magnoliopsida; order Rosales; family Cannabaceae; genus Humulus; species Humulus lupulus. Next base: position 277,734,150 of record NC_084793.1, read on the forward strand.
GTCGTAACAAATTATTCTAATTGCAACATGGAAACTGAAATTAAATTTCTACTAAACAATACATCATTTAAAATTAAAAATTTATTTCTGAACTTCAGACGAGCTCTTCCTCTAGCTTGGATCGCAACAAACGCTCTGTTCCCAACTCTAAGCTTTAAGCTGCCTTCGTCCACTTCCTCCCACCATTCAAGAAGCTGTAAAGAGTTACAAACATAGTTGGTAGATCCAGAATCAATAATCCAAATGGATTTATCATTCTCTAAAACACATGTTTCCAAGATAAATGAACTATAATCAATTCCTTTGTTTTTAGCTGCTAGAAACTTGGGGCAATCTCATTTCCAATGCCCTTTCTCTTTGCAGTGAAAGCACTTATCTTTACCTTTCTAGTTTTTCTTGTTTATCCCCTTAGGCGTCTGTGCATTTGGTTGTGCACTCGTCTTTGCAGGCTTGGGTTGTTATTTTGTCCACCTTTCCTCTTCTTTCCAACTTTCGAAGACGGAGCTTGGTTAGCTTCAGCCTTAGCTGGATCAGCAGCAACATTAGTAGTTTTATTTTCTCCTCCATTACTTGGTCCACCCATGATAGGCTCAATAATCTGAAGCTCGTTCATGAGCTACGTCAGAGAATAATTGAGTTGATCATGAACATGCGGACACTGTGCCATTCGAGCATTCACGGTCTCATCACGTATATGCAGAGACGATGTTATCCAAGCATTTATGGTGCCATCACGAGCATTGACGGTGTCATCAGGAACGGTGCCATCATGAACGGTGCATTTATGGTGCCACCACGAGCATTTATGGTGCATTCATGCGGACACAGTGCTCGTTCTGGGGATTCCTCAATCATGACAAACTCGGAGTTGTCACCAATCAACTCTATGTTGAGATTCTTCTTCCAATTAAGTAAGTTTTCTCCAGTGAGTTTCTCCATTGAAAGTTGAGAAAGGATGGGAGTAGACACAGCCATACTTAAAACTACAAATTATTAATAAAATAGAAATCAATCACTTTTGCTCAATAAAACTTCTATTCACACAAAATTCAAGAAATAGCACAACATATACCAAAATATGTAAGATATGGAAAAAATACCAAAATAATCATATCTCTATTTCTTATGTTTTTAACTAATCTATGATATCCTTGTCCCCTTTGGCGAGAGTCAAAAATACCACTAGTTAAATAAAGTTGTAAACTTATTTAATAATGGACACCATTATTAACAACCTACTATTTGATCAAAATAAGAAAACAAAATCTCTTATTTTATGAGCTAGACCCACAGTTTTGATAATCACAGATTTAATCCTAGTAGTCACTGTAAGGATGAGTCTAGTAAAATTTGACCTATAATTATCTATCTTTCGAAATTTAACCTTGTAAAAATAACTAATTCACACCTTCCGTAAGGGACGAATCAAAGCGTCTCGAGGCCCCCTTAAGTTATTGACGTTGTTAAACCTACGGTGGAGATCCAATATAATTCTTAAAATAAGCTCATTATAAAATTAAAAATTGTATTTTTATTATTTATCAAAAATTAATGACTGGTTCTCCAAAAAAATTGTAAGATTAGAATTTCTAAAACCAAAATCCTATAATTTCCTATTAATTCTAAAGTGTCACATTGAAACAAATTCAATTAATTTAGAATTAATTTGTTGCTAATCAATATTTAGGTTTAACTAATATAATGAACATATACAATTAAGTCCAACTCAGGTAAATGGGCCTTAACAATTGGGCTGGTACGGAGGAGGGCTAGGTCCAGTATGTCGTTCCCACTACAAAGGCCCCCAAAGTTCCATACAAGGTCCAAAAGACAAGAATTTAAACCTTCGTTTTATTAATTGATTAGGCCCACTATAGTCATGCAAAGCAAATGGGCCTTCACAAGTTGAATCACCCAAAAGAAAGGAATTTAAACTTTACATTTTCTAATGGGCCCAAATAAAACCTATCATTTTATGAATATTTTATTTGGCAAAATCCATATATCTAACAAACATATGGGCCACTATATGCATATAAGCCCAATTGTAAAAATACTACATATAGTGAATACAAACATGTTATAATTGGATAGGCCTTTTCATGTTACTATATGAGCAAGTCTATGAATTTATGCAAAAATACCACAAAACAAATATGATATTTTTGGTTTTGATTATAAATAATTAATTTTCACAATTTTTTTTTAAATATAGGTGATGGGTACTGTTCACCGTGGCCGAGGTGTGCGCGCGGGTGTGCGCACGCATGGCAGACAAACCAAAAAATTTCTGAAAAAAATTTTGTGCAATTTTTCAAACCAAAAACGTTTTATAATTACTTTTTACTAGGTTTAACACAAAATAAAGCATATATAAAAATTAATGGCATAGAAAACACAACAAAATAACCTAAAAATTGCTAATAATCACATAAAATCAATATGATTCATAAAAACATGAAAATCCATCCAATTATTCAAAAACATCAAATAATCCAATTTTTAACATGTTCATGCATGAACATAAAGATTACCAAAAGCTCTAAGGCCAATTGTTGGGAAACTTAATACAGGTTTTTTATTTACTTTCATGTAGATCTAATATTAAACAAATTAATATGAGATAACCTAGAAGATATTTCTAAAATTAAATTCAAAGAGAAATAATGATAAGAATACTTACATTATATGCAGTGGAATGAATAAGTCATTCCTTCAGTTTCTCTAACCCTTGTATCCTTTCTGTTGCAAAGTATTACCAAGAAATTGAACCGATTTTTAATTTTCTTCACAGTCTTCCAAAGTATCCTTAGAATCACCTAGACTAGAGTGAGCAATTTTCAACACATAAGATAGGTACAAGGAGAATAAGAATAGAAGAGAAAAATTGAGGCTTAGAAAGGACTTGTGTTTAGAGAGAATCTAAAACCTATCAAAAACTTATGTTTCAACTTTTGTTTTGACTTCTCTCTTAATACTCCTTTTATAGACTCAATTAGATCATTTATTTAATTAAAAAATCAATAAAATAATAGCCAATTAATAGCCCTAGGTCGAAATTATCATGGGCTTTAGGTCTGTGAAATTTCTCATTTGATTATAAGCCCATTGGACTTAAAATCAAGGCTTGTGTTATTTTCTATTGATTTAATTAATTAAATAATTATTCAAATCCTTAATCAAATTAATTATTTATAATTTGAACCTTGATTTAAACTTATTTATTAATTTAGATACCAATTTATCTTAATTAATAAATCTGCCCTAATTTCTCTTTTCTTCTCAAAATTACACAACTCTGTGAAACTATCTAAAATTGACCTGGTCAACTTTGATAATTCTAATTGATAATTAAATCAATTAATTGAGACTATCTAGATGATTTTATCCAAGGTACAGTGGGGACCATGGGCCTATGAAATCAAGCTCCAATAAGTTATCATAAATCTAACAAATAAATTTACTACCTTATTAATTCCTCGTGACTCCACTAAAGACTCAGAATTACACTCTTGAATTCATAAAACACTCTATAACAAATATAGATACGTTATTAATTATCCATTGTTACAACCATAATTGTCACTCAATCATCTATAGACGGTCTACAATGTGATGGGACTAAAATACCGTTCTACCCCTCATTGTATTTTATCCTTAAAATACTTAGTTCCTTGTAAATGATATTTCAGTAAACTAATATTTATTACTGAAATGAGATCTCTATCATTTAGCACCTTGAACCAAACTAAAAGGAAACCATCGTTTCACTTCTTCATCAGAAGCTATAGATGTTCATATCTATGATTAACACTCCCACTCAATTATACTACCGAGTTCCCAAGATGTAAGTATGGGCTAGTACGTAGGGTAAGCTGGTAACGAACAAGTCAAAGAACTCAAATGATACAATCAGTTAGAATACTAATCACTCTAAATTGAGATTGAATTGACCGATGGTCAGCTATATGATATGACTAGAATAGATAATAACGATATGTTTACTTATCCTATCAACTGTCAATATCGGTCCTGTCCGATGTAACAAATACATCCAATCTTATCTACTTTGCTAATGTTCTGGAAAGAACATAACACTTCAATGTGTAAGTAGATCATATCGTAGATTGGCAAGTCAGTGTAAATCATGTGCACTGACTAATCTTAGGACTAACTTATTTTGAACATATAATCATATTTATATTCCACTGTGATTACATCACTATAAATACGATTAGCTATATGCTCGGGATTTAATAGAAGTTTATATTAAACAAATAATCATGAAAATAAAACATGTGAGCGAAATGATTGACCAAGTCAAAAAATTATTTCTATTCTTTTATTTATAATAAATGAGATTACAAAGAAATTGGGTTTTAATTAGGGCATAAAATCCTAATAGGGCATTGGTCAATCCAAACGGCATGACCAAGAACTCATAATGTCTGTACCTTGTGCGGAAGGCCGTCTTCGGAATGTCCTCGTCCTTGATCCTCAGCTGGTGATAACCAGATCGAAGATTAATCTTCGAGAATACCGTCTTGCCCTGCAGTTGATCGAATAAGCTATCTATCCTCGGTAGTGGGTACTTGTTCTTGATAGTCAACTTGTTCAACTCCCTGTAGTTTATACACATCCTCAGAGTCCCATCCTTCTTCTTCACAAATAAAACTGAAGCACCACATGTCAAGAAGTTAGGTCTAATAAATCCCAAATCTAGTAGCTCATGTAACTATGTCTTTAACTCTTTCAGCTCTACCGGAGCCATCCTGTATGGTGCCCTCAACATTGGTTTTGTACCCGGCGCTAACTCTTGACGAACTGAATCTCCCTATGCGGCAGCAGTCCCGGTAAGTCCTCAGGAAACACATCCAATAACTCACACACCAGTCTAGTCTCTCCTGGCCCCACTAGCATGACTCTAGTGGTATCCACCACACTGGCTAGAAATCCTACACAACCTCCTTGTAATACGTCTCTAGCCCTCAACGCTAATATCATATGAATACGAGGTTCGTGCACAGTACCCACAAAAATGAAAGGGTCCTCACCCACAGTCTCAAAAGTCACCATCTTTTTCCTACAGTCTATGGTTGCCCCATATCTTACTAACCAATCCATCCCCAAAATCATGTCGAAATCATCCATACTCAACTCAATAAAGTATAATGATAACTCCCTACTGTCCACCATCACTGGCAGTGCTCTAATCTATCTCCTAGAAACTACCAGTTCCCATGTAGGCAATATAGTCCCAAACCCCAGAATATAATACTCACTAGGCCTACACGATCTATCAATCACTTTTCTAGAAACAAATGAATGTGTAGCAAATCAATACAGTGTATGAAGAGCCAGCGCTAGAAAGCTGACTTGTCACTACCGAGGGACTAACCTCAGTCTCTGCCTATGTCAAGGCGAACACTCGAGCTAGAATCAAGTTGTCTGCCTTCCCTAGTTCCTCTTTCTTCAAAGTCAGACAATCTTTCTTGAGGTGTCCAACCACCCCGCACAAGTAACATGCATTTTCCCAACATTCCCCCAGATGGTGCTTCCTGCATCTAGCATACTCCGGGTAGCTCTTTCATGTCTCACCGCCTCCCTGGCGACCACCCTGGACACCTCGGTCCCTCCTATCAAGACCAGCAGTGGTCGAGATGTCAGGGATCTTCCTCTTTTGATCACTAGGGCCTCCGCCCCTAACAGACCCTGTAAGTGGAGGCACTGTCGTGCAAACATCCCGTCTCGCAACGCTCTCCCTTCATATCTTGTTCTCTGCCTCCTGAGTAATGAGGGCCTTCTCAACCGCCTGGGCATAAGCTGTCTCCCCAAGTACTGTTGTGATCCTCACATCTTGGGCTATCATAGCATTAAGCCCTCAAACAAACTTGTCCTGCCTGGCTGTATCTGTAGGCACTAGATCAGGTGCAAATTTCGCTAGCCTGTCAAACTTCAAGGCATACTCAGTAACTGTCATGTTGCCCTGTACCAACCCAATGAACTCATTAACCTTTGTCGCCCTAACAGCAATACTGTAATATTTCTGGTTGAACAAGTCTTTAAACCCATCCCAACTCAAAGTAGAAACATCTCGAGTGTGTGATGCTACCTCCCACCAGGTGCAGGCATCATCACGAAGCATATAGGTGGCACAGGCCACCCTTTCGTTACCTTACACCCTCATGAAGTCTAGGATGGAGGTAATCAAACTCATCCACTGTTCAACCTTAAGTGGATCTGGTCCTCCCTCAAAAGTTGGAGGATGTTGCTTCCTAAATCTTTCATAAAGCGACTCCCACATGTTCCCAATCTCAAGTTGTCGTACAACTAGTGCCACAACAAGTGGTAAGTCAGGTGCAGCACTCCCTGGTGGAGCCTGCTGCCTCGGAAGGAAAATTTCTTCCTCTTGACTCTGGAGTCTAGCTTGCATGTCAACAAGCAACTACTGCAAGTTCTCAAGAACTGGCAGAGGGTTCTGGCCCTGTTCATCATCTCTAGCCTAAACCCCAATGTCGGCTAGTCGAATTGATCGCCTTGGAGGCATAACTCTCCAAGTTTATCTGCAATCAACGACTCGGCTAATCAGGCAATGATAACAGGTTTATAATCACCCCACAGTCTAACGTCAAAATTCAACCAATAGCACCCAGTTATAATGCAAGCAGGCATTTAAAAAACCATTCACATACAGTAGTAATGCTAATAAGCATGCCTTATCATATTCACATAACAGTCAAGGGTCAGGCCCTATCAGTATATCTCATGCTCCCTAATAAACATGCAGATAAAGCATTTATATTTCATTTAAACATTCAAACATGTAATTACACATATGGTTACCGGACCCTGAGTCGACCTTGTCTTTAGCGGCGAGTGTACATGCCCAATCAGTCTTCAAGAACCCTTAAACCTAGACGGCTCTGATACTAAGTTGTAACGCCCTAGGTAACCAAGACCATTACCGTGTGTATTTAAAATAGGGCAAGACTTGCTAATCAAGTCATTTGAACATAAGCGTATTTCTAAAGTCAACTGACATGTTAGGGTTAAAAGATTTTGATCATAAAATGGTAGACTTTCATTAAAATAATTATTTGATACACAGGATCCCAAAACTAATGTTTACAAGGCGGTTACAACCCTCAAAAGTAAATACTACTGCAGCCAGCCTAAATGGCAAAATACAATTTTGGCTCTAGTCCCTGTAAATCCCTCGGCCATGGCGGTCGAGCAGCTGTCAATGTACACACCGACCCCAAAGCTCTCTAACTCATGGCTGGTCTACCTTTTCCTTGCCTTTACCTACACTATGTAGCACCCATGAGCCAAGGCTCAGCAAGAAAACTAAATTCAACCAGCATAGATAACAACAGAGTGTGCATAGTAAACTTAGATCGACAAGTTCAATCAATAATAGAATACAAGCAATAAACTAGGAAATAGTAAACAGTTCAATCCAAACATAAAATTCAATCTTAATACAATTAGTTAGGTGTCAGTGCCCTTAGGCCAAGCCCTTTAGTTATTTAGCTGATATTGGCTCGCTTGGGCCGAGCAGCGTTCAGCACGCTTAACATTAGCCCCGGCTCCCTTAGGCTAGACTTTCACATCAAACATAGCAGATATACAAGTTGTGAAACACACAAGCAGCGCGAGCTAACTTGTCTATCCAGATATTTCCAATCACAAATACATTTATAGTCTCACATATGTTCATTTACAGGGAATCTCAACCCCATTCATAACTCGGGTGCAGTTTTCTTACCTCGAGTTCTGAGCAGAAGATGTGGAGCAGTCCCGAGCACGATCCTCAACCCCGATCCTTAACGGTAACCCTAGTCACAAGCGACAATGGATAACTATTAAAATCTAATCCAATTAAATGCTACTAGCCTCCGGGACCTCGAATTCTACTAAACTGGGTAGAAGAATTCGTCCCGAGCGCTTAGATTTAAGTTCTCGAGCCCAAAAACCCATTTAGGCTAAGGCTGCCTAGACGGGCCACCACCTGGACCTAAGGGCAGTGATGGACCCCCAAGTTAGAGGCGCCAGCCCCAAATCCTAGGGGTATGCAGGCCGCAACTTGCCCTTTAATGTCGCGGCGTGCTTGCGAAATAGCAAGCCCCCCAAGGGCTTCTGGGGTCACGCGGGTCGCGACGCGTTCCCGTGAACCCAGAAATCCTTGGGCTTTTCCTGTGTTTTCTCCCAACCTAATTCATTAGAATCTAACCCAACATGCACCAGAACCAGAAATTGAACCACTATACCTCAATAGTCTACTCAGAGCAACACAACCTCCTAAAATTCTAACCAAAATCCTCCTAAGAATCCAGAATTCATCAAAATCCTTTGAAACTTAAAAGCTTAAGAGTGCCTATACTAACAGCAGAATTTCACCAAACATTCAAAGCTTAAACCTTACCTTGATGATGTATTCAATCCCTGAGTTGATTCCCAAACACAGCAAACCTTAATTCTTCACGTCATTAGCCTAGGATCCTCAAAAACTCAACAAATTCCAAGCTCCCTAAGAGAGAGAGAGAGAATGTGAGGAAGAGGGGGAGCTGAGAGAGAAAGTCTTGGTATTTTTTGGTTATTTCCTAAAGTTTCCCTAAACTTATCCTATACAATTGACCAAATTACCCTTATACTTATTTCAGTCCTTTATTGCCCATGAGAGCAAAATGGTCATTAGCCCCGATTCCCGTTAATTCCTCGAGTCATCCTACAAATTCCCAATTAGTCCTTAAATGCCCAACTAGTTACCAAATACTTACCTATTACTCGATAAATCCCAAATATATATTAAATTTCCCAAAATACCCCTAGGCTCACCCCGAGTCGAGTATTAAACATGTTGTGACTATTCCACTAATCCGCTCACTAGGATCACCTTGAGCTGAGCACTACAAATATATCCACATAATAATGTGGTCTCAATCATTTAGCATATATAATCACATTTATGCCCGCAGTGGGCCAAAATTATAAATATGCCCTTATAAATAAGAACGGGCCCACATGCATATTTAATACACATAAACATGCATATATATATTCATGTTATCATATAAACCATGTATGCCACGTAATCATATTTAATAAATTAATCATACATATATCTAATTATGCCCTCCTGACATGCTAATCAAGGCATTAAACCTTATTAACATTTTCGGGACGTTACAGCATTACACATAAAGTCTCAACACCATATCACCCACAAACTTGTGGTCAAGTTTAAGTGTCTAATAAGGAAGTTAAGCACATTTTAGAGAAAAATTCTAATCCAACTAGGAAAGATTGGTCCTTAAGACTCATTGATGCATTATGAGCATATCGTACCACGTGCAAAACGCCCATTGGCATGTCACCCTAAAAACTTGTGTATGGGAAGGTGTGCCACTAACCTGTTGAGTTAGAACATAGAGTCTTTTGGGCTATTAAGCAGTTAAATTTTTCTTTAGACAAGGCAGGTGAGAAAAGAAAGCTTCAACTAAATGAACTAGACAAAATTAGGAATGATGCATATAACTATTCAAAAAAGTATAAGGATCGTATGAAATTTTACCATGATAAAAATATTTTGAGAAAATATTTTTCTCTAGGTCATAAAGTCCTTTTATACAACTCTCGGTTGCATTTATTTCCAGGAAAATTACGTTCAAGGTGAACCGGTCCCTATATTGTTCAAATCGTTTTTCCACATGGGGCTATCGAAATTGAAAATCATAACAATGTTGATATTTTTAAAGTTAATGGACAAAAATTAAAATCATTTTTAGAATTAAAAACCGATGAAGTGGTTGAAATCCTCCTTGATGATCCTATTTACCAAGTTATTTGATTGCTTTCAATTACTCTTGGTAACTTGTGTTTTATCTGTTTTCTGTGTTTATTTTGTGTGCTTGTTTTTGTGTTTACTTTTATGTGTGATACTTTTTGCTACGTGTTTCTTGCTCTCTTAACGATGCACCACGATGAGGTACGACCATTCTAAACTCTAACTTTTTGTAAATTTTAATTTATATTTATATTTTGACACATTGAGGACAATGGTTAAATTAAGTTTGGGGGTAGTGAGTTTAATGGTTGTTTACTATTCGTTATGTTGAGTATAAGGGTATAATTGTGTTAAGTTTGTTTTTAAAAAAAAAACTTTATTTAAAAAAAAAAGCTTTGGTAATATCTTTTAATTCCAATTATAAGAACATTGATTGAGTGTGATTGTAGTTCCCTTGAAAATATGAATATTTCTTCCGATTTATTTTTAATTATTGGATCCATTTTGCTTAAATTATATATATATATAGATTTTTCATAATAGAACACTTCTAATTTTTATAAGTTTAAATGAAAAATAATTCTTCTTAAAAATATAATTTAGAAAGCAAGATTGACTATTTGATTAAATACATAAGCTTAGTCTATATTCATAAGTTTTTTAGAGCTATTATCATTGTGAAATTTTTGAGGAATTACTTAAGACATCACCAATAAAAAAAATTGTGTGTTTAAATTTTCTTTTGCTTGAGGACTACCAAAACTTTAAGTTTGGGGGTGTGATACATCTACAAAATAGAGTTATTTTACCACATTTTTTTATGCTAATTGTTGCTTAGTCTTTGAGTTTTTAAGTAACTTATTAAGTTTTTAAGTAATTTTGAATTTATTAGTGTTGATGTAATTTTTTAGATGTTTATATGTTTTTATAGATATTTTATTGTAATATGTTGTAGCTTGATTATTTGAAATTAGTATTCTTAAGTTAGAAGTAAAAAAATGCACTTTTAGCTTAAATAAAGTAAATTAAGTTTTAAGTAGTATTTTCATGGAACTTATGTTGTATATTTTATTATTGAAAATATTTAGTTTTAATTTAACTTATGTTTATTTTATGGGGAATGTGTTGTATTTTTGGGCTCTTGAAAAACAAGAAAAATGAAGGAAAGGAAAAGAAGTAATACTAGAAGAAATGAAGCAAAATTTGGTATTTTTGAGAGAGAAAAGGAGCCCAGCCGCCCAAAGCCCACGGCCCAGCCTTCGACCCATGTGCCTACCCTAGTTCCTGGACCCGCACCAGCCCACGACCCAGCCCACCTCTCCATATCGGCCCAGTCCACCAGGCCCACCTCCGCATGCCCCCTACAGGCCCGCCTGCCCAACCTCCCTTTGGCCCAGCCGCCTGCCACAACCCAGCCACCCAACTGCCTCCTCTCTTGAGCCCATGAATTGTCCCATTGTCCAAAAATGTCAATTTTTTACCCAACTTTTCTACATATTTCTCTACAAAATCATCATTACACCCTAGAATTTACCTCTACTTGCCATATTATTATTCATTTAATTAATTTAATAATTTTAATGAAATTAAATTGGCTATTTTAATAGTCTCATTTTGGCTATAAATATGTAATTTCAAGACCATTTTTTGGGGCTTGAATTTTATGGTTACTATCATCTTTTCTACCATTCTCTCCTCTATTTTAGTGTTTTTCAAGAGTATTTTTTAAGTATGTATTCTCTTTGTTTTGTAATTTCTATTCTAGTTATGAGTTTCTAATCTTTTTAAGATTATTAAGGTGATGATGAAACAATATGTAACTAGATATTATTTATTTTGTATGTTGATTTTCCATTTGTGCAATAAAGTTTATGGATTTTTCTTCTTCAAATATCTTGATTCATCTTAAATATCATGTATTTTTTATTGTTAGCACATATTTACACTTTGTTCTTCATTAGTGCAAAATCATAATATTTTTTTTATTAATGTGTGCCATTAAATTGTACACATCAAATGCTTAGAACAAAAATATTATGTTTTACCTTATAAATAATATTCATTGATTTATTTTTGTTTCTTTAGATTGATTCACACTAAATACTTTGAAATTATATCTTAAAAAGTGAAGATAAATCCTATATTCCTATAATAACTTGTGCTTAAATAGAATATCTAATTTGAATAAGTGATGGTTTGATTAATTTCTACTATAAATAAAACTTGGGAATCAATGTACTTATAAATATTATTGAACTTATATTTTGTGAATTCTATTATTTTAATAATCTTTCTTCTACCATCTTGTTTACTATTATTAATTTAGTTATATATCTTGTCTTTAATTTCTTTATTATTGCCTTTATTTGATTTTCTTGTCACAATATCCCATCATCAATCTTTGAAGCTAGGTTAGAGTTTATTAATGTTGGTTTAAAATAGTTTTCTTTTTTATTTTAGACAACTCATTTGGGTTCGACATCCTTGCTTACACGAACTCTATACTACATCTACGATTTGTGCGCTTGGGATTTACACTATTTAAAACGTACCCACTTTTGGGTCCATCATCTACTTACCTCAGGTCCTTAGACAATTAAGATTGCTCAGCAAGTGCTATCACCCAATCTTTCTTATAGCCTTTAATCATATTCAAAGATCAAAATTGAGTTAATCACTAACTCACCAAAATATACACTTTGAAACCTAGTGCATACCAAGGGCAATATTAGTTATCATCTAATAATGGCACTAATCTCAAAGTTGTAACTATTTAATAAACATAACCACAGAACCCTTATTATTATTAGTACTGACCCAACTCATACTAATATTCATATTGATAAAAAAAAAACAACTCATGTAAAATATCAAAGTGGTATAAGTATAAATGACATAAAACTTGGTCCATAGTTATGGATAAATTCTCTATGTCCATAGCCCATTAACTTAGTTTCAAGTGGTTGAAAACAAATAACTTAAATCTCAAGCTTTTACATCTTGAATTGATTTTCATTTGGATACATCTTTTACAATTTGATTATTTTGACTTATTACATCTCGAGCTTTTACATCTTGAATTAAAAGAATAATCTTTCAAAAATCCATAATAAATCAAAATATATTATTCTTTTAATTAGAAACTCTTGTCTTTATTATAAAAGTTAGAATAATCAAATTGTAATAATAATATGTTCATTGATTTCCTCTATAAAAACTATTATCATTAAAATAGTCCAAGACCTCCAACTGGTAAAATTAGATTTAAATAATTTAAAAGTCATTTACTTCTTTCTTTCTAATCCACTAAAATCATAAAATAACAAGTTCCCTCTTATAATAATCCCAATGTTATTATGAAAATCACATTGATAAAATCATAATAAAATATTATTTAAGCATAAAAAAGTCTTAATAATATAATTATTAATAACAATGATTATTCTCAAAATAGTAAATTTCCTTTCACAATTTTTTTTTGTACAAAATTCCATCTAGATGCTAATTTATTTTCAATTACGTGATTGTCTTTCATAATTTTCCTCTTAGACTCTAGATGATTTTCCATTAAAGTGCTCGAGTCCTTAAATCATTAATTTTTTAGAATTAATTGCTAGTTTATTCATAACTTCTAATAATTATCAATAGAAATTTATTTTTTGTAAAAATTATGACTTAGCTTACAAAATTATGTCACTAATTTCAAAATCGTAAATTTCTTTCTCTTTAAAAATCCAAAATCATCGTTTTCCTTGAATATCAACTTGACACTGTTATGAAAGTCACACCAATGACTCATAATACTATGTCACTTATAATAATTCTTAATAAAATATTACTTTAGCCTCGAGCGATATTAGAATACAACTCAAAGTTCATATTTATAATTCGATAATCTTTAGAAATAGCTATTCTAACTGATTCTAAAATAACAAGTTATTTTATAAAAATAACAAAATACGAGTTCGTAAATTTTCTCGAAAATCAGGCAGCATAATGGCTACAAAAATTTTAAAAACCTACAAACACAACATATATCAGTCCCACACAGTCCAGAAAAATCACAGAATAATTCAGTATGTTAATTAACTCATAACATACTATAAACATATATAATTGCATTTAATTTCCTGAATCACAATTAATTTTTAAAACTCAAAATAATTAAAAATTGAGGTTAGGAATTTATACCCAATGCACGGGATAGTGGGACGGACTTGAGGGTGACGTTTGGAGCTTGAGACAAGCCTCTCTCACCTCACACCATCGTTGGCTGAAGCTCACGCCGGAGTTCTGGCGGCAATGGCGACAACGCCGCCTCAACAGTGATGGTTGGGTCACAAAACTTGATGGGCTTTAAAGCCTTGATCATGAGGAGGCTAATGTTGGTGGCAGTGTGATCCACGCCGACTTGGGATGGCCGGATTGAAGCCCAAACCTCTCAGAATCCATATATTCCTACGAACCCCCCCCCCCCCCACCACGACTTTCAGACCCGATCCCTCGGTGGGTTTGATCCCCTTGCACTCATGAGTCCAACCATGCCACCCCTCGGTTGAGACAACGTTGGAAGGCAGAACTTCAAGGAGCCAGTTGCAATGGAGGGCGGCGAGTGAGGAGGCGAGCTTCGCAGGGAGAACCGAGAGAGAGGAGAGAGAAAAATAGAGAGTTTTTTTTTTTAAAATAGATTTTTCTTTTACTTTAATAAAAATCTGGTTTTTATATATTAGTTTATTTAATTATCAATTAACTAATTAATTTAAATTCTTTTACTAATTTGCTATAACAAATTCTTTTAAAATTGAACTAATTTTTGTCTAAATGATCTTTGAAATTGAAAATATAATTGATTGGAATTTTAATCAATTTATAATAATTAGACCAAATTCTCTTTTAAAACCCCAAAATTATAAAATAACTTTAAATCATAATTCATGTTATTTCTTAAAAAAATTATTTTTATTGGAATAAAATATCTTGATATTTATTCCCATGAATAATACAATAGTTGAATGATCAATATATCTTTTATTTTAATAAATCCCACAATTTAAAATGTTAATCTTCAAATCTTGATAAATTCTATTTATCAGTATAAAGATTTCTTATTATTTATTTCCCAATAAATAATAATAACAATAATTCAAATCAAAAGGTAAAACTCTTTAAATTCAAATTATTTTCCAACTATAAACCTGAATATCAATTTTTATTTATTCCAAAGAATGATACATAATTTGGGACATAAAAATCCAATCATTATTCCAATATATAATTAAATCAATACTGATTTAATTTTCATAATTTCCCAATTAAACTCCTTTCTAATTAATTATTATTTTTCCCTTAAAATTACTAGTGTAGAATTGCAGGATGTTACACCCTAATTAAGAATAATGCATTGTAATCCTAATAAAGTACAATGCATTTAATGAGAAATGTATGATAACCCTAAAGAAAATTGACATAGTTTATGCATGTAGTGATGAAACTAATGCAACCTTAAGAGAAGGTAAACATGTCAATGCAATTGATGTTGAGAACATTGCAACCTTGAGTACAGTTACTGCAACCCAAGGAAATGTGCAAGGATGGTGGTATGAAACTTGTGCTATGCAACTTATGATAAAACTCTTTTCAAAACCTTTGAAAATGCAAAAGATGGACTAGAATTCCAAATGGGAAATGAAAAGAGATCCAAGATACTTGGAAGAGGCTGCATTAAAGGAAAGAAAGTGACCCTAACTAACGTTTTCTATGTTCCCAATATGAATAAAAACATTATAAGTGGACGTCTATTGGGTAAATCTGGTATCAAAATGGAGTTTGAATATGGTAAACTAATTTTGACTAAATTTGGCACTTTTGTGGGAAAGGGTTATTTATGTGATAGGATGATCAAACTTTGTACTCTTGACAATGACAATAACAATGTAGTATCTAGTTCTTGTAATGTGATTAATTTTATATCTATTACTTTGTGGCATAATAGACTTGCTCATATAGGTTATAACACAATTAAAAGAGATTGTTAAATGTTGATTAATTAATTGTGATGTGAATAGGCATGATAAATGTGAATTATGTGTGAAATCTAAAATGGTTAAGAAATATTTTCCTAGTGTTGATAGATGTTCAAACTTGCTAGAACTGATACATAGTGATTTGTGTAAATTAAATGGGATAGCTGAAAGAAAGAATATGACATATCTTGAGATGATTAACTCTATGTTTTTACATGCTAAATTGTGCTATAACTGGTAGGGTGAAGCTTTGCTTGATGTGTGTCATATATTAAATTGAATTCCAATGAAAAAGAGCAATGTGTCTTCATTTGAGTTATGAAGAGGAAAGAAGCCTAACCTATGCCTTAAAGTGTGTGGGTACCTTTCTTATTGCAAGAGCACGAAACCTAAAAAGGACCAAGTTAGGTCCAAGGGTCGTTAAGTGTTCATTTGTAGGTTATGCCTCAAATAGCAAGGCTTATAGGCTATTAGACTTTGCGTCTAATGTGATAATTGAATCAAGAGAAGTGGAGTTCTTTGAGAACATGTTATATTGTGATAGCAACTCTCAAGAACCCACATGTGTTGGAGAATCTCGTGAGGAGACAGATCCAAAGGTTGATGAGCAACCTATATTGCTTTGGAGAAGCCAAAGGTTTAAAGAGTTTGTATCAAATGAGAAATTTTCTAAAGTGGAGACACTCTACCTAGAAGAGGGAAACCTTGAAGAAGTCACATGGAAATTTCCTATGGTTCTTCAAGTTGAGGATGATCCCATAACCTACCAAGAGGCAATATCTTCGAAAGACTCTGCTTTTGGAATGAGGCAATAAATGATGAGATGAATTCAATTATGACAAACCACACATGGGAATTGGTAGACCTTCCACAAGGTTCAAAACCAATTAGGTGCAAATGGGTATTTCAGACGAAATATCACACTGATGACACCTTACAAACCTTCAAAGCTAGATGAATAGCTAATGGATTTAAACAAAAGGAAGGAATTGATTATTTTGACACATATGCACCGGTTTCTAGAAAAACCAAAACAAGAGTATTATTTGTCTTATCATCAATATATAGCATTTTTGTTCATCAAATGGATGTCAAAATGACATTCCTAAATGGAGATCTCAATGGGGAGATCTATATGGAACAACCAGAGGGTTTTGTTCTAAGGGGAAATGAAGATAAATTATGTAGGCTTGTTAAATTATTATATAGATTAAAACAAGCACCGAAACAATGCCATGAGAAGTTTGACAAAACCATAGTTTCGAATGGGTTTAGACACAATGATGCAGAAAAGTGCTTATATTCTAAGACTTATGATGCCTATGTCATTTTGGTGTGTCTATATGTTGATGATATGTTGATTTTGAGTAATGAGATGAGAGGCATAATAGAAACAAAGAGGTTTTTTTCTTCCACTTTCAAGATGAAGGATCTTGGAGAGGTCGATACCATTTTGGGTATAAAAGTGAGGAAATAGTTAGGGTTATGCCTTAAGTCAATCTCACTATGTTGAGAAAGTGCTTGACAAGTTTAGTCATCTCAAAATCAATGAGTCAAATACACCATTTGATTCAAACATAAATCTTGAAAAGAACAATGGTAGAGCGGTGGCCAACTTGAGTATGCAAGTGCATTAGGGAGTCTAATGTACGTTGCTCATTGTAACATATCAGATATACCATATGCAGTTAGTAAACTAAGAAGGTTTACTAGCAATCCAAGTATCGAGCATTGGAAGGCAATTGAGAGAGTTCTAGGGTACCTTAAGAGGACCAAGAAGCTAGACCTCCAATGTTCAAAGTTTTCTAAGATACTTGAAGGATACTCTGACATAAGTTGGATATCAAGTGCGGAAGATAATCTCTTCACCATTGGTTGGGTGTTTATGCTCAAAGGAGGAGCGATTTCGTGGAGCCCAAAGAACGGACATATATTACACTCAACCATGTATAATGAGTTTATAGCTCTAACGACAATTGGCAAAGAGGCCAGGTGGCTTAGGGATTTCATGAGGAATATCCCAATATCCATGGATGAGGTATCGATGATCTCGATACACTATGAAAGTTAAGCCACATTAGCTAGAGCCTACAATGACATAGATTATGAGAAATTCTAGACATATAAGTCTAAGCCATGAATATGTGATATAATTGTTTCAAATATGGAATCATATGTGAGAACTTAATGGATCTGTTTACCAAACCTTTAGTGAGATATTTGGTTAGTCCTATAAATAGAGGGATAAGACTAAAACTCCTTGACAAATAGATTCCCCAGTGATGGAAACCCAACTCAAAACCTGTATACAACGAGTGTAGAATTCAATGGGTAAGAACAAGTTGTTGATAAGGGAATAGTTGACAACATTAACAACTTAAAGTCCTATCTAGGATAGTTAATGTTTGTAGCTACCGCACATGAGGGTTAAGCCATAGACTTTTAATGAAATTTAGTTGAAGAGCAACAAGCATTTCTAAGGTAGCAAAGATGTTGTAAGAATTTCACCTATATAAACCTAGAGGTGGTGCCTTTTCTCTCCAGATGGTTCATGAATAGATAAGCACAAGGCCATAAAAGTGTTGAGCGCACAAAGTTGGAAATACATGAGTAATTAGGTAGAGGTGTGTGAGATACTACTGGTTTTATCACTAGGAATGTTAGGTTCAATCTTTTAAGAATACCTTAGCATTTCGGTAAAGATTTGTAGTATTTTTTATATGATAAATTTCAAACCCAAAAGGTACTTTATTTTGTGCACTAATATCGTTTGGGCTAGAGAAAGATGGTGTATTTAACCAAGTAGGGGATTGTTAGGATTGGATAAATACACAGTAAAATTGGTTAGGCATAAAGAGGTGCAAGAGCGATAACGATTACACTAAATTCAACATGAGTGGGTTGACTTATGGTATATGCATCTATAACTTATCTTTTTGGGTCCAAAGTGTTTTTTTTTTGGAGTATATAAGAGTACCCAAAAAGTTTGGAGGTATTTTGAGATGTTTTGGGGTGAAATCTAGGGCATTATTACATAGGCATCTGCGTTGAGTCGCCTATGGGATGCGATGCATTGCTCGGGATGCAAAACCCCAGACAGATGATGCATCTCCTAGGCGGTCCGTACGAGACCGTACATTTACGTGATTTTGGCTTTAAAACTTAATTAAAAATAATATAATCTCCTTGATAAATACTAATGACAGTTCATATAATATTTAAGGGGTTCATTTGAGAAATTGGGGAATTGATCACTCACCAATATCTCTCTCTAAAACCATCTCTCTCTCTCTCTCTCTCTAACTCACAAAGGTTACTAGTTTTCTCCAATACCTTCATCAAGAAAACTTGACTTGTATGAAGATCAAGGCTTGCAAATCTCAATCTCATTCCAACTTGTAGTAGCGTCAAGCAATCTCTAAGGGGAGGCTAGGAATAGAGATTTTTGGACAACAAATTCAATTTGTGTCAAGCCTTTTGTCATCTCCATTGATTCACATAAAATCATAAGTAACTTGGTCTTCTCTCCACAAAGGTCTATTCTTTCTCTTGATCTAATTTGTGTTATTCTTCCATTAAATCCATTGTTATACTGTGATTAATTCTCATAAATTACAAAATTCATTTTGTGATCATAAGCCATCGTTTGTGTTTAAATGTTTCTAAATTCATGTTATAATTATTTAATATTTAATTATAAAGATTTTCATTCATACTTTGAATATGGTTCTTTATTTATCAAGATTTGCATTCATACCTTGACTATGATTCTTGATTAGCCTCTATGATTTGTAATATTGAATTAATTTTCATTATTCATTGTTGATTTAGAAAGTGTAAGTCATAAATTCCCAACAAACGACACAATACATTTATGCCACGTTATCGTTCGCGAAAAACACGGACAACATATGTTATTTCTTAATTATTGTGTGTAAGTGTGCATTGTAAAAAATATGTCATTTTATGATGAAGAATAATTCTTCTTATTTTTACGGATTTATGTTGTTTTCTTTTCATGTATATGATATCCTCATATTACTTTCTTAAGAACTCTTAGGGGGTGTTTGGTATGGGGTAAAGTAAATGTGGGAATGAGAATCTAAATCCTTGTCTATGTTTGGTTCAAATTTTAAAAGGGTAAAGTTAATAATTTGTGTGAGCCCCACATGTATTTTAAGGGTAAAGTGAACCATTTTATACACTAGAGTTTAAGATTACCTCCATCCTAAGTCCCTCTACACTTTCCAAGGCAACTCAACTACTCAAAACAAACACCCCCTTAGTGGTTAATGAGGATATTGTAGTCCCAGGCCTGCCAACACAACCATAAGTTTGTCATATTTGCTTACCCTTCTAGCTTTCACGACTTCTTAATTAAAGATCCTTATGAACAGTTACAACGATTTCATGGACCCTTGCTTTAGCTTAACCAGGTTATTTCTATCTTTCATGTGGGTGCAAGTAGTGTAAACTACTTTTTAAAATATGTCACCAATTACGACTAGGAGTTGAGAAAATTGGGTTGGTACTTTAGGTACCATCACTTTGCTACTCCCATCAATGTCGCATGGAAGTATTGACCGCGAGACTTTAAAGATATGTGATGCAGGTTCATCATAATGCAGTAGTCTCAGAGGTGGTTTATAAGATCATTTTTTGACCTATTATTCGTCTTGAGTATAGGCATCCTAAAGTTAGGAGGCTTGGGTGCTTCTTGGTCCTTTTTAGTGAAACGATTGCCCGACTCATTGTCAGAGTTTGTATTTGAGTAGTTTCTTTACTTTGTTTGGTTTCTACGAAAAAGAAACTCACATAAAAAATGAAAAGAAAAGTAGCTGAGAAAAAAAAGCAGAACTTAGAGAAATGAATGAAATGAGCTCAGCTTAACACTGCAAAGCTTAGCTTCTCCATATATATATATATATTAGTGTTGTAACAAGAATTAGTTACAGATTACATAACCGACTGTTACAGAGTGTAACAAACCTAACTAACTCTAATTCTGAGTAACAGACACAGAGTAAAGAGTCATTAACAGCCCCCCTCAAGGTACATGGTGGTACACCAAGTGATAATTGTTGGGAAAACTTATACAGGATCTTTATTCATTTTCATGTAGATCTAATATTAAACAAGTTAATATGAGACAACCTAGAACATTTTCTAAAATTGAATTCAAAGAGAAATAATGATAAGAATACTTACATCATACGCAGCGGAATAATAGAGTCATTCCTTCAGTTTCTCTAACCCTTGTATCATTTCTGTCGCAGAGTATTACCAAGAAACTGAACCGATCTTTAATTTTCTTCACAACCTTCCAAAGTATCCTTAGGATCACCTAGACTAGAGTGGTTGATTCTCAACACATGAGATAGATACAAAGAGAAGAAGAGGAAAGGACAATAAGACTTAAAAAAGGACTTATGTTTAGAGAGAGAATCTAAAATACTATAAAAAAAACTTGTGTTTCAGAAATTTGAACTTATGTTTTCAACTCTCTCTTAACATTCCATTTATAGAATCAATTAGGCCATTTATTTAATTAAAAAATCAATAAAATAATAGCCAATAATAAGCCCTAGGTCGAAATTATCATGGGCTTTAAGCCCATGAAATTTCCCATTTGATTATAAGCCCATTGGACTTAAAATCAAGGTCTGTATTATTTTCTATTGATTTAATTAAATAAATAAATATTTAAATCATTTATCAAATTAATTATTTATAATTTGAACCTTGATTTAAACTTATTTATTAATTTAGATACCAATTTATCTTAATTAATAAATCTGCCGTAATTTCTCTTTTCTTCTCTAAATAACATAACTCTATGAAACTATCCAAAATTGACCTGGTCAACTTTGATAATTCTAATTGATAATTAAATTAATTAATTGATACTATCTAGATGATTTTATCCAAGGTACATTGGGTACCATGGGCCTATGAAATTAAGCTCCAATAAGTTATCATAAATCTAACAAATAAATTTATTAACTTATTAATTCCTCGTGACTCCACTAAAGACTTGGAATTGCACTCTTGAATTCATAGAACGCTCTATAACAAATATAGATACGTTATTAATTAGTCATTGTTACAACCATAATTGTCACTCAATCCTCTATTGACGATCTACAATGAGATGTGACTAAAATACTGTTTTACCCTTCATTGTATTTTATCCTTAAAACACTTAGTTCCTTGTAAATGATATTTCAGTAAACTAATATTAATTACTAAAATGAGATCTCTATCATTTAGCACCTTGAACCAAACTAAAAGGAAACCATCGTTTCACTTCTTCATCAGAAGCTATAGATGGTCATATCTATGATTAACACTCCCACTCAATTATACTACTAATTTCCCAAGATGTAAGTATGGGCTAGTCCGTAGGGTGAGCTGGTAACGAACAAGTCAAAGAACTCAAATAATACAATCAGTTAGAATACTAACCACTCAGAATTGAGATTGAATTGACCGATGGTCAACTATACGATATGAGTAGAATAGATAATAATGGTATGTTTACTTATCCTATCAAATGTTAATATCGGTCATCTCCGATGTAACAAATACATCTGATCTTATCTACTTTGCTAATGTTCTGGAAAGAACATAACACTACAATGTGTAAGTAGATCATATCGTAGATTGGCAAGTGAGTGTAAATCATGTGCACTGACTAATCTTAGGACTAACTTATTTTGAACATATAATCATATTTATATTCCACTGTGATTACGTAACTATAAATATGATTAGCTATATGCTCGGGATTTAATAGAAGTTTATATTAAACAAATAATCATGAAAATAAAACATGTGAGCAAAGTGATTGACCAAGTCAAAAAATGATTTCTATTATTTTATTGATAATTAATGAGATTACAAAGAAATTGGGTTTTAATTAGGGCATAAAACCCACAACAAACTCTCACTTGCACTAATTTAAACTAATTCCTTAATTCTACTAATCTCATTTCTTTGATATGCTTATTAAATGTAGCTTCTGGTAGTGTCTTTGTAAACGGATCTGTAAGATTGTCTTCAGATGCAATCTTCATATCTTTCACATCTCCCCTGGCCACATATTCTCGAATAATGTCATACTTCCTTTCTATATGCTTACTCCTCTTGTGACTACGAGGTTCTTTCGAGTTGGCTATCACTCTTGTATTGTCACAAAACAACACAATGTAATGACCCAACTATTTCTAAGACATTGGACCATTAAAACTACTAGACATAGCTACTATTTTGATACAAACATAAGAAAGAGCATAACTTTATTTAAAACCCAAAATATTGTACCAATACAAAATAAGGTAAAAATATAAAATAAAATGTGATATGGTATGAGATCCCATTGTTTATAAAACATAAAACATAACTTTAATTCAATTGTTCAAAAACTAAGTGCGGAATTACAAAAGAAACATAATTCAAAAGACTAAATAACGTCATCCTCGATCGACACGCAGTCCATTCATTCCATTCATCCTTAACACACAAGCCAAGGTGTCAAGAATCCTTCCACCTTCCATAATCATTTTCCTGCATCACACTAAAAATAAAGAAATGAGCCTAATGCCCAGCAAGGAAAATCTACTAACAACATATAACATAAATCATAAGCATAAGACTATATCATAAATGTACACTATGAAACATATGACTATAAAAAAAAAACACATATCGTATAGGACTACAATATTAATGGCCATCATAAATTCTTAGGGCTTGTTAGCTAAGTAAGTCATATGCCCATAAATTTGTGGGGCTTGCTAGCTAAGCAAGTCATATGCCCATAAATTCTTGGGGCTTGCTAGCTAAACAAGTCATATGCCCAAGGACTATAAAACATATTCTTGGGGCTTTTTATCTAAACAAGTCATATGCACAAGGACTACATAATATACATATACATATCATAACATCAACATATCATAACATAAACATATGATAACATATAAGCACATAAAATCTATCCTATTTTCCTTACCAAAAATCGGGATATTTGAGAACAAGAACAGGATTAGAACACTCCTATAAACAAACAGTAAAAATGGTGAGAATCTAAAGAAAAAGAGATGAAAAGAACACTAAACCATCAAAGAAGAAACTTACCAAGAAGAACCTTAAGTTTCAAGAACTTAAATACCTAATCAAGAATCATAAACAAGATTTAGGTTTTGAATAAAAGAAAACTATAGAATCATGAAGAACTGAACTTAGGGATAGGAATACCTTGAATGATCTTATGGATTGGTCTAAACCTCAATATTGAAATCACACTAAATCTCACTTCCCAAGTGTTTAGAAAAGCTTAGAATAATAAAGCTTTTATGCCAAACCCAAGTGTATCTTTCTACAATAACACTAGCACCTTGGAGGCTCTGATCAAATGCTTGAAGAATGAAGAAAATGGTTGAGTACTAGGTCCTATTTATAGAGTTCAAGGAGTGAAACTAACCCCTTTTAATTTGAATAAATAAATGAATATAAAATGAAAAAGATTTGAATTCTCATTCAACAGACGCCCAGAACTCGGTCAAAATCATTCAAGGGCAGGTCCAAGTGGTTAAGGGTATTTTTAAATTCAAAATCACAAACTTTTCAAAAATCAAGCTTGGAGTCGATATATCGCCCCCCATAGGCGATATATCGCCTCCCCCTATATTCTCAAGCCCCGTTCAAACATTCGTGCAAAGTCAACGTGTTTTTCGTATCTCCCGTAGGCAATATATCAACCCCTATAGCTGCGATATATCGGCATACGTTGATATATCAAACACGTATTTGCACTTTTTCAGCATATTTTGAATTAAGTAAACAGCTTTGACTGAGTCATAATACGATCCTAACAGTTTCTGGAAGGTTCCAGAGCTTCTAGATCTTTCTTTTATTAAAACTATCCATCAAAAATATTTAATTCCTTAATAATCATGATTATGACAAGTGTCATGCTCTTAATGGTTCTATCTAAACCTTATGTTATAATAACAATATATCTAAGATCAGCAATATTAATCAAACCTTATGTTATAATTAATATTCTTAAACTATAGGTTAAACTTATAAAATCCATAACTGTTGCTATGAGTGTCCAACTAAGTCCCGGCTTGAACCAAAATCCACGAAATCTAACATACTACAAACTAATACTAACTACTACTACTATCTAGCTAGCTAAGTAAATATTTTGGGACACTACAATTCTCACGTTTTACTCAGTCAAAGTAAGTTTTAATCAATTTCAAATTATCCTGAAGTGTGCAAAAATGTGTTTGAATTATCAGCGTATGCCGATATATTGCAGCTATAAGGGCTGATATATTGCCTATGATTGGTACGGAAAATACGTCAAATTCGCACAAACAAAAGTACGGACCCTCAGGATCATGGTAGGGGCGATATATCGCCTACCCTAGGCGATATATCAGCTCCAGTGGCCAATTTTTGAGTTGTTCGTAAAATTCTAAACTAGAAACAGCCCTCAACAACCTTGACTCGTTCCTGAACATTTTTGACCGAGTTCTGGGCATCTGTTGAGAAGATAATTCAAATTTATTCATTTTTAATCATTTATTTATTCATTTTAAAGGAGTTAGTTTCACTCCTTGAACTCTATAAATAGGACCCTTCACTCAGCCATTCTATTCATCATTCAAGCACAGCCTTTGAGCCTCCAAGCTGCTAAGTTCATTCTAGAGAGAAACACTACAGTTTTGGGGTTAAAGCTTTCAAATCTAAAGCTTTTATAAACACTTGGGAAGTAAGTTTTTGTGTGATTTCGGTGTTCGAGGTGTAGATCGAGGTTCTAAGCTATCCAAGGTATTCATTATCTTCAGGTTTAGTTCACCTTAGTTTCTATTATTCTTTCATTTTTCTTCAAATCCTAACTTATGGTAGTAACTTTTGGTTAGGTGTTCAATTCCTTTGAAACATAAGGTTTTTGGTAAGTTCTTATATTGAAGGTTTAGATCTTCTCTTAAACTTTATTTCTTTAGAAACTTATGGTTTCTTATGTTTGGTTTTAGGAGTTTCAATCCCGCTCTTGTCTCCAATATTCTGGTTTTTGGTAAGGAAAATTAGGTAGTTTAGGCAGTATTCTAAAGGTGTTTTGGGGATTGATTTAGATGGCACGACATTGAGAATGTCATTCGCGGTTTCAATTGCATGTCCCCAGAACGAAGTTGATAGAGTTTAGTAAATAAGCATGGATCTAACCATTTCCAATAAAGTTCTGTTCTGGCATTCCGCTACACCATTTTGTTGCAGAGTACCTAGGGCAGTAAGTTGTGATAAAATCTCAAGTTCAGTTAAATGATCTTGGAACTGCATATCCAAATATTCTCCACCCCTATCAGATCGCAAGATCTTTAACGTTTTACCTAATTGGTTCTAAGCCATCGCTAGGAATTCCTAAAACTTTGAAAATGTTTATGATTTCCTATGCATTAGGTGAAGACATGAGTATCTAGAGTAATCATCAATGAAAGTGACGAACTACTCAAAACCACCCCTGGCTTGTACATTCAAAGGTCCACAAATATCTGAATGCACAAGTCCAAATGGTTCTTTGGCCCTATCACCCTTTGCAGAGAATGGACGCTTGGTCAGTTTGCCTTCTAGACAAGATTCACAGACGGGTAATTCACCTAAGGTGAGTTCCCTCAAAGGCCCGTCCTTTGTGAGTCTTTGAATCCTATCATAGCCAATGTGACCTAGTCTCAAGTGCCATAAATACGTCATATTATCGTTATCGATCTTTTGACGTTTATTGGTCCTAGGTTTAGCTACTTTGAATAAATCATTGTTAAGAGCGAGGGGTTCGTTAGGTAATAGAATATAAAGCCCCTTTTCCAAACATGCAATACACAATTGTGATCCATTGAAGGAAATAGATATATTAGAACTTGTGAAAGTCATAACAAATTGTTCTAATTGCAAAATGAAAACTGAAATTAAATTTCTACTAAAATTCGGAATAAAAAAATACATCATTTAAAATTAAAAATTTATTTCCGAACTTCAGACGAGCTCTTCCTCTAGCTTGGACCGCAATGAACGCTCAGTTCCCAGCTCTGAGCTTTAAGCTGCCTTCGTCCACTTCCTCCCACGATTCAAGAAGCTGTAAAGAGTTACAAACATTGTTAGTAGATCCAGAATCAATAATCCAAACGGATTTACCATTCTCTAAAACACATGTTTCCAATTTAAATTAACTATAATCATTACATTTGTTTTTAGCTGCTAGAAACTTAGGGCAATCCTGTTTCCAATGCCCCTTCTCTTTGTAGTGAAAACACTTACCTTTACCTTTCTTGTTTTTCTTGTTCTTCCCCTTAGGCGGCTATGCATTTGGTTGTGCACTCATATTTGCAGCCTTTGCAGGCTTGGGGTTGTTATTTTGTCAATCTTTCCTCTTATTTCCAGCTTTCGTAGACGAAGCTTAGTTAGCTTCAGCCTTGGCTAGATCAGCAGCAATAGCAGTAGTCTTATTTTCTCCTCCCTTACTAGGTCCACCCATGATAGTCTCAAAAATCAGAAGCTCGTTCATGAGCTATGTCAGACCATTGTTGAGTTGATCATGAACGTGCGGACACGGTGCCATTCGAGCATTCACGATGTCATCACGTATGTGCGGAGACGGTGTTATCCAAGCATTTACGGTGCCATCATGAGCATTGACGGTTCCATCACGAACGTGCGGACATAGTGCTCATTATGGGCATTCCTCAATCATGACAAACTCAGAGTTGTCACCAATCAACTCTATGTTGATATTCTGCCTCCAATAAAGGAATTTTTCTCCAGTGAGTTTCTCCATTGAAAGTTGAGAAATGATAGGAGTAGACACAGACACTACTTAAC
The DNA here is from genome assembly GCF_963169125.1 of Humulus lupulus. Taxonomy (NCBI): domain Eukaryota; kingdom Viridiplantae; phylum Streptophyta; class Magnoliopsida; order Rosales; family Cannabaceae; genus Humulus; species Humulus lupulus. The sequence continues at coordinate 277,761,849 of NC_084793.1, forward strand.
TTAAAAGTACAAATTATCAATAAAATAGAAATCAATCACATTTGCTCAATAAAACTCATATTCACACAAAATTCAACAAATAGCACAACATATACCAAAGTATGTAAGATATGAGAAAAAAATACCAAAATAATCATATCTCTATTTCTTTAGGTTTTTAACTAATCTATGATATCCTTGTCCCGGTTGGCGAGAGTCAAAAATACAACTAGTTAAATAAAGTTGTAAACTTATTTAATAATGGACATCATTATTAACAACCTAGTATTCGATCAAAATAAGAAAAAAAAATCTCTTATTTTATGAGCTAGACCCACGGTTTCGGTAATCATAGATTTAGTCCTAGTAGTCACCGTAGGGAGAATCTAGTAGAATTTGACCTATAATTATCTATTTTTTGAAATCTAACCTTGTCAAAATAACTAATGAACACCTTCCGTAGGGGGACGAATCAAAGCGTCTCGAGGCCCCATTAAGCTATTGACTTTGTTAAACCAACGGTGGAGATCGATATAATTCTTAAAATAAGCTCGTTATAAAATTAAAAATAGTATTTTTATTATTTATTTTTAGAAAATTAATGACTATGGTTTACAAAAAAAAATTTAAAAATTAGAATTTTTAAAACCAAAGTCCTATAATTTCCTATTAATTCTAAAGTGTACAAATTCAATTAATTTAGAATTAATTTGTTGCTAATCAATATTTAGGTTTAACTAATATAATGAACCTATACAATTAAGTCCAACTCAGGTAAATGGGTCTTAACAATTGGGCTTGTATGGAGGACAGCTCGGTCCAATATGTCGTTCCCACTACAAAGGCCCTCATACTTCCATACAAGGTCCAAAAGACAATAATTTAAGTCTTTGTTTTATTAATTGTTATTAATTGATTAGGTCCACTATAGTCATGCAAAGCAAATGGGTCTTCACAAGTGGAATCACCCACAAGAGAGGAATTTAAACTTTACATTTTCTAATGAGCCCAAATAAAATCTATCATTTTATGAATATTTTATTTGGCAAAAATACCATATATCTAGCAAACATATGGGCCACTATATGCATCTAAGCCCAATTGCAAAAATACCACATATAGTGCAAACAGACATGTTATAATTGGATGGGCCTAATCATGTTACTATATGAGTAATTCTATGAATTTATGCAAAAATACCACAATTTATTTCATTTCCAAAAATAACACAATTAATTTTCTAGAATTTATCAAAAAATCGAATTTATTAATTTTTTACAAAAAATAAGTCAATTTAAATGAAATTTATCAACAATTAACAATAGTTAATTTAAATTTCATTTATCAACAATCAACTTGGTTTAGGTTAATTTGAAAAAAAATATATCAATTTAATTTAAATAGGATTTATCAACAATTAACCAAAGTTAATTTAAATCTCATTTATTAAAAAAATTATTTTATTAATTGGTTGAAGAAAAAAAATGATATTTTTCAAAATTTAACCAATTTTAAATTTTAAAATCAATATCTTAACTGTTTTTCAAAAATATCTTGTGTTGTTACAACAATAAGCTAGTATTTTAACCATTTAAAAAAAATAAAATATTAATACTGATAACAACAATAAAATATCTTAAAACAGTTAAACAAATTCAAATATCCATGAAAATATCTAATTAACAAATTTCAAATTTCAAATAATTTAAATATTAAAAACTATAGAATAAATAGATATTTATATTTTCAAATAAAGATTTAATAAAAATGTCAAGTATTTAAAAGAAAATATCTTAAATATCTTATATCTTAATTCTAATATTTTAATATATAAAAAGATTTAAAATTAAGTCGTTAGTCTATTTTTAAATTTGAATTTGAATCTTTGTAGAAAATATCTAATTATTTAAATCTCAACCAACAAAAATATCTTATTTTAAACAATATTTTTAAATACAAAAACAAATCTCATATTTTTTGCTTTGATTATAAATAATCAATTTTCACATTTTAATTTCTTTAATTTTTAAAACAAAATTGGATGAACAGTACCCATGACAGGTATTGTTCATCGTGTGCGGCTGCAAGGAGACGCGCGCGCACAGGCCTTCTGGCTTCCGAGGGGTGCGCGCAGGTGCGCATGCGGCTGTTGGGTGGTGCGTGCGCTAGTGCGAGCGCGCAGAGGGTGATACGCACATGCGCACGCACGTGACTGGCAGCCCGACCAAAAAAATTTCAAAAAAAATTTTGTGCAATTTTTCAAACCAAAACCATTTTCTAATTAATTTTTAATATGTTTTACTTAAAATAAAGCATATATAAAAATTAATGGCATAGAAAACACAACAAAATAACCTAAAAATTACTAATAATCACATAAAATCAATATGTTTTATAAAAACATGAAAATCCATCCAATTATTCAAACACATCAAATAATTCAATTTTTAACATGTTCTTGCATGAAAATAAATATTACCAAGGCTCTGATACCAGTTGTTGGGAAAACTTATACAAGATCTTTATTTATTTTCATGTAGATCTAATATTAAACAAGTTAATATGAGACAACCTAGAACATGTTTCTAAAATTGAATTCAAAGAGAAATAATGATAAGAATACTTACATTATATGCTGCGGAATAATAGAGTCATTCCTTCAGTTTCTCTAACCCTTGTATCATTTCTGTCGCGGAGTATTACCAAGAAACTGAACTGATCTTCCATTTTCTTCACAGCCTTCCAAAGTATCATTAGGATCACCTAGACTAGAGTGGGAAATTCTCAACACATGAGATAGATACAGAGAGAAGAAGAGAAAAGAACAATAAGGCTTAGAAAATGACTTATGTTTAGAGAGAAAATCTAAAATACTATCATAAACTTGTGTTTCAGAAATCTGAAGTTATGTTTTCAACTCTCTCTTAACTTTCCTTTTATAAAACCAATTAGGTCATTTATTTAACTAAAAAATCAATAAAATAATAGTCAATAATCAGCCCTAGGTCGAAATTATGATGGGCTTTAGGCCCGTAAAATTTCCCATTTGACTATAAGCCCATTGGACTTAAACTCAAGGCCTGTATTATTTTCTATTAATTTAATTAATTAAATCATTATTTAAATCCTTTATCAAATTAATTATTTATAATTTGAACCTTGATTTAAACTTATTTATTAATTTAGATACCAATTTATCTTAATTAATAAATCTGCTGTAATTTCTCTTTTCTTCTCTAAATAACATAACTCTATGAAACTATCCAAAATTGACATGGTCAACTTTGATAATTCTAATTGATAATTAAATCAATTAATTGAGACTGTCTAGATGATTTTATCCAAGATACAATGGGGACCATGGACCTATGAAATCAAGCTCCAATAAGCTATCATAATCTAACAAATAAATTTACTAACTTATTAATTCCTCATGACTCCACTAAAGACTCAGAATTGTACTCTTGAATTCATAGAACGCTCTATAACAAATATAGATACGCTATTAATTATCCATTGTTACAAACCATAACTGTCACTCAATCCTTTATAGACAGTCTACAATGAGATGGGACTAAAATACTGTTTTACCCATCATTGTTTTTTCTCCTTAAAACACTTAGTTCCTTGTAAATGATATTTCAGTAAACTAATATTAATTACTGAAATGAGATCTCTATCATTTAACACCTTGAACCAAACTAAAAGAAAACCATCATAACACTTCTTCATCAGAAGCTATAGATGTTCATATCTATGATTAACATTCCCACTCAATTATACTACCGAGTTCCCAAAATATAAGTATGGGCTAGTCCGTAGGGTAAGCTGGTAACGAACAAGTCAAAGAACTAAAATAATACAATCAGTTAGAATACTAACCACTCAAAATTGAGATTGAATTGACCTATGGTCAACTATATGATATGACTAGAATAGATAATGACAGTATGTTTACTTATCCTATCAACTGTCAATATCGGTCCAGTCTGATGTAACAAATACATCCGATCTTATCTACTTTGCTAATGTTCTGGAAAGAACATAACACTACAATGTGTAAGTAGATCATATCATAGATTGACAAGTCAGTGTAAATCCTGTGCATTGACTAATCTTAGGACTAACTTATTTTGAACATATAATCATATTTATATTCCACTATGATTATGTCACTATAAATACGATTAGTTATATGCTCGGGATTTAATAGAAGTTTATATTAAACAAATAGTCATGAAAATAAAATATGTGAGCAATCAAAAAATGATTTCTATTCTTTTATTGATATTAAATGAGATTACAAAGAAATTGGGTTTTAATTAGAGCATAAAACCCCAACAATAACTTGTCACGCAAAAGAGAAAATTGGTGTATGGAAAGAGGCTTAGTGAAGAGATCAGCAGTTTGATACTAGGTGGGAACATGCTGAATATCTAAGTAATTGGCAAAGACTCGATCTCTAACAAAATGTAAATTGATCTCTATATGCTTCGTTCGAGCATGATAGACCAAATTGGAGGCTAAGGAAGCAGCATCGAGGTTTCACACCAGAGAATTGGTTTGTGGAATAGTTGAAGGCCAAGTTCAGCAAAGAGAGATTAAAGCCAAATCAACTCAATTGTGGTGAGAACAAGCGAACGGTATTTAGACTCAGTGCTTGAGTGAGCCACTACATTTTGTTTCCAAGAGCACCAAGTTAACAAGTTGCCACCTAAAAAGACACAGCACCCGGAGGTAAATTGTCTATCATCATGGGACCTTGCCCAGTCCACATCAGAGAAGGCCTCCAAAGTCAAGTGCTTGGAAGATTGAAAATGCAAGCCAAGGTTGATGGAGCCAGCAAGATATCGAAGAACACGTTTGCAGACAGACCAATGTTCTGTGGTTGGTGCTTTGAGGAACTGTGCTAACTTGTTCACAACAAATGACAGATCAGGCCTTGTTGTCATTAGATACTGCAGTGCACCAATTATGTTGCGATAGTTTTTAGGGTCAGCTAAAAGTGTTCCTCCAGCTGCAATAAGTTTAGTACCTTGACACATGGGTGTAGGCGTTGGTGTGGCTGTTTCCATTCGAGTTTTGCAGAGAATATCTCTAGCATATTTTGACTGAGTGAGGTAAATTCCAGTGGCATCGCGATACATTTCAAATCCAAGGAAGTATTTGACATGACCAAGGACTTTGAGTGTAAATTGGAGATGAAGATCTGAGATTAGCCTGTGTATTTAAGTAGAATCCTCACCAGTAATCAGAATATCATCAACATAAACTAATAGCATGAGCAGCTTTCCATTTCACCTCGCAAAAAATAACGAAGTATTAGCTTTAGAATTCTTGAAACCCCACTACAATAACGAGTGTTTGAGCTTATCAAACCAAGCTCTAGGCGCTTGCTTAAGGCCATAGAATGCCTTCTTTATATGACAGGCATGATGTGGATAAGTTGGATGTTGAAAGCCTTCTGGTTGTGTCATGAAAACTGTTTCTTGAAGCTCCCCATTTAGAAATACGTTATTGACATCTATTTGTTGAATTACCTAATTGTTGGAAATGGCTAGAGTAAACATCACCCGAATGGTAGATGGTTTGATGACCGAACTGTAAGTTTCACCATATTCTAATCCATGGGTTTGTTGAAAACCCTTTGCAACTAACCTTGCTTTGTGGCGATCGATAGTCCCATCAAATTTGTACTTAGTCTGAAATACCCACTTGTTAGTTATAACATTCATACCAGAAGCATAAGGAACTAGCTGCCAAGTTTTGTTTCGAATTAATGCATCATATTATTCTTGCGTTGCACGCTGCCAATGAGGAGCAGTTATGGCTTCTTTGAAAGTAGAAGGTTCCATCATAGTATTAGTAGTGACTAGTAAGGCTTTGGGTTTGTGTATACCAGCATTGGCTCTAATGGTCATGGGATGATTGTTTTGTGGTCTTGGGGGTTCTGGTAGGTCTTGAATAGGGATTTGATTTACTGGGGGTATTTCTTCATGAGTTGGGCTTGGTGAGTTAGCGTCGGGTGAGGAAACTGATGAGATTGAAAGGGAAGTGTGTGTGGGTTCGGATGGCGAACATTGAAGCCAAGCTGATGTAAGTGACGTTGCAGAGGTCGATCCTCCCCTCTTCAGTCCGTTTCTATGGCTTTAATCTTGGTGGTGAACTGCCTTTCAACATACATGTTAAATGTCTTAAAAATCTCAAAAACTTCAGATTTTTGTTTCATTGGAAAGAGCCACGTGAACTTGGAAAAATCATCAATAAAGTTCACATAATACGGATATCCATCCAAAGAATTACAAAAGGAAGGACCCCAAACATCAGAGTGCACAAGATCAAAACAAGTTGTAGTTTTTGGTACTGAACTCAAAAAAGAAAAGTTATGTAACTTGCCATATTGACATGCTTTGCAAAAAGAGATCTCAATACAAGTAGTCTTTGGAGTAAAGGAAGATACAACTTTGTTCAAAACAAACTTTGATGGATGACCTAGGCGGCAATGCCAAAGAAAGGAAACTTTATTCCTAGGACTGTCCATGGCTTTATTCATGTTGCAGTTGTAAACTTGAGCATGGTGGTCAGGAAGAGTGGATTGACTTTCTTGAGCAACTCGCAACTTTTCTTGAGAAAGATCCACATGATACAGTCCATCTTTAAGATATCCCTATAGAAGTTGATGCCCCGTGATCTTGTCCTTGACAACACAAGACAAAGAATCAAATTCTAAGGTAACATTATTATCTTGTGTGAACTTAGAGATGCTAAGTAAGTTTTTAGTGATAGCAGGTGCATGGAGTATATCATTCATAACCAATGCTTTATTAGGAATATTGGTTGAGATGAAACTAGAGCCAATATGAGAGATTGGGATTGAAGAGCCATTACTGACTATTATCTTCGCTTTTCCATTGTAGTCTGAAGGAGTGGTGAACTGATGAAAATCATTGGAGATGTGATGAGTAGCCCCACTGTCAACATACCAGCTACCATCATCAGAAGTGCTTGAGTCATAAACATAAGCTTGTGGTGGCAATGATGGACTATTGGAGTTCTTGGAGTCAGAATCTTGAATGCTCATATCACAGCGATGATAGCAACGAAGGGTTGTGTGTCTTGGCTTTTGGCAAACTTGACAGATAACTATGTTCCCTTGACCACAACCATAAGAGTAGTTTCATCCACCTCCTCGATCACGATGGTTGGAGTTTCCACGGTAGCCACCACGAGTAGTTGTATTATTCTGAAGATTCAGAGTTGCAAGGTTAGTTGTAACCAAATATAGACTCAGAGGCGGAGTGGAGTTCTGTTCGAGTCGCATTTCTTGATTCTGCAGCATGAACTGAACATCCTGCAGTGTTAGCTTCTTGGATTTGGACGTGAGATACACAACAACAAACTCATACTTGTGACCTAGTCCGCCAAGAATGCAGCTCTTCATCGAAGGTGACTTGTCCGACAACAGCACGAGCATCGACAGTTTTCTTCATTTTGAGGATGTACTCATCAACATTCATAAATCCTTTCTTGAGTGTCTGAAGAAGAAATCAAAGTTGAAGAGCTCGAGCCTTTGATCGAACAGCAAACATTTGTTCGAACACAATCCAGATCTCATGAGCAGATTCACAACGAAGAACATGACCAATCATTGGTTCAGATAGGGAATTCATGAGCCAACTCATGAGAAATTGATCACACCGCATCCAATGTTCAAAGGCAGGGTTAGGTTCAGCAGCACCTTCAAGAAGTTGTGGTGGTCGTGGAGTGGTTCCAAGGAGAATTGCATGGAGATTGTGTGCACAAGTCACCGGAAGAATCAAGGATCTCTAGTAGGAGTAATTGGAGGGATCCAATCGGAGATTCAAAGGAGAAAGTGTGGCATTGAAAGGCAAGTTGTTCGCCAAAGCAGCAATTGGAGCTGGAATCGGAGGAGGCAGTGGTCCAGTGGTGGTTCTTGAAACAGTAGTAGGAATCTCAGAGGATTCAGAAGTGGAAGAATGTGACGCGCTGGTGTTTGATACCATGTTTGGTTTCTAGGAAAAAGAAACTCAGAGAAAAAAATGAAGAGAAATGTAGCTAAGAAAAAAAAAAGCAGAACTTAGAGAAATGAATGAAATAAGCTCAGCTTAACACTACTAAGTTTAGCTTCTCCATATATATATTAGTGTTGTAACAAGAATTAGTTATAGAATACATAACCGACTGTTACAGAGTGTAACAAACCTAACTAACTCTAATTCTGAGTAACAAACACAGAGTAAGGGTCATTGACATGCTTACAACTCCTTCTAATCTCTCTCCATTTTTTTCAGTCTCTCCCTTAGTAGATTTTGCTAGACTATACATCCTGCTCTTGTTGACCGAGGCTTAGATGCCTCTCCTAGGTTACCTAGACCTTTTATGTTATTTAGCTGATCTCATAGATTGGACCTTTTGCGATTTTTCCCTCCAAGTTGGCTGGGCACACTTTCATTCATAAACTTGTTGAGGTCTTGGTTGATATCCACAGTCTCTTGATTGTTGTTCATCGTGATGTGATGAGGACGAGTGTCTTGGGCCAATGTATTGATCAGGTTCACTCCTCATCATGGTAGCATCGCCATCAACCAATGGTATTGTTTCTCATCTACTTGCATTCTAGGAAGTGAACACGTGAAGGTTGTGGATGCCTGGGTGCAAGTGCTTGAGGTTTGGAGCTACCTACTTCATGGACTATTTTTTCCTTGGGGAAAGTTGTAAGGCTTACTCTAGGGTAGTAACAGTTTCAACTTGTTCAGTTTTCAACCACCGAAGCTTTTTTTGGGCTTCTGCTAGGGCACATTGCACTTGATCGATACTAAAGATTGGTATCGAAGTATAAATAATGGATTTATAATCTTATTGAATGAACAAATTTTTGTGGTCATTGGAACGATTTTGCATCTCCTACATCCATCGATGGTTGAGCATAAGTTTCAGGGACGTCTAGTTTGATTTTCATATTATTTTTTCAAAATAATAATAATAATAACTTGTTTTGAAAATTGGAAGAGAGTTTGATACCTCATTTTTAGTGCCAAAATGTTGACATTCAAAAAGGTCAATGACAATGTTGATATGAAAATAATGTTTAATTGTTTTGTTTCTGATTTCAGATACTCAAAAACATCAAATCGTATATGTTTTGGTTCAAAAAAAGCTAGTATGCATCAATGGGAGTCTCTTTATTATTGGTTTTTGTGATACAATTTTTGTAGCGTTTTGACATGCTAAAAGCATTCCTCATTTGCACCATTCACGATCTCCATTTATTAAAGCATGGAACTAAACCTAGTTTTCCATAATAGATGGGATAATTCTCATTTTGTTGTTGCAACTATAACTGTTGACCCAGATTTTGGCCAACTGACGCGGAGTCAAATTTGTCTGATGTGGACAAACACGTTAGAAAGAATGTGATGGCGAAATGATAAAGAACACAAAGGTTTATAGTGGTTCAGCCCCAGAATCTGGTAATAACCTACGTCCACTTGAATTATTATTGATATAGGATTCAAGAAAGTGATCAAAGAACTAGGGTTCAATGAGTTTCACTCCCTTCTGAAGAACAAGACAATGTATCAAATAGAATCACTCTAGTCTCAAATAATTCGAAAGCCAAAAATCCTTTCCTTGAGCTATCTTTCTCTATTTATAGGCTCAAGGGGGATTACATTAATTTGTTACAGATATTATTTCCTAAATAATCGGATACTCAGGAAATCATGGGAGTCAATTTCGGGATTGACTAAGATCTTTATAAAAGTATCATGAGGCACGCGGAACCTGTGACCACACTGGTCGCGGGTAAGCTTCGACTGCCTTTTGCTTGTAATATCTCTTCTGGTCGATACCCTAGCAGAATGCCGCCAAGTATCAGCCACGTGTCCGCGAATCACCTGCCACGTCATCCGTGCCTATTTTTTGGATGACATTTGCCCCCCAAGTTTATTTATTACGAGCAATAAATAAACTTTTGAGGAAACGACCCTTCGGTTACCCCACCATACCTATCAGAACCCTTCGTGTGTTTTTGGAAAAAGCAACCTACCCTTGTCTAATCACGGCTTTTCGCTTCCCAAGTAACGTTTCGACAGCTAACACTTTTCCCCATACTTCGAAAAAGGGGAAGCTAATGATTACTTCCTTTTAATGCTTCCGAACAAAAATATATATATAGCCTCTTCAAAGTTCCCTTTCCTTTTTATGCAAGCCATCAATCTTTTGAAGAAACCCTAACACCGGAGTTCCTGTTTCCCTCTGAATACTGTCCTTCGGCGTTCCAAGATTCAGTCTGTGAGTCCTTTTACGCCCGAAAACTCTTTCAAACCTCCACGATCTTCATCCTGGTAAGTTTCTAGACTTTTACGTTTTATATTTTTGCCGTGCATGCTCCTGTAGGTCGATTGTTGGGTTCATCCATTTTTGGGTTAAGATGCATGTCAGTAGGGGGGTTTAATAGGTGAAACTGAATGTTGCGTGATATTTTTATGTTACTAAGGGGTCACGAGTTAGTTTGATAGTTAAGATCATGGTCTTAGGACGTAAAACCGAAGTGAAAATTCGATTTTTATGCTAGCTGAAAAACTAGGTTTTTCCCGCCCTAAGAGGAGTTGAAAAAGTTTTTCAAAAAAATTTCTGCTTTCACTTTTGATCTATTTCTCAAACTGTTCGCGTGAAAAAGTTTAGTTTTTTGTTAGAATGCTGCTGTATAAAAGCTTAACTTTTATACTCGACCAGCGTTATTCTAAAAAAAAACTTTCAAAATTCTTCATCCTCACCTCCCCATTCTTCTGTTTGCAGACTTTAATGCCAGATTTGTGGGGAGGTGAACGGCCCATCGACGACGATCTTCTTGCCCAGCTACTCGAAGGCGAAGAACAACTGATCAACTGAGTTCACGAGATTTCATTTTCACGATCTTCCCCTAGACCTCGTCCACTACCACCTCAAATGGCCCGCTCTAAGTCCTTAGGCAAGAAAAGACCTGACTCTGAAAATAGCCCAAACTCTCCTGCCCAGCCTGATTCACAGGCTAGGCTTCCCTCGACCAGTGGTCGAGGAAATGCCGCCCCAGACCCTCGTATCCAAGTTAGGGCCTGCCCTCGGCATCAAAACCTTCCTGATGTCGAGTGGTATCTTTCCCCGACCAGCCAAGTGACTCCTCGGATGCTTGCCAACTATCGCAGGAAGTATCCTCTTACAGGGGCTAATCTCAAAATTCCAGCTGCAGACCAAAGGGCTAACCTTCCCGGGGGTGTGTACAGTGCTTGGTCCAGGTATCACATAGAGGCGGGGGCTATCCTCCCTCTACATCCTTTTTATCAGGGGGTGGCCGACTATTTTGGTGTCGCCCCATTTCAAATTACTCCAAATGGATACAGAATGCTGGCCGCACTCTATATCCTGTATAAACTTAAAAAATGGCCGGAACCCACTCCTCACGAGGTCAATTTTCTCTTTGACCTTAAGTCCAACCCTCAACATTACAGGACGGGCTTCTTTCATCTCTGTCACCAGGAAACTATCCGAACTTTCCTGAGTGACACTACCCATATCTCCAATGTGGGGCAGTACAGTAAGGAGTACTTCCTCACACCAGACATGACCGCCAACAACCTGGCCTTCGCTCGAGGAGGTAAGTGTTACTCTTACTGGTCGATACTTTTCCTTAGCAAATTCTTCTGCGGTTTTCTAAAAGTACACTTTGCCTTTCAGGACCATGGTTACGTCCGACCCCAACACCAGACATGGTGTTGCAGTCCAACTCACTGGCCAGGATGGCAGACGCAAAAAAAAGCGTCAAGTCCCTAGTCACTGACGAAAATCTGAGGCTATCTGGCCTCCTGGCTCCTCGCCATGAAACAAGAGGGCCCGTGGTGGCAGATGCCACGGCCGAGGGGGATCCCGAGCAGCAACCCCCAGTGTCCCCTCCCCGAAGGAGGCCAACGGGGGTTACAATCAGGGAACCCACTGGCGACCCTTCCGCAGAGAGGCCTTCTGCGTCCCAAGGCAAGGGGAAACAAAAGGCAATAGAGTCTGTTATAGACCTGAATGAATCCTCTGATGAAAATGGTACTGTTATTTTGATTTTAAATAGCTTGTCAATTCCCTGTCACTTGTTTGACGGGGACGGCAATTTTACGTATACTCCAAATCTAGGCAAAACTTCTTCGTGCCAGATAGTGAGTGTATGACTAATAGAGTCAGTAGTATAGCGACCAGTAGTTGTAGCTCGGGTATTAAACTTTGTGACCTCTTTTCTGTTTTATCAAGAGTTTTCATCCGCCTTTATCTTATCATCTGCATATTTTTCTTTGTACACAGAGATGGCTACTCCCAACGTCTTTGATTTGTACCAGACTGAAGAGGAGGCAGAAGTCCCCCTGGTTCGACGAAAGACGTCCATGAGGCATAATGGCGAATCGAGGCAAGGATGCGCCGACTAGGCAAGCTTCTGCTCAGCCTTCGGCTCCTGTTGAAAAGGAAACCCCACCCGCTGCTACGAATCGCACACCTTCAGCCATGAAAGAACAGTCCTAGCCAGCTGAAGTTCCTGGGGCCAAACTTTCACACCGCGCCTTGCGAGCAGCAAAGGATCGACTTGCACACATCATGAGGTACGACCGCTGCAAGGAGGCGATGGCTGAGGTGGAGAATATGGGGTCGACAAAATCCTGAACAGGGCTCTAAACAAAATTGCCAGTGTAAGCATTTTTTATCTCTTTGGCTTTTGTTATTTCGTCCTTGTAATAGATTCTAATTTTATCCTTTGACCATAGGCCATGCTGACTGCAACGGCTGCTCACGCCCATGCCCAGGCTTCCATCGACCAGGCTCAGGCAAAGGCCATTGAGGGGTACCAGGCGAAGGCCAACGAGGAGCTTCAGGCTGCAGAAGCCAGGCATGCTGGGGAGTTGGAGGTGGTCACCCAACAGAAGGATGCTACGGTGGCAAAGCTGGCAGAAGCTGAGTCTTCTAAGGAAACTATGAAGAAGCAGAGGGATGAATACCAGGATTCCAGCCGAGTTCAATATCGTGAAGTCAAGAGGCTCAAGGAGGAACTCCTAGGTAAGGACAAGGCCATAGCTGTTCTTGAGAGTCAAGTAGAGCAGCTGAAGCTCACCAATGCCAAAGATCTGGAAAGGTATAAGAATGCGAAGCTTCGGTGTTTCTATGACTTTTGGAAACACAATCGGGGTGCCAACTTTAACTACCTTCCAAAGGATGCCAGGAACGCTGAGCTAGCCCGCTGCACTGCTCGATTGGCTGCAGAAGAAGAAAGAGCAAGGATCCCCGCTTCCCCAAGCATCCAGCTGGCCGCGGTCAAAGAGGAAGGAGGAGTTGCTAATGATGCGGCCAATCAGACTGCTGAGCAAGACCCTCCTGCTCTTTGAACTTATTTCTTTTTTATTTTTCTTCGATTACACGACCCACGGGTCGTGCTGTAAAGACAATCTTTATATTTAAATTTGCTGCACGGGTAGCAAACTTTCCGTTTACTTTGAACAATTACATCCAAGTAGTACTGCTTGCGGTGTAAAAGACTACCATTTGATATTATAATATTTTCATCTTATTATAACATTTGTTCGCATGACCGAACTTAGCATAGTACTTTGGTTTGATTCAATAAAATATAAATTTTGAAAAATACTCTAAGTACCGTAGCATGCTTTCACTTATTTTGTTCATGTGTTTACATATCTCTTGGTATGCTTTGCTATCGATGTATCTTATATGCCCCCCAAGTGATCGAGGAGCTTTAGGTCCTTGGTCACTTGCCTTGACCACGGCCTGCACAAACATTGCTGCTCGATAGGAAACATAAAACTTATAATACAGCAAAACAACACACATAATGAACAAATACTTGTAAAAATAAATTTACAAAGGTTGGCAAGAATGACTGGCTGCGCATAGTCCCTTATAATCTCGTATTAAAAATGGACTAATCATGTCTTTACGAGTGATCTTAGAAAAGATCTTACACTTATAAGCGATTAGCCATACAACGTGGCTAACCCTTTTTCAAAACTTGTAAAAAGTAAAAATTAATACAAGTCAGTCCTTTAAAAAGGACTGTTTATTGGTAGTACTTGCGCAGGTGTTCGCCGTTCCAATAGCGTGGAACGAGATCTCCATTTAAGCGTGCAAGTTTGTAGGTGCCCGGATGAAGGACTTCTTCAATCTGGTAAGGTCCTTCCCAGTTTGGTCCGAGTACTCCAGCAGTGGGGTCGCGGGTGTTCAAGAAAACTCGTCGTAGCACTAGGTCACCGACGTTGAATTTCCTTTCTTTTATTTTTGAGTTAAAATACCGGGCGACCTTTTGCTGGTACGCAGCAACTCGGAGTTGGGCTCTTTCTCGTATTTCTTCAATTGAGTCTAGGGACTCCATCATCAGTTGGCTATTCTGGCTCTGGTCGTATGTAATGCGTCGATGTGAGGGGGATCTAATTCGACAGGTAACACGTTGAACTTCCTTTCTTACTGACACCACCCATATCTCTAATGTGGGGAAGTATCACCACGAATACTTCCTCACTCCTGACCTTGCTGCGGACAACCTGGCTTTCACCCGAGGAGATAAAAATTCTTACGCGAGTAGCTTCTTTACTTAGTGTCTTTCTTTCATAATATCTTGACATCTATCATGTTCCAGGCCCGTGGCTACGTCCAACCCCTACTCCAGGGATGGAGTCAAGGGCAACACTCTTAGCCAGCATGCCAAATGCTGATAAGAGTGTAAAAAACTTAGTCAACGAGGCCAACCTTAGACTGGTCGGCCTTTTGGGCTCTCAATCTGCAACGAATGAACCCTCGGTGGGCGATGTTCAAGCCGACGTGGAACCCGAACAGGAACCCGAGCAGCAACCTCAGGCGCCTCCTCAGAGGCAGCCAACTGGGGTTACAATCAGGGAACCTGCCGTCCCCCTCCCCCTCCCCCCCCCCCCCCCCCGAGCGGAGGAACCTTCAGTCCCCAAGGGCAAGGGAAAACAAACGGCTGTCGAGCCTGCCGAACTTTCTGAAGATTCGTCAGATGTAAACGGTACAATAATCTCACTTTTAAATAATTTGCCAATTCCCTCTCATCTATTTGATGGGGACGACAACTTTAGGAATGCTTCTTCTTTAAACTCAAATTTCTTCCAGGAACTAGGTAGTTCAGTAAATATTGCTACGACCAGTAGTTGTAGCTCAGGTACTTTACTTGTAATCCTTTTACTTTTATCTCTGCTCCCCCTATGACCATTTAATCTCACTGCTCGAGTTGTTTCCCTTTGTGCAGGTATGGACTCTGTAGACGTCTTCGCTCATTACGAGGCTGCCGCTGCCTCTTCTGTCCCGAAGAAGGATAGCAAGAGAGCTCGAGGGGAAAGCAGCAAGACCCCCTCAAAGAAGGTTCGAACAAAAGATACTCCAAGTGTCGTCCCTTCCAAGGAGAACATGACACCTCCGCCCCCCACCGAACAGTCGACGCCCACACCTGTGAATACACAGCCCTCCTCTGGGGCCGCTGACAAGGAGACTTTGGACAACCTATCCAAAGGCTCCATGTCCAGCCTCGTGGTCGGGTCGGCCAGGGAGAGGATAGACAAGCTCTTGAAGCACAGACGCAGTCAGGCCGCCATCAATGAAACTGCCTCAATGGAGGTCGACCAAATCATCAACAGAGGGTTGAATGAGATAGTCAGTGTAAATCATCTTCTGCTACTTCATCATTTATGTCTGACTTCTTTTCCTTACTTTCTCATTTTTTGTCTTCAGGGACTGCTGTCTTTAACTGCTAGCTGGCGTCGTGCTGGGGTGTTGGTTTCCCGGGGATAGAACTTCGACTCCCAGCTTGCTCAGGTTACGCAAGCACTTGAGGATGAGAACAACAAGTTGCTCGAGGAGAACAAGGAGCTGTCCAAGCTGAATGAACAACTGTACGAAGACTAAGCCACTCTCACCAAGGAGCTTCAGGACAGCCAAGGGGCCTTGAAGAAAGCCAACGAGGAGCGGCATAAATGGAGGGAAAGTTCTGTACTTATTACCCAAGAGTGTAAGCAGCTCAAACTCGATCTGACCGCCAGCAGGGATGAGGCAAAGAAGCTTGAAGAGCGGGTGCGGGAGCTCGAGGGGCGAGTGCAGGAGGTTGAGGAGGAAGTGGTCATGAACTTGAAGAAGTATAAGGAGGCCACCCTCCTCTGCTTTTATGACTTCTGGAAGCACAACTGGGAGGCAAACTTCAACTATCTTTCCGAGCGGTTGAAGAGAACTTTGATGGCACAGTGCGCCACCCGGTTGGAGGCAGAGGAGAAAGCTAAGGCTAAGGCTCCTGCTGCTAATGCTGAAGCTGGTCCTCCTGCCAACCAGGGCACTCCCCCAAATCCTCAAGACCCTCCTGCCCAGTAAAAAATTTTCTTTTATTTTGCTTTTATGGCCCACGGGTCTGTTTGTAATGACAATTTATTTTTATTGCTGCAAGGGCAGCTTTTTTACTTATAACTGAACAATTGCATCCGAGCAATACTGCTCGCAGTGCAAAAGCTTTTTACTTTTAATCGAATAATTACATCTGAGCAATACTGCTCGCGGTGTAAAAGATTGCTGTATTGATATTATAATGTTTCTTTTATTATAATATCTATTCGCATGACCGAACTTAGCATAGTACTTTGGTTTGATTTAACAAAACATAAATTTTGAAAAATACTCTAAGTACCGTAGCATGCTTTCACTCATTTTGTTCATGTGTTTACATACCCTTTGGTATGCTTTGCTATCGATGTACCTTATGTGCCCCCCAAGTGATCGAGGAGCTTTAGGTCCTTGGTCACTTGCCTTGACCACAACCTGTGCGAACATTACTGCTCGATAGTAAACATAACACTTATAATACAGCAAAACAACACACGTATTGAACAAATACTTGTAAAAATAAATTTACAAAGGTTGGCAAGAATGACTGGCTGCGCACAGTCCCTTATAATCTCGTATTAAAAATGGACTAATCATGTCTTTACGAGTGATCTTAAAAAGATCTTACATTATAAGCGATTAGCCATACAACGTGGCTAACCCTTTTTCGAAACTTGTAAAAAGTAAAAATTAATACAAGCCAGTCCTTTAAGAAGGACTATTCACTGATAATACTTGCGCAGGTGTTCTCCATTCCAATAGCGTGGAACGAGATCTCCATTTAAGCGTGCAAGTTTGTAGGTGCCCGGATGAAGGACTTCTTCAATCTGGTAAGGTCCTTCCCAGTTTGGTCCGAGTACTCCAACAGTGGGGTCGCGGGTATTTAAGAAAACTCGTCGTAGCACTAGGTCACCGACGTTGAATTTCCTTTCTTTCACCTTTGAGTTAAAATACTGGGCGACCTTTTGCTGGTACGCAGCAACTCGGAGTTGGGCTCTTTCTTGTATCTCTTCAATTGAGTCTAGGGACTCCATCATTAGTTGGCTATTTTGGTCCTGGTCATATGTGATGCATCGATGTGAGGGAGGATCTAATTCGATGGGCAGCATAGCTTCATACCCGTATGCTAAGGAAAACAGAGTGTGATCTATAGTTGTTCGATGAGAAGTTCTATACGACTAGAGGACTTCAGGCAGCTATTCTGGCCATGCTCCTTTAGCGTCTTCAAGTTTTTTCTTCAGGGTGTCCTTAAGCATTTTATTCACTGCTTTGACCTGCCCGTTCGCTTGTGGATGCACGACTGAAGAAAAGCTTTTGATAATCCCGTGTCTTTCGCAGAAGTCGGTGAATAGGTCACTGTCAAATTGGGTGTCGTTGTCTGAGACGATTTTTCGAGGCAAACCATATCGGCAAACAATGTTCTTGATGACAAAGTCAAGAACTTTCTTGGTCGTTATGGTAGCGAGCGATTCAGCTTCGGCCCATTTGGTGAAGTAGTCAACTGCTACAACTGCGTACTTCACTCCGCCTTTTCCCATTGGCAGGGATCCAATTAAGTCTATACCCCATATCGCAAAAGGCCAAGGACTCTGCATCTGTTTTAACTCGTTTGGAGCTGTGCGTGGGATTTTGGAAAATCTTTGACACTTATCGCACTTTCGCACAAACTCCATTGAATCTTCGTTCATAGTTGGCCAGAAATAACCCTGCCTTAGAATCTTCTTCGCCAAACTTTGCCCCCCAGCTTGATCCCCGCAGAAGCCTTCATGTACTTCCTTCGTTAACTCCTTAGATTTCTCTGGTGTAATACATCTGAGCAATGGCATGGAATATCCTCTTCGGTATAGAACAACATCGACCATTATATACCTAGCAGCCTGCCTTTGAAGAGTTCTGGCCTTGTTTCTATCTGCTGGTAGTACACCATTTGTCAGATACTCCAAGTAAGGCGTCATCCATGTATCTTCTATTTGGATTTCCATACTAGCTTCAATTGCTCGTATGCTTGGCTCACTCAATCTTTCTACTGGCACAATGTTCAAAGTATCAGCATCTTTTGCGCTCACGAGTTTGGCTAAGGCATATGCGTTCGAATTCTGATCCCGGGGTATTTGCTGGAGGGTAAACTTCTTGAACTGGGCCAATAGATCTTTAGTCTTGTTCAAGTAGGCCACCATCTTTAGGCCTCGCGCTTGATATTCCTCTAGAACTTGATTCACTACCAGCTATGAATCACTGTATATATCCAGCACCTTTATACTCATGTCTTTCGCCAATCTTAATCCAGCGAGGAGTGCTTCGTATTCGGCTTCATTATTCGACGCAGTGAAGTCGAATCTAATGGCGCAGTGAAATTGATGCCCCTCTGGCGTTATCAAAATCACTCCTTCTCCTGCGTGAGATTCGTTTGACGACCCGTCGATGAATAACTTCCACGAAGGAGATTTGTCTTGAAGCTCAAGCGTACTAGGTTTTTCACACTGCTCGTTGTCTGGGAGTTCGGTGAACTCTGCAATAAGATCAGCCAAGACTTGTCCTTTTACTGTTGCTCGCGGTGAATATGTAATATCGAACTGCCCCAGTTCGACTGCCCATTTTAATAAACGCCCAGCCGCCTCTGGTTTTTGGAGGACTTGCCGAAGGGGCTGGTCAGTTAAAACTGTAATAGGATGGGCTTGGAAGTAAGGACGTAGCTTCCTTGAGGCCAAGATTAAACAGTATGCTAACCTCTCGATGGGAGGATACCTCAGTTTTGCTCCAATTAGTCTCTTGCTTACATAGTAAACTGCCTTTTGTACGCCTTCTTCCTCTCGTACTAGTACCGCACTAGCAGTAACTTCAGTGATCGCCAGGTAGATGAACAATGTTTCTCCTTTGATAGGCTTTGATAAAATAGGAGGTTGTGCCATATGTGCTTTCAAGGCCTGAAAAGCTTGCTCGCAGTCTTCTGTCCATTAAAATTTCTTATTGCCCCTAAGTAGATTGAAGAAAGGGACACACTTATCCGTTGACTTTGAAGTAAATCTACTTAGGGCTGCAATCCTCCCAGTTAAACTTTGTACGTCTTTAATCTTCTCTGGCGATTTCATGTCGATCAGGGCTCTTATCTTGTCAGGGTTGGCCTCGATTCCTCTTGAATTAACAATGAATCCCAAAAACTTCCCTGATCCGACTCCGAAGGAACATTTGAGAGGATTTAGTTTCATCTGGTACTTGTTCAATACATCGAACACTCTTGCAAATCCTTCACATGTCCTTCCGCTTTTTTCGACTTTACCAGCATGTCGTCCACGTACACCTCCATGTTTACACCGATCAATTCTTTAAACATGTGGTTAACTAGTCGCTGGTAAGTCGCACCTGCATTTTTCAATCCGAAGGGCATTACTTTATAACAGTATAATCCCGTATCAGTCCGAAAGCTGGTGTGATCCTCGTCAGGGGGATGCATACTGATTTGATTGTAGCCTGAGTATGCATCCATGAAGGAGAGGATCTCGTGTCCTGCAGTAGCATCAACCAACTGATCGATCCTTGGGAGTGGGAAGCAATCCTTTAGGCAGGCTTTATTGAGATCTGTAAAATCCACACAGGTTCGCCATTTGCCGTTAGGCTTGGGAACCAATACTGGATTAGAGATCCACGATGGATAAAACGCCACCCTGATAAACCCATTCTCCTTTAATCTCTTAACTTCTTCTTTTAAGGCTCTCGACCGATCCTTATCGAGCAGCCTTATTTTTTGTTACACGGATGGAAAATTCTTGTCTATGTTCAGGACATGGCTGATGCCTGCAGGATCTATTCCAGCCATGTCTTTGTGCAACCAGGCAAAGACTTCCTGGTTTTTCCGCAAAAACTCCACCAGTGCATGCTTCGTGATTGGTTCTAAGTTTTTCCCGACCTTTACGACTCTATTCGGGTCTTTCTCGTCAAGTTGGACCTCTTCCAGGTCCTCAACGGGTCCAACGTTTTCTTCAAAATCCCCAAAGCGAGGATCTAAATCTCTATCCTCACTTTGGGCAACGCCCTATTTGGTGACTTCTTCACCGGATTTGGCTTGTGTATCAATTGTCATCTGCAATCTATCCGGGAGGGTGCTCTTTGACGTTCCCTTCTTCGCCTTCGTGACTGAGGCGTTGTAGCACTCCCTAGCCTCCCTCTAGTTCCCCAACATGCGTCCTACCCCTGCGTCTGTTGGGAATTTCATGGTTAAGTGCCACATAGAGGTGACGGCCCGTAGATCAACCAGTATAGGCCTTCCAATGACTGCATTGTACGCCGAAGGATAATCGACTACTATGAAAGTAGCGAGTAATGTCCTAGTAGCAGGCGCTGTACCTGCTGTCACTGGCAGTTTGATTGACCCTGCGGGAGCGAGTCCCTCACCAGAGAAGCCGTATATTGTTTAGTTGCAGGGCTCCAAGTCCTTAACGGACAACTTCATGCATTCCAGCGAAGACTTATACGGGATATTCACTTAACTTCCTGTATCAACCAGCACTCTCTTTACCATCATGTTGGCCATTTGGATATCCACGACCAGCGGATCGGAATGTGGGAACCGGACATGTTGGGCATCGCTATCAGAGAAGGTTATTTCGCCCTCTTCTGACCGAGCCTTTTTTGGCGCGCGGTCATCCACAGTCATCATCTCGATGTCCTGGTCGTGGCGCAGAGTCTGAGCATATCATTCTCTGGCCTTTCCACTATTTCCCGCGAGGTACGAGCCTCCACAGATGGTTAATAATGTGCCAGTCACGGGGTCAGGCTGCAAAGGTGGCGAGCATTGGCGCGTGGGCGCTTGCTCGTTGCCACCTGGAGCTTCTCGTTGGGAATTTCCCGAGGCCCGTATATATCTTCTCAAGTGTCCTTGTCTAATAAGGAACTCGATCTCATCCTTCAGCTGGTTGCATTCGTTGGTATCATGTCCGTAGTCGTTATGATAACGACAGAACTTGGTGGTGTCTCTTCTCGAAATATCCTTTCGAATGGGGGCAGGCTTCTTATAAGGCACGCTGGAACTCGTGGCCTAATAAACTTCTCCCCGAAACTCAACTAGGGCAGTATAGTTAGTGAACTGAGGTTCATAACGGTTACCCTTGGATCGTTTATTGTCAGAGGCGGAAGGCTCGTTGTGTGGCCTTTTCCCCCCATTCTTGCCATTGTCGTTGCCGTTCCCATTGCCTTTGCCGTTGCCATTGGGCTTGGACCCATTGGCGGCTTTGGCAGGCTCGGCGAACCCCTTGTCCTTGCCTAGGGGCTTTCCTTCGTCGGTGATGGCATCTTCGAGCTTGATGTAGCGATCAGCCCAATCCAAGAATTCATGGGTAGTTCTAACCCCATGTTTTCGGAGGCTTTCCCAGAGAGGCGTGCGGCGCTTAACCCCTGCGGTTATGGCCATCATTTTGCCTTCGTCTCCCACTGTTTTTGCTCCAGCAGCTGCTCGCATGAAGCGCTGGACGTAGTCTTTCAGTGGTTCTCCATCTTGCTGGCGTATTTCAACCAGCTGGTTCGCCTCAGTCGGGTGCACACGACCCGCGTAGAACTGTCCGTAAAACTCCTTTACAAACATTTCCTAGGAAACTACTTGCATGAGGGAATTTAAAAAACAACTCCTGTGCGGCATCAGAAAGTGTTGCAGGGAAGATCCTGCACCGAGCGTCTTCGGACACTTTCTGAATGTCCATTTGTATCTCAAATTTGTTGACGTGAGATACTGGGTCACCATACCCGTCAAAGTTCGGAAGCGTAGGCATCTTAAACTTGCTAGGATTTTCTGCCATAGCTATCCTTTGGACGAAAGGAGTGCCTTTCCTCCTATCGTGGTCAATGTACGATGTTCTTCCCCCGACCAACTGCTGCACTGCCTAGTTGAGGGCATCTATCTGGGCCTGCACAGCCCTAGGAATCGCCGTGGCCTCCGGTGCTGGGGGGACGTACTCGCCGTGCCGCTCGCGGCGATCATTGAGTACATCTCTCAAGTCCTCGTCTCTCCTCCACTGCTCGCTAGCTCTGAGTCGGTTGAAAACGTTATTTTGTCTGGGCTACCCGTCTGTCGGGCTGGTCATTCTGAGGTAGCTGGCTCCTGCCTCCACCTCTTTCTTCATTTCTCCAACCGGCATTCCCTCTACCTGAGTCGGCCTCATTATAACCATGGCCATCTCTGAATCTTGATTGGCTATGGTGGGATCGACTATTCCCTCGATTGCCTTCTCGGGCTGGAACCTCCCGAGCGTTAGAGGGTGGTCTGCATTGGTCGTTAGGTCCCCGTGCATTATCATTCCATGGGGGGCCTCGAACCAAAGAGCCTAACTCTGAGTTCCTCCTGTTACCAGGAGGATGTTGTCCTCTGTTCGAAAGGTTTGACTCATCGCCCATATGGCGTTTAGGACTATGAGGAGGAGGCGGGTTAGATGGTGCAGCGCCGGCCGCCTGTCCAGTTTTCCTGGTAGTTTTCGCTATTGATCTCCTCAACGATGTTGTATCAAGCTCTCAATGAAAGCACTTGAATGTTGACCCAGATTGTAATGCCCCAAATTTCCTAATAAGGTTTAGGACTTTGATTAGGAGGCCGGGAGGGCCATAATTGATCTATTATGCTATTTAATAATCATATGCATGTTCATGTGAATTATATTATTATATGATGGTAAATGCATGCATATGGGTGTATTTATAATCATAAGGGCATTTTGGTAATTTGGCCTATTGAGGGCATATTTGTAAATTGGGTGCATATTGTAATTTGTGAATGATATTTTATTATTATGGAGATATATTCGAGTTATTCGGCATGAGACGATCCTAGATTATGAGTTAGCGGTTTTGTCATAACGGGGTCAATTTTGGGGTAATAGAAATGTTTATTTGATGATAAATTGGGAATATTTGAGATCAGGATGGAATTCTGGAAGTTTTGACTATAATGTCCCCGGGGGTGTTTTCGGGACCCCGAGCTTTAGGTTTTGTTTGAGGTTACTTAAGCTTGAAGTAGCTTGTCAGATAAGAACGTACGTTAGAAAATCTCTCTCTTCCTTCCCGATAGCTTATTTACCGTTCAAAGCCTTTTTGAAGGAATCTCGAGTTCTAGGAGTCAGAATCAAGCGAGGGTCGAGGCATAGCGATCCTAGGAAAGATTAGAAGCTTCTTAACCGAAGGATTTAATGGAAAACAACCCAATCAAAGGTAATCTAAGTTTGAAGTTTTTAGTTTCTAAAGTTTTTAAGCTTAGAATTGGACTTTGTGAATTGTTGAGTTTTTGGTTGGTTTGAGCTTCAGGTTTTAGTGGTTTTGGACCATTGGGAAGTTTGGGAACTTTGATTTGATGATTTGGAGATGTTTGGATGGGTTTTTGGAAGGTTTTAGAAGTGGAAAAACGAAGAAAAATGGCTGGTGCGAAGTTGGGCCGCGGCCCTGTTCTTGGGCGCCGCAGCCCTAGCTTGAGGAAAGTGGAGGAGACTCTGCCAGGGAGGCGGGCCGCGGCATGGTCCATGTAGGGCCACGGCCCTTAAGGGAAAAATTTCCCAAAAGTGTGTTTTTGTAATGGAAACTTAACTCTAAGGGCCTAGGATCGATCCTACTACTTAGTTTAGTGGGATTCGATGTTCCGGAGGCTTGGGTTGGGTTTGGAAGTATTTAATTACTCATTTTGATGAGGTTTTATATTTGGTTATGACTAGGTGACCGCTAAGGGCTTAAAGGTTGATCGTTCTCAAGGGTCGTTCTTTAAATCGTTCTAGCTCGAATCTGAGGTAAGAAAACTGCACCATGTGTATATGTGACATGCATGGCTATTAATGATGCATGTTGGTTGATTATTGAGTATGACATGCATGGCTATTATTGATGCATGTTGGTTGATTATTGAGTATGACATGCATGGCTATTATTGATGCATGTTGGTTGATTATTGAGTATGACATGCATGGCTATTATTGATGCATGTTGGTTGATTATTGAGTATGACATGCATGGTTATTATTGATGCATGTCGGTTGATTATTATGTGTGACATGCATGGCTACTCTTGATGCATGTTGGTTGACTATTAAACGTGACATGCATGGCTGTTATTGGTGCATGTTGGATTGCTAGATATATTGCATATGATGCATGACAAACTTGTGACTGGGACATGCTTTGTATACTGGGTATGATATTGTTCAGAGCTTGTGCCTCTGTGGTTGTGCATGGTCCTAATTGTACTAGTATCTGTTTAGTAAGCATGCTGAACACCTTGTTTACGAGTATTGGGCATGTGATATATAATTGGTGGCATGACTTACTTGTGTATGGCATTAATGCTAGACCGACCCTAAGGTCGATGAACAAGCATTGAATGGCTCTATGGCATTAATGCTAGACCGACACTAAGGTCGATGAACAAGCATTGAATGGCTCTATGGCATTAATGCTAGACTGACCCTAAAGTCGAGAATCATGCATTGAATGGCTCTATGGCATTAATGCTAGACCGACCCTAAGGTCGATGATCACGCATTGAATAGCTCCATGGCATTAGTGCGGGACCGACCCTAAGGTCGAAGAACTTATAAGCGCTTGCCTAGTCTATGACCAGATGTTTATAGCCAAGGTATATGACCCCGGTGACTGTTTGTCACATGGCTAGGGGACGATGTCCATAGCACGACTTTAGAGTCGGGAGGAAGGTTATGTTAGTGACCATTCACCATGCACCTGTCCTAATCAAACTTATGAAAGAATCACTTATCAGTTAAGCCCTGGTGACCCTATCATCACATGGCTAGAGGGAGCTATGCTCATTATTGTGACTTTTAGCTATTGTCACCTATTTGCTTGGAGTGATAGTCCTGAATGGTTATTATGATTATTGTTGATATTATATCATGCTTTATTGTGTTTTCTTGCTGGGCTTTGGCTCACGGGTGCTACGTGGTGCTGGTAAAGGCAAGAGGAAGCTGGACCATCCTTGAGTTGAAGAGCTTAGGTGATGATGTGTACATATGCAGCTGCTCGTCCTCCACGGCCGAGGTTTAAAGTGGAACTAGGGTTGAACCCTGTTTTGCCGCTTAGAACGGCCTGTTGTAAATATTTTCTGTAATAGACTCTGAAATTATATTTTTGGGATCCCAATGTATATGTTAAACGTTCTAGTGAAACGTTACATCTTAACCAAAGTTTTTAATCCCTAAACTGCTAATCACACTTAGTTCACGATTTTGGCCAAATGACTCGATTAGCGAGTTTAGCACTATTTGCAAGGCACACTATAATGGTCCCTGGAGTTGGGGCGTTACACAGATTTTGGCCAACTGACGCAGAGTCAAATTTGCCTGATGTGGACAAACACGTTAGAAAGAATGTGATGGCGAAATGATAAAGAACATAAAGGTTTATAGTGGTTCGGCCCCAGAATCTGGTAATAACCTACGTCCACTTGAATTGTTATTGATATAGGATTCAAGAAAGTGATCAAAGAACTAGGGTTCAATAAGTTTCACTCCCTTCTGAAGAACAAGACAATGTATCAAATAGAATCACTCTAGTCTCAAATAATTCGAAAGCCAAAAATCCCTTCCTTGAGCTATCTTTCTCTATTTATAGGCTCAAGGGGGATTACATTAATTTGTTACAGATATTCTTTCCTAAATAATCGGATACTCAGGAAATCATGGGAGTCAATTTCGGGATTGACTAAGATCTTTATAAAAGTATCATGAGGCACGCGAAACCTGCGACAACACTGGTCGCGGGTAAGCTTCGACTGCCTTTTACTTGTAATATCTCTTTTGGTCGATACCCTAGCATAATGCCGCCAAGTATCAGCCACGTGTCCGCGAATCACCTGCCACGTCATCCGTGCCTGTTTTTTGGATAACAATAACATATATTTTTTTTAAAAAAACTAAGTATTTAGAATAATATTACAAATTTCTCAAATTTATGCATATTGACTAATCATCATTAATGTTGATTTGCTTATAAAATATCCTCTGTGTAATATCCGCCTTTTCATTTTATAGATATTTTGGTAGTTTGGTCTGTGATGGCAAATCGATAATTTATAATTGATGCATATGTGAATTGTTTTCTTTTAAATTTCATGATAATATGTGATTTGTTTTATAATTATGAAAGACATATGTATGACAGCAACAACACTGGTTCCTTCAAGTATCAAGGGTCTTAAGTGCCAAAGATATTGAAAACAATGGGCCAATGTCGAAATATGAGTTTTGTAACGCCTTACTTCCTTAGAGCCGTTACTAAGTAAGTTTGAAACGTGCTAACCACTCCCTAATCGAGGTTTTAGGTTAAAATGTGTAGCTAATTAAAATGCAACTTGCTTAAATAAGATTTTGGTATAAAAATTCGGTCGTTCTTTTAGATCATGAAAATGGTTACATTGGGATCCCATATATATTATCTAAAAACATATTTACAACTCAAAAGGTTACTTAACAGTCGGCCTAAGCGACAAAATCAATGTTCATGACCAGTTCCTCAAAATACCCCAGCTGTGGCGGCCAGATAGGCCAAACATGTACGCACTACTCCATACCCTCTAACTCATGGTTGATTAATCTTTTCCTTGCCCTTAACTGCACCACAGAGCACCCGTGAGCCGAGGCCCAGCAAGAGAACCTTATAGCACAACATACTATATTTTATCCTAGCAGATAAACATTTATTTAAACCGTTATTAGAATACGAAATGGCACAGTAGCACAGCAACATCATATCATAGCAGAACAACAACACATAGGAACATAAACATAGCATCATAACAACATATTAACACATAAGCACAATAGCACAACATCTTAGCTGCACAATATCATAGCAGTTCAGTAATACAACAACATATAACGAAGCAGCCAACAAGCTAAACACATAGCGACCATGCCATCCCAAGCACTTTACCAAGCCCAGGGTCCGCAGTCCACACCGTGAGGATATCCCAGGTATTTTTTAGGGTCTCGCCCTGGCAACTCGCACTTCGCGTGCTAACGTTGCTCCCGGCCCCTTGCCGTACTCGGCTCTTGCCTCTCTCAGCTTCTGCCACTCCCGGCTTTTGCCACTCCCGGCTCTTGCCGATTAGTCACATTCACATATATGACATGGCAAACCACAAGCAATACACACAGTACAACACACCACATAGCTCTACGGGTACAAACAGCTCTCTTACCTTTGTCCCGAGCTTCCAAGTATCGATATCCCGACACAGTCCCTAGTCCGAGCCTCGCCGAAACCCTAGTCACAACGCATCAACAAAAACCATCCATCAAGGTCTAATCCATTAAATAACTTTGGGTTACCACTCTAATCCCCGGTACCTTGAATTATATCAATCCGAATGATAAAATTCATCCCGAGCCTTAGCAATTAGGTTCCCAAGCCAAGAACCCTCAAGACACCTAGCATTTTGAACTAGGGTCGCGGCCCAACCCCTTAAGGGTCGCGGCTTGCCTCAAAACAGAGGCAAAACACCTCCCTGGAAAGAGACACGGGCTGCGACATGCTTAGCCAAGCGCCGCGCCGCACCCCAAAATTAGAGGCTTCCCTAGGCCTTGCGTGCACACGGGTCGCGGCATGCCCCTCCTAGGGCCACGGCTCGACCTGCAAACCCAGAAAACCAGCCTTTCCTTCAAGTTTTCCCCGAGCTTAACCCCATATCTCACACCCCAAACTTCACCCAACCTCAGAAATAAGCCCAGAATTCATACTCATACAGCCTAAACATTCTAACAAACTCATGAACCAATTCTTATACCCATCAAACATTCAAAATCAATCCTAGAAACCAATCCATGCATGCCTAAGTTCTAACACCCAACACCAGCAGAATTTCAGCTTGTTCATTAAGTTTAAAACTTACCTTTGAGTTTGATTAAATCCCTGAATTAGTCCTCTGAGTTCCAGCTTTGAATTCCTCCTTTGCTTCCAAGAAAATCAACTTTCTTCCTCCTCTTCTTCTCTTAGCTTTTCTTTTCTTCTAGAGCTTCCTAAGGTGGTTCCAGCATATGTCTAGGTAAGGAAAACATAAAGGATTTTACCTCTGCCAGCTCCAGCTATCTTAAAGCCAAATTCCCTTTTTTGCCCCTTAAACCTATCCTTAACCCTTAAGTAATCCCAAGGGCAATTTAGTCATTTTCCCAAATCTCGTTAAGTCCCCGAGGGCAAAGTAATAATTTCCCCAGTGTTCCCTCCTAAACATTCTAACCTCAAATATATCTCCAAATATTTATTTCCATAACCCGGTAACCCCATAAAACGTCCAATACCCGAATTACCCCTCGACTCGCCTCGAGTCAAGTATTCGACCCAGTTGTGACTTTCTAGCTAACCGCTCCCTAGGACTGTCTCGGATCGTGCAACATAGATACATCACAAGTATACCACTATTATTACAACTATCACATTTATGCCCTCAACGAGCTAAAATTACAAACATGCCCCTAATAACCAAACGGGGCCCACATACATATTTAATTCACATAAACATGCATCTCTAATCACATACTCATAAATATTAACATATTATAATAATAAATCACTTATTGCCCTCCAGGCACGCTAATCAAGGCTCTAAGCCTTATTAGAAAATTTGGGTCGTTACAAGTTTTATGGTAGAAAGTGTAATTAAGGAAAGTCAAAACTATTAGCATTGATAGAAAATACAAAAATGGGCTTAAATAATTACTGAGGAAAATTAGAGAATGAGGATAGTATGGTAAATTATTTTTATACGATTAATTATCAAAAATAAAAGTAATAATGGGAATTAGGTTTAGAATTCTTACGATAGGCAAACACTTTCATTTTACATTACGCGATAGAGTGTCAGACCAAAATCATCCTTCATGTTCTTGATTTGGAATTCTTAAGTCTATGAGATCCAAAGGAGAGCAGGGATTTTGTAAGTGTTTGAACTAAGGATCACACTAGGGAGCAAGGCATTGAAGATCTAACCTCATAATTTGTACGGTGAACTCTTTAAACTTTGTTACTCAAGTTATGACAAATCTAGGTTTTGATGTTGTAAGATTGATTTAATTATTTTTGGGAATATGAATGTTTATTAGAGGTTTAGGATTGTTTATATTTGGGTTCCAAGGGTTAGAAACATGTTAGGAGAGCTGGTTTGGTGATTTGACGTCAAAATTTTGCGATTTCGGTCGATCCCTAGGTTTAAAAATCGTATCTACGATTTCCAAAAATAGGAGCCTAGCGCAACTGGGCCCAGCCCTAGCGCGACCGCACTACTCAGCTAGATAGCCCTAGAGCTCTGTGGGCGTGATCGCGCCCAAGCATTGGCGTAACTGCACTAACTTCCCAGAAATGCATAGTTTTGATATTTTGATGCACCCATTTGATACAATTGGTACCTTTTTCGATTGGGGTTTATTGTAGTAAAGTTTTAAGACCTTCTTAAGAATATTTTGAGTATTAATTAGCCTTAAGAGGGTCATGGGTGTATTTTTAATATGGTTTTGGTTTGGCTTGAGTTAAAGGTTTTGATGTTATATGATATGATAGGCTCGCCAAGGATACTTGAAGGCACATGTTTATGTGTGCGGAGCGCTGCTAGACCTGAGGTAAGAATAGTGGACACCTGCACACAGGGTGTACGCTCGACGTACTTCAGTGTGGTAAATTTTTTATGTTACATTATAAATTATGTTATAAGTTATGCTATGAGTTGTATTAGGAATTATGAATTATGTTATTAGTTATGTTAGGAGCTATGTTATGAGTGATGCATGTTGTGTGTGAATGAAATATGTAAGAATATGTGGTATGTTTGCGTGTCATACTTACAATATGAAAATGCATTTCACTGTACAATAAATTGCATGCTTATGTTACAAAAAAAAGGCATGCTTATGTTAATTCGTGATTGATTGCACAACTGACTAAATCAACACTGGTTTACGGCCGAAACAACACCAGTAGTACGTGTTATGAACTGAACATGTTATGCTAGTATAAGTTATTTTATGCCATGTTTACATTACGCTATGGTTAGGTTAGAATAGATTACATTATACTATGATTATGTTACTTGCAATATAATTGATTATGGAACTTTGTATGATACGGTATTGTTTATGGGTAGTTATGTTCTAGGTTGTGATGATAAGAATTAGTTTATGTTTCTGTTTTATGTTTTATGCTTTATGTATTATGTCTTATAGTGTTGGGTTTGGGGGATAGTGTCATATATAGCTCTTCTTGATAGGCGTTAACTCACGGTTACTCTGTATTGCAGATAAAACAAAAGCGTAGTTGACGAGACGATGAGTTAGAGCAAGCTCGGTCAGATGTGTGCATGTCGTGATTGTCAACCTGAGGGTCAAAGGGGTTGCTACTTATTTATGATTTTAAAAGTCTTCAAGCCATGGTTTTATGTTGAGTTTTAATAATTTGTGTCTTTACCAACGATATGTATGTAAGATATGGTTTATTTTTTTAATAGCGAGATCTCGAGTTGCATGTTTTGTAAATGATATTTATTTCATGTTTGTTTTCAAATAAATTTTGATAAATATTTTATAATAAATTATTTAGTTTATGTCGGGTCGTTACACTCTAGAATTATTCAAAGAATCAGTTTCATTCTAATTGTCTTCTTTAAATATCCTAGGAGCCTGCTCATTGTCACTTTGTGTCGATCACCCTTCTGGATGGTGCCTGCGCTTGAAGGTTTTCGTTGAAACTCCATTCCTCGAGTTGACTAGGCTTTTGTTTTGTTTTGTTTTGAGTAGAGATCTTTCATATGCACATTGACAATATATTTTGGTGGTGTTTTGGTTGTGCATAAAGCATGTACGACTAGTAAAACAAAAGTAAAAATGTTTTGTTTTTCAATAAGATATTTTTATTTTTATTTTATTATAATTAATATAATTTTTAAAAATCTCATATGAATATTTTTTTTTAAGTAATATTAATATTATTTTATTTTTAGTTTCAAAAATAAAAAATATGTAATAAAGTAATTTAATTATATTTATTGTAATAAAGTAAAAGTACAGGTGTTGTTTGGTAACACTTAAAAATTAGTTTTTTATTTAATTAATTAAAAATTTGACAATTAAACATAAAGTGTGTTTGGTAATTCTATTTTTATTTTTAATTAAAATTTATTAAATTTTAAAAATAGAATTTTTTTCACTTACAATTTTTTTAAACAGTTTTCAAATTTTCCTTTCTTTTTTTATTTCTCTTCTTCAAATCAACACTCCATATTGTTAAACAAAAAATAAAAATAAAAATTATCAAACACGTTTATTATTTTTTATTTTTAAAAACAATAAACAAAAATAGTTACCAAATATATTTTTATTTTTTAAAAATAAAGAAATAAAAATAAAATAATATTTCTATTTTTGTGTTTAAAAAATTCAAAAACAAAAATTTTACCAAAATGGCCCAAAATGTCTTATATTTAAAAAAAATTGTGTGCCGTAGGATTAAATTTTGATATATTTTATTTTATAAAATAAAAAATGATCATTTAAATATTGAAAACAAAATGAATGATTAATATTAAAGCTGATCAGATAACCATGTTGACAATACACACTATTGTGATTTAATTTATATATATTTATAACAAAAACACACACCAAATAAAGAAAAACACAAATCGATGATGAGTCCTTTTCTGTCACATTATGTTGGGATAGTATTGGTAACCAATCATATGTTATTATCATTATTATTTTTATTTATTCCTCAACATCAATAACATGCTAAATGTTGTATTTCATTGCATTGCATTTCTTCAAGGAAGGGGTATGTAAGTGGGAAATTGATGAAAAAAATGGTGGGTATGGTGTGGTGTGGGGCTCAGCAACACACCAAAATTATTAACCCACAAAACAAATAACAAGTGTATTGATCATACAATTCAAGGCAGGCACTATCATACTTATTTTTCAAAAATTCATAACATGGGTTTGTTTTGCAGGCTTTGATGTTTTAGTGCTTGTAATCATTTTGTTTAAAAAATTAATTATCTATTACCAATTTCATCATTCACTTCTTCTAATGGGTCTTCAAGGCCCAGAAGGCCCATTAAAGCATTTCTTTTGTATTTTTATTTCAATATCTATAAACATTATCGACTCAAAACTCATTAACGGGACTGCCTTCCCTAATTTTGTTTTCTTATAGTTGTTGTAGCTCACTATTATTACAAGCCACTAAATCCAAAAAGGATTGGTATGAATGAAGTGAGGTGGAGGAGGAGGAGGCACTCAACTAAAACAGTAAAACGTATCAGATTCTATGCACATAAACCGAGTTTTATTTACTGTAACTAAACAGGATTACAGTAGGAGTTAATTTTAAAAAAACACTTCGAAATGATTTTCAGGTAAGAGAAAAAAAAGAAGAAGAAGATAATGGAGTTAAACGTGAGGGGACAAAAGGAACACAATCCAACACATAATAAGTAAAATTGATCAAAACAACGTGTTTTCAGGGATGAAAGAAGCTTTGGGCTTTGAACTTTTTCAACTTAGCCCAAAGTTATTATTTATTTATTTATTTACTTATTAGAGGTTTTTGAGTAAAGCGAATCTTTCCACACCCACTTCCCATTTCAATTTTCAACTACACTCCCCCAACGACACAATAATAAAATACAACCCACTCTTTTTTGTTCTAACTTCTAAGCTCTTTCCTCATCCCATACCAAATTTTCATGCTACTTTTCTAATATATACAAAATATATATATATACATTTATGTGTGTTTTCAACAACTACGAAGCTTGGGTCCACTTATGTTAAACTTAGCCAAATTCATCCACATGGGTGAGATTTGGGAAAAAGCTATAGAAAGTAATAGGATAAAAGCATAAAAAGAAGTTTAAAAAGCTAAAGTGACACCAAACAAAAAATTGATCCTTTTACTCTAATTTTTTTTAAACCCAAAAGAGACTAACTTTCCCTAACTAAGGTCACATGAAAAATACACAGACCGAAAAGAATACTATGCCAAGAACGAACGTTTTAATACACAGTTCTCAGCTTTCTATAACCCAAAAAGAAGATTATGCTTCACTAATGAGGCACCCCTATAATTTTTATTTATTTTGGGATTAAAGTTTGTTCTTAATAAGAACAAACGGTGCCAAAATCATTGCCTATTTGAATTTTTATTGGTTTTTAAAAGTTCAAACATGCCAAAAATGTTGGTAGCTAGACTTGACAGCCCAATTTACCAACATACCCTCGGAATCACATGACCTGCTTGTTACCCCCGAAAGAGACATCTTACTCCAATGACTCAAAGTAAATAAATTGCCGACGATGCAGAGGGGCATTACAGTCATTTCACGGTAAACAAGCCATCTTCTTCTATACTCCTAAAGAAACGATGAGATTGAGAACAACATATAGTGTCCCTTTCTTTGGCGCGAAAGGGGATTGTGAAAGGAGGAGTGATCCGTCATTTCGCTTTCTAGGCCCTTATTTATGGGTCCACTCGTCTCGGTGGGTTTGAAAATGGGGACCATCTGACTGAGCCGTTCTTCTCTTTGTGGGTGTCCTTTGAGACTCACCGTCAGCCCTCCCTGTCTGACCCTCCTCAAACTCCAGCCCGTACTAGGCTCAGAGATTCAACACTTTGCGGGAGGGTAATTATGTAATTTCACTACCTGGGCCTATTATGTAAGTAAGTAATAATAATCAACAATGATAGTTTTTCGTATAAAAGAAAAAGATAAGAGAGGAATAAACGGGCGAGGTTCTACTATAACAACACCCACAACTTGTGTGTCCCTCCATGTCAGTCAACTTTCTTTGACCAGCTTTATCCAAAGTAACCAAATTATTACTATTTAATAATTACTTATAATTATCATAATTTTATTTTTCATACTTTATTTTTCCTAATGAAGGAAAGGCTTGGTTTCGACTCGAACCAAATGGGGCCCAAACATTGTGATCCATTTATTTGTCTCTTGGATTTGCATACTTGATAATTCCATAGTAAAAAGTGGGTTCCAAAATTTTCCACTCAGAAGAATATTTTCACCGTCTGATTATCATTAATCAAAAAAGTGAGAATTGTGTAGTATATACTTTTCTTCCAGAGCAAAAAAAATGACACGTTTATTGGATTTTTTTGTCCTTAGCGTAGTTATGATATGTTACATAAATTTAAATGAATAATGTGGCCAATAGTTTATATGTTTTTGAGGCTTTGACTGGGGAATCAAAATCTCACACCCAACCCCGAAAGCCCAATATTTATCACAAAATTGTTCTTTTGTAGAGAAAATTGTTCACATAAACATTATGTACACAATATCGCAATTATTTCGGGGAAAAAAGAGTAATTATTTGAGAAGAGAATCCGAGGCTTGAATTCCAAATTCCAGGGAAGAAGTACATTTTTTATTTAATTTAATAAACCAATATACTATATATTTATTTTTTTCTAAAACAAAACTTAGGGAATTGTATGATTATTAATAAATGTTTAGTGGGATCGAAGAAACGAAAATTCGGGTGGAGAGTGACGTATTGAGAGAAAAATAGCAGACCACGTTCTAAAACATAATATAAAGTAAATACGTAACCCAAGGAATATTCTTAAAGTTTTTATACATACTTCTATATTCACATATCTTACTCGTTTAAAACAAATAAAATTAATTACACCCCCTCGTTTCGATTCAATATCAATAAATTAATAGCTTTTATTTTTTTCGAGGAGCTTGACTTATTTGTATTATAAATGAAAGCAAGTGCATTTACATTAATTGTTAATAAATAATTATAAATGCGTATTTTTATGGAGAAATAGAGAGCAACAAGTGTTTAATTTTAATTAAGAAAACAATAATGAGTGAGACAACATTTACTGTCTTAATTTTTAACTTACTTAATACTGTATATTTTTTTTTTTGGTCCATATCATTTTATATGTTTTAACTAAAAACAAAGTATTCTCTCTAACAAAATTATAACAAATTTTGTGAATAGACCAAAGATTGCTTTTGATATAATTCTAGTCAATTTTTTTTATAAGATTTTGATAAAAACCTCAAAATTAGCATTTAATTAAATTAAAAATATATTTATTTATATTTTAATTTAATTTTGGTTTTTTTTTAAATTTATTTTGTTATTTTGCTTCATTTTAAATTTATTTAATTTAATTTTAACTAATTAATTAATATATTTTAAATAAAAGTATTTCGAAGTATTTTTTTAATCAACATATTATCAATAAATTTGGTAAAATTAGATGAAACGTTATCTATAGTTTGTTTTGACAATGAATGCATATTTTCCCCGCAAGGACCCGCCCCTAATGGGGCAGGGAATCCTCGTCTAAATGAGGAACGGGGCGGGGACGGGATAATTTTCAATCCCCGAATGTTAAATCAAGCAGAGACGAGGATAGCATTCCCCACCCCGACGGGTCCCCGTTTAAATTTTTATATATTTTTGTAATATTTTATATGTATTTTATATATTTCTTTATGTGTTATTGTAGTATAGTAGTAACTTTTTTAATATTTTAAATTTTATTTAGGATAATGTTTAATATTTTAAATAATTAATATTGTAAAATATTTTAATTTACATATAATTTATGACTTTTATTTTAAAATTTAAATTTTATTTTTTAAATAAATGGGTTTCTCGTAGGGATTCCCCGCCCCAATAGGGGATTCTCTACCCCGCCCCCGACTGGGAATAAGCAGAGATGGGGTGGGGACGGGGATTAAAAATATAAATGGGGACAGGGACAGGGGAACACTCTCCACCAATTCCCCTGTGTGCATCACTAATCATATGATTTGTTGTAGAATCTAAAAAGCATAGGGTTAAGGCACTCTCGATAGGGAATGAAAATTACCGTTTTCTTTAAAATATAAACGTGGTTCTACATTTACATAACACTATTCGTTCTCTAAAAAAAATTTATCTTTTAAAATCATTACATCTTACAACAATTGGTACACATTATAGCATATAATATGTGAATCAACAATCCTAATACATATTGAGATCTCAAACTTAATATTAACCCACCAAAAGTAGTGTTACACCCAGATTTTGGGATTGAGGAATTACGATCCTGAAATCTAGGCTCGTTAGGTGTAAGCTTGAAGTAAGTACGGTCGTCATATGATCCTTCAGTCGGACCGTTTTGCTGTAAATGATGATCTCGAAAGCTTAAGGAGTGTGTAGCCTCGAATATGCTGTGAGCTCGCAATAGCCATGGTTCAACATTTGTATATATTTCTTGATGCTTCTTTTGCCTTCAGACAAGATGGTTCGAGCTTGAGAAGTGTAAGCTCAAATGCGATGACTTCGTCAATGGTTAATTGTTATAAGCTCAGGCGAAGTAAAATGACGAGCTCGTGATAAGCGAATAGTCTCGGAGATGTAATGGATTATGTATCTGAGCTAATTAGTTACATATGATGTATTTATTGTAAAATCCCTATGTTTAAGGGATATTATATAATTTGTTAACCAATCCCACATTCTATGAGATGTTTCTGTGTACGTAGCAAATAATGCATTAAATGACATTATATTATTTGATTTACAAAATATCTTTCCGAAATATGTGGGAACGAATTCTGAAACATTCTCTATAAATAGAGAAGGAAACTCCATTTGTAAGAGACCGAAATCTTGAGATCTTGAGGGAAAACTCTGGGCAACTATTCTCTGAAAAATTTCCAGAAGACTCTTAAACGCTAATAATACAGACTCATGGACTAGGCAGATTTAACTGCTGAACCACGTAAAAAAAGATATTGCTTTCATCTTCTTTCATTTCCTCTGATATATTCTTGTTTAATTACTCTCTTTTTTAAGTTGACGAAAAACAACGTCAACAGTTTGGTGCTTTCATTGAGAGGCATTAAACAATGTGTGAATCTGTTTAGTCAAAGAGCCTCTCAAATTAGCAATGGCTGCAAATGATCCCAATATACATGAGGAGGAAATTCTAGATGAAGATGAGTACCCCCGGCGCCCTGGAAAGCAGCCTATGGTGAATTCTGATCCCGATGAGAGGAGTGACTTGTCTAACTCTCGGGGACCACATGCTCCCAGGGCCGACGAGGACATGTACTACAATCCCGAGAGATATGTCCCAATCGTGGAACTCAAGAATTGCCAACTGCGTAAACAGTTGGCAAAAGCTAAAAAATGCAATGAAGAGCTAGCCAGACTAGCTGCTGAAGCACAGGCGGCTTAGGCCCCGCCACCGCAAGATGCCCAGGCTCCACCTCCGCGGGACGCTCATGTCCCACCTCGAAGGCCTCAGGGGTGACCGCATAAGAATGCGACCACCAGAAGAGGAGCAACCTCCGCCTCCAGCAACGCAGCCTATCCCACCAAGACCCCGGAGAAGTAACCGGGCTGAAGGTGCTGCTAACCCAACTGCCGAGGCACCAACAGGAATAAGGAATAACTGAGCCCCCTCAGAGGCTCGGACCTGAAATCCTGGTGCCACGCAGAATGTACCAGAGCCTGATCGGGCGAATTTAGGACCATCTAGGCCCCACAATGGACGACAGCCACCTTCTCCAATAAGGCACCCGCCGTCACCAATAAGGCACCCCTCGCCAGATCTGAGGGATGCGCAACCGGCCCGCCATGATAGGGAAAGACGAGCTGGGCGTAGACATGGGAATGAAGAAACTACTCGGGAGCGTAGGGGTCCCCATCCTACGAGAAGCCAGATGTCCCGATCTCAAACTATTGAGACAAGGGGACCAGCAGGAAACCCATCTTGTAATAATCATGCAACGAGCCATGTTAGTGAAAGCTTGGGTGACACTAGGTCCGTAAGCATTTATGATGTTGAGCCAAGGAATGTCGGGAATCAAGGAGATCACCCTGACCTACAGGAGCACTTAAACCATAATCTGGGGCGTGATAATCCCCCAAATCCAGATCTACGATATCATCTGAACGGTCGCAAGCAGCTGATGTACAATCCTGCACCGAGACGGGGAACTGGAGTTGTAATCAACGATAACCAGCTCCCTCTAATTCAGGCCAGGCATCCTATAGATCCAGTTCAAGAAAGGATTGAGCAGTTGGAGAGAGCATTCAGGCTCTTACAGAACGAACGTAGTCGGGAACGAGACAAAGAGTTCGATGAGGAACTCGAGCCCTTTGCCCCACATATCTCTAACACCCTGTTTCCTCAAGGATTTAGAATTCCTCATGTCCTGCCATTCGATGGAAATTCGAATCCATGCAGCCACTTGAGCACGTTCAACACTATTATGCGAGCCATCAATGTGGGCTACGAGCTCAGGTGTATGCTGTTCCCAGCCTCTCTCACGGGACTAGCAAAAAACTGGTATGAAAAATACAAGAGGCATTTGATTGCCTCCTAGGATCAATTGTCGAGATATTTTAAGAAATAATTCAAAGCCATGGTCGACATTAGACCCGAGGCTTCAGCCTTGACCAATGTTCGATAGCAGCCAAATGAGTCACTAAAAGGTTATCTCACAAGGTTTAACTTGGAAGTCGTTCGAGCTCGTGATGTCGACGACAATGGCCATTTAATGGTCGTTCGAGCCGGAGTAATGCCTGGGAGTCCTCTCTGGGAAGACTTGCAAAGAAATCCTGTAAGGTCCTTAACCTAGTTCAATCGAAGAACTCAGAGGTTTGTTAATGAAGAGGAGGTGAGGTCAGCATTGAATATGACCTCTCAGCCCATAACTACAACAACGAACGCTAACTCTGCCTCGACCTCGGCGGATCCTACAACTTCAAAACCCCCCGGGGACAATCCTTCCAAGAGAAAGAAAAATGAAGGGAATAACCCCGAGGCATATGGGGGAAAGAAGAAGAAAGGAGAAAGATACTTCTCCGTATACAAGGTGTATACCGAGCTCAATGAGTCTTGGGAGAATATCTACCTGGCTAATGAAAACCAAGTTCCTTTTAGGCGACCTGATCCCATGAGAAACCAAAAGGCAAAAAGAGATTCTAGCAAATATTGTAGATTCCACAGAGATATCGGGCATACAACCGATGAGTGCAGACAATTAAAGGATGAGATCGAATGTTTGATCTCAAGGGGGTATTTCGGACACTATGTAAGAAACCGGAACCCCAATCAGGCTTCTACCAGCCAGAGGCCAGCAGCTGCACCGCCTGCCCAGAATAATAACTCCCGACCTCGAGAAGATGAACGACCCCCTCCAATTGATGGAGAAGATGTTATAACCATCTCGAGGGGACCCCATATAGCAGGATCAGGCAGGAATGCCCAAAAAAGATATGTGAATGAGTTAAAGACTGGTGACGAGTCCCCCTACAAACCCGAACCCAAAGCTCCAAAACAACAAAGGGTTGAAACTCAACCCATAACTTTCACTGAAGACGACGCCTCTCACGTACAGTTCCCTCATAATGACCCTCTGGTCATCACCCTTCAGCTCGCGAACAAGAGGGTACACCGAGTCCTAATTGACAACGGGAGCTCGGTGAATATCCTTTATAAGGCTACTTTAGAAAAGATAGGACTCGCGCTTCGCGACCTAAAAACCTGTGCAACTACATTGTACGACTTTTCAGGAGAAGGGATTACCTGTATGGGGTCCATTGAACTCCCTATAACCTTGGGAGATTACCCAGACTCTGCAACCAAGATGATGGAGTTCGTCATAGTGGATCTCCCATCAGCCTATAACGTACTGCTCGGGAGACCCGCCCTAGTAGGGTTGGGGCAGTTTCGTCCGTTAGGCACCTGGCCATCAAGTTCCCGACTTCTAGTGGTATCGGGACTCTGAAAGGGGACCAGCTCGCGGGGAGGGAATGCTATATCAGAGGGATAAAGCAAACAAGTGCACAGGCACTTGTCATAATTTGGAATGAGGACGGGACGATCTTCGAAATCGACGAGGAAATCGACCCTAGAATAGAGGAAAGAGCTGACCTTGAGCCATTGGAGGAGCTCGAAGAGGTCAAGCTCGAAGAATTCGATCCCCTAAAGACCGTGAAGGTAGGGAAAAATCTTTCTGAAAAATCAAAGTAGCAATTAATTTGCTTCTTAAAGAAAAACCAGGATGTTTTCGCATGGTCTCATTCGAACATGGTAGGGATAAGTCCAAATGTAATGAGCCATGCACTCAATATTGACAAGAGCTTCCCCCCGAAGCAGCAGAAACGTAGACTCCTGGATGATGATAGAAAGAAATCCTTAAAGGAAGAGGTCGACAGGTTAAAGGCAAATCGGTTTATACGAGATGTCTTTTATTCTGATTGGATCGCCAATCCGGTATTGGTCCTGAAACCCACCGGAACATGGAAAACTTGCATCGACTACTCCGACCTCAACAAGGCATGCCCAAAGGATTGTTTCCCCATACCTCGGATTGATCAGCTCGTAGATGCCACAACTGGGCACGATCTTATGTCATTTATGGATGCTTATTCTGGATATAACCAAATCGCCATGCACGCACCGGACCAAGAGCATACGAGCTTTGTAACTGATAAAGGGTTGTGCTACTACAATGTTATACCCTTCGAACTTAAAAATGTTGGAGCAACGTACCAAAGGCTTGTGAACAGAATGTTCTCCGAGAAAATAGGTAATAACATGGAAGTTTATGTTGATGATATGTTAGTCAAATCAAAATATAACGATAACCATGTAGACGACCTCGAAGAATGCTTTGCCGTGTTACGAAAGTACATCATGAAACTCAACCCCCAAAAATGCTTTTTTGGAGTGTCGTCGGGGAAGTTTCTAGGCTTCATCGTAAACGCGCGAGGAATAGAGGTTAATCCTGACAAAATCCAGGCGTTAATCAATATGCTCTCGCCTCGATAACATAAATATGCTCAGAGTTTAACTGGACGGATGGCGGCATTAAGCAGGTTTGTTTCTAAATCTACAGACCGTTGTCTTCCATTCTTCAACCTTTTGAGGGGAGGCAAAAAATTCGAGTGGACGGAGGAATGCGAGCTCGCATTCTAGGACCTAAAGAAACACCTCGCGGAACCTCCGATCTTGTCAAAACCTATGACGGGAGAAGTCTTATACCTGTATCTCGCTACAACCGAACATGCTATCAGTGATGTGCTCGTCTGAGAAGACAAGAAGAGACAAAAACCAGTATACTATGTCAGCAAGAGGTTACTGGGGGCATAATCGAGATACTTGTTAATGGAAAAACTGCTCTTAGCCTGATTCATTCATCTCGAAAGCTCCGACCTTACTTCCAAGCACACCCCATCCATATGTTGACTGACCAACCACTACGGAAAGTCTTGTCCAAACCAGAGGCCTCGAGCAGATTGTTAAAATGGGTTGTTGAGCTTGGACAGTTCGAGATTACTTATCATCTGAGAACGACCATAAAGGGCCAGGCCCTGGCAGACTTCATCGTGGAGTGTACATGAGTGTCTGACGTGAAGTTATAACCTCAGCCCGCGAGCTGTGGAAACTTTATGTCGATGGATCTTCCAATGAAAATGGATCGAGGGCAGGAATCATATTAATCACTCCAATTGGAAAACAATTTCACTCCGCCTTAAGGTTCAGCTTCGAAGCATCTAACAATGAGGCTGAGTATGAAGCTCTATTGGTAGGACTCTGAATAGCCAAGGAGCTCAAGGCCAAAGCAATACATTGTTACAGTGACTCGCAATCGGTGGTCAACCAAATCCTAGGGGAATATCAGGCTCGTGGCACAAGGATGGCCGCATATTTAGAGAAAGCTAAAGCAGCGCTCGAACATTTCGAGTTCTATACCATAGAGCAGGTTCCCCAAGAACAAAACTTAAATACAGACGCCTTAGCCAGGCTCGCCACGTCCAACGAAGTCGACACGCTAAATGTAGTACCAATAGAGCACTTGTCGACTCCCAGTATCAACGAGCCTGAAAAGGAAGATGTATGCATGATTGACTTCGAACCGACCTGGATGACCCCAATAGTTGATTACCTCGAAACCGACATCCTCCCAGCAAAACAGAACAAGGCTCGGAAACTGATGTATCAGATTCCAAGATATACTATTGTGGAAGGAAGATTATATCAAAGAGGATATTCTATGCCATTACTCCGATGTGTGACTCCACCCGAGGCAAAGAAAATCCTAGAAGAAATTCATGAAGGATTTTGTGGAGACCACACTGAGGGGCATAGCCTATCGAAGAAAATCATAAGACAAAGATACTTATGGCCCACTATCAAAGCAGATGCATTCGAGTATGTAAGGAAATGTGATAAACACCAGTGTTTCGCTACAATTCCACGAGCTCCTCCATCCGAGCTAACCATGATGACCTCCCCATGGCCATTTGCGGTGTGGGGAATCGATCTCGTAGGCTCGTTGCCAACTGGCAAAGGTGGAGTAAAGTATGCAATGGTCGCGGTCGATTATTTTACAAAATGGACCGATGCCGAACCTCTGGCAACAATTACCTTGAAAAAAGTCCTGGACTTTGTGATAAAAAACATCATCTACCGATATGGAATGCTAAGGAAAATAGTATCAGATAACGGTACTCAATTCGACAGTGAATTATTCACCCATTTTTGTGAAAAAAAATGAAATAATAAAAAGCTTATCCTCCGTTGCCCATCCCCAAGCAAATGGCCAAGTCGAAGCAGTAAATAAGACTCTTAAGAATTCTATGAAAAAGAAGTTAGAAGAAGCTAAGGGAAAATGGCCCGAGGAGTTACCCCAAGTTTTGTGGGCATATCGAACTACAGCTCGCACTTCAACAGGGCATACCCCTTTTTCCCTGGCATATGGGTGTGAGGCCATGTTACCAATCGAGGTCGAAATACCCACTATTCGTAGCCATGCTTATGATCAAGCCTCGAACCAATCCCAACTCGAAGTAAGTCTGGACCTTATTGAAGAAAGGCGAGATGAGGCTCAACTAAGAAATGCAGCATATCAGCAGCGAGCTACCCAATATTTCAATAAAAAGGTTCGGGATAGGAAGTTCAGATTGGGAGACTTGGTGTTAAGGCATGTGTTCCTAGCTACAAGGGACCCGGCTGCTGGCGTACTTGGCCCTAATTGGGAAGTACCTTACCAAATCGAGTTAGTTATCTGACCTGGAGTCTATAAATTGGCAAGATTAAACAGAGAATTGATACCGCGAGCTTGGAATGGCGAACATCTACGACCTTACTATCAATAGTGTAGGAATGATGTCTCATTGTAACCCAGCATGTTTGTTTTTACAAAAAAATTTGTTAATAAAGTGTTCGATTTTGATCAAAAGTCATTCTTGTTTTTATATGTTGTATTTTTTGGCAGACTCTCTTAATTTTATAACCTATGGTCACACTCATAGGATATTAAGGGGGCACCAGTGGCATACATATCATAAGTTCGAAAAACTAAACAACATAAAAGAAAAGTGTCTGGACCATTAACCCGACATAGAAGTTAAAAGTGTAAGCTCGAAATAAGTATCTAGATATAACCAGATGCGCGAGCTAAGATAATTTGGACGTAACCAGATTATTAAAAATAAAGTATCTGGATATAACCAGATGCGCGAGCTAAGATAATTTGGTCGTAACCGAATTATTAAAAATAAAGTGTCTGGATATAACCAGATGCGCGAGCTAAGATAATAAAGTGTCTAGATACGACTAGATATACGTACTAGTGTGATCTGGATATAACTAGATAAAAAATATATAAGTGTATGGATTACGAACCAAACACGACCTAAATAGGTTTGGAACAAAGCAGCTAAAACTGATCGACGCAAGTGGGAAAAAGATAAACCTATTTCGAACTAAGTTGATACTGAGCCTGGAGTATTTTGCAACAAACGCTTCGACCTCATAACCTTAAGGAACTATATGAGGAAAAGGAAAAGTGTCTATACAAATCAAGATACAACTAAACTACTTAGCTTACATATCACTTAAGTACTTTCGAGTGCGTGGTAAAAGTAAGATCCGACCTTGACACAAAACGAGATCGGATGTGGATACATCGAGCAAACTATGCATGAATGCATTGAAACGCGAGCTGAAATCCAGCAGATGTTTGTATGAATAAATAAACATAAAAGGCAAAAATTTAATATAAATTGCTTAAAATATTTCGATCTGAGAAATGGAAGGAAAAAATATTAAAATAAATACCAAGCGTAAGCTTGAATAAACAAAAATAGCTCTTTTACGAGCTGTAAATTGTTTTCGCCCCAAGGGCATAAAAAAGAAAGGCCCTAAAATAATACAATTTTTTTTTAAATGGGGTGCAGCCCATGATCGAGCTCTAGGAAGCAGAAGCATCCCCCTTGGCAACACTTAACCCCTCCTTAGCCTTCTCAGCTTCCTCCTCAGCTACCTCTGC
This sequence comes from Humulus lupulus, assembly GCF_963169125.1. Lineage (NCBI taxonomy): Eukaryota > Viridiplantae > Streptophyta > Magnoliopsida > Rosales > Cannabaceae > Humulus > Humulus lupulus. The sequence continues at coordinate 277,806,595 of NC_084793.1, forward strand.
CTCCAGCCGAGCTTGCCATTTAGCCAGAGGCTCGTCCTCAAGGGTGCCCAAGAAGCTCGTGTCGAGATCGGCATTGTTGGCCCAAATCCTGTACATGGTCATGTTAACTGCTCAATCCTTCCTCTGCTTGAACTCTTCGAGGAGGCGAGCCTTTTCACCCTCCCTTATCTCGAAGGTGGCTTTTTTCTCCTCCTCGAGCTTGGCATTCAGCTTCTCAAGCTCCTCAGCCCTGGAGCTCTTATCTTTGAGCTCGACATTCAGCTTCTCAAGCTCCTCAACCCTGAAGCTTTTCTCTTTGAGCTCAGCCTCCAGCTTCAACTTTGCAGCTTTGAACTCGTCAGCGAGCTTAAGCTGGAGATCCTTCGACTCCTGAGCATAGGACATGCTCGCATGAACCTCGTTGTTTAGCTTGTAATTTAGCTAAGCAATTGTAGCAAGAGCCTAACATACAAACAAATCAAGTTAGAACATGTTCCAGGTAAAACTCCAAGTAAGGAAAGTCTGAGGAGATGAGCTCAGTACTTTTGTCATAAAGGGCATTGGAGTCCCGAGCGTTGACCAGGAATAGTCATTGAGGAGCCCCAAAATTGCTGAAGCTTTGGCCCACTCGAGACAGGACATCGGAGCCTAGAGTGGCTCCATGAGTCCCCGCAGCGCTGTCGATGACATACTCATCGGAATGATTCGAAATCGACAGCAAGCGCTCTCGAGTAGGAACCAGCTTCTTCGGAGCTAGGACGGTTGTTTGAAGGGTCTGGACAGCTGGAGGCAGGGAGGGAGCAACTTCTATAGGAACCTCAATATGGGGGTTGGAGGTCGCAACTGGGCTCGAAACTGGAGGGGCCGGAGGAGGAGGAGTCACCTCGGTCCTTTTAGGGACTTTGGCAGATCGACCACTTTTTTGTGACGCTCTCGGACGCTTGCTTTGCTTGGCCCCCGAGCGGCTGTTGAGCATGGTTTTAAGGTCGAAGTCCATAGTGCCTACATAGTCAAATCACATTAGAAAATGAGCTTAAAATGCTAAAATAAGCGTGAAGTAGACAGTTAAAGGAAATAAAGACAAGTGACAAGAAAACTAACTGGAACTCTCCCCCGAGCTCGTGCTCGGCGACTAGGTAATCCCCCTATCTTCAGAGGAGGCTGGGGGAGTTCCTTCCCTATACGTGGAAGTTAACCTCGAAAGGTCCCTATAGTCGTTTGTTCCGTATTAGACGGCTATCCCATCCCAAACTTCATTTAGACTATACATTGTTTGGTATTTCCCCAGCCAACTATCAAACCTTTGGACCCTATCATCTACCCAAGACCATACATGGAAGTTATCCCTAGAATCCGGGAATAGGATCAAGGTGTCAGGTCTATGTTTAAGAAAGGATGGAGACCATAAGGCCGAGCTAAGAATGACCTTACCTCTGTCACTCGAGCTCGAGGATGAATTCCTTGTGCTCCTTCATTGCGTCCGTGGGGGTAGGACGGTGATAATTGGCTGAAGAGTCGAATACATTATTGTTGACGCGGTTCTTCACCAACAGGTAATTAAGAAAATAAGAGGAAGGGATTAGTGCTTAACAATGAACCGAAATAGATGAATGATCTTTTAATGGACTGGTGACACAATCACATTTTTTAGGTGGTTCAAAGGTTAAAATCCTTCTACTCTACCTGCCAATATTATTGCTGTATGCCTGGTATTCTTTACAGGGTATTTCCTTACACAATAGAATCCAACCCTTTGCAACTCCCAGGGTCTCCATATTTATAGGAGAGGGCACCTAGGAGTTGGTAAGGAAGATCATCCCGTGACCTTCTTACCTATCATGTCACTTCTGTGACATTCATGATTAATTCCTAAAACCTGACACATGAAGTGTGGTCTAATCAATAGGTAAGGGGGATAATGGGCCGCACGGCCCAACCCAATCGTGGGGGCCTGAACACACACGTTCATGCTGCGTGTCCGAGAAGTCAGGGATATATCAGACACGTGATGTCTGATATATGCACGTTTACCTTGCGTGGTTGGCTTTAAAAAAGGTCATAGCCTCCAACTCTAGCTCGTACCACGAGCTGGATGCTTCCTCGACTTGTGGCCTTCACAATCCAGACTCAGTCCTTAAGTAATCTTGGTGAACCTTTGGATACCCCGAGCTAACGAGGTAGGACCTGACGGCAACAACTCCGGTCATGGGGGATCCATGTGGCTGATATAATTTAGGCCGTATCTCAGCTCGCTAATAGCCCGTTGGAAAATTAGGGCGTACAATTATAATTAGTTCGAGCCTAAGCGAAAGTCGAGCATGAAAGGAAAGGGGGTCATATACTTACGAATTCGTCTGAATGAATAAAACTTTGATGGAGCTAGGCCGTCTGTCCAAAAGAATGCCAGCTTAAAGTTGGGAGGATGGTTGGGCATGTCCTCAAAGATCTTCTTCTCCTTGGGATAGCTCGACAGGTAATAGAAGCCATCCCCTCCCCGAGCTCAGGAGGGGTTACTTTTCAAGCAAAATAGGTACAAGATATTCTTTGGCAAAGGTCCTTCCCACTTCAGTTCGTGGTATAGCGACCTTAGGGTTGACAAGACCCTGTATGAATTGGTCTGAAGTTGGAAGGGTGCGAGCCCAAAAAAATCCAGAAAGTCCTTAAAAAAGGACTTCAAAGGGCAATAAAGCCCCTGCCTTCATATGCTCGCGACTCCAGGCCGCGAGCTTCAATTTATTGTCAAGACGACCATCTCCCGAGGCATAGCAGCTTCGTTCATTGGAGGTAGGAGCTCAGCACCTCAACGAGTCTGACAATCCTAGGCTGTGGCGAGCCAGGATGTTGGTGATTTGTCCTAACGAAGAAACCGAGCTCCAATAATTCTTGACCTCGAAAAATTCCTCCCTTGAGGTAGGGATGGTAGCTGGTTGCGAGGTGGATGGGCGATTTGATGTCTCCATCAGTGAGAATATGAGATCACCCGGCTTGAAGACAACCGTTACTTTGAGCTTGGGGTTGAGAAGGACCAGTCTAAGTTCGGGGTCTAGGTCTGGATAGATTGCGACCCGATTTTTTTCCTTTTTCTCTCCTCAACCTCATCGATTTGACGCCAGAAGTGAGCTCGAATATATTCTTTCTCACACCTCACTTTGTGCTCGTGAATCAGCCGCTGATTTCGGGTGAAGGGCGATTTAGGGCTTGGAGTTGTCGGAGAATAGAGAATTGTGAGCACTGACCCCCACCATTTTTCAAAATTCTGCGACATCTAGCAAGAAAGGAAAGGGTGAGGGCCATGCATACAAGAAATAACGGATAAAATTCAAGATAGTTCGAGCTCGAATGCTCGAAACCACGGAATAAGCTCGATTAAAATCTCGAAAGAACGGGGTCGAATTTGGGAGAAACCCGAGCTATTGAAAAGGTCGGACTGCAAGCGTGTATTTGACGCGAAGGGGGGAAAATGGATTTATTTTAAAAGAATATCGGATTTTCAGGGAAAAAGTTGACGGTTACTCAAAAAGGTGATAATTTTGGGAAACGTGCAGTTTAAAACCCTAATTTAGTACCCCATTTCTTGGTCTACACGATATGTTACCCGTAGTCTAAAAAATAACAACAAAAGAAAAACCATATCTGCATCCTCTACACAAAATCTGGGTTTCAAAACCATGATATTAGAAGAACCCAAAATCTACGTAGTATCGGCTAAAAACATTCTAGTGCGAAACTGGTAAATATGCCTACGGTGCAACAGAAACACAAAAATACACGAAGAAAAAATACGTATAACCATATGGAATCAAGAACAGAGACTTACACACTGTGGTCAGTGGATACAGAGAAATTGACGATCGAAGGAGTGGTAGCAGGAAAGCTTTCACGGAGTCGTAGACGCCAAGAGATTTTTTGTTTTCTCGGTTTGGAGAACATGCAAGGACAAGACAATATTTGGGTTCTGATTTTTCCTTTTTCTCTCTGAAAGCTTGAAAATGAAAGTGAAGAAGGAGAGGATATGAGAGGCTATATATATGTAAATCCCAAAAGGAGGCCAAAGGTCGGGCTAATCTGGGCCATTGGCCTGATTTCGTATCTGATCTGACGGTCGGGTACAAATGTAGTGATGGCGGCATAAAGTTGGCAGGCGAATAGACGTGGGTATGGTACAAAAGCACTCAAGTACTCTGATTAAGCAATCCCTGACTGACGCGTGTCCACTCTTGAGTACATTTAATGATACAGTTTCCAAGGAGGGTAGTTCAAAAGTTTCATTCTCATAGGATTCGAACTGATACTTTTGAGGGGGCAAAATATTACACCCAGATTTCAGGATTGAGGAATTACGATCTTGAAATCTAAGCTCGTTAGGTGTAAGCTCGAAGTAAGTACGATCGTCATATGATCCTTTAGTTAGACCGTTTTGCTGTAAATGACGACCTCGAAAACTCAAGGAGTGTGTAGCCTCGAATATGCTCTGAGCTCGCAATAGCCATGGTTCAACATTTGTATATATTTCCTGATGCTTCTTTTGCCTTCAGACAAGATGGTTCGAGCTCGAGAAGTGTAAGCTCGAATGCAATGACTTCGTCAATGGTTACTTGTTATAAGCTCAGGCGAAGTAAAATGACGAGCTCGTGATAAGCGAATAGTCTCGAAGATGTAATTGATTCCGTATCTGAGCTAATCGGTTACATATAAATGTATTTATTGTTGTAAAATCCCTATGTTTAAGGGATATTATATAATTTGTTAACCAATCCCATATTCTATGAGATGTTTCTGTGTACGTAGCAAATAATGCATTAAATGACATTATATTATTTGATTTATAGAATATCTTCTCGAAATATGTGAGAACGAATTTTGAAACATTCTTTATAAATAGAGAAGGAAACTCCATTTGTAAGGGACCGAAATCTTGAGAACTTGAGGGAAAACTCTGGACACTTATTCTCTGAAAAGTTTCCAGAAGACTCTCAAACGCTAATAATACAGACTCGTGGACTAGGTGGATTTAACTGCCGAACCACGTAAAAAAGATCCTGCTTTCATCTTCTTTCATTTCTTCTAATATATTTTTGTTTAATTGCTCTCCTTTTAAGTTGATAAAAAACGGCGTCAACAAATAGCACACTTAGGTATCAACTTGGGGAAGATGTGTCGAGTCTGGAGATAACTTCAAATGAATGAAGACACAAATAAATATATATTTATATAAAGTTTGGAGGTTCATTTGGTATGAAGCCCAATGTCCACCCACACAAATCTTTTCAAATTAATGTATTGGAAAATATTACATATTAATTTTTTTTTGAAAATATTATTAATAGGTTAAGAAAATATTTGAAAGGAATAAAAAATATTAAAAATATTACAATATTTAAATGATAAGAAGAAAAATAGAGAATTTAGTGTACTGTATATTGTAAAATTTAAATAGAATATAGAAAATGAAGATTTTGGTGATGTATTTTTATACATGATAGCCTTACCGGTGGGGCTCTTTTGTATTCTCAACCTGTGAACAGTTTTCAGCGCGATTTTTTTTATGACCGTGTATATTGTAGTTATTTAGAGCATCCTGCAAATTTTCAGAAAATTCCGAATAATTTACAGTATCGAAAACTAAGTTCAAACATGCTATTTTCCACTCGCATAAAAAAATTAGTCACGCGTGCAACAACCTGTTTCTATACTAGTTTTCGGCACTGTAAATTATTCAGAATTTTCTGAAAATTTGCAGGATACTCTAAATAACTACAATATACATGGTCATAAAAAAAAACCGCGCCGAAAACTATTCACAGATTAAGAACACTAAAGAACCCTACCGATAAGACTCTTTTTGAAGTCCCTACCATATAATTATCCCTTAAGGAAATTTATGAACGTATAAATTCTTTACTTAAAACTGATGAGTATAAAATTGTATAAATTCTAATATTTTTTTTTATATACGAGTGGATTTTATTAGAACACTTTTTTTTATTTCCTTTTATTTACACTTTTTGATTAATTATTATCATATATATTATTTTGATAAATTGACATAAATAATATCAAAATTATGAAATTAAAAATTAATTTTTAAATCAAAATTTTTAATTAAATTTATGAATGTGCTTAAAATTACATATTTATATTATGTATTCTAAAAAACATATTTATATTGTGATGTATAATTGTTATCTTTCAAATTTCTAAGCATAGAAAAGAAAAATAAACAAAAAGAGTCAGATGCTAGAAACATACACAACTATATTTAAAACTTACACTCAGATTAATTGTGGGTAGAAAATGAATTTTCTATCTCAATTATGAATGAGCTTAAAATTATGAATGTGCTTAAAATTACATATTTATATTATGTATTTTAAAAAAACATATTTATATTGTGATGCATTATTGTTATCTTTTCAAATTTCTAAGCAAAGAAAAGAAAAATAAACAAAAAAAGTCAGAAGTTAGAAACATAAACAACTATATTTAAAACTTACACTCAGATTAATTGTGGGTAGAAAATGAATTTTCTATCTCAATTATTACAATAAATAAATAATATTAACAACATAATTCAAACACAGCAAGATTATTAAATGCACGTGGCAAAAAATATAGACACAGACTACACCATTAGTAAATTTACAATAGGACATATGTAACATTTTTAATAAATATATTATGTATTTGATAATGATATCTATTATTATATTTATACGAATGATTGAATTTAATACTATTAAACACTAATTAGTTAACATAAAAATACATGTAAACACATTAATAAATGCATCGTATTTCTATAATGAAGTAGAAGGTGTCACAATTATTATTTATAATAATCTCATAATATAAATAAAATGTTAATATAAAATTAAAATATGTCACCTCAATAATTCATTGCTTACTTGACATATATTTTTTTTGAGAGTAAATGACAGCAAAAATACATAAAATTTTTAATTTTAACTGTTTAATACTTAAGTTTTCTTTTACGGTATAAATACATTCAATCAACATATTTTGATATGATCGTTAGGTGTCACATAATTACCTACGTGTCAATTTTTTATTAGTCTAAATTAATATTTTTTATTTTTCAAAATATAATATAATTAAAATATAAATTAAACTTTAAAAATTATTTTAAATTTCATATATTTTTTTCCTCCTTCTCTCTCTTCCTGATTCCTCTTCTTCTCATTCTTCTTTCTTTCTTTGTTTTCCCTGTTGATGTTGTGGAGCTTTGATTCACTGTGAAGTCGTGAATGGCTTGTGGTTTCGACTGGGCGCAACATGCTTGAGGGTGGAGATTGACTGGGTGTGGCAAGTCTAAGGCCGGAGACGATGGAAGATGGTGATGTTAAGGTTGGGCTTGGGTCAGGGTCGGACAAGACGAGATATGGGGACGGGAGACTTCACGACATAGTGTTAGGGAACATGGTCCTTTTCACGAATGGTTCTGGTATCTCTTAGATTGAGATGGACGAGACTTGGGTCAGGGCTGGAATTTGGCGAAGCTTCCTGCAATGGATTTGTGTTTTGTTCGGCCTAGCAAATATTATTTCATTGCTGCATGTGAAGCAAGTCGAGATTTCAGGGTATATTGATTTTTGTTGTTGGGTATTTTTTATATTTTGAGAATATGAAATTTTCCGTTGTGGACTAATTCGGGTATATTGATTTGAATTTGTTCATGAAATTTCTAGGTTATTGTATTTGAGATAAGCAAGAAGTCCAGGTTCTTTGGGATAGTGAGAAATTTTTTGTGTGGTTAAGTATTTTGTAATGAAAGTTTGATTGATAGGGTAAGGCCGATGAACAATTTCATTAGGGAAGAGGGTGAACAACAATAAAGAACACCAATTTTGTTTTGTTTTGTTTTGGTACAACTAATTTTAATTCTAATTATTGGCGATGTTAATTTTAATATAATTAGTTTATAATTAATTTTTAATTGTTTATTGGATTTTTAATGAATTTTTATTTAATTGTTTAATGATTTTTTAGATGAAAAATCAAATTTATTTACCTGGACCATTCACGTATTGCCACATAGGTGCTTATTTAGCACTTGGCAGAAAATTTAACATCAAATATCTCATTTGTCAAAAAGTATTGACGGAAAGTATTTATAAAAAAAATATTAGGCATTAAGCGACTAAAATTAAAAATTTTAGGTATTTTCATCCTAAATTATTATTATTTTTTTACAGAACAGTAAGATTCTAAAAACAATGAATTTCATTTATTAAAATGTTTGTCCGGAATTTATTTATTTTATTTCTTATATGTACAAATGTTTATTCAGTTTTGATAAATAAATTTCAGTATATTATTTATTTATTTATTTGTATAACTAAAACTTCAAACATAATAGTATGACTGAAATTTCTCACGCCGTTTATTAATTTTTTTTTTTTGTCAAAAGTGAATATTCTTATTTACTTCGGCGTAAAAAAAAAAAGCAAGTTGTAAAGTAAGTAAATACACAGTTCTTTTTTTTCAGCCAAAAAAAAATACACAGTTCTTTTTATAATTTTTGTTTATTTAATTTTCTTTTTTTACTTCAAGTTTAAAAGAGCAAGGCCAACAACAATAGTCCAGCTCCCAAAAAAATAAACAAAAAAGGCCATTAATTTAGTAAATTACAGCTCACCAATTAGATTTAAAAAATAAAAGAAAAAATAGTAAAAACAATTAAAAAATAAAAAACGAGAATAAAAATCACACTTTCCCACCCTCCTTTCTGAACTCTTTCTTCTTCATCGTTTTCCCTCTGCTCATCTCACTCACTCTCCCTCTCTCTCTCCTCCTTCTCCTCCGGCGTCTTTTCTGCCGGTACGGTCGACCCTAACAAGTCGCCTAGAAGAAAAATGCGACTCATACTTCTCTTGCTTCTTCTTCTCCATCTCTATCTCTACGACTCCATTGCTGCCCGCATACCGGAGTACCGTGCCCTTCTCTCCTTTCGAGCCTCCATCTCCGAAGACCCACAATCCGTTCTCGCCAACTGGAATGCCTCCACCAGTCACTGCACCTGGTCTGGCGTTACGTGCGACTCTCATCGTCATGTGACTGCTCTCGACCTCTCGGGGCTTAACCTCTCCGGTACACTGTCGCCAGACCTCGCTCATCTCCGTTTCCTCTCTAACATCTCTGTTGCCGCGAACCAGTTCTTTGGTTCCATTCCTCCTGAGATCTCGGTGGTTACTGGGTTAAGGCTTCTCAACTTGTCTAACAATGTATTCAACGGCACGTTTCCTACGCAGCTCGCGCAACTCAAGAACCTTCAAATTCTGGACCTTTATAACAACAATATGACCGGAGATTTGCCTCTCGACGTCGTTCAGCTTCCGAATCTTCGCCATTTGCATTTGGGCGGTAACTATTTCAGTGGTAGCATTCCGAAGGAGTACGGTCAGTGGGAGTTTCTCGAGTACTTGGCGGTTTCGGGCAATGAGCTCAGTGGTGCGATACCGCCGGAGATCGGAAACTTAACCAGTCTCCGGGAACTCTACATTGGCTATTACAACAGCTACGAAGGTGGTTTGCCTGCCGAGATCGGAAACTTATCTTCCTTGGTTCGTTTCGATGGGGCAAACTGTGGATTATCCGGCGAGATCCCACCCGAAGTGGGAAGGCTTCAGAATCTCGATACTCTATTTCTTCAGGTGAATGCTCTATCTGGGTCATTGACGACAGAGCTTGGAACCTTGAAGAGCTTGAAATCCATGGACTTGTCGAACAACATGCTTTCCGGAGAGATTCCACCGTCATTTGCGGACCTTAAGAACTTGACACTATTGAATCTCTTCCGAAACAAGCTCCACGGAGCCATTCCTGAATTTATTGGAGAGTTGCCAGAACTTGAAGTTTTGCAGCTGTGGGAGAACAACTTCACCGGGAGTATTCCCCAGGGTCTGGGGAAGAACGGGAAGCTTCAGCTTCTCGACCTTTCGTCCAACAAGTTGACTGGAACTCTTCCTCCTTATATGTGCTCTGGGAACAGGCTTCAGACTCTAATTACTTTGGGAAATTTCCTCTTTGGTCCGATCCCGGAGTCCCTGGGTAGGTGCGAATCGTTGAGCCGGATAAGAATGGGCGAGAACTTTCTCAATGGGTCTATTCCGAAGGGGCTTTTAGGCTTGCCCAAGCTCACCCAGGTGGAGTTGCAGGACAACCTTCTCTCCGGAGACTTTCCTGAGACCCATACCGTCGCTGGTAGTCTGGGCCAAATTAGTCTCTCTAACAACCAGCTTTCTGGGTCTTTACCGCCAACTATCGGAAACTTCTCTGGCGTTCAGAAGCTTCTTCTCGATGGCAACAAGTTTTCAGGTCGAATCCCACCTGAAATTGGGAGACTACAGCAAGTTTCTAAGATAGATTTCAGTCATAACAAGTTCTCAGGTACTATTGCACCACAGATTAGCCATTGTAAACTGTTGACATTTGTTGATCTTAGTAGGAATGAGCTCTCGGGTGAAATTCCTAATGAGATTACTGGTATGAGGATACTAAATTACCTCAACCTTTCGAGAAATCATCTAGTTGGAAGTATCCCATCGTCGATAGCCAGTATGCAAAGCTTAACTTCGGTTGATTTTTCGTATAACAATCTCTCTGGTTTGGTTCCGGGCACTGGCCAATTCAGTTACTTCAACTACACTTCATTTGTTGGCAACCCTGATCTTTGCGGCCCATATTTGGGGGCTTGCAAAGATGGGATTGCTGATGGAACCCATCAACCACATGTCAAAGGCTCACTCTCTGCCTCATTGAAGCTACTTTTAGTCATTGGATTGCTTGTTTGTTCGATTGCTTTCGCAGTTGCGGCTATCATTAAGGCCCGGTCTTTGAAGAAGGCGAGTGAGTCTCGGGCTTGGAAACTCACTGCGTTTCAGCGCTTAGATTTTACCGTTGATGACGTTTTGGATTGCTTAAAAGAAGACAACATCATAGGCAAAGGAGGAGCTGGGATAGTCTACAAGGGAGCTATGCCTAATGGTGATAATGTGGCTGTGAAAAGGCTCCCGGCAATGAGCCGAGGGTCTTCCCACGACCATGGTTTCAATGCTGAGATTCAAACTCTCGGCAGAATTAGACACCGCCACATTGTTAGATTATTGGGATTTTGTTCAAATCATGAAACCAATCTTTTGGTTTACGAGTACATGCCTAATGGAAGCTTAGGTGAGGTTCTTCATGGGAAGAAAGGAGGTCACTTGCATTGGGACACAAGGTATAAGATTGCCATAGAAGCTGCTAAAGGTCTTTGCTATCTACATCATGATTGCTCGCCCCTAATTGTCCACAGAGACGTCAAATCAAACAATATCCTTTTGGATACCAGTTTTGAAGCTCATGTCGCTGATTTTGGCCTTGCCAAGTTTCTTCAGGACTCGGGAACATCTGAGTGCATGTCTGCCATTGCTGGTTCCTACGGATATATTGCCCCTGGTATGATTACGTTCTTAATTTTTATTAGTTTTGTTTTCTGTAACATGTACTTATTAATCCGTGCCTCCCAATTTTTAATTATGTGAAGAATCTTTAAAGCCAAGACTGAATTTTGACCCACTTACACATTGATTTAGTGTAGATAACATTAATGTTGTTTCTGAATTTTCTTAGTCCTGTGCTTCAATTTGACTTTGGGGTTTTCGAAAATAAGGTTTTTTATTCACTCAATTAATGATTTGAAACTGTTACTTGTTTTGGCATGAAAGTAAAATGGTAGGCATAATACTTTGAAAGTAGAATTTTTGACCAAGTACCTACCAAATCATAGCACAATCAAGCACTCTTATCCTTGAAATGAAAATCCAGCACTGTTAATGTTTTCGTATTACAAATTTAGTTGTTGACTGAAAATTTAATTATTATTACTTTTGACTGTAGAATATGCATACACGTTGAAGGTTGACGAGAAGAGTGATGTATACAGCTTTGGTGTAGTCCTTTTAGAACTAGTTAGTGGCAGGAAACCTGTCGGAGAATTTGGAGATGGGGTGGACATAGTTCAATGGGTTAGAAAAATGACAGACTCAAACAAGGAAGGCGTCCTCAAAATCCTTGACCCGAGACTCCCTTCAGTTCCCATCCATGAAGTAATGCATGTTTTCTACGTAGCAATGCTCTGTGTTGAAGAACAGGCTGTTGAGCGCCCAACAATGAGAGAAGTTGTTCAAATTCTAACAGAGATTCCAAAGACACCTAGCTCAAAACAGGGAGACTCAACGATCACAGAGTCGTCGCCCCCTCCTCCTCCTCCTCCCCCTCCTCTTCCTCATCACTCTGCCGGCGGGTACGATTCTTCATCTCCTACCAACACAACAAAAGACAATCAACAGCCGCCTCAATCACCACCGCCGGATCTTCTCAGCATTTGATGATAAGGGATTGGAATGTTTGTTCTATATATTCCATGGATGCCCTTAGTTTTTTTAGTATCTGCTTTCCTTAGTTTATATTTTGGGGTTGGGGGATATGTTTGCTCTAACTGTTAAGGTGTTAATCTTTTCAAGTTTTCTTTTTTGGGGGGGGATGTACAGTAGGATTGGTTGGGGTACTTTTATTTCTTTGTTTAATTTTTCCTCGTGTAGTAGTACTCTGGCTGCTGGTTGCTGCTTCACCTTCCGGTTTCTGTTTATGGCTCTTCTCTGTCACTGTTAACAGGCCTGGCTTGTAATGCAAAGATGAGTCCCAGTGAAAACATTAAAGGGAAAGAAGTCTGTTTTTAAGGAGTGCTTTTATGACTTTTGAGAGGCAAAAGTTTAGAAGAGACAAATGGCTTTGAGGGGTGTAGTATAGAAAACTGTGTTTGTGGTTTATTATAAAAAAAAATATATATGTATTGATGAACAGACACAGATAGAGAGTAGTTGCTTTCATTTACCGAGACTATTGGGTTTTCACTGAATTTTCTCATTGATACTGGTAAACTCCTTGGCTGTGCACTATCGTGATTCAGGTTCAGGGGTCAGGACTCTGTTTCAAAACACAGTAATATAACTACATCATAAGAGTCAAACAAAACCTGGTTTTTTCCTCCAAACAAAAGTTCAAATTCATAAGAGAAAAAGAAAAAAAAAATCACTTGGGGATGCTCATTTTTAACTTTAAAAGACCATAGTCAGTCTTGTTAAGTCGGACCCACAAAAGAGTTTTGCTTGTATAGGGATACCCACTTGGTTCACATGCATTACAAACTGTTGGTATGATGAAGTATAAAGTGATTTGGTCAAATTTCTAATTTTCTCGTATGGGACAATAGGTGAGATTGCCTTTCCGGTTGTTCAACTTGTGAATCTCAACTAATTTTGCATGAGCTGAGATTCAAATTCCTCTAATAGTATACAAAAAAAAAATACTCTTTCAAAAAGTGTCACAACTTTGTGGTGCTTTTGCAAGCAATCTTTGATAATGTGGCAAGTTATTCTGATCCTTATTTGTTTTATTGTTGAGTAGTAACATTTATCTACCACTATTTATAGATATCAAAAGCATTAAATTAAAATATTAAATTCTGGGCAACCCAACTTGCACTGTTACAATATTTTTTAAAGATGCCGTGACAAGGCCGGTGTTCTGTTTGGTAAAGTTTGTTGTATCCTCTGTTTTGTATGATATAAATATATATATATATATATTACTGAATGAAATGAATGATGTTTCAGCTGTTGAGTTATGGATATATCTATATATTTCTTCAGCTTTTAGGTTGTAAAGAGTTAGCTAAAATTGGGTAAGGCCACAAGAAGTGATTGATAATTGCATGGAGTAAGCTGAGAGATGGGTATTGTCCCATCATTGTAAGAGTGTGGACCTGAAAATGCCATATTTTTGGCTTTAGTGCTTGATTGATGATTAGTCATTTACGAGTTAGATTGAACCACTTTCAATATTAAATGGAGCTACACATTGAGCAAGGAATCTTCAATGCCTTTTATTCATGTACCACCCTACCATTTGAATGCCCCCAAATCAATGTTTCAAAATAAAATAATATTACATAAAAATCTCAATATTTTCCCTCTTTTAAACATTTTAAAAGGGCATATGTAATATTAGGAATAGAAATCAAGTGTAACAAATTCTAGGTATTATGCATTCATTTAAACTAGAAAGTTGGTATAGCACAAAAATCCCATCAAGTTTTTTTTAAAATATTTTTATTTTATAAAATATGTGCAAAAAAAAAACTGAATGGTGGTGTGACAAGGATGCATGTTTAAAGCTTCACTGGATTGATATTTTTTTTTAATTTTGTTAGTTTTTTAGTTTTTCTTTGGCTAAGTTCAACATTCATATTCATTGATGAGTTGATAGATAGCACCAAAAAAGTTATGCACAACAAAATATTGACTTATTTTGCACCATCTCGTGGCTCATTTTGGCTTGGGATTGTAATATAAATATGTTATTTTGAATCCGACTAGACTAGTAGTATAAATGTCTTTTTTCATAACAAGACAAAAACTATTAAATGTGTCATTGATTTCATCCCAAATAGCTCAGTCCTTGAGAGGTTGAATTTAAGTACTGTTTGAGATCAGCCTAAGCCGTGGATTAGGGTCCAGCCTCTCATATAAAGATATAATTGTTAAATTATTGGTAGGTTAAAAGGAAAAAGATGACCTATTCCATTACCTAACCACACTAACTAATTAAAACAAAATCTCACTAATCCATACTTATAATCTATTACATATGCAATAAAAGAAAATGACCACTTCCCAAAATTTAGTATCCCAATTGAACACTAAGATTTTAATTTGCCAATGACATGTTATAATTAACAAGCATTTTTATGAAAGAAAAATACACACAATTTTAACATGGGATAACTTTACAATATCATGACTATTTCAAATATAAAAAAAAAAAAAATTTCATAATGTTGTCAAATTCAATAAATGCTCATTTGTATAGAATGAGTAATTAAATTGGTAAATGTGGTTAGTTTTTATTTTGAGTAGTTGAATGTTACATACAAAATAATAGTTATAAAAACATTATAGAGAAATAACTTTTAAATACAATAATATTTGTTTTAGCATTTATATTGAAGCACAACACAAAAAGTGTGTTAAATTTAAATTTCATGCTAAACTTAGAATAAGCACACTCTTCTAGCATGCATGAATTTTTAATTGAAACTATTTAATTAAGAGTTACTTTGAATTAGTCTGCAGTCAAAAGATAATAAGCAACGACAAAAACCAAAATACAATCAAAATCAGAAACCAAATGATACTTGCTTATGAGTAGTAAAACCATAAGAAAACAAGAAATCCAAGTATCATTGCAAAATGATTTTGAGCAACTATATATAGATCATTGAACTAAATAATCTATAAGACCAAATAAAAGAGGACAAAAGATCTTATAACGGAAAAAACAACAGATAAAAAAAATGTAATATCAAGATTAAAAAAAGAAAAGGGTTAGTTTAGTGATCCTATGAAAATAATGACAGTGCTTGGAAATTCATTAAAAACTAAATGAGGAAAAAAATGACCCCAAAATGACAAACAACTTTAATACAAATCTATCAAATTTGGGAAGCTAACTTTTTCCTAGCTTGATTAAGCAATTGGCTGCCCATTTTTTCAGCTGCAAAACTGTATGACGTTCTATCAATTTTTTTCCTCATATTACCGACTTTTTCCTTTTCAGTTTCACCATTTTTTTGCTTTTTTTTTTGTCTTTTACTAACCATTTTTCTCAATGATAAGACAAGAGAAGAGAGAATATAGTAAAATGCATATTTAAGAGTGCATGAAAATATTAAATTTCTTGTTTTACTTGTTTTTTTCACTAGCAATATGGCCTATGCATGGCCCCATTTCCTTATCGTTTTTCATAAGATAAGGATATACATCTATAAAAAAGATTTCATTTGTAATTAAAATATATATCTCTAAAATAAACTCACCATTGGCATCGTTTTTAACAAAATTAGTGGTTAACACCGTATATTTTACAAAGAGATAAATATTAGTTCTTAGAGAAAAAAAGTTTAAAATTTTAAGGGGAAAGATTAAAGAAGAAGGTAGATTTAGTTATAGAATTATAGAGCAAATTTGTTCCATAGAAGAAGAAAAAATTAAAAAAAGAAAAAAGAACAGAGAAGTATCATACCAAACTCATAAAATTCAATTTTTTTCTTTCAAGACAATGAAAATGAACCGAACAAAAATTAAATTTTATAATCCTTCAAAAACTTTATATATTTTAAAAATAATTATAAAATAATAATTTTAAGCTCTCAATCATTTTTACTTTTTCATTTTCCCTTATCAAATATAATAACCTTATTTTAACTAATATATATATATATATTTGAGAATAAATGGATAATTACTAAAATAGTTTATATATTTTTTTATCACGTGTTTTGTCTCATTACATGTTTTGACAAATTACTTTATGGAGCATGTGTTTTATAAAATAATTCATATTGATCCTTAAACCCAATTTTAGTTTTTTTAACTAAAATCACAAATAATTCACCAAATTAACAACTCAGAACAAAAACACAATCATTCTGTCTAACAATTATGTTGTTATATTTAATTTTGTTTCTATCAAAATCTAGTTTAGAAATCTATTTGAATCATTTTATAAAATACATGCTCCAAAAAGTAATTTGTCAAAACAAAATGTCCAAATAGGTAATGTGACAAAACACATGGTCCAAAAATATATAAACTCTTACTAAAATAATAACTAAAAGATTTATTACAACAAAAAATGCAGTTAATATAAAAATAAACAGACTTTTTGACGATATATATGTGTTGTTGTGCATAGAACACACTATCAAGAACTCAAGCTTTTTCAAAACACGAGATATTACTAAACCAGTTAAGATCAACAAACACAGAATCGAAAAAAAATAGAAAAACAGTACACCAAGATATACGTGGTTTGTACACAGAGAAAATGTGTCTCTGGCCTACTCCACGGGTAGTCAATCTTATTGCTCAATAATCACTCTTTCTTACAACTTACAAACTTTCTTCTCAAGTTACAGTCTGTACAAAAGAATAGAATGAATTTTTCTGATAGTCTCAACATTACAACATGAGACTATTTATAGTTACATTTAAAAAGTGCAAAACCGAAACTACTAATAACAGAAATGGTTAAGTCAAATAAGTTGACATAACCAATAATCAACAAATCTCCACCTTGGTTATAAAATTAATGAATGAAACAACAAGACTGACTGCACTTATTAGTCTCGGAGGGCTTTGTTTTACTTCGGCTGAATCAGATCCAAGTAGTAATAGAATTTACTGCTTGGAAGCACCTTTGTTATCATGTCTGAGGGATTGTCATCACTTGAGACCTTCTTCACAATTATAGATCCTTCTGATATTACTTCTCTAACAAAGTGTAGTTTGATGTCTATATGCTTTGTCCTCTCGTGATAGACTTGATTCTTAGAAAGGTGTATTGCACTTTGGTAGTCTCACTGTACTGTGATGACCTTATCTTGTAGCTTTAACGCTCTGCTATGCCTTCTAGCCATAGAGCCTCCTTAACAGCTTTAGTAAGTGCAATATATTCAGTTTCGGTAGTTGATAATGCAACTAACTTTTGTAGACTAGCTTTCCAGCTAATGGCCGTCCCAAATGTAGTGAAGATGTATCCAGTAAAAGACTTTCTAGTATCCAAACATCCAGTATAATCTAAATCCACAAACCCTTCAATAGCAGTTGTGCTTAACTGTTCTTGATCAACTCCACCATACATAAGAACCTTTCATAGAGAACCCTTAATGTACCTAAGAATCCACTTTAAAGCATGCCAGTGAGCTTTACCAGGATTCGCCATGAACTTACTTACTAAACTTACTGAGTATGCTATATCAGGTCGTGTACAGACCATAGCATACATGAGGGATCCTACTGCATTTGCATAGGGAATATCTGCCATGAACTCCAGTTCCGCATCAGTTTTAGGTGCTTGATCAATGCTTAATTTGAACTGCTGAGATAGGGGTGTAGTAACTGGCTTAGCATCAACCATTCCGAATCTCTCAAGGATCTTCTTAAGGTATGCTTCTTGAGACAAGTACAACAACTTTTTGCTTCTTCTCCTTCTGATTTCCATACCCAAAATCCTACTAGCAGCACCTAAATCTTTCATTTCAAACTCATTGCTCAGTTATGCTTTGACTCTTGCAATCTCACTCTTATGGTTGCTTGTTATCAAAATGTCATCCATGTACAGCAGTAAGAAAACAAACGACTGATCAATAATGAATTTGAAATATACACAGTTATCAAACTTACTTCTTTTGAAACCTATTCGAGTCATGAATTCATCGAACCTCCTATTCCATTATTTAGGAGATTGTTTTAATTCGTATAAAGACTTTTTTAACTTGAAAACATAATCTTTTTTACCACTGATTTCGAATCCTCAGGCTGTCTCATCAAAATCGTTTCATCAAGTTCACCATACAAGAAAGTTGTTTTAACGTCCATCTGTTCAAGCTCTAGATCAAACCTTGCAACCATGGCTAATAGAGTTCTGATTGACCTATGCTTCACAACAGGAGAAAACACATCATTAAAGTCAATCTCTTCCCTTTGAGTGAAACCACAAGCAACTCGCCTAGCCTTGTACATGCCTTGTTCAACTCCTAGAATTCAATATTTCCTTTTGAAAATCCATTTACAGCTGACAATTCTCGAACCAACAAGCTTCTTAACCAAATCCCATGTGTTATTTACCTTCAGAGACCTCATCTCTTCATTCATAGCAGTTAACCATCTTTGTTTGTCTTTGCTTGCCAAGGCCGCTCTGTAGCTTTTTGGTTCATCTTCCATGACTTCACTAGCAGCTACAAAAGAATAAGCTAGCAAATCTGCATAACCATACCGTTCAGGGGCTTTAGTTCGTCTTCTGGTTCTTTCTCGTGCAAGTAGATAGTTGTCATCTACAAGTTGTTCTTCCTCGTGTTCTTCTTTCTCAAGTAACCATGTTCCAACTTGTCTATTTTTCAGTTTGATCACTGGACTCCACCTCAATCTTGTCACTTTTCTGAACTTGTGTTTCCCTTTTGATTATTATCAAAACCTTCTATCTTTGACCTGCTTTTATATGCCATTTCTGATTCATTCAAGACCACATTACGTCTTATAATACACTTTTTATGACCAGGTTCTAGACACCACAACTTGTACCCCTTAACTCCTTCTGGATACCCTATGAACATACACTTGAGAGCTCTTGGTTCTAATTTGTCTTGCCTAATATGTGCATAGGAAATACAACCAAATACCTTTAGTATGTCATAGCTAACCGTATGACCACACCAAACTTCTTCAGGAGTTTTCATGTTCAAAGTTGTAGATGGGCACCTGTTAATTAAAAAACAAGTTATTACCATTGTTTCGGCCCATAAAATCTTTGAAAGTCTAGCACTTAATAACATGCCCTTGACCCTTTCAAGTATTGTTCTATTGAACCTTTCAGCCAAGCCATTTTGCTGAGGAGTACAAGCCATTGTTCAATGTCTAGCTATTCCAGCCTTTTTACAGTAATCATCAAAAAATTCAGAGCAGAACTCCAGTCCATTGTCTGTCCTAAACCTCTTCATTTTCCTTTTAGTTTGATTCTCTATAATTGCTTTCCAGTTTTTAAACTTCTCATAAACTTCATCTTTAGTTTTCAGGATATGTATCCATAGTTTCCTTGAATAGTCATCGACTATTGACAGGAAATATCTAGCACACGAATGAGAAGGAGTTCTGGAGGGTCCCCATAAATCAACATGTATGTAGTCTAAGGTGCCTTTGGCTCATTGCTGACCAGTACTGCACTTTACTCTGCAAGACTTGCCGTAAACACAGTGTTCACAAAATCTCAGTTTTTCCACTTTATCTCCACACAACAGTTCTTATTTCCCAAGTTCAAACAGGCCCCTTTCACTAACATGCCCCAACCTCATGTGCCATAGTTCAGTCTTCGACAAGATTCTCTCAGAAACTGTAGCTACTAAGCCATTTATCACCTCACCTTCCAGAGAATAAAGACCATTTTACCTTGTACCTTTCACAACAACCATGGAGCCTGTAAGCACTTTCACGATTCCATTTTCTCCTTTGAAAAGAAACCCTTTTCGATCAAGATCACCAAGAGAAATTAGATTCCTCCTTAATTCTGGAACATATTTGACATCTTGTATAAGTCTCTCGATTCCATCATGAATCTAAACCTGATAGAATCTATACCTGCAATTTTGCAAGGTTTATTGTTACCAAGTAAGATTGGACCTCTTTCTTACTAATCAAGGTTCACAGACCATGAATTATTTGGTGTCATGTGAAATGAACACCCCGAGTCCATGATCCATTCATTTTCTGAATTTTCATAAGACCCCATTAAGGCTTCTGCAGATTCATATCCATCTTGAACTATAGCTGCATTTCCAGAATCTTTTGATCCATCACCACTTCTACTATTTGTTATTTCTGGACAGAACCAACGAGTATGACCGTCCTTGTGACAGTGATAACATTTTATGTTAGGGACATTTCCACCATGCCCACTATTACCACCATTTCTTGACTGCGACTTTGATCACTTTTTGTTATTCTTGCTTTCTTTCTTTTGAGACCTACCTCTTACTGACAACCCTTCACCATTAACAGAATGCTTTGGCTCATTTCTTTCATTTAACTCTTTAGAATTCAGAGCAGACTGAACCTCATCAAGAGATAGAGACTCTCTTCCATAAAGTAAGGTTTCTTTAAAATGAGCATAAGACTTAGGCAAAGAACACAGTAATAACAAAGCTTGAACCTCATCCTCAATCGAAACATCAATATTTTCCAAATCAAGAATTAGTTTGTTAAACACATCTAATTATTCTTCAACAAGTTTATCATCCTGCATTTTAAAAGAATACAAAGCTTGTTTCAGATAAAGGCGATTTACCAGGGATTTAGTCATATACAGACCTTCGAGCTTGGTCCAGACTCCTGCAACTGATTTTTCTTTGGAGACTTGTCTTAGAACCTTGTCACCAAGACTCAAGATAATAACATTATGAGCCTTATCCAACAATACTTTTCTATCTTTTCCTTCCATCGAACTATCAGGATTTTTCTCCCCTTTCAGTGCATCTTCCAATCCCTGTTGAACAAGAAGAGCTCTCATCTTCAATCTCCACAATCCAAAATAATTATGACCAGTATACTTCTCCACCTCATATTTTGCCGAAGCCATTGTCGCGTGTTCGATCCACGCTCACTGCACCAGTTTTTTGTGCAAAGAACACACTGTCAAGAACTCAAGCTTTTTCAAAACACAAGATATTACTAAACCAATTATGATCAACAAACACATAATCGAAAACATAGAAAAACAGGAAACCAAGATATACGTGGTTCGTACGCAGAGACAATGTATCTCTAGCCTACTCCACGGGCAGTCAATCTTATTGCTTAATAATCACTCTTTCTTACAACTTACAAACTCTCTTCTCAAGTTACAGTCTATACCAAAGAATAGAATGAATTTTTCTGATAGTTTCGACATTACAATAAGAGACTATTTATAGTTACTTTTTAAAAGAGCAACACCGAAACTACTAATAACAGAAACGATTAATTCAAATAAGTTGATAGAACAAATAATCAACATGTGTTTATTTCATAAATTCAACACTTTTAATTATAAATTTTGTTAATGAGAATAAGATTAATTTAGAGCGAATAATTTATATATATTTATATGAATCTAAGGTTACCAACATGCGTTAATAAGAAATTTGCGAAAAAAATATAGTTTGGTATCTGGCAACACTAGGTTTTTCTAACTAAAATATGTGATTGGAACTTGAGAGCATGGAATATGAATTGAATGATCCTAAGGTTGTGAGTAAGATGATAGCCAAAGAATCAGAGGAAAGTCTATATATTGATATCTTTTTTAAATACAAGTTTTGAATATCTTTTGAGATCCATTCTTCAACCTTTTTATAGGGTTATTGAGTATACATTCAAGTACAAAAGTATCCTTAACGTTCATCATGGGAAAGGTCAAGTAAGGATAGGTGTCAGCCACTTTCCACAATTGACACCACGATTTAGTGGCATACTGCCAACTATGGTACTTGTCAAGTTATGCACCTGTACTGTTTATGTGGAGCGGTGGTGGCTGAGTGTAATGCCAACATACATTGTCTTATCAGGAAACATGGTAGCCAGGTACATAATAGTGTACCAACAAGATTTTTGAGATTCGCTAAGGCTATGTTTGGTAGGAGGGAGACATGGGTGGATCGAGAGGGAATGAGGGAGAGTGGTGGTGGGAGACGTAAAATCCATTTGTTTGGCAAAGAAGATTGTGGGAGAGAGAGGAGAGGTGGAAGGATTAAAAATCCTCATGAGCCCACCATTTACAATCCTTCCACAAATGGAAGGATTTTGACTCTCTTTTCTATTTGATTTAAATTACATATGTAGCCTCATAAAAAATTACTAAAAAAATAATTATAAGGATAATAAAGTAATTTCAAAATTAATTAATAATCTATCATTCCAACTCTCCATCCTCCTCACCAAGCAATTCAAATGGATTACTACTACTCTCTCCCTCCTTCATGTTCTCCATCCCCCTTCAACTCTCCATCCTTCCTATTCTTCATCCATCCTACCAAACATAGTGTAAGTCTTCCACAACTGTCTCCTACCTCGAGAATACTTCGGATCTTGCAATATCTACTTTGTAGAGGGTGTGGCTCGTTCATGGTTTCACAGATTCTTGAGGCACATTCCTTATTGCCTCCTCATGTCTCTTGTGATGTTGTTTATGGCGCAGATGACGTCCTGACATTCGTGACGTTGACAGTCTTTGTCTACCACATGGACTTCACTAAGAAACCTTACAACAATATCCAACGCTTTATGTTTTTGCTCCTCACAATACAAACTTTGAGGATAATTAAATTGACTATATAAAACAATTTTTAGGTTATGCTAGGTGGAGCAAATTATTTGTTCAAAGTTTATATTAAGGTTGTTGGTAGTGGTGTTTTTTCCACCAAAGCATTTGAGCCTGTGATGGGATCTTAGGCCTAGGTTCACTCCAAGTCCATTTGGGCTTCACAGTCTTGGGTCGAGCCTTGGTAGCTATCCTAGCATGCATCATCTGACTTTGAGGCTCTAAGGGCAACTTCAACCATGAAATGCATTTTGGTGTTGAACCAGCATCAAAATGGTGGAATTTTAACACCATTTTTTTTCCAATTCCAACCACAACACTAAAAGTTACACTAAAAAATATATTTTTTATTATTATATTATTTTATTAATGAAATAGGATACTCTCTTCATTATTATATTATTTTACTAAATCAAAATAATTAGGGATATTTGCTGCAAAAGTACCCAATATTTGAGGTTTGTAACTGGTAAGACCCAATTTTTCTTAACGGGTAAAGTACCCAAAGTCAGTAAGATAGTAATTTCACCAGTCTCTTTCCGTTACACTCTGTTAAGTGTTTACTGGACCAACACGTGTCACTTTGTGATTGGTTCAACTTGTAACTATTTTTAAAAGTTAATTTAATTGATTTTAAAATTTAAAAAATAATTAAAAATGAATTTAAAATAGTATAAAAATTAATATGAAAAAGAAAATTAAAAAATTAAAACTAATTAACAAATCTAAACTATTAAATATCTAAATATTTACTTGTTAAAAAACTAAATTAAAATAAAAACTTAATCCAAAATCTAATTCTAAATTAAAACAAAAATCATAATTAATTAAAAAAAACTAAAATCTTAACTCTAATTAAAAAAAAACATCATCAACATTATCATCATCGTTCTCTATCTCACTTTCTATCTCACTTTCTCCATTTTTCTCACTAACCGAATACATATACTATCATTTTTCCAAAAAAAGAAAAAAATCTTGATTAATCTCATACTTCACCATCAACATATTTCATCACCATCATCAAAACAAGTAAAAAAATCCAGACATCAAAATAGAATTCAAACAATGAAATTCAATATTGTGTTTGAATCTGAAATAGAAAAGAGAAAAAGAAGCAAACATAGAAAAAAAAAAACACCACCACAGATTTGAATCTAAGTCACAAATTTGAATCTAAATCAATTACAAAAATAGAAATGAGGGTATTAACACCATAGACAAATTTGAATTTTTTTTAAAGCTGCCATTACAGATCAAACAACTACAACATATTATTTAGGGCGATACAAAACTCTTGGTTTCCAGAAGATATGGGTTGAAGGCTTCAACGAAAGTAGAGCTCACGAGACTAGAAGATTTGAAGGCTTCAACAAAGGCAAAGCTCACGAGCTCGACAAGGTAGATATGTGACAAACTTGCAGGCAGGGTGGGGTTGCAGACTACTGGGCATGGCAGATCAGTGATCGATGATGGAGCTTAGCAAACTACTGGGCACGTGGACTCTTGATCATGGTTGAGAAGAAGAAGAATAATTTTTTAATATTCTTTTTTTATTTTTAAATCAACTTTTATTATTTTTGATAGACAACAATATTTTTGTAAATATTTTTGTAATCGTAATCTTCTATTTTAGGATAGCATAGATTGTGATGTAATCAATTATTGACTTTCCTAGTTTCTAGCCTTAAACTAAGCTTGTACAACATGTATATTAACCATCTTGAGCAATGAGAATCATCACGGATTAATCTCTAATATGGTATCAGATTTCTAAGGTTTTCCTTCTTCTTCTTCTTGGGAACCCCATCTCTGTTCTTCACGCAGCCCTGCTCCCTTCTTATCCCACCTTATTTCTTCTACACCATGTCCGACAACAAGGAAAAGTTCCACCCCGCCTTCTCGATTACCAACGTGAAATCCGTCATCCCAATCACGTTGGATAACGAAACTAGCCAATATCATTCATGGGATGCTTTTTTCACGGTTCAACTCCGTGTCCACAACCTCCTTGACCACATCTTTCCTCCCACTGAGGAAGCAGCAAAGGCCGCCTATGAGAAGGAGAAAGCTGCTGACCCAGCTCTTTGGAAACGTCTCGACGCCGCCATACTGCAATGGATTTATGCCACCATATCCTCCGACCTTCTCCATGCCATATTGTTCAAGGATGACTCAGTCCAGGCCGCATGGAGCCGCCTTGAAACTCTATTCCGTGACAATAAAGGATCTCGTGCTACTCAGCTTGAACAGGAATTGGCTGCCGTGAATTTTGAGAATTTCTTCAGCATCGATGCTTATTGCAACCATGTCAAGTCATTGGCCGATAGACTAGCCGACGTGGATGCTCTGATGACGAATAGTCGCCTTGTTCTCAAACTTACAAGAGGACTGCCAGATTCGTACTCCGGCGTGGTCGACTACATTCAGAACCAAGACCAACTACCCCCGTTCGAAAATTGTCGATCTCATCTCAAGCTTTGAGAACGTACCATCAAACCGCTGCTGCTAAAGAAAGTGGTGGTGGTGCTGCCCTTGTCACCACTACAAATGGGTCACATTATAATCCTCCCATCGATGGCCACAATAACTCTCATGGTCAAAACAACAACAAAGAAAAAAATAGGAGGAAGAATAATAGAGGCGGTAATGGTCAAAACAACCGCTCTCGCAATAAAAATGGCGGCTCCGGCGGTGGTGGCTCCTCTTCCGGCACAGGCAACGGCATCTACAACCCCCAGCAGCGATGGCAGTCGCCTCCTGGCCTCAGCCCATGGGCAGCGTGGCAGCAGCCTTGGGGTGCCCCTTGGACAGTTCCTCCTTGTCCTTACCCATCAAGTTATGGGCAGCCTAGACCCAATTCTGCTCAACGGGCTCCTGGAGTGCTTGGCCCAAGACCACAACAGGCATATGCAGCTTCTTATGCCCTCTCCACCGTAGGCTACACCCCGACGGACATCGAGGCAGCCATGCACACTATGACTCTCTCTCAACCGGATGGAAACTACTACATGGACACAGGTGCGACATCTCATATGACGGCGGATCAAGGTATATTTTCTTCCTATTTTAATTCGAGCAATATTAATCATCACATTGTTGTTGGCAATGGAAATTTGATTCCAATTGTAGGTCATGGGAACACTACCCTACCATCCCCCCACCCTCCATTAACCTTCAACAACATGTTACATGCTCCTAAACTCATCAAAAACCTTATTTCAGTTCGAAAATTTACCACTGATAATTCTGTTTCCGTTGAGTTTGATCCATTTGGGTTTTCTGTGAATGATCTACAGACGGGGACCAAAATCATGAGATGTGACAGCACTGGTGATCTTTATCCTATCTTCTCCACAAATCGAGCCATTTCTACTCAATCTCCTTCAGCTCTCACTGCTTTGTCAACCCAGTTGTGGCATAGTCGCCTAGGGCATCCGGGAGATAATATTTTGCATCATCTTAGTAATAATCAGTTTATTGCTTGTAATAAGGCTTGTAAACACTCTTGTTTCTCTTGTCCTCTGGGAAAACTTACCAAGTTACCTTTTTGTGACTCTTTGTCTTTTACTATTTTGCCTTTTGAAATAATTCATAGTGATTTGTGGACTTCCCCCATTGCAAGTTCGCTTGGGCATCGTTATTATGTTTTGTTTCTTGATGATATTATTCTCACAGCCTCCTCAGATAATCTTCGCCGGTCTATCATGGCTCTTTTGGCCTCGGAGTTTGCTATGAAGGATCTTGGCCCGTTAAGTTATTTTTTGGGGATTGGTATCACCAGACATGAGAATGGCCTCTTCCTTTCCCAGAAACGGTATGCCGAGGAGATGCTTGAACGGGCAGGCATGTCCAATTGCAGCACATGCCCTACACTGGTGACATTAAGTCCAAACTTAGTGCCACTACAGATGCTCCTTATGATGATCCCACAAAGTACAGACAACTTGCAGGTGCATTACAGTATCTCACGTTCACTCGCCCTGATATCTCTTATGTAGTGCAACAAGTCTGCCTTCATATGCATGATCCTCAAAATTCCCACATGCATGCCCTTAAGCGCATCTTGTGCTACATTCATTGTACTCTTTTGTTCGGCCTACATCTCTATAAGTCTCCCATTGGCAAGTTGGTCTCTTATACAGATGCAGACTGGGGAGGGTGTCCTAACACTCGCCGATCTACTTCGGGTTATTGTGTATTTCTTGGTGATAACCTCATTTCATGGTCCTCAAGACGTCAACCGACTCTTTCTAAGTCTAGTGCTGAGGCCGAGTACAGGGGTGTTGCTAATGTTGTTTCAGAGACCTGCTGGATCAGAAACTTACTTCTTGAGCTTCATTGTCCTATCCGACAAGCTACACTCGTCTATTGTGATAATGTTAGTGCAATATATTTATCCAGTAATCCAGTACAACACCAGCGCACCAAACATATAGAAATGGATATTGACTTCGTCCGTGAAAAAGTTGCACGTGGCGAAGTATGTGTCCTACATTTCCCGTCTCGATACCAGATTGCAGATATTTTCACCAAAGGTCTTCTGCGCGTTTTATTTGATGACTTTCGGGACAGTCTAAGCGTTCGTTTACCTCCCGCTTCGACTGCGGGGGTGTGTTAGACAACAATATTTTTGTAAATATTTTTGTAATTGTAATCTTCTATTTTAGGATAACATAGATTGTGATGTAATCAGTTATTGACTTTCCTAGTTTCTAGCCTTAAGCTAAGCTGGTACAACATGTATATTAACCATCTTGAGCAATGAGAATCATCACAGATTAATCTCTAATAATTTTAATATTTTAAATTAATTTATAATTATTTTTTAAATTTGAAAATTAATTAAATGAACTCGTGGAATGATAGATGAGGTGGTCTATTGGCGCCATTGGCAAGGTAAAGGATCCACTCCTTCCAGCCTGAAATGCTAATACGATTTGCATTTAATCCCCAACAATTCAAGAACCACAGCTTGACACTCACTGAACAAGACCACAGTAGGTGGAAAGAGTCTTCCTTGGCTTGGTTACTCAGAGTACAATATGTTTCATTTATATTCATGAAGGAAGCCAATTTGGCTTTGCAAGGAAGGGCATTTGTTAATATCTGCTAGGGGTGTTCATAAAACCGCCCACACCGCACCGCAATTTACAGTTTAGAACCCTTCGCGGTGCGGTTGCGGTTTGTATTTTTGCCAAACCGCGCGGTGCGGTGCGGTTTTAAATTTTATAAATGCAGTTCAAACCATACCGCACCGCATCATTATATATATTAACTTTTTTATATATTTTTTTTTCAATTTTACTACAATTAAAGTTAATGTATAAATATTTATATAGTATAATATAATATACACATAATCTAGAAAAAAAATATAATGTTTCATAAGATGCTAACACATATTCTATTTCAATCTAAATATATTCCTCCTTAATTAAAATAATATTTACTTTTATATTACATTTTTTCTTTGTTATTAGTTTGTTATATTTTTATTGTTTTGCTTAAAGTTTATTAGCTTGTTGTACATTTAATTATTTTGTTAAACACTCTATGGTTATGAGATTTATTATGAATCTTTCTTAATTATAATATTTAATTGTTAAATTATTTGGCGATAGGTATAAACCGCCCACACCGTATTTTTGCGGTGCAGTTTATGCGGTTTGAGGTCTATGCGGTGCGGGTTGCGGTTTAGAAAATTGTTCAAACCGCATATGCAGTGCGGTCCAAAAAATTAGAGAAAAACCGCACCACCCGCACCACGAACACCCCTAATATCTGACACCAGAGAATCTTGTGTCTTTCGTGAATTTTTCTTTTCCAAATGAATGGCCACAACTCATTGTTATCTCCTCCCTTGGTCGAAATATGCATAGTAGAGCGGATTGAATAAACTCTTGAATTGTTTGTGTCCCATATCCATGAATCCTCTCTGTCTTGTTGAGGGAGGGCTATATTGAGGATACGGCTGGCATCGCCAGATTGAAACCAAAGCTTGAGCTTTCTCACATCCCAAGAGTAGTTGACTATAAATTCACACACCCAATTTACTCACGTTGTGGCATCAAGGATCGGGGTTGGGCATCTAAATCCTCTCGGAACCCACTCATCAAATCAAATAGAGGTAGTTTTGCCATTTCCTATCTTTTGGCATAATCCCTTTCCTAGGAGCTGCCTTGACCTCACAATAGCTTTCCATAAAGTAGTCCGACTTCCTCGACTCATAAGATAGGACACACCCCTTTTCAAGTATTTGGCCTCCATGAGACTATGCCATAGTGAGTGTTTGTTCATCACCAACTCCCAACTCTCTTAGCTAAGAGAGCTTGACTTACCTTGAGCACTAACCTGAAGCCTAAGCCTCCCATAGGCTTTGGGCAACAAAGTGTTTTCCATGCTACTGTATGGAGGCCTCGTCTTTTGTTGGTATCACCCCACCGAAATCCCATCAGAATTTTGTCCACGTTCCTTGCTGTAGTAACTGGAATAGGGCCTGAAGCCTTGACATAAGACACTAACGATGAGCCTACCGATTGAATCAAGGTCGCTCTTCCTGCTTTGGAAAGAAATTTAGCCTTGTACCCTTGGACTTTTTCTGCCACCTTATCAAGAATAAAATTCAGGTCCTTTATTGGAGCTCTTGAGGACATCAAAGAGAGACCCAAGCACTTGCTGTCTTTCCTTATCCTCTTCATATCTAGACATTCCGCTATCATAAAAGCTTTAGTTTTCTCTACTTTCGACAAAGGAATTTGCATTGTTAACTTTCCACCAGACCAATTGCAGTACTTATTGACACATTCCATAAAAGTTTCAGCTTTGCCCCTTATTGCTTTTCCGAAAAGGATTAGATCATCAGCAAACAGAAGATGACTAAGAGTTGGTGAGTTGCGAGTGACCCTTATTCCTTTCATCTTTTTTTTTCCTCTTGCCGAGTCAGGAGTCTTGAAAGCACATCTGCCACTATGATAAATAGGCTCGAAGATAGAGGGTCACCTTGTCGAAGACCTCTAGATAGTTGAATACCATCAATAGGTCTACCATTGAGAAGCAGGGAATGTGAGATGTGGACACGCAAAGCATAACCCATCTAATAAAAGTGTTCGAGAATCCACAACATGTAGGAACCTGTTGCAGAAATCCCCAATCCACTCTTTCATAGGCTTTCTCCATATCGAGCTCCATTAGCATGAATCCATCTTTGCCCTTTTCCTATTCATCGAATGAATTATCTCCTTCGCAATCATTGTGTTGTCATGAATGATTCTTCCTTTAACAAACACTTATTGCATGGAAGATATGACATCGGGAAGAATGAGCCGAAGACGATTAGCCAAGATCTTGGAAATGATTTTGTAAGCGACATTACATAGAGCTTTGGGCTGATAGTCATTCACTGAGCACAGATTCTCCTTCTTAGGGAGGAGCATGATGTTAGCACAATTCAAGTGGCTTGGAAGAATCGATCACTGAAAAAATCCCTGATCATATCGATGACATCTCTATGAACAGTACTCCAATGATGCTTGTAGAAAGAACCAGACATTCCATCCGGCCCTGGAGCCTTATTGGGGTCAATCTGTTGAAAGGCCTCCAAAATCCCTGAATCATCTGGTATTGCCGAGAGAATTTCGTTGGTTGACTCCAAAATCTGAGTAGGGAATAGATTTTCCAAATGCAGTGGGTAGACTGTAGGCGACGCTTGGAAAGTTTCCCAGAATTTATGAATGAAACTTTCACCAATTACTTTTCTATCATAAATCCACTCTCCCTCAATTTTCAAAGTCGTGATTGCATTTTTTTCTTCTTCGAATAATGGTGAAGGCATGGAAGAGTTTTGTACTCCTGTACCCTTCCTTCAACCATTGAACTCTAGATTTTTATCTCCAATGAACTTCCGCCCTCCTTAGAGCCTCATTGAGTTCTCCCTTAGTTTTTTCTTCGAACTGGGGTCGGGATCACTAGCTTCTTCCAATTTGAGCAACTTGCTTTTAGCCTCTGCAATCTGGTTCCTATCATTTCTGAATTGTTCTCTATTCCATTTAGACAACTGCTTCCGAGTTACCCCAACTTTGCTTTGAAGGTCTTCATAGGACTATCCAAGTGAATCGAATTCAATGCCTTCGGAACAATCCACAGGCATCTCAGATCCCTGAACCACATATTCTCATACTTAAACATTCTATTATCCATTTATTTATCTGTAAATTAATTAATTATTGCTAACCAGAAGACAGCCCTCCAGTAGTAATTGGCAACTTAATTAAGACCGGTGGTGCCAACAAAAAGCCAAAATCATCAAAACAAGCCTCAACATTTTTTTCCTCTTTTGGGTTCATAAACAAAATCACAAAAATTCACGAAGAATTAATTCCAGTTGAAAATAACGCCAAGAACATGTCTCTATCGATGAGAGAGAGAAGATCAGCAAGACATATTAAATAAATATTGATGAGAAAATTATGATATGTTCTGAACAGAAAAAAAATTGGTCATTGCAATAAAGGCTTGTAAAAGAAAAAGAGGGTGTACTACTACTAAGTGTCCGCAAACGTAGGTAATTTCAACTTGCTTTTATACTCTGTATCATTCACATACACACACATTAATGTATGACACCCCACATGAAATCTCTAATTTAATGTTGTTGTCTTCT